>NC_091963.1:52298459-52902645 GCF_031021105.1 Erythrolamprus reginae
AGAGAGAGAGAGACAGCAAGAGAGAGAGAAAGCAAGAGAGGGTGAGAGAGAGAAAGAGAGAGAGAGACAGAGAGAGGGGAGGGAGGGAGAAAGAGTGAGAAAGAGTGAGAAAGAGAGAGAGAGAGCAAGAGGGGAAGAGAGAAAGAGAAAGAGAGAGGTAGCAAGAGAGAGAGAGAAAGAGAGAGAAAGCAAGCAAGCGAGAGAGAGACAGCAAAAGAGAGAGAAAGAGAGAGAGAGAAAGAGAGAAAGAGAAAGGAAGGAAGGAAGGGAGAGAGAAAAAAGGAGAGGAAGGAAGAGAGAGAGAGAGAAAATTTTGTTTGGCTAAACTCCCCTCCCTTCCCCCACTCAATGATATCCCTCTTTCCCAGTCTTAAAATCTAGCCACTTTATATTAGGAGTAAGGCTAAACATTGTATATGGAAAGGTGCATATAATAGAATTTCCTTCTTTTTACTATTCTATTTGTACATTGCAGATATTAGCATGTATAATTAAGCAAAATCAATCATTTAAAACACGCATGTAAGGATTTCACTCAGTCCTTAATTTCTTTGGCAGGATTTAAAATTTTTGTTATTTTTTCTAAAGGGATTTTTTATAGTAGGTTATAATTTATTCATCCTTAAAAATTCATGCAGTTACTGTTAGGAATAAGGTGATCAGACATCTCTGTTTCTGTGAGACAGTCACGCTCTTTCATAATTTGTCCCGTGTCCCAGGGCATTTTTTTAAAGTCCCGATTTTTTGAAACAAGCCACTGGGAAGCCACGAAGAAGGAAGCTCAGCTTCCGGTCTCACAACTTTTTGCTCTTTGCCTCCTTAGCCTCCTGCAGCCGTCGAGTAATGCATCCGGCGCCCCTTCCCGCCTTTCCCCCTTTTTATTTTTCTTTCTTTCTTTTTATTTGCTCACTTTCCCCCTCTTCCTCTTCCATTCTTGCTCGCTCCTCGCCCCGGCTCCACACCTTCCGTGGCCACCACCATGGGGCTGAGCCGTCCAGGCAGGAGGGTTCGCTGGCTGTGAGAGGAAAGTGAAGAACGGCTGAGGCATTCGCCCCCCCTCCCCTGACAACCCATCCGCTGTACGGGCGGGCAGAGCGTCATTTGCACCGGGCGGAAAAGCAGCAGCTAGCCCGGCGAAGACAGGTGGCTCTGTCCCATCCCAGCATTCACCCCGGCACTGCCAATTGAGCAACTGAGCGCACTCTGCTTCTGCCTCTGGGTCGTCGTCGCCTTGGGAGCAGGTGAGAGAGGCAGCGCAGGAGCCTATCACTGACAGGGAGAGAGAGAGAAGAAAGGAAGAGAGAGAAAGGGAGACAGCAAGAGAGAAAGCAATAGAGAGAGGAAGAAAGAGAGAAAAAGACAGAGAGAAAGAGAGAGGGGGGAAGGAGAGAGTGAGAAAGAGAGAGAGAGAGAGTAAGAGGGGGAGAGAGAAAGAGAGAGATAGCAAGAGAGGGGGGCAAGAGAGAGAGAAAGCAAGCAAGAGAGAGAGGCAGAGAGAGCAAGAGAGAGAGCAAGAGAAAGGGAGGAAGGGAGAGAAAAAAAAGGAGGGGAAGGAAGAGAGAGAGAGAGAAAAAATTGGGCTATACTCCCCCCCCCCCTCAATGATGTCCCTCTTTCCCAGTTTAAAATCTGGTCACTTTATATTAGGAGTAAGGCTAAACATTATATATGGAAAGGTGTTTATAATAGAATTTCCTTCTTTTTTACTATTCTACTTGTACATTGCAGATATTAGCATGTATACTTAAGCAAAATCTATCATTTAAAACATGCAAGTAAGGATTTCACCCAGTCCTTAATTTCTTTGGGTTTGAGTCTTCTATATAGAAATTAATAAGATTAATTCATGTTTTTGAGTATTTTTTTGGATTTAGCATTGATTATGTTTAGGAGTATGCAGAACTCTTTAGTTATCAAGGACATGCACAGAGGAAATGTGGGATTCCAGCAGATATCCAGAAGATATGAGATATTCAGTTATACCAAAAAACAGATACTTTAAAGTTCAATTAGTGTTTACTTTAGAAATAGCACAGTCAAGTTAAACAGTCTGGTCATAAACATTCAAATCAGTCAATATCTCTTAATACAATAATATCACAAGCCTGTCTTTGTCTTACATATCAGACATACATTACAGCTTACAAATACATCAAATTATCATAAAACACACAGAGCTTACTACATCAGTCACAGTAACTCAGCAGAAAGAAACAGAGAGATCAGAGAGCGAGAATCATGCTTTCTGGCTCCATCTTATGGCAATTTGCAAGAATACCTCTTAAAGCTATAGTACACATTTGTTGTTAGTTTATTTATATATTGCAAACCCAACTGTTTTGTACATAGAACTAACAGATTATACAGAATGAAGTAATACGTCACGAGACTATTATGTTGGTCAAAGTCAAAAACAAATTGTTTTTTTCTGGACACTTTCAATAGTGCTGACAAGTAACTTCAGATATTTAGTTTGAAAATACGTAAATATCTATGTCAAATGATTAAACTTCAAATGTAGAATTGCATGTATAGGCTTCACCTAAATGAATATTGGAGAAAAAATAATACTTTTAAATTAAAAGTTTGGATACACTATCTGCACTATTTCATTCTACATATACTGTATACGTCTATTTTTCATTTTAAGTTTAGATAAATTTAAAAATTCTCTCCCTAGCTTTTCAGTTATAAAAAAATTGACAGTTTAGAAGAGTGATATTAAATTTCCAGATTTGAAATTAAGCTACAATACTTACATTCTTTAAATCAAGAAATAACAGTTAGACTATTGAAAATTTGTTCTGCTGGGAAATAAATTCTATTAAACACAAAATAAATTTAGTAACTCAACCACAACTTTCTCACAAATTGAAAATGACTAAACAAATATACTTTGAATACTTTGAATCTGCAAACAATCCCAGTAGATGGCTAGTGTTTAAACTTGCACTTCAAAAATCTGATAAAAGTATAGAAGCCTTATATGATAACTCTGGATCCTTAAAGATTAACGACCAGAAACAGATAATACAACAATTTTATCAGGAATTATATGATACGGAAGTAATAAAAGAAGAATAAATTTTAAAATATTTTAGTCAAATTGAATTATCACAGATAACAGGAAGATCAACTCACAATAAATAATAAAATCACCCCATTAGAACTAAAGTATGCTATTGCAAAACAAAACAAAAAAAACCCAGGCCCGGATGGAATTTCTTCCGAATTGTATAAACACCATCAGGACCTTTTGGAATCCATAATGTTAGACATTTATAATGAAGGCCTTCTTCAAGGTAAACTCCCAAATTCTTGGTCAGAGGCCTACATAACATTAATTCCCAAAGAAAATAAAGACAGAAAATGTCTTGAAAATTAAAGACCAATTTCTTTACTCAATACCGATTACAAAATTTTTACCTCAATTATTGCAGTACGGTTAAAAAAATTCTAAATAGTATAATTCACTCAGATCAAAACAGATTCCTCCCCTCAAGAAATATCAGCACAAACACAAGAATAATCCTTAACGTGCTGGAATACTATGACAAAAATAGTGACAAACTGGTTGCCTTAATATTCATTGATCTACAAAAAGCTTTTGACAGTCTATACTGGTAATATTTCACAACCCAAATAGCCTATATGAAATTTGGAGACAATTTTGTTAATTTAATTAGAGCAATCTATACACATCAATCTGCTAAAATACTCATTAACAACAATATCGCTAAAAAAATAAGGATAGCAAAAGGTGTGCCTCAAGGCTGTGCTTTAACACCTTTAATTTTCATCCTTGCTAAAGAGACTCTATTAAATAACATAAGAAATACAAGAAGTGAAAATTTAAAAAGATCAGTATAAGGTACAAGCTTTCGCAGACGATATAGTCTTTATAGTTCAGGACTCTTTAGAATCAGCTCTAATTTTACTTAACGAAACTTAAAATTTTGGAGAAATAACAGGATTAAAAATAAATAAGGAAAAAACAAAAATATGACTCAAAAACAGAGTACCCAAGTAGAAGAAATCCTTAACTTAAAAACAGTTTAAAAAATCAAATATCTAGGTCTTTGGATTACATCAAACTGCAGCACTATAAAAAAAGACAACTTTGATAAGCTAACTAATGATATACAAAACAATTTAACAAGATGGTCAAACCTAAACCTTTCTTTAATGGGAAAAATAGCTGCAATAAAAACTAATATCCTCCCACAATTTCTGTATTTATTCCAAGTTGCTCTAATAAACCTAAACACCATCTTTTTTCAATAATTTACAGAAGAAAATTCGCAAATTCATCTGGGCCAAAAAGAAAGCAAGGATCAAATTTTTAAAAATACAGGATCACAGAACAAGAGGAGGTTTCAGCCTTCCAAACTTCCAAATATATTACCAAGCTTCAATCCTCACTCTGATAAAAGACTGTGTAACACTAAAAAATACAAGAATATTAACCCTTGAGGGTTTTGATTTGCAATCTGGATGGCACTCCTTTCTGATGTTGGATATGCACAAAATACCAAATTACTTTAAACAACACTACATAAGAAAAGCATTAATAACTATGGCAATTTATTTAAAAAAATTATTATCATTCTATCCCAAAATGGTTATCCCCAAATGAACTGGTTATCTGCCCAAATCTTTTTTCTCCTGCAAAAATTTTAACCTACCAACAATTACTAGATGAAAAAGATAATCTGCATAAAAAGCAAGAACTCTCTGAAAAAGAGATAAATCTTGATTGGCTAACATACTTACAAATTAAGTTTAAATATAAAGAACATAAAAACAAATTCAGCTTCCAAATAAAAGAATTTATTAGACACAATTTTTCTTGGTCCAAATGGAAAAATAATGTCTAAATTTTATAATTTCTTATTAACGCAGGATAGATGAACAAGTTAAGGAATCAATGATTGCCTGGGCTCAAAATTTTGGTTACCCAATCAATTTGATTGAGTGGGAAACAATTTGGACAATAAACTATAAAATGGTTTTAGCAACCTCCTACAAGGACACAGCCCTGAAGCAGTGAACAGAGCGCTTAAGCAGTGGAGCACCTGTGTAGCCGGGCCATCCCTAAATGTGCTGGACAAGTGTTATTTTCAACGTGGATGAGGCTTTGGCAAAGCACTTGTCAATCCCTCCTGTGGACAGCCCAGCCTGGGCACTGTATTCTAACACCACCAAGCCAGGCGATACGGAGAAACTTCTATGCCCAGAGGATCATCAAACAAAGTTGATACTGCAACAAGCTCATCAGGCTGTTGGCTGGGTGTTAAAGGATGGTAAGGGCATCAGCATCTGCAACTTTTTTCAACCAGACTACCTGCAAGTGCTGTACACCTTGTGAAAGTCCACACCGGCATCAGATATCTGAACACATCAGGATCTCAATAAACGATTAGTGACAGTGCAATATTTGTTGGACATCATGTTGCAGGTGGCCTGCTTTGCCGCAAGGGACATGGGGTCCACTGTGGTGGTGCGCAGGATGATTTGGCTGCACAATTGGTCAACAGATATTTATTATAAGTGGCGCCTGGCATCCACGCTGATAATGTGTCGGTCCTTGTTTGAACAAGTGTTGGAACATATTCTAATAGAGACAAAGGACCAGTGAAAAGTCTTGCCCTCATCTTCAAAGAAAAACTTCTGGCCAGTTACTTTTCCCAAATGGGCTCCTAGGGCAGTGGACCATTATTATATCCATAACCAATAGCAGTATCAGGGGTAGACTAGCAGCCATCAGAGGCCAGCTATAGATATAGTTTATTTATTTATTTATTTTTTATTTATTACTTGGATTTGTATGCTGCCCCTCTCCGAAGTTTCCCAGGGGCAGTCAGACTAAGCAGCCCTTTCAAGGAGCCAGAGGCTGCCCCTTCTGCTGTGCCAAGTAAAACGTTGATGGTTCCACCTATAGGGGTTCGTTTGGTCTTATTTGCCAAATGGTGGGAGGACATCACTATTGACAAATGTGTTCTGGAGAGCCTGTCCTCAGGCCTCTCCATTGAATTTACCTCCAACCCCCTGAGATTCTTCATTTGCTTTCCCCTTTCTAAGAATCAGACTAAAAGGGCTCTCATGCAGGAGGCCATCCAACAACTTTTGGACATCCAGGCCATTCAACATGTGGACCAATAGTATAGAAGGGCTTCTATTCTATTTTGTTTTTAGTGCCCAAATCCTCGGGAGGGCTGGAGACCGATCTCGACCTGAAAAAACTCAAGAGGTTCTTAAAATACCATAAATTCAAAATTCACACCTTACAAACTATCTTGATGGCAATTAGAAAATGAGATCTTTTGCTATGTGTCCTCTAGTTTGCAGGGAAGGTTTCCAAGCCTTTCACCTCTCCATTTGCTCTCTACATGTCTCTAGTATGCAAGAAGGGTTTCCCAGCCTTCCTCTTCCCCATTTGCTCTCTATGTGCTTTCTATGTGTCCTCTAGTTTGCAAACCTTTGGAAACCCTCCCTGCAAACTAGACGACACATAGAGAGCAAATGGGGAAGAGGAAGGCTTGGAAACCTTCATGCAAACTAGAGGATACATAGAAAGCACACAGTGAACAAATGGGGAAGAGGAATGCTTGGAAACCCTCTGTGCAAACTACAGGATACATAGAGAGAAATGGGGAAGAGGAAGGCTGGGAAACCCTTGTTCAAACTAGAAGACACATAGAGAACAAATGAGAAAGAGGAAGGTTTGAAAACCTTTTCCTTGTGCTTTCTATGTGTCCTCTAGTTTGCAAACTAGAGGACACATAGAATGCACGGCCGGTGCTTCAGCCCCCGGCCCGGATTTGCTGCAGGGCCAGGGAGACACGGCCCTTCAGCGTAGCTGCCATCTTGGGGCCGAGATCTCGCGAGATTTCACGAGATCTCGGCCATTTCTAGAAGCATCGGCCATAGCCGATGACGTCGTCGGGGGCGGAGCCTGCCAGCCCTATAAAAGGGCTGTGCAGGCTTTGGGCTTCCTTTTCGTCACGACGACGACAGAGCGAACACCTGGCTGGGTTCGCTCTTCATCCTCGGCCATCCTGAAAGACAGCCTCGTGGCGTCGGCCATTTTGGAGGCTGCAACGTGGAGGCCTGGTTTGGGGGTCGTGGGGAGGGACAGAGGGATTGGGGGCCCCCCCTGGAATACAGGGGGGAATTTTCCTGGGCGGTTGCCTTTCCTCTCTGGGTTTCCCCCCCCCCCATTTCAGCCTGGGGTGGCCTGGTGCCGGGGGGGAGGGTGCGGCCTTGCAGGTCTAGTTGAGGCCTTTGGCCTCTTAGGCCCAGGGGCCCAGGGGAGAGCCTTTGCTCGCATTTAAAGTGACTTCTGCCTTACAAGGCAGGATTTGCTGGAGCAAATCCCAGTGAAGGGGGTTTTTGAGCTCTGATTGTAAAAAAACCCAAAAACCCCCTACCCCAGGATCAAGTCCAGAACAAGGCCGAAATGGCCCTATCCTAATTCCCCATTTGGCCTTCTTATGCCGGGGCTTGGGGGAGGTGGGTGGCCTTACAGGCCCGGTGGACCTGATCCTTTAGGCCCCAATTTGTGGTGCGGCCTGTTCAGGCCTGAGGCAGGCCTGCACTCTGTGGGCCTCACAGGCCAGAGTTTTTTGTAAATTTTCCCTTACTCTTGCTATATCATTGGTAGTTATGGCTCCTAAAGGCAGAAGCCCCTACCTCCACTTATGGAGATGGTGGCAAGGCCTAGGAGAGCCATGAGGCCCTCTGTCAAGGCCAGGCTGGCACAAGAGGTGGCTCAAGTCAGGGCCAGGCGGGGGGCAGGGTGAGGGATCTCCCCTTTGATTGAATCTAATGTACCTTCTCATTCTTTGTACAGGATAATTGGGAGATTGGATGTCTTGAATGCACGCTGGAGATCAGCGTACGGGCCTGGGGGCATCATCCCATCAGTCCAGCGGCCTTGGCAGGCCACCGGGGAACCAGCGGCCCAGACCTTCATGGATGGCTTCTACCCCCTTTGGGGGCAGGTGAGAGTTTCTACTTTCTGCATTCTTAGGGGTGCGGGGCAGGGGTACCTTTTAGACACTAGGACGGTACCCCGCTTACCCGCTACCAATTCTGGGTTTTAGTGACTAGGGCTCTAGTCAGGATTGGCATTGACCCCGCCGGATATGGAACGCATTCGTTCCGTAGGGGCGCTGCTACCAGCGCAGCAGTGTCTGATTTCCTGGGTCATTGGACCCAGGAGATTGGCCGCTGGCGGTCAGCAGCCTATCTAGGTTATGAACGGCTAGTTGCAGTAATAGGATAGGATGTCAGGCTAGGGAACCTTTCTCTGCCTTCTTCTAGATAGTCCCACCAGGGCAAGACCGACGGCGTTGCTGTGTGGCCACAGTGGCTTTTGGGCTGGCCGCTCTGCAGCAAGAACTGCCGTGGGAACCCGGCTGTCTTTGGGTCCAGTGGGTCAGCATCGTCTGGATCGAAGGAAGAGGTCTGCGAAGAGAGGGGTTTCTCCTGCTGCTCCTGGGAGAGCGGCACAAGAGGTGTCGCACCCAGGTGGTCGGTCTTGCACTTCGGTGGCAATGACCTGTGTGTGCTTGGGGGTCTGGCACTGCTTTGTCATGCCCGCAAAGACTTGCGTATTCTTCGTAAAGCTTGGCCAGCCATGCAAGTGGTCTGGTCTGAGATCCTCCCGAGGATCGTTTGGGGACGCCATTTCCCTTAGGGCCACTCACAAGGTCAGGAAAGGTGACTAAGGCTATGGGTAGGCTGGTTAGAGAGTTGGGGGGGTAGGGGTTTCCCATCCCAATATCACCATAGATCAGCCATGGCTTCACCGCGCTGACGGCGTTTCACCTGTCAGATCAGGGGAACAACATCTTCTTACAGGACCTGCAGAGGTCACTGCACAAGCTGGTGCAGTTTGAGGGGGGAGTCGGGGGGCCAAGATAGAGATCTGACCCCCACTCCATGGCAGGTTAGGGGCGGAAAACTGAGTGGTGTTTAGCAACTGCGTGTTCTCCGTTGGGCATCTTTGTGGATGATTGACAGGTTCTCTCCAAAGGCTCATGGTGCTAACGGCCTGAGCAATTGGGGGGAACCTGTCTTTGGGTCCCGCCCATTTCTTTCCCCTTCTAGGGGTTAGACGGCGAGACCTCCCACATGCAGGTGCATGGCAGAGATCCAGGTGAGGGCGGGGCCCTTCACCTGGATCAGCATGGAGCTACGCCCATAAGTTGCCACGGAAGTTTTTCTGACATCATTTTCCGCCCCGGAAGCAATTGTTTGACCCTGCGGGTCCTTGTTAGGGTTATAGTTAAATTTATGCTAATTTAATGAATAAATTATGCAAATTTAATTAATAAAAATGACCCATTTTAAATCTAGCTCTTTGTGTCCGTGTCGTTACTCCGCCTCTGCTGCAAAGCACAAGGAAAAAGCACAAGGAATGAAGAACGGAGTAGGATTCTTAAGAAGGGGATGATTTTGTTTTAGAATCACTGAACCAGAAAAGATTCTATGAAGTAGCTACTTTTTTGATAAAGACAAGGAAACTGCGCTCATTTGTTATTTCAATTTCTGCCTTACTCCTAATCAAATAAAAATATAAAACTCCCACTGCTTCTCCTAAAAACACTGCTTCCAGACACATGGGCAGAGTGAAAGGGAATGAAAAGGAACGAACCCTCTGATTGGCTGGCAGCAAAGTCTCTCCTGGGTCCAAAAGGCCAGAGTGAATGTGTTTTTCAGCCCGTTCTTCGAAAGGGCCAGGAGAAAATGGCTGGGAGACAGAAGGCTGGGGACAAAACAGGTGCAGCGAAGTGGAGGAGGCAAACAGTCCCATTCCAACGTGCTCCAATACCATGGATTCCTGGTAAACACTGGAAAGAGCCAGTTGCTACCATCAACCAGAATTGCTCACCTGAGAGTTGTTATTGATTCTCGCTCCAATACCACAGATTCCTGGTAAACACTGGAAAAAACCAGTTGCTACCATCAACCAAAATTGCTCATCTGGGAGCTGTTATTGATTCTCTGGAATGCAAAGAGGTATTCTAAGATGAGGGGAAACTTTATTTATTATTTATTTATTTAATTATTAGATTTGTATGCCGCCCCTCTCCGAAGACTCGGGGCGGCTCACAACAACAGAACAATTCAAGTCCAATGGTTAAAAACAATTTAAAACCCTTAATATAAAAAACAATCATATGTCTCATACAAACCATACGTAAAGTGGGAACGACCCAGGGGAATCAATTTCCCCATGCCTGATGGCAGAGGTGAGTTTTAAGGAGTTTGCGAAAGGCAAGGAGGGTGGGGGCAATCCTAATCTCTGGGGGGAGTTGGTTCCAGAGAGTCGGGGCTGCCACAGAGAAGGCTCTTCCCCTGGGTCCCGCCAGACGACATTGTTTCGTCGAAGGGACCCAGAGAAGGCCAACTCTGTGGGACCTAACTGGTCTCTGGGATTCGTGTGGCAGAAGGCGGTCTCACAAATATTCTGGTCCAATGCCATGAAGGGCTTTATAGGTCATAACCAACACTTTGAATTGTGACCAGAAATTGATTGGCAACCAATGCAGACTGCGGAGTGTTGGTGTGACATGGGCATATCTGGGGAAGCCCATGATTGCTCTCGCAGCTGCATTTTGCACGATCTGAAGTTTCCAAACACTCTTCAAAGATAGCCCCATGTAGAGAGTGTTACAGTAGTCGAACCTCGAGGTGATGAGGGCATGAGTGACTGTGAGCAGTGATTCCCAGTCCAGGTAGGGCTGCAACCGGTGCACCAGGCGAACGTGGGCAAATGTCCCCCTCGCCATAGCTGAAAGATGGTTCTCTAATGTAAGTAGGGATCAAGGAGGATGCCCAAGTTGCGGACCCTTTTTGAGGGGGTCAGTAATTCTGCCCCCAAGGTGATGGACAGACAGATGGAATTGTCCTTGGGAGGCAAAACCCACAGCCACTCGGTCTTATTAGGGTTGAGTTTGAGTCTATTGACACCCATCCAGACCCCAACAGCCTCCAGGCACTGGCACATCACTTCCACTGCTTCGTTGACTGGACATGGGGTGAAGATGTATAACTGGGTATCATCGGCATACTGATGATACCTCACCCCATGCCCTTGGATGATCTCACCCAGTGGTTTCATGTAGATATTAAATATCTTCCTTGGTGACCTCAACCTATCAAACATCAACTGGACCCTAAATGAATACTCCACAGAACCAATACATACTGCCCTATACAACGCTATCACCAGCTTGGGACTTAACCAATTAGTAGCAACAATACTAGGCTCAAAAGCTGTCTTGACCTCATTTTCTGTAATAGCAAAAGCGCTATCTATGGACTGCATATAAAAGAACCCTTCTCCAACAGTGATCATAGTATGATTAACTTCAACCTCAATCTACACCATGCTGACACTCACCTGAATAACGTGACACCTAAGTACAATTTTAGGAAAGCCAACTATGAACTCATAGATGCCAATCTGTCAATTCTTAACTGGCAATCTTTATTCTCTAACTTCAACACCATTGATGATCTCTACAACATGTTCTTACTCCAAATTAAAAGACTTATCGGACTACATGTACCACTCACTTCATCCAGAGGTAAAAGAAAAAATAACTTACCTGTCTCAATAAAGAAACTACAAACCAAAAAAAGATCTCTCTGGTGTAAAAGCAAAAAAGGCCAAGTAACCAACTTCAAAAGCCACTACAAAAGCATATGCCAGCAAATAAAAGCAGAATGTCTCAACTCTCACAGCAAACAAGAGGAAAACCTCCTTCACACCAAATCTAACCAAGCATTCTACAACTTCATCAACAACAAACTCAATGACTCTAGACCTATTCCATGATGATCCATCCAAAGCTAACCTCTTCAACTCTTTCTTTGGATCTGTCTTTGTTAACAGTAATGGTTCATCCCCCATCTTTGTAAATCGCATCTCAAACTCTCTCAACAACCTAACCCAAATCAACTTCACTTTAGACTGCATTGAAAAAGCAATCCATGACCTCAAACCTTCCCTATCAGTCGGACCAGATGGTCTTTGTGCATACTTCCTAAAAAAGCTTTCTTTTGCTATAGCTGAACCTCTAAGCATTATCTTCCAAAAATCCTTCAGGACCAGCACACTCCCCAAGCTATGGTCAAAAACAGTAGTAATCCCCATCTTCAAAAAAGGAGACCCTTCTCTCATTGACAACTGCAGACCAATATAACTATCCTGCATCTCATGTAAAGTCATGGAATCAATTATAAATCAATCAATTAGCCTTTTCTTAGAATCTAATAACCTACTCTCTAAGAAACAATTTGGATTCAGAAAGAAATTATCCTGCAACCTACAACTACTTCACTGCAAAAACATATGGACTACCCACCTAGATCAAGGAAAATCCATTGATGCAATTTATATTGACTTTCGCAAAGCCTTCGATTCAGTGGTCCACGACAAACTACTCCTAAAACTCAAATCCTATTGCATCACAGGATTCCTCCACAGCTGGATTGCTGCATTCCTGTCAAACAGGCAACAAGCTGTCAAAATTGGAAGCGCCATTTCCACCCCCGCCCTTGTTAAAAGTGGTGTTCCCCAAAGCAGTGTACTAGGGCCTACTCTTTTCATTCTCTACATCAGGGGTCCCCAAACTTGGCAAGTTTAAGACTAGTGGACTTCAACTCCCAGAATTCTCTAGCCAGCTATACTGGCTGGAGAATTCTGGGAGTTGAAGTCCACAAGACTTAAAATTGCCAAGTTTGAAGACCTCTGCTCTACATCAACGATCTCTGTGATCATATCACAAGCAACTGTGTTCTTTTCGCCGATGATGTAAAACTCTTCAACACCACGGACAACACATCTACTCTCCAAAAAGACCTTGACTTTGTCTCAGATTGGTCTAACACCTGGCAACTTCAAATATCAACCAACAAAAGCTCTACCCTCCATATCGACAAAAAGAATCCGAACCTCATATATAAACTAAATAAACAAAATCTCACAGCCAACCCCCACTCAGTAAAAGACCTTGGAATACTAATATCAAATGACTTAAGTGCCAAAGCCCACTGCAACAATATCGCCAAAAAGGCTTCTAGAGTTGTTAACCTGATCATACGTAGCTCCTGCTCCGGCAATCTCACACTACTCACCAGTGTCTTAACATCTATTCCAAGAGTATCTGTAGAAGGGGTGGGTTCTGTTTTTCTTTGCTGTGCGTGCACAATGCTAAAAAACCCCAGCTTCTGCTTGCACGCAGAAGCAAAAAATAAGATGGCACCTACAGCACCGCCAAGAGAACCAACTCAGGGGCGTTGTAGCCATGGGTTGCTGCTGGTTCCAGAGACCCAGGTCACCAAGTTACTACCAGTTCCATAGAATCGGTCTGCAACAGAAGGAACCCACCTCTGTCCTGTAGACTTTAAGCTATAATATGTAAATCAAAAATAATATTTAGAATTTAGTGGATCACATCACATTTGAATAGAAAATATCTGTCTATAACAGCATTTGTTGAAGATGTAATCAAGATAATACTTCTTTAAAATACGTTTTACAATGTCTTACTAAATTTTTGGGGGGGAAAAAAGGATTATATAAATATAACTGTTGTGGTTGGCTCTGGCCCAGCTCCTGCCCCAGGGAATGTGGAGGTGGATGCAAGGGAAACTTCCACATGTCACAAGCCTGTGTTATTGCCAACAGAGTCAGTTCAGAGTTTAGTTTCCTGGGACAAAGAAGAAGGTGGGAGTGACTCGGCAGAGGGGGACTTGGCACACAGCCCAGACAGTCAATTTCCCTTATCTTCCATTGATTCGGATGAAGACATTTTGGACCTACACAAGCGCAGAATTATGTGTAGAAGAGACCAAGTAAGGACATATTACAGGAGATAAGAGCGGCCACCTGTGTTTGGGTGGGGCTCCAGTAATTAGGGCTGCTGCCATAAATAGCAGCATGTGGGTTTGGACGTTGTGGAAGAGTATCTGATCGCAGTTCATCAGGAATCCTGTGTTGCTGGTTTCTGGACTTTGTTGATTTTTCACGCCTTTGAAAACAAAGCAGAGCAACGTGTGTGTGTGTGTGTCTCACTTTGTTGGAAGAAGAAGGGGTGTAATGTTTCTTCACAGCTGCTAGTTAAGTACTTAATGACTGCTTAAGGTTAATTGTACAGACTACCCGGTTGTTTTGGGATGAGTGCTCTTTGCAATACAAAAAGTGTGCTTAGTTTATTTTGAATTTTGTGTTAAAGAACATTGTTTTGAATTTTCAAACGTGTCTGTGTCTGAAATTTGTACCCTTGAATTTTCGGGAGGCTCCTCCCAGAGAGCCCAGCAGAACAATAACTGCTTAATAAAAATAAAAATTTTCAGAAGATAATAATCTCTTGCATTACATACCCATTACATGGAATTTGAGAATTGGACAATGTAAATGGACTTTCCATGCACTAACTACACCCAAAAGATCTACTGCAATGTTGGAACGATAAAAGTTTGGTCCCATTCATTGAAGATTTGACTACACTTGCCACCTATGAGCAGATAGCCTAGACTTAGACTTTGCATAGAAAAGAAAGTATAATGAAATATGTAATTCATTTTCACAACTTATAGTAGTCATATAAATTATATTAGAAATTGGATAAAAATGTTTTTCTATTTGTGAATAAAAAACTTTAATAAAAAAGGAATTGGATAGGTATGTATACAATTGTTATAACAATATAACATTTTGGGGGGGGTTTCTGTCGTATTTTTTCACTTTCTAAAAAAGTACATTTTATCTATTTTTAAAGAATGTGTGTATCTGTACTATAAACATTTCTATGTTTTATTCTTTTTATGTTGTATTATTTTAAAGGAATAAAAATAAATTAAAAAGAATGACACTGACATTAGTCTTATAGAAATTATAATTATTGCAGATGTTTTCACCTTTTTTTCTCACTGCCAGTATATAGGGACTATGGGTCTCACATACTATTTTCTGAATCAACCTATAATTTAAAAGGCAACAGTTATATTAAAAACTCACTGGGGTAAATAAATGGAAAAATGAATGTTCTGACATAGCTAAACTACATTTGCAAAATCCTAACCAATATTAGCAGTTTATTTAGGAAATTTCTGTGGTGGAGAGTAAACATCTATGTTTTATGTACTACAATAAAACATCTATGTTTAATGACCTACAAATAAAAGAATCATTTTCCAACAGCGACCACAGAATGATTAACTTCAGTCTCATCTTATGCCACTCCAAGAATCAACCTAATAATGCAACACCCAAGTACAACTTTTAAAAAGCCAACTATTAACTCATAGATGCCGACCTCTCAACTCTTGATTGGCAAACTCTATTCTACAACATATTTTTGCTTGAAGTCAAAAGAAGTATCAGTCTACATGTACCACTAATAACTACCATAAGCAGGAAAAACAACCTACCCATCTCAATAAGAAAACTACAATCCCCCCCAAAAAAATTATCTGGCGGAAAAATAAAAAAGGCCATATAGCCAACTTCAAAAGCCGCTACAAAAATATATGCTGCCAAATAAAGACAGAATGCTTCAACTATCACACAAAACAAGAAGAAAACCTACTGCGCACCAAATCCAACCGTGCCTTCTACAACTTTGTAAATAACAAACTCAAGGACTCAAGACCCATCTTACCACTAAAAGGACCCAACAACAAAGAATGCTATGATGAATCAACCAAAGCTAACCTCTTCAACACATTATTTGGCTCAGTCTTTATAAACAGCAACAGCTCAACCCCAAAATTCCCTAACTGCACCTCAAACACTTACAACAACATAAAACAAACAGATTTCATACAAGACAATGCTGAAAAAGCAATACCCGACTTTAAACTTTCTCTATCAATTGGACCTGATGGTCTATGTGCATACGTCCTAAAAAAGCTCTCAAAAGTCATAGCCGAACCACAAAGCATAATCTTTAAAAAATAATTCAGGACCAGCTCACTACCAAAGCTATGGTCACAAGCAACGGTCATCTCCATCTTTAAAAAAGGAGATCCCAGTCTATTTGAAAACTACAAACCAATCTCTTTATGCTGTGCCAAAGTCATGGAATCAATCATAAACCAATCAATTACCCTCCACCTAGAAACTAAAAACCTACTCTCTAACAAACAATTTGGTTTCAGAAAAAAAATATCTTGTAACCTGCAACTCCTTCACTGCAAAAATATATGGACTACACATCTCGATCAGGGCAAATCAATAGATGCAATTTACATTGACTTCTGTAATGCCTTTGACTCAGTGGTTCATGACAAACTACTTCTAAAACTCAAATCCTATGGCATCTCAGGATCCCTCCATAGCTGAATAACTGTATTCCTATCAAACAGACAACAAGTTGTCAAAATAGGGAGCACCGTATCTAATCTTGTTCTGGTAACCAGCAGCGTACCTCAAGACAGTGTACTTGGACCAATACTCTTCATGTTCTAAATAAATGACCTTTGCAATCGCATTACAAGCAATTGCGTTCTCTTCACCGACGATGTAAAACTTTTCAACACCACTGATAACACAGCTATTTTCCAAAAGACCTTGACTTTGTGTCCGAATGGTCAAACATCTGGCAACTCCAAATCTCAACCAAAAAAATGCTCTGTTTTACACACTGGCAAAAAGAATCAGAACACCAAATACAAGCTGAACAAACAAGACCTTATAGACAACCCTCACTCCGTAAAAGACCTTGAAATACTCATATCAAATGACCTAAGTGTCAAAACCCACTGCAACAACATCACCAAAAAGGCTTCAAGAGTTGTTAACTTAATCCTAAATAGCTTCTGCTCTGGTAATCCCACACTACTAACCATAGCATACAAAACTTTGGCCAGACCAATCCTTGAATACAGCTCATCTGTCTGGAACCCATATCGCATTTTGGACATAAACACTCTAGAAAATGTCCAGAGATACTTTATAGAAGAGCCCTCCACTCTTCCACTCACAATAGAATACCCTACGTAACTAGACTTACTATCCTAGGTTTAGAAAGCTTAGAACTTTATCGCCTTAAATACGACCTAACCATAGCCCATAAAATGTAGTATTGTAGCCCATACTAAAATGTCCTCCCTGTCAATGACTAGTTCAGCTTTAACCACAACAACACACAAGCACATAAAAAATACAAGCTTAAAGTAAACCACTCCAAACTTGACTGCAGGAAATACGACTTTAGTAACCGAATAGTTGATGCATGGAAGTCACTACCAGACTCTGTCATCACCAACCTCCCAAAACCTTACCCTTAGACTATCCACTGTTGACCTCTCCCGATTCCTAAGAGGTCAGTAAGGAGCATGCATAAGTGAACCAGCGTGCCTTCTGTACCCTGTCCTAATGTTTCTCTCTTACTAGTATCATGTATATGAACATTGTTACATCTTTGCATACTGCCAATATGTACTTGACAAAATAAATACATAAATAAAAATTGAAAAAAAAATAAATAAATAAACTAATAGGAATAAATATGTCCTGAAGATATAAAAGATGCTGAAGTCTACTATTGGAGATGATGCATATCTTCCCTTTAATCCATGAATGCAGACATCGTGAAGAACTAATTGTCTCCTTTTCCATCACCAATTCTAAAGGAGAAAGTGTTTTTCAAGAATACAGTGATACCTTGTCTTACAAACTTAATTGGTTCCGGGACGAGGTTCTTAAGGTGAAAAGTTTGTAAGACGAAACAATGTTTCCCATAGGTATTAATGGAAAAGTGATTAATGCGTGCAAGCCCAAAATTCACCTCTTTTGCCAGCCGAAGCGCCTGCTTTTGCACTGCTGGGATTCCCCTGAGGCTCCCCTCCATGGGAAACCCCACCTCTGGACTTCTGTGTTTCTGCAATACTGCAGGGAAATCCCAGCAGTGGAAACCCAGCATCGCAAAAACGAGCGCTTCGCTGGCAACGGAAGTCTGGAGGTGGGGTTTCCCAGCGAAGGGAGCATCAGTGAAATCACAGCATTGCAAAAACACCGAAGTCCTTGAATCCCCACCTCCAGACCTCTGTGTTTTTGCGATGCTGCGATTTCACTGAGGCTCCCCTCACTGGGAAACCCCACCTCCGGACTTCCGTTGCCAGCAAAGCGCCCATTTTTGCGCTGCTGGGATTCCCCTGCTGGGATTGCCCTGCAGCATCACAAAAACATGGAAGTCTGGAGTTGGGGTTTCCCATGGAGGGGAGCCTCGACTCCAATTGGAAAACAGAGTCGGCTGACAACGAGTCAGTCGAGGTGACTGGGGCCCATACTTGTCCACCTGTCTGGGAAGAGTTTGATCTGGTGACACCTGATGAAGTGGACAAGGCCATTGGAGCTGTGAGTTCCGCCACCTGTTTACTGGATCTGTGTCCCTCCTGGCTGGTCTCGGCCGGCAGGGAGGTGACAAGGAGCTGGGTCCAGGAGATTATCAACGCTTCCTTGGGGAGGGGATCCTTTCCATCATCCTATAAAGAGGCGCTTGTGCGCCCCCTCCTCAAGAAGCCTTCCCTAGACCCAGCCGTACTTAATAACTACCGGCCAGTCTCCAACCTTCCCTTTATGGGGAAGGTTGTCGAGAAGGTGGTGGCACTCCAGCTCCAACAGTCCTTGGAAGAAGCCAATTATCTAGGTCCCCAGCAGTCGGGTTTCAGGCCCGGTTACAGCACGGAAACTGCTTTGGTCGCGTGGATGGATGATCTCTGGCGGGCCCAGGACAGGGGTTTATCCTCTGTCCTGGTGCTTCTTGACCTCTCAGCGGCTTTCGATACCATCGACCATGGTATCCTTCTGCACCGTCTGGAGGGGTTGGGGGTGGGAGGCACTGTTCTCCAGTGGTTCTCCTCCTACCTCTCCGGTCGGTCGCAGTCGGTGTTAGTGGGGGGCCACAGGTCGATTCCGAGGTCTCTCCCTTGTGGGGTGCCTCAGGGGTCGGTCCTCTCCCCCCTGCTATTTAATATCTACATGAAACCGCTGGGTGAGATCATCCAAGGGCATGGGGTGAGGTATCATCAGTACGCTGATGATACCCAGCTTTACATCTCCACCCCATGTCCAGTCAACGAAGCGGTGGAAGTGATGTGCCGGTGTCTGGAGGCTGTTGGGGCCTAGATGGGTGTCAACAGACTCAAACTCAACCCGGATAAGACGGAGTGGCTGTGGGTTTTGCCTCCCAAGGACAATTCCATCTGTCCTTCCATTACCCTGGGGGGGGGAATTATTGACCCCCTCGGAGAGGGTCCGCAACTTGGGCATCCTCCTCGATCCACAGTTCACATTAGAGAACCATCTTTCAGCTGTGGCGAGGGGGACGTTTGCCCAGGTTCGCCTGGTGCACCAGTTGCGGCCCTATCTGGACCGGGACTCATTACTCACAGTCACTTATGCCCTCATGACCTCGAGGTTCGACTACTGTAATGCTCTCTACATGGGGCTACCTTTGAAAAGTGTTCGGAAACTTCAGATCGTGCAGAATGCAGCTGCGAGAGCAGTCATGGGCTTACCTAGGTATGCCCATGTTTCACCAACACTCCGCAGTCTGCATTGGTTGCCGATCAACTTCCGGTCACAATTCAAAGTGATGGCTATGACCTTTAAAGCCCTTCATGGCACTGGACCAGAATATCTCCGAGACCGCCTGCTGCCGCACGAATCCCAGCGACCGATTAGGTCCCACAGAGTGGGCCTTCTCCGGGTCCCGTCAACTAAACAATGTCGGTTGGCGGGCCCCAGGGGAAGAGCCTTCTCTGTGGCGGCCCCGGCCCTCTGGAATCAACTCCCTCCGGACATTAGAACTGCCCCTACTCTCCTTGCCTTTCGTAAACTCCTTAAGACCCACCTCTGTCGTCAGGCATGGGGGAACTGAAACATCTCCCCTGGGCAGATACAATTTATGAATGGCATGTTTGTATGTATGTGTGTTTAGAATATGGGGTCTTTTAAATATTTTTAAACAGTAATTTAGATTTGTTGTAGATTGTTTTTTCACTTGTTGTGAGCCGCCCCGAGTCTGCGGAGAGGGGCGGCATACAAATCTAAATAATAAATAAAATAAATAAATAAATAAATCCCAGCAGCACAAAAACGGGTGCTTCACTGGCAACAGAAGTCCAAAGGCGGGGCATCCCAGCGGCGGCGGTGGGTTTGTAAGGTGAAAATAGTTTGTAAGAAGAGGCAAAAAAATCTTAAACCCCGGGTTTGTATCTCGAAAAGTTTGTATGATGAGGCGTTTGTAAGACGAGGTATCACTGTATAGAATAAACTAGCCAATATTGATCTTAGCTATTAATTGAGAAAAATGGGCAGTCTAGAAATGCAAGGAAGGAAGGAAGGAAGTTTTAGCAGTCTGTGTAATTATGAAAGTGATAAAAATGCAATAAGTTAAATAAGTAAATAAGTAAGTAAGTATGTAAACAAACAAACAAGTTTTAACAACCAGTAGAATATTCGGCAAAGTCTAACAGATTTTTCTTTTTGGCTTCTGTATAAGTTTCTTGTAAATTTAGATGAGAGAGACTAGATATTTCTTGGCTGACGAGATGGTGATAGAAAAGAAATTGCTGGTCAGAAAAATGAATATAGTATGCAAACAGATCTTAGAATAAATGTTAATCTCTCCTGATTCCTAAGAGTTCAGTAAGGGGCGTGCATAAGTGCACCAAAGTGCCTTCCGTCCCCTGTCCTAATGTTTCTCTTTTACTAGTATCATGTATATAAATATTATTATATCTTTGTATACTACCAATACGTACTTGACAAAAGAAACAAATAAATAAATAACTTTAAATTAACATATTCTTCATTATCATTTTTATCCATTGACATAAGTTTTAGATATATATATCTTTAAAAATCCCAAAAGAGTTTAGAAATAGCACAGAATTTTACTTTTAAAATTTACTTTAGATTTAGAGTTAAGATTATTTCTCACTAAAAATAGTATTTTATGTTAAACAATATTTTATTTTCAAATGTCACTTAGAGGTGACCCAAGACCTTTTCTCATATACAGAAATATTATAGTCTCATAGAACACCTTAAAGGCTTACCTCTTTCATGTTCTTAATAAAGACAGTTGCTGTTTTACCTGTGAGTTTATCATTGCTGATATCTAACATTAGTGACGAAGAAGATAAAGTACCCATTGCAAAAGGCTTGTGTTGCTGCTTCGTGTATTCCGGTTAAATATTTTTGTGAATGTTCTGCTGCCTCATATTGATGGTTTGTGAACTGAAAGAAGAAGATTCATCCCTTTCTTCACTCTGTTTGCTTCCTGCCTGCTTAGGCGAAGAATTTTGATTGTTGTTGGCTGTTTGAGGCTGATTGATTAATCATTGTCTGTTCTTGCTGATAGCTGCCTGCCTCTGAACTGTTGGAAGACGCCAGTATCTTATGGCAGCTAGTTATTTTAATTTCTTCATCTCTAACGTAATTAGGAATTATAGCCTTGGCTGAGCCACCTCCTTTTAATCTGCAACCATTTGACACTCATACTGATTCTTGGAATATATATTTGGAAAAGTTTGAATGTTTTTTAATTGCCCACTCCCTTACCAGCATATCTAGAGACAGGAAACGATCTTATTTCTTGGGGTTCTGTGGCACGCAGGTTTTTGAAAAAGCTGTGGCTCTATTTGCTCCACATTCCATTCATTCTGTCCCATGGGAAGATGTGCTTGATAAACTTAGATAGCATTATCATCACTACCATGTTGCTGTGTTCACCGTTATAACTTCTTTCACTGGGATCAGGCAGAAGGCATTCCATTACAAATTCACTGATTTGGAGGATTACTTGTTGGACCATTTAGTGCTTGGAGTTAGGGATTGCCACTTAAAGAGACATCTTTTGACTATACAAAATTTAATGTTTCAAGTAACACTAGCCAAGGCAAGGGCAGCGAGCAGTCAACATTATCCCTTGCACAGATTAATTCCATAGAGACACAAGCAACTGCACATGTAGTCACTGCCTTGCCAGAAAACGTAGAACAAGATCTTCAATGTGAGGAAGCAGTTTGCCGGCTTGTTGCAAATCTGAGCAGAAATACAGTGCGTGACCATCAATCATAGCCACAAGCCCGAACAAGCCACAGCTACGCCCAAGGACAGTCTGTTTTGGCTGTGGTGGGGAGCATTCCAGGAGCAGTTGCCCATTTAAGGATATCATTTGTCACAATTGCACCTGTCATGGACATCTGGCCTGAGACTGCTGCATGCAGAAGACCATGCCATCATTGTCTCAAAGGAATCAGCCCAACTACAACAACCCTGCAAGGTGGTCATCTAATGCTGCAACAAGCTGCTGCCATGATTGTTTTATCATGTATGATGAAGAATACCAACATACGACCAAGTATAATGTTTTATCGCACTCAAAAAAGATGACTGTTCATTTCTGTGGGAGGAGTAAAGTCAAGTGGAGATTGACACCCGGGATCTGCAATGTCTTTGATGTTGTGAAAGAGAACTTGACAATTGCAGGCATAAGGGGCAATAGAAACCGTCGATCAGGCTGATTGGGAAACCTCAATAGTGATCCCCATTAAGCCTGATCGGAGTATTCATATATGTGCGGATTACAAATGCACATTGAATTGAGCCTTGGCCCCATAAGGGTATCCAGTCCCCAACGTACATTTATTGCACTCTTTGGGAGAAGGCAAGATTTTTGCCAGCTTGGCCCTCACCCAGGCATACCAACAGTTGCCTGTGGATGATGAAGCTGATGTTGCCCAAACCATCATGACCCATAAGGGTGTGTTTCGTTGTAAGAGATTGCAATTTGGAATTAGCACAGTCCCAAGAATATTTCAAGGACTGATGGAACAGTTTTTGAAGGGAATAGATGGAGCATTGCCGTATTCCAGTTCCGGTGGTGGAGGTAACAGGAGGAAGATAGGAGAGCTCCGCCACCAAGAACAATGGTGGAACATCTTTCAGTTAGCCCAGGTTGTTCCAGGGTTTTTTACTTACATCAGTGGGTTCCTTAATATCAGAGGTTTTCATCCGTGTGGCTGTTGAATGGGAAGCTCCTTGAAAAAGCTGTGTTTGAGACCTTCACAGCTGACACGGTGACAGCAGAAAATGGTGGCCCCCAGCAGATAGAAAGGTGAGGGAGACATGAGAGGAAGAACTATGCTGAACTGTGAAGTTTAACTTTATAGCAGAGATGGGTAAGAGGACAGGAGAGAGGAGAACTGCAAGACTGTTGCCTATTGTCTGCCTGCTGACAAGAGGCTAAGAGTTGAGAACTGTAAACTGTAAATTAACACCAGGTCTCTGATGTGAATTAGGCGAGCGGGAGACAGAACGGGAGACAGAGCGGGCAATGAATGTGGTTGGCATCTGCTGCTCAGTATCTGGTAATGGCAGCCAAGATGTTTAAGAATACCTTGTTTTATTTGGGCTCAAGGGGAGTGTGATAAGAGTGCAAAAAGAGCCTAAGAAGAGCATTGAAATGGGAAACCATAAACTGGTGATGCCAAACTGACCGGTGAGGGTGGTTGATGGAGGCATCACTGAAATACAGGAGACCAGTCGGAAATGCTGCTTCTGCCAGGTTCCTTGCCAAGGAGAGTTGGAAAGAGCTGGAAACCGTGGAGCCAACACTGCCAGGCTGATTAGTGAGAGGGGTCGGTGGAAGCGGGGCCAGAGTCCATGGAGGACGAGGTGGAGATATATATCAGCCAGCCTGTGAGAGAGGCTGGCAGAGATGCTGTGGAGTATAGAGGATATGAAGACCGAGAAGACTTGGCCGAGCTGCCAGGGAAAGCTGACAGCGAAAGTAGGTCAGACAGGACTCTTCCCTTCACTGTTAGCCAGATATCCCAAGGATTCAGTATTTTTTGTAATTGGAGCTTTGGAGCAAACAGGATTGCAGTTGACTGTGATTATTACCACTTTTTAACAGAGTTGCTGAGGGACTATAATATGGTAGGGGCCTGTTTTGTCAGACTCTCTAATTTTTTACCATTTTAATGAATTTTATAGGATATTTTAAAGAACACTCAATTTATATTAGATTTAGAATATTACATACCTATCTGATAATTTTCTCCTTTCCTAGATGGAACTACTTACAGCAAAGACACTACCCTAGAATTTACCACGCCTCTGTATCAAAAGAGTGAGGATGTCCTCTGACAAAGAAGGGCAAGGGGCAATATATTTATATATATGTGTATATATATAAGTTTATCCTGTGCTTACTGAATTTCAGATTACTTTAAATTGGGTGGGGGTATTTTTATTTAGTTTAACTGGAGTGAGCTTTGTATGATGTATGGATGGGATGAGGAATATGAATGGTGAGAATGGAGTGAGTGGTTAGTTGTTTACAGTATGGTGTTTTTTACTGTTGTATTTTTAATTATTTTATTGAGGGGATATTTTAGAGATGGATGTTTGGAACTGGATGGAGAGTATGTATGAAATGAATGAGATAAATTCTATGAATGGAAGAATTAGTTTACCTGGCAATGTAGAGGCAGGAGAAATGGGGAGAGCCCATCTCTGGGGTGGTAGAGGGCCAGAATATTCCGTTCTTGCTGGGGAGAGACACATATGGCAGGAAACATGGCGTAGGCCACTCCCAGGGAATGAGGGCTCACTGTCTGAAAGCGATCCCTGGCTGGGCCCAGAGGGAGGAGTTCCTCTCTCTGAAATGTGCCCAGCTGGGTTTCAGGTATGGCACCAGCCACGACCCTAGGGAAGGGGGAAGGAGTGGCGATTATAGCCAAGAAGACTTTAAGCCTACGCAGACTCACTGCTCCTGAGATTGTGGGTTGTGAGTCCCTCTTTGTGAAGTTGGATCTAGGGGTTCAGGTGGGCTTGTTACTCATGTACCTGCCTCCCAGCTGCATATCAAAAGCCCCGCCTGTAGTACTCAAGGAGGTAGCTAGACTGATGGTGGAATTCTCCAGACTTATTGTCTTGGGGGACTTTAATCTACCATTGCTCAGTGAACCCTCTGGGTTAGCGCAGGAGTTCATGGCCACCATGGACCTGACCCAAGTAGTTCAGGGTCCAACTCATGAGGGGGGACACATTCCCAACATGGTATTCCTCTCAGAGCAGCTGAGTAATGATCTGAGATTAAGGGGCTTAGATATTTTGCCTTTGTCGTGGTCAGATCATTTTCTGCTATGGTTTGATTTTAAGGCTCCAATCCTCCCCCGCAGGGAGGTAGAATTGATTAGATGGTTCCGCCCCAGATTCCTAATGGACCCAGAGGGCTTTCAGAGGGCGCTTGGGGTTTTGCTGGATTTGCTTGTACACAGTTTAGCAAAGTCCCTCGCTGCAGCCTGGAATATGGCAGCAGTGGAGGCTCTTGACTGAATTGTGCCATTACAACCTCTCTGTGGCAACAACAGTCCCTGGAGAGCTACTTGGTTTACCAAGAAACTCCAAGAGATGAAATGCCAGAACAGACGTTCGAAGAAGTGTTGGAGGAAAAGCAAATCTGAATCTGATTGAACAATTTTAAGAGCTCATATTAAGACTTATAAAGTGGTACTCAAGGTGGCAAGAGGTGTGTACCATGCTGCCTTGATTGCATCAGCAGAATCCCACCAGATTGCTCTGTTTAGGGTGACTCACTCCCTCCTTAATCAGGGTAGACCTTGACTCCAATTGGAATGCAGTGTTGGCTGACAATGAGTCAGTCAAGATGGCAGGGGCCCATACTAGTCCACCTGTATGGCATGAGTTTGATCTGGTGACACCTGATGAAGTGGAGAAGGCAATTGGAGCTGTGAGTCCTGCCACCTGTATGTTGGACCCGTGTCCCTCCTCGCTGGTCTCGGCCAGGAGCTGGGTCCAGGAGATTGTCAACGCTTCTTTGAGGGGGGTTCTTCCCAGTTCCCTACAAGGAGACACTTATGTGCCCCCTCCTCAAGAAGCCTTCCCTGGACCCAGCTGTACTTAATAACTTATCGTCCAGTCTCCAATCTTCCCTTTATGGGGAAGGTTGTCAAGAAGATGGTGTCACTCCAGCTCTAGCAGTCCTTGGAAAAAGCTGATTATCTAGGCCCTCAGCAGTCAGGATTCAGGCCCGGCTACAGCATGGAAACTGCTTTGGTTGCACTGATGGATGATGTCTTGCAGGTCCTGGTGCTTCTTGATCTCTCAGTGGCTTTCGATACCATTGACCATGGTATCTTTCTGCACTGACTGGAGAGGTTGGGAGTGGGAGGCACTGTTTTACGGTGGTTCTCCTCCTACCTCTCTGGTCGGTCACAGTCGGTATTAGTGGGGGACCAGAGGTGGACCCCTAGGTTCCTCCCTTGTGGAGTTCCTCAGGTGCAGGTTCTCTCCCTCTTGCTGTTTAATATCTACATGAAACCACTGGGTGAGATCATCCAAGGACATGGGGTAAGTTGTCATCAGTATGCTGATGACACACAGTTTTACATCTCCATCCTGTGCCCAATCGGTGAAGCAGTGGAAGTGCTGTTAGTGTCTGGATGGTGCCTGGAGGCTGTTAGGGTCTGGATGGATGCCAATAGGCTCAAACTTAACCCCGACAAGATGAAGTGGCTGTGAGTTTTGCCTCCCAAGGACAATCCTATCTGTCCATCCATTATCATGGGGGGGATTATTGACCCCCCTCAGAGAGGGTCTGCAACTTGGGTGATCTCCTCGACCCACAGCTGATATTAGAACACCATCTTTTGGCTATGGCGAGGGGGGCATTTTCACACCAGTTGTGGCCCTATCTGGACAGGGAGTCTCTGGTCACAGCCACTCATGCCCTTATTACCCCGAGGTTCGACTACTGCAATGCTCTCTACGTGGGGTTATCTCTGAAGAGTGTTTGGAAACTTTAAATTGTGCAGAATGCAGCCGCGCGAGCGGTCATTGGTCTTCCAAGATACACCTACATTTCACCAACACTCCGTGGACTGCATTGGTTGCCGATTGGTTTCCGGACACAATTCAGAGTGTTGGTTATGACCTATAAAGCCCTACATAGCATCGGATCAGATTACTTATGGGACTGCCTTCTGCCGCATGAATCCCAGTGACCAGCTAGGTCCCACAGCATTGGCTTTCTCTGAGTCCCGTCGGCCAGAAAATGTCATCTGGTGGAGCCTAGAGGAAGAGCCTTCTCTGTGGCAGCCCCTCTGGAATCAACTCCCTCCAGAAATTCGCACTGCCCCCCTTCTCACCTTTTGCAAGAGTGTTAAGACTCATTTATGTCACCAGGCATGGGGCAATTAGATCAAGCCCCCTCTGTTTACTAAATGAGATGTGTTATTGTGAATGAATTGGCTGACTAATTTTAATATATTTGGATTTTAATTTGTAATTTTTTAATTGGTGTAATAGACCCATGTGAAATGTAGCATCACAGAAGCCTGCCTTTCTTTGTTGCTTTGAATAAAAGGGGCTTCCTGGATCTAATCTGGGTTGTCTCATCCTGAGAAGTTGCTTGTCCGAAGTTTTTTCTCTCATTTGGATTATCATGTGAAACCCACAGTCAGATAGCAGCTGCATGCTTCTATAATGGGCAAGTGGATAATTAGGCACTGGCATTGGTAGCCAGAGTGAGGAGATTTCACCATTATTTCTATAGGCAGTCATTCACGTTGGTAATGGACCATCAGCCTCTTTTGGGCATATTAGCAAAAAACAAACAATCTTCCCAGTTGATGTCCTCTTGGACAAGATAGACTGTTTTTTTTAGCAAATTACATGTATCATCTAGTATATAGACCATGAAAACATACAGCACATCCAAATGCATTGAGCCATTGCCCTCTTCCAGTCCAGTTGTTAGATCCAGCTTCTGCTTCGACAGTGTTGGCTATATTGGAAACGGATATGCATATTTCAATTTTTGATATTGCTAAAGAGATGGTTCATGACTGAGTGTAAACTCAGGTCATTTCATGGGTGCTGAGAGGTTGGCCACATAATTTAATGGCCACCAAATTTACCCCTTTTAAGACACGCCAAAACGAACTTTCAGTCTTAAAAAGTTTTTTATTATGGGCAGATCGAGTGGTGGTCCCGAAGAATCTTAGGGGTCCCATACTAGATTTATTGCACATAGTTCACCCTGGAATTGTGAAAATGAAGGCCTTAGCCCAGAGCTATTTTTGGTGGCCAGGAATAGACAAGGACCTCAAGGCCAGAGTCACTTTGTGCTCTCATTGCCAATAAATTAGAGCATTCCCTTCATGAGCTAAGCCTAGGATAATTGACCTCACAGGGGTCAGATGTTTTTAATAGTAATAGATGTGTTTTCTAAATGGTTGGAAGTTGGGATTATGTCCCCCACTACATTTGAAGCCATCATCTGTTTTTTAATCCACCCTGTTTGTTATGCATAGGTTGTCTGACCTCCTCAGCTCTGACAATGGCCCACAGTTCATGTGTGGTACCTTCCAACATTTTCTGGCAGCTAGGGAATAAGGCATGGGCTGATTGCCCCATGGGATCCCCAGGGGAATGGGCAAGTGGAACGCATGGTCCACACCATGAAAGAGTCGGTTGCAAAGATACAAGGCACTGATTGGCATCAGAAGATGGCCACATTATTGTTGGCCCAACATACGACCCTGGTAGTTTCCACTGGCAAATCACCAGCAGAGATGTTAATGGGCAGGCATCTCCGTACATTATTCGATCATGCCCACCCACAATATACAAGTGAAAGGCCTTGGGACTCTGCAAGGATACGAAAATTGGCAATGGGCAGTTTTGTCTATGCAAGGAACTATGCTGGAGACCCATTATGGCTTCCAGCTATAGCCATTGCTATGTTAGGCTCATGCTCTTATAGAGTCAGTTTGGAAGATGGCTGGGAGTGGCACCAGCACATTGACCAGCTAAGGGAAAGAGTAATAAGGGGTTGCAAGGCTCAGGGTTCATCAGAAATACCTCCCAGCCCAAAAATATCTTCATTACCAAAAATCGATTCAGGAGAACTGACTCTACCATCATCTCCTGCCCTGGTTTCTCTACCTCGACCTACAGTTCAATCTGCTGGAGAAGGGTCTGCCAGAGGTACATCGGAATTTGAGGCTCCAGAGTCGGTGGAGGTTAATCCAGTTGGGGAGTTGATAGCCGGTCTCATAGATCAAACCATTGTAGAAGGAGGCTGGCATATTTAGCAGATTATGAGTGTACTGATCTTAAGAGCAAAGGGGTGTTGTGTGTCGATCAGCTGTGGCAGCATAGAAACATAGAAACATAGAAGACTGACAGCAGAAAAAGACCTCATGGTCCATCTAGTCTGCCCTTATACTATTTCCTGTGTTTTATCTTAGGATGGATATATGTTTATCCCAGGCATGTTTAAATTCAGTTACTGTGGATTTACCAACCACGTCTGCTGGAAGTTTGTTCCAAGGATCTACTACTCTTTCAGTGAAATAATATTTCCTCACGTTGCTTTTGATCTTTCCCCCAACTAACTTCAGATTGTGTCCCCTTGTTCTTGTGTTCACTTTCCTATTAAAAACACTTCCCTCCTGGACCTTATTTAACCCTTTAACATATTTAAATGTTTCGATCATGTCCCCCCTTTTCCTTCTGTCCTCCAGACTATACAGATTGAGTTCATTAAGTCTTTCCTGATGCGTTTTATGCTTAAGACCTTCCACCATTCTTGTAGCCTGTCTTTGGACTCGTTCAATTTTGTCAATATCTTTTTGTAGGTGAGGTCTCCAGAACTGAACACAGTATTCCAAATGTGGTCTCACCAGCGCTCTATATAAGGGGATCACAATCTCTCTCTTCCTGCTTGTTATACCTCTAGCTATGCAGCCAAGCATTCCACTTGCTTTTGCTACTGCCCGACCACACTGCTCACCTATTTTGAGACTGTCAGAAATCACTACCCCTAAATCCTTCTCTTCTGAAGTTTTTGCTAACACAGAACTGCCAATGCAATACTCAGATTGAGGATTCCTTTTCCCCAAGTGCATTATTTTACATTTGGAAACATTAAACTGCAGTTTCCATTGCTTTGACCATTTATCTAGTAAAGCTAAATCATTTACCATATTACAGACCCCTCCAGGAATATCAACCCTATTGCACACTTTAGAGTCATCGGCAAATAGCCAAACCTTCCCTACCAAACCTTCCCCTATGTCACTCACAAACATATTAAAAAGAATAGGACCCAGAGCAGACCCTTGTGGCACACCGCTTGTAACCTGTCTCTGCTCAGAATACTCGCCATTAACAATAACTCTTTGATGTCTATGCTTCAGCCAGCTTGAAATCCACTGAACTATCCAGGGATTAAGTCCAATCTTCATTAATTTATCTATCAGCTCTTTATGTGGAACCGTATCAAAGGCTTTGCTGAAGTCCAGATAGGCAATATCCACGGCACCACCTTGATCCAACACCTTTGTGACATAGTCAAAGAAATCAATGAGATTAGTCTGACATGATTTGTCTTCAGTAAAGCCATGCTGATTTGGGTCCAATAAGATTGTTTTTTAGGTGCTGATTTATCCTCTTTTTGAGTAGTCTCTCCATCATTTTAACTATAACTGATGTCAAGCTAACTGGCCTGTAGTTACCAGCTTCTCTACTGCCGTTCTTGTGGATAGGCACAACACTGGCCATTCTCCAATCCTCAGGGACATCTCCTGTTAACAGGGATTGGTTAAACAAATCAGTCAGGGGGGTAGCAATGACAGATCTGAGTTCTTTAAGAACTCTGGGGTGGATGCCATCTGGACCCATTGCCTTATTTATCGTTAATCGTTCAAGTTCTTCTAAGACATCGGCTTCTAAGATCACTGGAGCTGAATCCGTACAGCTGGAAGCAATGCTATATCTCTCTATAGTATTATTTTGTAAGGTGTCTTTCGAGAAAACTGAACAGAAATAGCTATTGAAATGGTCAGCGATCTCCTTATTCCCATCAATGCATGTATTATTCCCAGTACTAAGCTTCGTGATGCTGCAGTTTTTCTTCTTCCTATCATTAATATATCTGAAGAAGGTTTTATCCCCCTTCTTTACAGATTTGGCAATTTCTTCCTCTTTTGAGGCTTTAGCAGCATGTACAGTAGAACCTCGACTTACGAATTTAATTGGTGCGGGAAGGAGGCTTGTAAGTCGAAAAGCTCGTATGATGAAACATTGTTTCCCATAGGAATCAATGGAAAAGCGATTAATGCGTGCAAGCCCAAAAATAAGAAACCGGCCGCCACCACCGAAGGAGGCTTGAGCCTCACGATCCTCCCCGCACCTTTGCCATGCATGTCAGGAGAGAGAGGGAAGGAGGGAGAGAGAAGCAGACGGGCAGCAGACGGAGGCCAAGTCTCGCTCCGGGCTGTGCCCCCTCTGAGCACTCACCGCCTGTCCCTGTCAGCGACCCAGCCACCTTCACCCGCCCGGACAACCGCCAGAGAGGCTCCTCCGGAGGGGCGCACGGGGAAGGGCTTGAGCCGCCGCCTTCTCCTTTCCCCGTGGGAGCGCCGCACCTCTTGTCTGCCCGGCCTGAGAGGCACGAAACCGGTGCTCATGCCGGGCGGCCCGCCTGGAACGCCAGCAATGCCGCCGGGCCGATTGCCGAGCAGGGGTGGGGCGCGGAAGGAGGCGAAGGCGAGGAGAGCGCTGCTAACTGCAAGAATCTTGTAGAAATTTGCCCGGGGGCGCTGCCCACATCTCAGAAGGGAAGAGGCGTAGGGAAAAAGCGGGGCGAAAAGTCCTGAAAACACCGCCAAAGCCGGCATCCCAAACCGTACGCGAGGGAACTCTCAGGAAGAAGGATGAGTCAGAGGCAGGTCTTGCCGGGCCGATTGCCGAGCGGGGGCGGAGCGCGGAAGGAGGCGAAGGCGCCGCCGCACTGGCCCCCATCCCAGATGGAGCGGCCTGAGGGGGGCCGGTGCGGCGGCGCTTTCGCCTCCTTCCGCGCCCCGCCCCAGCTCGGCAATCGGCCAGGCAAGACCTGCCTCTGACTCATCCTTCTTCCTGAGAGTTCCCTCACGTACGGTTTGGGATGCCGGCTTTGGCGGTGTTTTCAGGACTTTTCGCCCCGCTTTTTCCCTACGCCTCTTCCCTTCTGAGATGTGGACAGCGCCCCCGGGCAAACTTCTACAAGATTCTTGCAGTTAGCAGCACTCTCCTCACCTTCGCCTCCTTCCCCGCCCCCGCTCGGCAATCGGCCCGGCGGCATTGCTGGCGTTCCAGGCGGGCCGCCCGGCATGAGCACCGGTTTCGTGCCTCTCAGGCCGGGCAGACAAGAGGTGCGGTGCTCCCACGGGGAAAGGAGAAGGCGGCGGCTCAAGCCCTTCCCCATGCGCCCCTCCGGAGGAGCCCCTCTGGCGGTTGTCCGGCGGGTGAAGGTGGCTGGGCCGCTGACAGGGACAGGCGGTGAGCGCTCGTATCCCGAATTTGGGCTCGTAAATAGAACAAAAATACCTCTCCCCTCCTAGCTCGCATCTCGAAATGCTCGTATATAGAGCAGCTCGTATGTCGAGGTTCTACTGTATTATCTGTTTCGCCTCCTTCTGTCTCATTTTATACACCTCTCTATCAGCTATACTTCCAGACTCTTTATACCTCCTATAGGCAGCCTTTTTTTCATTGACTATAGCCCTTACATCATTGCTAAACCATAGCGGTTTCTTCTTCCTTTTACCTTTAGTTATTTGCCTTACATACAGTCCTGTGGCTTTTAAGATGGCCTTTTTTAATACAGTCCACTGGGTGCTCGCTCCTGCCATTTTATCCCTCCCCTTTAATTCATTATTTAAATATTCCCCCATTGCATTAAAATTTGTTTTTCTGAAATCCAATACTTTGGTTGCAGTATAGGATTGCTCACAATCAGTTTTTACATCAAACCACAAACATAGATGATCATTGCAACCTAAATTTTCTCCCACCTTGACCTCTGAAACCCAATTCCCATTCGTAAAAACTAAATCTAGAATATTCTCCCCTCTAGTTGGTGTCTTAACCAGCTGTGCCAGAGCTGCTCCTGTAAAGGCCTCTACTATATTCTTACTTTTGCATGTAAGGGCACTGGGGATATTCCAGTCAACATCAGGCATGTTGAAATCACCCATAACCACAATATTTCCCTTTACTGCCATTTGGGTAATTTCATCCACCATCTTGTTGTCATATTCCTCAGATTGCCCTGGAGGCCTATAGATCACCCCAATTCTAATGACAGAACCGTCTTTATTTTGCATGCAAATCCAGAGAGTCTCCAGATCTTTACACGTATTTTGAATTAGTGTTGTTTTTAGACTTTCTTTAACATAAATGGCTAATCCACCTCCCTTTCTCTCTATTCTATCCTTCCTATACAGTGTATATCCTGGTATGGATATTTCCCATTCATTGGAGAATGAATGAGTTAATGTGAGGCAAACCATGATTGGTTAACCTGGTAATTAAGGAGATTAGCAAGCAGGAAGTATAAATAGGTCTGCCCAGGAGTGGCGGAGTTAAGTTACTTCTTTCAAGTTCTTAATAAAGAGAGTTGTTGTTTTACCTGTGCGTCCATTGTTGTTAATATCTAACAGTTTGTTTGGATATCTATGCCACCCTTCTCCAAAAATTCAGGGTGGCTTACAACAATGCTAAGTACTTTCACAGTTTTATTATTTTTATTGTACCCAAACAGAAATCCAAGCAAAAACTTTATGGAATTGCATCTAATAAAGAAAACCTATATGCCCATGACTTCATAAATTCTCAATGGAATTCAATGTGGAATATCCCTTATATATAATTTTAAAAATGAGACAATGGTGGAATGGCAAAAGAATTTAAAATCTACATCAAAGCACATGATGAATGAGCATTTGATCAACCCACATCCTCTAATATATGTGAATCTATGGACAGATCACTTTTTTTTTGTCATTTGCTGTGAATGAGAGTAGAAATTAACTGGCAGGGAATTAACTAAAAATATCTAAATAAACTCGAGACCAAAGATTCAATTCAAAAGCAATTATCCCAAAGCTTTGATGAATATGTATACTAGGAGGAATAAAAACAATTTCCATACATTATATTATGGCCACTTTGCAAAAATTACACTAGGTTCCTATTTATCATCTTTAAAAGTTTGCAAATAATAAGCAAATTTATGCTGACAATTTCAGACATTCACAGCTTAACATATTGTGTGAAAAGAACCAAATAGATTTTATAGAAAAGAACATCAGTAGGATGTGTAAAGCCTAACTAAAATATTCCTGGAAAGGGGGAGGACCATTTTATTTGATGAAAAATATTACAGTTCTAAAAATACTTCCATAAAGAAAATAAGCTCCACAAAACAACGCAATTTCTAAGGAAATGAGTCGAAAAGAATACATTTCAAACTCATGTGACTGCACTGGATCAGCTCCAGTACTGCCTTAAAGAAACTCCTGTGGCATATGTATAATTTAAATGTCATTTCTATCCATCCGCTAGCCTTCTCTGTTTCCGTTTTCTGAAGCGTCCTCCTTCTGCTTCTCCCTCCCACATCCAGTGGCCAACTATCTTTCCATTTTCCACTCGAGTTGTGATTGTTTGTTCTCCAAAGACAGAGCAACACACACACACACACACCACCTACGGTATTGGAAGAAGGGAGGGGAGGGAAGCTACTAGTGGCTCCTAAAACGGGAAACGGCCAAGGAGCAGGACTCACCTGCCGAGCGCGGGCTCAGAAGCCAAGAGAGACGCCAAGGAGGCTCCAGGGCTTCCCACGGCGACGTGAGGCCTGTGTCCTGAAATGACCCAGCTGGGTAGGAGGGAGGGAAGCGCTGGAGGCACGGAACGAATCAGTGAGTGACAGAAAGAAGCAGGACGCCCGGTTCTTGGGCAGAGAACAGCGCGAGAACTCTTTGCAATTCCGCCGACTTGTGTTTACATATCTTTCAACGCCTGTTTTCGCACAACCCTCGAATGAATGCTGAAATGCCGATGCAGAGGTCTTAACGAAGCATAGGATATTGTGCAGCCAACCTAACTCCCCAGTAGTTTTTTTCTTTCTTTCTTTAATTTTTTAAATGTTGAATTGGGCAGAGTTTGCAATCTAAATATTTAAAAGTTAGTAGGAATGGCACATCTAAGAGATCTTTTTAAAATGCTATTTACAAATTTATCCGTATTTCTTTGGAGATTGGTGAATGCTTCTATACTGTGTTTTGTTTTCATTTATTTTTAAATTTTAATAGGCGCATGGCAAATGCAGTGTCCCAGTTTTGCTAATACTGTAGTCAGAACAACAGTCTCTTCTCCCATCCCCCATCTTGGAGAGCTCCAACATTTGGTTTGGTGTAGTTAAAAATCTATTCCATCAAACAATTTATGATGTAATACATTTGAGGAACTGCCCAGAGCTCTTTTGTTGTTTGCTCTACAGTGTATTTTGACTAATACAGTCCCATTGTCTTCCTGAAAACTATTTCCCAATGCAGCAATGCTTAATCTGAGAATTCTACTGGATGAAGTTATTCCTGTCTGTCCACTATTGAAGGCATAGAGACCCAGTCAGAAAAAAACTGCCAACATTACAGGCAATGTGCCACACTCCCAGCCATCCAGGAAGGACACAGTTTCAAACAGTAAACAGACATCCTATTCCACATTCAGCCATGCATCATCTGAAGCATATGCATCCAGAGAAAAGTAAAGAGAAAAAAGAAATATATAAAGTGGTGGAGAAAAACCAGCAAGGCTGTGAAAATCAAAAGAAATTGCTGCAATAACCAGACGGTGATTAAAAGCTTTTGGGCTTTTGGATAGGATTCATTCATTTCAAATATTTTAAAAATAAATCTACTTCTTTCAGGTCTTCTGCTCTAGCAGAGGAGAACAACAAAAAATGTGCTAATTTCTCTTTGCAATATATGTTGTTGCAAACTTCAGAGTCTATGGAGAGGGACAGCATACAAATCTAATAAATAAACAAACAAACAAACAAACAAACAAACAAATACTTTCTGATGAAGGTAAACTCCCACAGCAGAAAGTCTAAGCTTCCTTTGCAACTGAAACTCCATGGTTCTCAATCTGGGCAGCATTTGCTTGGATAGAAAAAGTTATCTCACTGCAAACATCCAGCTTTACCAGGGATGATAACAGATTATAGAAACATAGAAGACTGACGGCAGAAAAGACCTCATGATCCATCTAGTCTGCCCTTATACTATTTTTTGTATTTTATCGTAGAATGGATATATGTTTATCCCAGGCATGTTTAAATTCAGTTACTGTGGATTTACCAACCACGTCTGCTGGAAGTTTGTTCCAAGGATCTACTACTCTTTCAGTAAAATAATATTTTCTCATGTTGCTTTTGATCTTTCCCCCAACTAACTTCAGATTGTGTCCCCTTGTTCTTGTGTTCAATTTCCTATTAAAAACACTTCCCTCCTGAACCTTATTTAACCCTTTGACATATTTAAATGTTTTGATCATGTCCCCCCTTTTCCTTCTGTCCTCCAGACTATACAGATTGAGTTCATTAAGTATTTCCTGATACGTTTTATGGTTAAGATCTTCCACCATTCTTGTAGCCCGTCTTTGGACCCGTTCAATTTTGTCAATATCTTTTTGTAGGTGAGGTCTCCAGAACTGAACACAGTTTTCCAAATGTGGTCTCACCAGCGCTCTATCTAGCGGGATCACAATCTCCCTCTTCCTGCTTGTTATACCTCTAGCTATGCAGCCAAGCATCCTATTTGCTTTTCCTACCGCCCGACCACACTGCTCACCCATTTTGAGACTGTCAGAAATCTCTACCCCTAAATCCTTCTCTTCTGAAGTTTTTGCTAACACAGAACTGCCAATACAATACTCAGATTGAGGATTCCTTTTCCCCAAGTGCATTATTTTACATTGGAAACATTAAACTGCAGTTTCCATTGCTTTGATCATTTATTTAGTAAACCTAAATCATTTACCATATTACATATGCCTCCAGGAATATCAACCCTATTGCACACTTTAGAGTCATCCAAACCTTCCCCTATGTCACTCACAAACATATTAAAAAGAATAGGACCCAGAACAGACCCTTGTGGCACACCGCTTGTAACCTGTCTCTGCTCAGAATACTCGCCATTAACCATAACTCTCTGATGTCTATGCTTCAGCCAGCTGCAAATTCACTGAACTTTCCAGGGATTAAGTCCAATCTTCACTGATTTATCTATCAGCTCTTTATGTGGAACCATATCAAAGACTTTGCTGAAGTCCAGATAGGCAATATCCACCGCACCACCTTCATCCACCACCTTTGTGACATAGTCAAAGAAATCAATGAGATTAGTATGACATGATTTGCCTTCAGTAAAGCTGATTTGGGTCCAATAAGTTGTTTTTTTAGGTGCTGATTTATCCTCTTTTTGAGTAGAGTCTCCATCATTTTAACTATAACTGATGGCAAGCTAACTGGCCTGTAGTTACCGGTTTCTTCTCTACTGCCCTTCTTGTGGATAAGCACAACACTGGCCATTCTCCAATCCTCGGGAACATCTTCTGTTAACAGGGGTTGGTTAAACAAATCGGTCAGGGGGGGTAGCAATGACAATTCTGAGTTCTTTAAGAACTCTGGGGTGGATGCCATCTGGACCCATTGCCTTATTTATCTTTAATTGTTCAAGTTCTTCTAAGACATCGGCTTCTAAGATCACTGGAGCTGAATTCGTACAGCTGGAAGCAATGCTATAACCATCTATAATATTATATTGTAAGGTGTCTTTTGAGAAAACTGAACAGAAATAGCTATTGAAATGGTCAGCGATCTCCTTATTCCCATCAATTCATGTATTATTCCGGGTACTGAGCTTTGTGATGCTGCAGTTTTTCTTCTTCCTATCACTAATCCTCCTTCTTTACAGATTTGGCAATTTCTTCCTCTTTTAAGGTTTTAGCAGCATATATTATCTGTTTTGCCCCCTTCTGTTTCATTTTATACACCTCTCTATCAGCTATACTTCTAGATTCTTTATACCTCCTGTAGGCAGCCTTTTTTTTCATTGACTATAGCCCTTACATCATTGCTAAACCATAGCGATTTCTTCTTCCTTTTATCTTTAGTATATTTGCCTTACATACAGTCCAATGGCTTTTAAGATGGCCTTTTTTAATACAGTCCACTGGGTGTTCGCTCCTGCCATTTTATCCCTCCCCTTTAATTCATTATTTAAATATTCCCCATTGCATTAAAATTTGTTTTTATGAAATCCAATACTTTGGTTGCAGTATAGGATTGCTCACAATCAGTTTTTACATCAAACCACAAACATAGATGGTCACTGCAACCTAAATTTTCTCCCACCTTGACCTCTGAAACCCAATTCCCATTTGTAAAGACTACTAGAATATTCTCCCTTGTAGTCGGTGTCTTAACCAGCTGTGCCAGAGCTGCTCCTGTAAAGGCCTCTACTATATTCTTACTTTTGCATGTAAGGGCACTGGGGATATTCCAGTCAACATCGGGCATGTTGAAGTCACCCATAACCACTCCCTTTACTGCCATTTGGGTAATTTCATCCACCATCTTGTTGTCATATTCCTCAGATTGCCCTGGAGGCCTATAGATCACCCCAATTCTAATGACAGAACCTTCTTTATTTTGCATGCAAATCCAGAGAGTCTCCAGATCTTTACATGTGTTTTGAATTAGTGTTGTTTTTAGACTTTCCTTAACATAAATGGCTACTCCACTTCCCCTTCTCTCTATTCTATCCTTCCTATACAGTGTATATCCTGGTATAGATATTTCCCATTCATTAGAATCCTTAAACCATGTCTCAGTTATGGCAACCAGATCCAAATTATCTCTAGATATTATGGCCATTAACTCACAGAGCTTGTTGCTCAAGCTTCGAGCATTCGTGCACATTACCTGAAGAACATTGTTTTCATTATTAGTTTGCCCCTTATCATCAACAACTACATCTATTTTATTTGCAGCTCCCTTTTCATAAGCTTTCAGAAACTGATTTATCCCCATTGGTTGTGGACAGAAATCATCCACATCAGTTACATCTCTGTCCCCTTTACCTAGTTTAAATGCCTGTCCAAAAAAGTTCTGAACTCCTCACCGAGCACCTGGGTACCTCTGTATGAATTATTATTATGTATTATGTGGAACTATCATGCTATTATTTGCTTTCCTGTTCTCATGTATCCATTAAACTTAAAGCAAAAGGCCTGAACAGGACTATATTCTTATTGGACAATAATTCATGCATTCCTTTCAAATTACTTGTCCCAACTGTACCATATTAAGAAGAAGGCAATTTTATCACATTCTCTCTCCCCCCCCTCTCCTCCCCCCTTACTCACTTGGAGTAGAAAATACAAAACTGAAAACAAACTAATTAGATACATTTTAATTTATTGATTACAAAAGTGACACTATAGTATATAAACTTTAGTATATAAACACTAGGAGGGTGTTTTTTAAATATATATCTTGCATTTTCGGTAAGAGCGCAAAATAGTTTCTTCGGGAGAGGGGTGTTTCTCTCTTAATATCTATCCACTGTTTTTTTCAATGTTCCTCTCAGGGTCCACGAAATAATTTTTGAACCTCGGAAAGGGTTCTCAGAAAAAAGTTAAAGAGCACTGATTAATCCCAACAAGAACCAGTGAAATGTTTCAGGCTGAGAAACTGATTGGTCTAAAATCACCAAGTGTATTCCAAGTCAACATCTTAGCCACTATATTATCACACTTTCCACATTTAATATAGGAAAATACAGAAGTCATTGAGGCTTGAAAAATATTGAAAAGGAACTAGTCCAAAACAATAAAGTATTCACTAGGTGACCCAGGCAATTCTCCCTCACATTCAAATGAATGTAATTACGTTTCTTGCAAGACTACTGGCTGCTATTCTTCACACCAGTGAGAAAGAAAGTAATAAAACATGCAATGCATAGAGCTGAGCCATTAAGGGATGTTATTATTTAATAGCTTGATATCATTGCAGTTATGATTATTTGCTCTTGAATAATCATAAGAGAATAATTTCATTATCATTATCAGCAAAAAAAAATCATGTTAAAATATTTACTATTATGGTCTATTACTTGGCAGTTCTAATTTATGTATCCCCTATCTTTCTACCAAAGAATCTCAACAATTTCAAGGTAAAATGCATACAATTAATATGTCATCAACTTTGGGATGTGTTAGTGCCCTAATTGTATCATTTCTGGGGTCAGCAGATCTGGTTATACTCAATGAATATTAAAATGGTGGTTTTAGACATGTAACTCCTGAATGCAGAGGCAGAAACATCCCAGTTCCTCATTAGTTTTCAACGTAATTCAAAATTTCAGCACAGTTCAAAACATTAGCAATCTCTTTAAATGGTATGAATACTGGGCAATCATCTCCTCTTACACTAAACTTGCTGTTTTCTTCAGAAGGAGAGGTGTTTTTGGTCTCATTTTTGATAGGAAAATATACATATGTATACTTTAGTGAGTGCATCAAGAATGAGAAGAAGGGGGATGGCCAACATCACAGTGGTATGGATCTCCACCGTATTCCACAGGGAACTCTGAGTCCTAGCTGCTTGGAGACCTGGAACCAATTGGAACCAGATCAGATCCACCTTGGAAGAGTGGTGGAAAAGAGAGGCACTGGTGGAGGTCTGTGGAGGTTGCAATCCCTCCCAGGGAACTGGCATCAGCCTGTCGGCCAGCAGCAGAGGAAGAAACTCTATCATGATTAGCTGGGACAGCCACAAAGAGGATGATTGATTGGAGAGATCATAAATTGCCTGGGTGACAAGATCTAAGCATTTGTGCTGGAGAAACATAAAGAAGAACTGAGCTGGATGAGTGCTTGGCTGATTTAAAGATAAAGAAGAAAACTTTAAATTAAAAGGAATTAAAAGAGGCTTTAAAGTGGAGTGAATAGCAATTGAAAATAGCATAGAGAGACTTAAACGAACAAGCTCAAAATCAGGCGATTTTGAAGAGATTTGTATAAATGGATCTGATGGGAATTAAAGAGAGTTAAAAAGAAAATAATAATTAGAAGAAAACATTATATAATTTACAAGTGGATTTAAGATACGGAATTTCTTAGTAAAGAAAAAAAGGGGAAAAACAAAGATATGTCTTGGGAAGTGACATCATCATCTGCTGGTTAAAAGAAATATTGCAACAGACTGTGGAAAGTAATCTGCTGACAGCTGGAGATTGACCTTGCTTGTAAAATACCTAGAATGTCAAAGCAATCTGTGTCTTACTATTTTGCTTGATGGTTCTTTGGTGAAAGAAGTTAAGAGGACTTTGAATTGGAAATACAAAGGATTGAAGGAGATGTTAAAACATTTTTATGAAGAGATAAAAAATTGTCTTCTAGAAACCAGGGTGAAAAGAAAGTAGAAATGAAGTTAGACTATAAAGATTATACAGAATTCAGAAGGAAAAGGAAAACGAAGAAAAAGAAAACCAAGGAGGCTGCACAGATTAAAAGGAAATAGAAAAGAAAGAATAGACTGATAACAACATTGGAATTTATAGTGATAAAAAAATAAACTGAAAATGTTATACAAACTGAGGATTAGTCTACCATTTACAGTGATGAGAAAAATGAAAAGAGAATTGAAAATAATAAACATACTGCTGATTACACTGAGATTTACAGTTACATGAAAAGAGCAAAAGGGTGGGCGGAGCCAGCTGTGGAGCCGGTCAGATGGCGGGGAGCTGAGTTCTGGGAGAATCTGATGCCTGCAGCTGATGGATAAGCTTCACAGAAGCCATAGACCCCTTGGAGAGGGGTTAGAAGTTTGGGGGAGTCCTGATCAGTGTTCCCTCTAAGGCACACAGTGCACTGTAGCACACACAACTCTAGACTTCAGCGCAGTGTTTTTTAACATTGCACACTGAAGCCAGGCACCATTTCTCCCTGCCCGCCAGGCCAGCTGCCTGATCTGTTCTGCCGCAGCGGCCAGCCCGCTGGCCGCCCACCTACCTGTCTGCCTGTCTGCCTGCTTGCCTTTGTCTGCAGTGGGGAGGTGCGAGGAGAGGTTTCCTTGGGACTAGTTCTGAGTCCTCCCACACACTTGTTATGAACAAAACGGTGCTGCTTCGCCAGCCTTTTGAGATTCCCTGAAAGTTGGCTAAGAATGATGATGAGTGAAGGGAGGTGTGGGGAATCCTGGTGAGTCAGCATGCCATTTAAAGTGGGAAGGGGTGGGTGAGATTGAAAATGAAATGAAGGCAAACTTTGAATGGGATTCATTCTTTATGCTATTACTATGTTACGCTCTGCTCTATTCTAATCTCTATTCCAATCTCTGTTCTGTTAATTCTTCATTATATTCTGTTATTCTATATACATTATTCTTATCTCTATTCTATTCTATTTCATTCTGCTCTGCTCTATTCCAATTTCGAGCAGAGAGAACAGGAGACTGAAAGACTGAACTGAAGGTGCTGAACGAGTGGAGCCTGGCATAGTTATATAGGAATTGTAACATGATCTCCAAATTCCCTCCAGTTTGCTGTCTGGCTGTCCCCCCCCCCCCTTTTTCCTTTGTGACTTCGTGAGAGCAACGGAGGAAAGAGAGGAGGGAAGTGGTGTCAGGCAGCTATAGAGAGACTCAACAATGCAGAGTATAAAGTTTGAGCACAGAATCCTGATTATTGTGAAACATTTCCAACATTTATTCTCCTCAGAGAAACTAATTAAATCTCTTTAATCTTAATTAAACTATGCTATATTAATTAACTGAAACCATCAATTAGTTATCTGTGATTCATATTATCACCTTTTAGCAACCCTATAGGAACTTGTATAGTTAAAATAGAGACTACAAATCTACAAAAAAATATAGAAGAGCACCAAAAAGGACCACTGAGGTTCTCAGGAAATGCTACAATTACTTTATAATCTATAAGGTTTTACAATTTGATATAATTGATTTCATAAGGTGAATTTAATAAATATTTTTTTAATTTATTCAATTTTTATGCTGCCCTTCTCCTTAGACTCAGGGCAGCTTACAACATGTTAGCAATAGCACTTTTTAACAGAGCCAGCCTATTGCCCCCACAATCCGGGTCCTCATTTTACCCACCTCAGAAGGATGGAAGGCTGAGTCAACCTTGAGTTGGTGATGAGATTTGAACCGCTGACCTGCAGATCTACAGTCAGCTTCAGTGGCCTGCAGTACTGCACTCTGCCTGCTGCGCCACCCTGGCTCACTTATAAGTACTTATATGGACAAATAATCATAATTAAGATTTGCTCAAGATTTGCTAAGAACTGTTATAATTTACAACTCTAGTATAATCTGTTAGAATAATTTTACTGTGTATATTTTATTTATTTATTTATTATTTATTTATTATTTAGATTTGTATGCCGCCCCTCTCCAAGGACTGATAAACTAAACTAGTAATTGGTGGCATTGATAGTGCTTGATATATATTGCTTCTATTTCTTAAATTTTTGACTGATAGAAATAAGAGTTCCAATTTACCATATTTAAAGCTTATTATAAATTAATTGTTTAGTGGATGACTTAATATAATCATTATTATTATTAAGATAATATAATCATTATTTTAGAATAGAGCAGTTAGAAAACAATCTAGTTTGTGCTAATTTAACTTTAAGTTTAAGGATTCATAGAATATACACGAAGGATTGTAATTAATTTTATATAATATAAAATTTTTATAATTTACTTACTTACTATAATTTACTTTAAATTGTCGCCCATATACTTTTCCTTTACTTCTTCCTACCTGCTCAAGGTTTAACAACTTCTCTTTTTTTTTCTTTTCTCTCTCTCTCTTTCTTTTTTATTGATTAACATAAATTATTGCAATTAAAGTCTAGGGTAGCAATATATTGATATTGACTAATAGTTGGGAGATAGGTGCCTATGGTTATTTGGAACAGGATATTTAAAATCTTACAGAAACAAGATCAAATCTCTGTTCTGTTCTGTTCATTCTTCATTCTATTCTGTTATTCTGTTCTGTTCTGCTCTACTCTATTTTAATCTCTATTCCGATCTTTGTTCTGTTCTGTTCTATTCATTCTTTATTCTATTTTATTATTTTATATACTCTATTCTTATCTCTATTCTATTCTCTATTCTATTCTGTTCTGCTCTGCTTTAATCTCTATTCCAATCTCTTTTCTGTTCTATTTATTCTTCATTCTATTCTGTTCTCTTCTGTTCTCTTCTACTCTGCTCTATTCTAATCTCTATTCTAATTTCTATTCCAATCTCTGTTCTGTTCTATTCATTCTTCATTCTATTGTTCTATATACTCTACTCTGCTCTATTCTTATCTCTGTTCTGTTCTATTCTGTTCTATTCTACCCTACCCTACCTTACTCTATTCTAATCTATTCTATTCCAATCTATTCCAATCCATTCAATTCATTCTAATAGTATGAATTTTGGCATTAATCATTTGTTCTACATAATTAATATGAATATATTTGTTTTTTTGAGAGTGTGGTTTCTTCTTCAAAATAAATATCATCTTGTAGAAGAAAGATTTTACAATTAATGATTGAGTAACCCTGAATTGTTATTTAGTGACCTATTGAGATAATAATGATTTTAACTTATGGAATATGTTTTAAATGAAAAATCTGAATATTTATCATATGGAGGTTTAATTTAAGCAATTGTTTTGAAATAATATATGAAATCCCAATTTTTAAGAAAATTATAATGATATTGTAAGGAAGATGAAGATAGCATGTTTGATTACATAACTAAAGATATTTATAGAGGGTTTTGGTTATGATAAAATAAGGAATTTTTAAAAGATATTGAGGAAGAGATTTAGGAAGGGGAGGAAGTAATAGGCCCAAAAATGGAAAGGTGCAAGAAATAAGAACTATTCTATGAACATAATATACTAGTTGGGAGCAAATATATCTTATATATCTATTATTTCCATTCATAATTTAGTTTGCTTAACAAATAAAATATAACATGGTTTCTTCCCTTGCACATTGGCTGATCTAAGTTTGCCTATTTATTTAGATAAGCTTCTGTGTCCTCTGTTCTTTAAATTATTGATCATGCTAATTTCAGTTGGAATCTTTGTATGCTAGCGATGTCAATAATTAGGCAACCAGAATAACAGAATAACATAGTGAGAAGGGACGTTATTCTGCCCCAGCACCAAGCCGCAAATAATTATGCAACAAGTTGTCTTGGGTGAAAATATATCGGGTGCTCTGTTCAGGCATGAAAATATGCCGCTCAGACACTATACTTTTTGGCCCACACCGAAAAAAAATTAAAGGGAACATTGGTCCTGATAATCGTTTTGGGATGGTGATCCAAACGGCACACTAGAGAAACCCCGGAGAAGATCGATTGACTGGAAATGATGGTGCGTAATGGCGACTGAGTGAACTCCTAGCTGGCGAAAGAGGTAGCAATATATTAGGAGGACTGTTTTAAGGCGTGACCTGTTAAAAAATGTACTAGTAATCTGCATGGACTGTGAATAGAGAAAGGTGCAATCTGGAAAGAAGCCTTAGAAGTGAGTGATTGTATATGAGGAGGCCAGCATGAGAAGGAGGGAGGAAGTTGCTATCTTTTCCCCCTCTGGGAAGTGGTGAATAGAAACAAAGCTGAAAAAGGAAAAAATACCGTGCTGGCAAGAGGCTTATATTACAATGGAAAGATCAGGCAGAATTGACTTTGACAGAACTAAATAAATTTCCAAAACTGAACACTACAACAAAAGAATAATCATGGAAGCCATTGAAATAGAAAAACACCCCCACAATATGAATAAATGTGATGATACCTCCTGCCTACCAGATATCTAGAAACCAGCCCTCATCAACAAACGTATCCTAGGCACGCAAACTGAAACCAGACCCAGAACAACACAGGACACCCCCACCAATCACCCCCACCACACCCAAACCCACCCTACAGACCAAATACAACCACCACCCAGAAGCCAAACCACAGCAGCGTCCCCAACTGCTGCACCCCCCTCTGACATGCACACAAAGCAAACTGTCAAACACCATAAACACATGACCAGACCACAAACTCACAGCCAAACCAACACCTAGGATGTTATACCACAGATATACATTATAAAACAGCTGTGTTGTCTGCAGCTCCAACTACTCAGGATATCACCCCCAATCCACAAACATCAACTAATAAAGCCCTACATGGCATAGGACTAGACTATCTCTGAGACTGCCTTCTGCCGCATGAATCTCAATGACCAGTGTAGGTCTCCTTAGGGTCCTGTCGACCAAACAATGTCAGCTGGTGGGACCTAGGTGAAGAGCCTTCTGTGTGTGTGTGGGGGCCCTCTGGAATCAGCTCCCCCGGAGATTTGTACTGCCCCCACCCTCCTCGCCTTTCAAAATAGTTTAAAAACTTATCTTTGCCGCCAGGTCTGGGGTTTATGTAATAAATAGAGATAATGAAACGAATTTAAATATAGTTATAGGAGAGTTGAAGGGAAGAGGGATAACTAAGATAGAACAGTTATATGAGAAGGATGGCAAGCCAAGTAGAAACCGTATAGAATGGTGGTTAGGTAAGGGAAGATGGCTACAAATAAATGCAATATGTAAATATCTTAATGAAAGGGAGAATAAAGAAGTACTATTGAGGGAGGAGAAAGTGTTAGAGAAAATAATAAGAGAAAAAAGAGGGTATAAAGGCGCAAGCAACCAATATATATATAAGTTGCTAGTGCAGTCAGACGGGGACATGATTGAAGGACTGACTAAATGGTGGCAAAATGAGATACAAGTAGAGGTACAAGAGATGTAAAATACAGTAGAAAATATAAGGAAAATTAAAAATACAAGAATTAGGGAAATGAGAAGGAAAATATTGCATAAGTGGTATTATACTCCCGTTCAACTCGCACACTTTCAGCAGAATGTCAGGGGTATTTGTTGGCACGGGTGTCAAGATAAAGGAGTGTTTATGCATATGTTTTGGGAATGCCCGATAGTGCAGGAATTTTGGCAAAAAGTGCAAGAGGACATTAATAGAATGCTAAACATACAATGGACAATCACTAAGGAAATGGCAGTACTAGTTAAAAGCAATGCGATGGGAGAATTTAGAGAAATAAAACAAGCAGCAATAGAAAGCGCTCAGGCGGTAATAGTTTTGGGTTGGAAGGATGTGTGACAAAATGGACAATGCAAAATTGGTATAGGTACATGGTGGACCATATTCAATTTGAAATTATGGATAAAAGGATAAAGTTGGATAATGAAACTGAATTGAGACAACTGATGGGAGGGTGGGACAAGGTAAGACGATATATGATGAATAAAATCCGAGACCAAGCTACAAGAAATAAATTGGAATCACTCTATAATATATAAATATTGCTCTTGGGTCAAAGTGGATTATATAAGAAACACCCCCAATTTGGTGGTGGGGTATGTGTGTGTGTCGGGGTGGTGGGCACATTTCACTATGCACTCTTTTATGTTGTGTGTATATTAAACCTATTAAAAATTAATAAAAATATTTTTCTTAAAAAAATCTTCCCCATAAAGGGAAGGTTGGAGACAGTACGATAGTTATTAAATATGACTGGGTACGGGGAAGATTTCTTAAGAAGGGGGTGTACAAGTGCCTCCTTGTAGGGAGCTGGGAAGGACCCCTCTCTCAAAGAAGCATTGGTAATCTCCTCGATCCAATTCAATTCAATTCAATTTATTAGATTTGTATGCCGCCCCTCTCCGTAGACTCGGGGCAGCTCACAACAATAATAACACAATATATAACAAATCTAATAATAAAAAGTCACTAAAAACCCCGTATTAAAAAGAAAACATACACACAAACATACCATACATAAACTGTATAGGCCCAGCGGAGATGTCTCAGTTCCCCCATGCCTGGCGGCAGAGGTGGGTTTTAAGAAGTATACGAAAGACGAGGGTCTCCCGCTCGCTGCTGCTCTTCCTCCATTCCCCCATTCTTGCAGCCCTGTGTGTCTGCACCAAGGTGGGGGGATGGAGGAAGAGCAACAGAGTTGTCCACCTCCCTTGAAGTCTGTAACTTGCCGCTAGCTGTCCGCGCCTCAAGGCAGGCAGGTGACAAGATTGATTAGGGGAGCTGTTCTTATTCCATTTCCCCTCCCCCACAGTCCTCTTCATGGCCCTCTTCACTCAGAGAGAGAGAGAGAAAGAGGGAGAAAGAGGTAGAAGGAGAGAGGGAAGAGACACAGATACAGAGAACACTTTCAGCCTCCCACACATGGTGTTTTTCTCCTCAGCCCTTTATATTGCTGAGAGTGGCTGACTGTCAGTTTTGGGAACTCCACATGAAGGTTTCCTGCCTTTCCTGCGCAAAAAGATTTAAAGGGTTGAGGAGAAAAGCGCCGTGGAAAACAAGCACTGTGTAATTTTTACTATACATTTTTCTTGGCTGCTTATTCTCTAAACACTCATTCAATGGTACTGGCAAGCCATTTTTCTTGGAAAGGTGAAGCCAAATCTGAGAACACATCATAAGTGTTTATTGGGGACAAAAATCATCAAAAGATTGCATTATTTATTTATTAGATTTGTATGCCGCCCCTCTCCGAAGACTTGGGTTGGCTCACAACAACGGAAACAATACAAATCCAAAATTAAAACAATTTAAAACCCATTAATATAAGAACAATCATACATCTCATACAAACCATACATAAAGCAGAAATGGCCCAGGGGGGTGGAAAATGGCCTATCATCTCTTTTATTCTATTTCCCAGCCAGAAGTTCCTCCCCCTGGCTCTGTGAATGGTCTGTTTGAATTCAAACTGAAAATGAAAATGGTCCTTTCCACTTCCCCTTTTCCCCAGCCCCTTTGAATTCAAGCAACAGAAATAGAAAATGGCTTTTACAGTAGCTTCCTTCTCTCAAATCAGCCTCAGAGTTCCTGCCTCAGCCTCTGTGAACTGGAACTGAATGAAAAATGGCCTATCCTCTCTTTTATTCTACTTCCCTGCCAGACATTCCTCCCTGTGGTTCTTTGAATGGTTTGTTTGAATTCAAACTGGAAATGGTCCTTTCTATTCCCCCCTTTTCCCAGCCCCTTTGAATTCAAGCAACAGAAATAGAAAGTGGCTTTTACAATACCAGCTAAAATGGCTTTAACAGTCACTAGTTTCTCACTAGCCCCTTTGAATTCAAGCAACAGAAATAGTCAATGGCTTTTACAATACAGTGTTCCCTCGATTTTCGCGGGGGTTACGTTCCAAGACCTCCCGCGAAAATCGATTTTCCGCGAAGTAGTGGTGCAGAAGTAAAAACACAATTTTTGGCTATGGACAGCCAAAAACTACCCCCACGCACCCTTTTTCAAGGCAGCGCAAGGAGCCGGGCTTGAAATTAGGGCAGGGAGCGACGAAAGTGCGGAGGCCGGCAAAGATTGCTTTGAATGTTGGCTGCCCCCGCCCCCCCAGCGCCTCCGCCCCCCTCGCTGCTACCGCCCGCCCACCCGATCCACCCCTCTCACCGGCTTTCTTCGGACACGGGTCCTCCTGCAGCAGCACTGGCGGCTACGGCTTCTCATCCTCCTCATTCGGCCGGTAGCCGCTCTGAGCACTTTGAGAATGCCTGCCTCAGTCCCTTAGCTGAGAGCACTTTCGTCCCAGCTATCAGCGAGGGGGTTGCAGGAGAGGTGGGGCAGGCGTTCTCACAGAGAGGGAGAGGGAGAAAGAGAGAGAGAGCAAGAGGGGGGAGAGTGGAAGGTAGAGAGAGAGAGAAAAATGATAGAAAAAGGGAGAAAAAAGAGAAATGAGAAAATGATTGAAGCAGAGAATGAGAGGAAAGAAAGAGAAAGAGAGAGAGAAGTGACTCTTGGTGATGACGTATGATGTCATCGGGTGGGAAAAACCGTGGTATAGAAAAAAAAACCGTGGAGTATTTTTTAATTAATATTTTTTGAAAAACCGTGGTATAGCCGTTTCGCGAAGTTTGAACCCGCGAAAATCGAGGGATCACTGTACTAGTTAAAATGGCTTTAACGGCTATTAGTTTCTCACTAGCCCCTTTCAAAACAAGCAACAAAAATAGAAAATGGCTTTGACAGTACATTCCTTCTGTCAATCAGCCTCAGAGATCCTGCCTCAGCCTCTGTGAACTGTAACTGAATGAGAAATGGCCTATCCTCTCTTTTATTCTACTGCCCAACCAGAAGTTCCTTCCCCTTGCTCTCTGAATGATCTGTTTGAATTCAAACTGAAAATGAAAATGGTCCTTTCCATATCCCCTTTTTCCCAGCCGCTTTGAATTCATGCAACAGAAATAGAAAATGGCATTTACAGTAGCTCCCCCTGGTTCTGTGAATGGTCTGTTTGAATTCATACTGAAAATGAAATTGGTCCTTCCCACTTCACCTTTTTCCCAGCCCCTTTGAATTCAAGCAACAAAAATAGAAAATGGCTTTTACAATACTAGTTAAAATGTCTTTAACAGCCACCAGTTTGGGGAAATCAAAATATGGGCCTTCCCCACCCCCTCCAAAAACTGAAATCAGGCTGTTTCCTGACTCCTAATGGGCCCAAAAGGCCTGAAAACCAATTGGCTGGTGCACATATGTGCTCAGGACCTAAGCTCATAAAGCTATATTGCTCTGTGTGTCACTTGTGACATGCATACCATAGGTTTGCCATCATGGCCCTAGTCCTTCTTTTCTTTAAACTAGACATACCTAATTCCATCAACCATTCTTTATATGTTTTAGCCTCTAATCACCTAATCATCGTTTTCTTCTGTGTACTCTTTCTAGAGTATTAACATCATTTTTACATCCTGGTGATTAAAACAGGATAAGTATTTCAAGTATGGTCTTACTAAGGCATTATAATGTGATATTGACACTTCATGTGACCTTGACTCTGTTAATGAAACCTAGGACTGCTTTGGCCTTTTTGGCAGCTGTAACACGCTGCTAGCTTATAATTAAGTGACTAGGACTTCATGATCCCTTTTATTATTTTCCCATATACCACTTATACTATATCTATGCATTTTTTAGATAGGGCTCTGTATTCAAGTTTGTCAATACCCTGTATCTTAAACCTAGAGTGTTGTGTATTTCTGCTAACTTCATGTCATGTGCAAATTTGATGAACTCCCCTTCATCTAAATCATTGATGAAGATATTGAAGATTACTGGTCTTAAGACAGAGCCTTGGAGTACTCAACTGCATACTTCTCACCATGTAAATGCAGCCTCATTGAGACTACATGTTGAGTGCAGTTGGTCAGCCAGTTGCTAATCCATTTATGTTGATATTGTCTATATTTTTCTTTCTTCCCAATTAGTAAGTTAGTAAATTGTAGCCTACTTTATCAAATATTAAAGTTGAAGTAAATTATATCCACAGCATTTATCTGGCCCACTAATTTTGCCACTTTATCAAAGAATGCAATAAGATTTGTCTGGCATGATCTGTTTTTGACAAACCCATGTTGGCTTTTGGTTATGACTTTGTTTGTTACTAGATGTTTGCAGATTAGTTGCTTGGATCATCTTTTCCAGAATTTTCCCAGTTATTGATGTCAGGTTTGTAGTTTTCTGTGTACAGGAATAGAAATAATAGAAATAGAAATGAAAAGAACAGAAGCTGGAAGGGTATCTGGAGGTCTTCTAGTCCAGCCCACTGTTCAAACAGAAGAACCCATACAATCTCAGACAAGTGAATTTCTAGTCTCTTTTTAAAAATCTCCAGGGATGGAGCCCCTCAATTTATGAAGGCAAGCTGATTAATTATCCTCACTGTTAGGAAATTTCCTAATTCCAGGTTGCTTATCTCTTTAGTTAGTTTCCAACCAGTTTGTTGTCCTGCCATCTAGTGCTTTGTAAAATAATTTGATCTCCTCTTCTTTATGGTAGAACCTCAAATACTAGAGTACTACTATCATGTTGCCCCAATCTCTTTTTCTTTAGACTAGCCAAACCCAAATCCTGCAGCTGTTTTTCATGTTTTAGTCTCCAGGCCTTTGATCATCTTAGTTGCTCTTCTCTGAACTTTTCCCAAAGTATCAACATCTTTTTTTTGTAGTATAGTGACTAAAATTGGTTACAGTATTCTAGGTATGGTCTTATTAGGGGTTTATAAAGCAGTACCAATACTTCACATGATTTTTATTCTATATCTGTTTATGCAATCCAAGATTGTATTATTTTTTCTGGCTGCTTTGGCTCATATTCAAGAGATCATCCACAAGGATTACAAGCCCTCTCATAATTACTGTTTTGCAGCCACGTCTTGCTTAATCTGTATTTACAACTTTGATTTTTCCTGTCTAAATATAAAACTTAGCTTTTCTCCATATTAAATTTCATTTTGTTTGATGGGGCCCATTGTTAAAGTTTATCAAAAACTTTTTAGATCTTGCCTATCTGGCTATGATTTTAACACCACTAATTCTGATTATCAGATTTTTAAAAATTGATCAGACAAAAAGCGTAAAGTAGGAAAATGTATTACCAACTTCTTTCAGACTTGTTGAGATGGCTGGAAAAAATTGTTGCGGTTGGCTCTGGGCCAGCTCCTGCTCCAAGGATGGTGGGGGTTGGTGTGGGAGAATCCTCACATTATCAGAGGCCGGTTTTACTGCCAACAGCTTCAGACAGTGAAGCTTCTGTGTCAGGGGAAGATTCTGGGAGTGAAGCAGGATCGGATGAGGAGGTAATTACAGGCAGCCCATTAGCTAATTACCCCATTAGTGAGCCATCATCATCATCATCGTCGTTAGATTCAGAAGAGGAGGGATTCATAGATGCGCATAGACGCAGGTTTATGACAAGGAAGGAACAACTGCGCAAGTATTATAAGAAAATAAGGGAGAACACCTGTGGCTGGGGCAATTAGGATAATGGGGCTGCTGATAAATTGCCAGTGTTGTTGCCTTTTGGCGTGGGAGATTATCCATTTTGTGTGAGAGAGACTTGTGGTTTGCTTCAGGATTTACAAAGGCTTTTGTGAACTGCTTCAGTATTTTCACGGACTTTGTGGAACAATTCACAGTTAAGTTCAGTGTGAGGAATCTTGAAGGGGGGTGGCTGTGATGTCTTCACAGCTGCCTTTTATCTGCTTTGCTTTTGTTTTATCTTTTTCACAGCATTCAAGGCTTGTGGTTTGTGGGAGACCACTTTGGCTGATTAAAGTGCGTTTGGACAATATTTTCCTTTTGATAAACCAACTTTGTTTACTTTACAACCATGTGTGTTTGAATTTCTACTTTGGACTTAATTGGGGGCTCATTACGGGTAGCCTGGCATAACAAGTTAAATTCTGATATGATGAGCTACCGTATCAGAATTAGACTTCTGATATGATGAGCTACCAGCACAGAGCTATAAAGCTTAGTTAGTCAGTAATAAATATGGTTAAATTTATTATACTGGCTGAGGAATACCATTATTTCATGAAAACATTGTAGAGCTTCCAGGCACCCAATGTACCAATATGGCTCGATTAATAAACTGGAACTGAGGAATACTTTGACTTAAACTCTAATTTAATTTTGGATAGGTTTTCTTCTGAAGTGTTCATATGGGAGTCAAAAAATAAAAATGGTAACTATGTCTGCTGTCAAACCTGTACCTCTTTTTAAAGAGATTACCCTGGTTCGCTTAACAGACAAATGTTGTGTCACATCTCAACCAAAACATGTTTTCTTTATAACTTTTGCCTAGAAGTTGAAACATACGACCATAAGTGCGTAAATTTGATTTCCCTTGAAATTATGAGTTCAACATATTATTAAACATATCTTTTAGTATAAACTGGTATGCAAACAAAAGTTTTTTGCCATATTTTTGCTAAGATGCTCAATTTTGTTGGTAGTCCTGTTTATTCTGAACATTGTTCAGAAAATGATAGTAATCCAAATTGGCTCCTAAAGGTTGACTATATTAACTAGTTTCATTGAATTCAATAGAAGTACTTTTTTATTAGTTAAAATGAACCCTTGCATTAAAATAAACAAATAGAAAAAATTAAAATAAAATTGAATGTTCTGAATGACTGCATGACTTTTTAAAATTACCATTGATAGACATTTTCCTTATATCCTGATTTAAACACTCCATGTTTGAAAAACATTATTTCATCTGGGAAATTGTCCTCTTAATTTTTTAGCTTTTTTCTTTTTTTAGCATTCTATCATATGATTTGATAGTTTCCAAATGTGACACCCAGTTAAGTAAAAATACACAGCTTTGATTTTATCATATTTTGAATAAGATTTGATTTCTTGTTCTGTAACAATAATTTTAAGACTTTGCTCATAAGAATCCAAATGCAGCTTGTTTACGTGGCCAAACAATATATCTAAATAGTACTTTTTAGTTTCTTAGATGTTCAAAGAAGCAAGGCAGCACTATAATCCAGTTTCTAAATTTTGAACCTGAAAGCTAAAAATGCAACAGGAGGAGATACAGATAATATATGCTGCTAAAGCCTCAAGAGGAAGAAATTGCCAAATCTGTAAAGAAGGGGGATAAAACCTTCTTCAGATATATTAGTGATAGGAAGAAGAAAAACTGCATCATCACAAACCTTAGTACTGGGGATAATGCATACATTGATGGGAATGAGGAGGTTGCTGACCATTTCAATAGCTACTTCTGTTCAGTTTTCTCAGAAGACAGCTTACAATATAATACAGGTAGTCCCTGGGTTACACCCTCCCCGACTTACAGTGTTTCGTGGTTACAACACGAAACCGGCCCCCTCCTCCTGCCACACTGTGCTCGCTTGGTTTGCTCTCACCATCCCAAATTTTGGCAGCGGGCTCCAGAATCGCTGGCATTTGATGGCTCTGGTGCTTTCTGAACCGCGGGGGTTGGAAGAAGGCATGAATGAAGCGCTTTACAAGCAGGCAATTTTTTTAATCGCCGCAGCGACGTCATGATGTGACGACCCGGGGGCAGCAAGGCCCTTCAAATTTGCATATTCAAAGCTCAAATCGAGCTTTAGAGTAGCTAGCCATGCTACAAGCTTGGGGGGAATCAGGCAAGACAGCGTTAGAGCGAAATGGAGGGAGATTCCGACTTACACCAAAATTCGGCTTACAATCCACCATAGGAACGGATTGATGTCGTAAGTCGGGGACTACCTGTACTATGGATGGATATAGTATTGCTTCCAGCTGCAGGGATTCAGTTCCAGTGATCTCACAGGCCAATGTCTTAGTTCAGTGGATTTGCAGCTGGTTGAAGCAAAGACAGGGTTGTTGTTAATGGCAAGTATTCTGAGCAGAGACTGGTTACAAGTAGTGTGCCACAAGGATCTGTTCTGGGTCCTATTCTTTTTAATATGTTTGTGGGTAGCATAGCGGAAGGTTTGGTAGGGAAGGTTTGCCTATTTGCTGATGACTCTAAAGTATGCAATAGGGTTGATATTCCTGGAGGCATCTGTAATATGGCAAATAATTTAGCTTTACTAGGTAAGTGGCCAAAACAATGGAAACTGCAGTATAATGTTTCCGAAGTAAAATAATGCACTTGGGGAAAAGGACTCCTCGATCTGAGTATTGTATTGGCAGTTCTTTGTTAGCAAAAACTTCAGAAGAGAAGGATTTAGGGGTAGTAATTTCTGACAGTCTCAAAATGGGTGAAGAGTGTGGTCAGGTGGTAGGAAAGCAAGTAAAATGCTTGGCTGCAAAGCTAGAGGTATAACAAGCAGGAAGAGGGAGATTGTGATCCCGCTGTATAGAGCGCTGGTGAGACCACATGTGGAATACTGTGTTCAGTTCTGGAGACCTCACCTACAAAAAGATATTGATAAAATTGAATGGGTCCAAAGACGGACTATAAAAATGGTGGAAGGTCTTAAGCATAAAACTTATCAGGAAAGACTTAATGAACTCAATCTGTATAGGCTGGAGGACAGAAGGGAAAGGGGGACATGACCAAAACATTTAAATATGTTAAAGAGTTAAATAAGGTTCAGGAGGGAAGTGTTTTTAATAGGAAAGTGAACACAAGAACAAGGGGGCACAATTTGAGGTTAGTTGGTGGAAAAATCAGAAGCAACATGAGAAAAGAACCGTTGTACCTACCTGAACGGTCTTCTCAGTGCTCTGGAAGGAGAGTCCATCATGGGTTGTTAACCAATCCTATTGGTAGAGACTGAGTTAATTTAAATAATTAATTAACTGGCACCGCCCCCTTAGCAGCCCCCATGAGCCAGTTTTAAAAACGAAGACAATGTAAAAATCAGAAAATTTTATTAACTTCATAACCAAATATAAACTTTAACAGTCCCAGCACTCCGGCGACCTGGCCAAACACCATGCCGGGTGGGTATGGACTCTCCTTCCAGAGCACTGAGAAGACCGTTCAGGTAGGTACAACGGTTCTTCTCCATTGACTCTGGAAGGAGAGTCCATCATGGGATATACCACAGATCAAATCCCCTGGGAGGGAAAAGGCTGGGCCGTGGTCGTTGGAGTGACATACACTCGTTGCAAGACACGCCTTCCAAATGAAGCCTCTGCCGAAGCCAATGAGTCCAGTCTGTAATGGCGTATAAAGGTAGACGAAGAGGCCCAAGTAGCGGCACGACAGATATCCTCTAAGGAAGCTTGCGTTGACCAAGCCGCCGAAGTAGCCGCACTTCTGGTGGAATGGGCCATGATTCCAGTGGGAGGAGATTGAGATCTCGATGTATAAGCCTCCGCAATGCAATCTTTAATCCATCGACTAAGGGATTGCGAAGAAACTCCAAGGCCCATCGTGGCCTGAGCAAACGAAATAAAGAATCTTCCAGTTTTTCGAAATGATGCCGTCCTCCTGATATAGAGCTTCAAAGCCCTTCGGACATCAATCTTGTGCCAACGAAGTTCAGAAGGATGTTGACCATGTGTGCAGAAGTCTGGTAAAACCAGTTCTTGCCTTCTGTGAAAATCTGTATTCACCTTCGGGATAAACGAAGGGTCCAACCGCAGCACCACTCTGTCCGGATGGAACACACATAAGTCCGGCCTGACGGACAGCGCTGACAACTCGGAGACTCTGCAGGCAGATGTAATCGCCACCAAAAACAATGTCTTTATTGATAAGAGTCTATATGAAATCGACCTCATGGGCTCAAAGGGAGGACCCGTGAGGGCACGTAACACTAGGGTGAGATCCCAAGTCGGGAATCTCTTCACCGGAGGAGCGTGCTTGTTAATAGCTCCCTTGATGAAATGTCTCACCCATGGATGTTGAGCCAAAGATCTAAAGTCTGACACTCGGACTATAGTTGACAGGGCCGCCACCTGCCTTTTCAAGGTGTTGGGGGCTAAACCCCGCTCAATGCCAGATTGGAGAAATTCAAGGATTGCAATTAGCGAGGCTTGCTTTGGATCACAATGGCGGGCCGAACAAAATCTGCAGAAGGCTGCCCATGTTGCCTGGTATATCCGCACTGTCGATGGTCGACGAGCCGCCTGCATAGTCGCAATGACCGTGTCCAGTAGATGATGTTGCGTTAGTCGCTCCCGCTCACACGCCAAGCGGCTAATTGGAACCATTGAGGCTCCGGGTGACAAATGGAGCCCTGAGTGAGCGAGACCAGGCGATCCGGAATCCTCCAAGGAGGGGAGACTGAGAGAGCTACCAGGTCCACGAACCACGGCCGGCGGGGCCAATATGGCGCCACTATGATGACCTCGGCCCTCTCCCGGATTACTTTGTCCAGCACCCGTTGTAGTAGACACGTTGGGGGGAATGCATACAGTAGACCCTCGGGCCATGGAGACAAGAGGGTGTTGACTTTTTCTGCCCTCGGCGTTGGAAACCGGGAATAAAACCTCAATAACTGTGTGTTGTCCTGAGATGCAAACAGGTCCACCAGAGGAGTCCCGAAACGTTGACTCAGCAGATGAAATAGTCCGGGATCCAGTCTCCACTCTCCGGGGTCCAGGGTAGACCTGCTCAGCCAGTCCGCCTGAACATTGCTGGTCCCGGCTATATGCTCCGCCGACAGAGAGGCTAGACGGGTTTCCGCCCAGTTGAACAGGGCCGCCGATTCGCCCATCAAGCGAAGAGACTTCGTTCCCCCTTGATGATTCAAGTGGGCCCTGGTAGCGACGTTGTCGGTTAAGACCAACACATGTTTGCCCAGAACCCAAGGGAGGAAGGCCTGAAGAGCCAGAAAGACAGCCCTGAGCTCCAAATAGTTGATGTTGATTGGGCTCAGATCTTCCGGAGACCAAAGACCCTGGGCCATGTGTAGCCCCATGTGGGCCCCCCAACCGGACAGACTGGCATCCGTTGTGAGGATTAGGCGGTCTCGGTTGCAGAAGAGAGACCCGTTGCCCAAGGCAGGGGAAATCCACCACCCCAAAGAGACCTTGACCGAAGAAGGGAGTCGGACTAATCTCTGTGAGTGACTCAGTTTGGCCTTCTGCCATGGCAAAAGGAACCATTGAAGGACCCTGAGATGATGACGGGCCCAAGGCAGAATTCCGATAGTTGAAACAAGTGTGCCCAGGAGCTTGGACAGGAATGCGAGAGACACACGTTGCTGGTGTCGAAGATGCAAGATCAACTGTTGGATGTTTGCCATCCTTTCTGGAGATAAAGTCACAGTGCCTGTCGAGGTGTCTATCACGGAACCCAGGTGTAACAGCCTGGCTGTTGGAAGAAGATGACTTTTTTCCTCGTTGATTGTGAACCCATGGGATTCCAACGTCTGTCTGGTGACCGCCAAATCTGCCAGCGCCCTCTGAGAGGATCTGGACAGGATAATGAGATCGTCCAGGTGGGCTAGCACCCGAATTCCCTGGGATCTGACATGTGCCGTCAATACGTCGAGCAGCTTTGTAAAAGTGCGAGGGGCCGAGGACAGGCCGAACGGCATTGCCCTGTACTGGTAATGTGAGCCTTCCAGGGCGAACCGGAGGAATCTCCGATGAGACTGCAGGATTGGCACATGCAAGTAGGCCTCTTTTAAGTCTATAGATGTTAATAGATCCTGCTTCCGGATTGCAGCCAAGATGGTTTGGAGCGAATGCATTCGGAATCGCCGATATTTGATGTAAGTATTGAGGTGCTTTAAATTGAGGATCATGCGCACCCCTCCCGATGTTTTTGGTACAAGGAAAACCCTTGAATAAAAGCCGGTACCTATTTCGTGCTTGGGCACTTTCTCTATTGCCCGTATCTCCAAGAGGTGGGAAACCTCCTGCTGAAGCTGTGACCTCTTCAGGGGGTCCCGCTGAATTGGGCACTGAACATAACGGAATGGTGGGGGCTGGAGGAACTCCAAGCGCAAGCCCTGGGAGACAGTTGCTAACGCCCACCTGTCGGTAGATGTAGTCCGCCATGCGGCCTCGAAAAAGCGAAGTTTTCCTCCCAGGGGCTGTTGAAAGGAGTCACTTAGGGCGCTTGAAGCCCCTTTGGTTGCCACGAAAGGGACGCCTCGACTGTTGATACCCTCTCTGGCGATCCTGGAAGGGCGCTCTATCCCCTCGGAACGAGTTGGAGGTATACTGGGCCTGAGAATAGGGTCTGGTATTTTGACCCGCTGGAGCAGAAGAGTCCCACCGAAAGGACGGCCTGCGTTGGTAGGGAGTAAAGCGACGCTCCTGGCGCCTGTAGGCCCTGGGGAGGGACTTCCTCTTATCCTTGTCTTCCACAAGGACAGGATCTAACGCTTCCCCAAACAGCTTTTCCCCTTGAAAGGGGGCCGAGGCTAGGTTCCATTTGGACTTTAGGTCCGCTGGCCAGCTTCGCAGCCAGAGCAGGCGCCTTGATGACAGAGTGGCCGCCATACTCCTGGCCGAAAATTTGGCCGCATGCAGAGTGGCGTCTGCTGAAAACTCTGCTGCTGCCAACAGCTTCCCAAGATCCTGTCGCAAGCGACCCTCATCTGGTCCAAGTCTGGCCTGCATCTCTTGCAGCCATACGATAGATGACCTCGTGAAAAAGGAAGCAGCCGCCGCTGCTCGAAATCCCCAGCTCGCCATCTGGTGGGTTTTCCGGATCAACACCTCTGCCTTTCTGTCCTCAGGCTTTAAGCTATCGCCTGTCTCAGATGGAACTAAGGACTTGGAGATCAGCTGCATGACAGGTTGATCTATAGGAGGGAACTCCAGTAATTTTTCTACCTCCTCATCAAATGTATAGAATCTGCGCTCCACTGCAGAGGGGCCCTGAGCGGCAGCAGGATGTTGCCAGGGTCTTTTTATACTCTGTTGGATAATATCAGAGGATGGAATGTGCTCTGACTCAGGCTGGGGCTCTTTAAAAAGGACTGTAGCCGGTTTGGTCCCATCAGTGGTGTCTGTTGATTTTCCAGGACCTGGCAAGTCTACAGTCTGTTTGGCCTTATGAAGCAATACCCTGAAAGTTGAGGCTTTAAAAAGGCCAGCCGCCACAGGCTGCTCTGGTGGTGTCTCGTCATCAGACAGCTCATAATCTTTTTCAGGCTCCTCTAAAGGGTTTGCTTCCTCAGCCCAAGACCCCAATCCTGAGGGGGGCGGTGCGCACCACAGGTTTTTTGATTGCACCTGGCGAGGCTGCTGTGTAACTTGTTGCACCCCCGACGCCATCCCCTGAGTGTAGGCATTATTAATTAAATCCTGAACCGAAGGGGACATCTGAGGCCAAGTCTCTGGCTGAGGCCTAATCCCTGCAGAAGGCCAAGTCTCAGGTGGACCACGAAGCCCCGCTGCTGTTGGCGTGAAGGTGGCTGAGGGTCCCTGGCCGCTCCTTAGAGACTGACTTGCTGACCCTGGCCTAGGCTGGATAGGACCAGGAGAAGGGAGCACCTGAGGCATAGTTGGCATCTGTCTGTCTGGAGACCAATCGTGGTCTGACAGCACCTCTGCTGGTCTTATAGCAGGATTAATAGTAGAAGTGTCCCTGGCCAGGGGCAAATACTGCGCAGACAGAGGAGAGATGGTCAAGGGGGTGTGAAGGGCCGCCTCCAGCCTTTTTTCCAAGGCCTGAATCCGCTTTTCAGCCTCCTTAAGTGAGGAAGAGGAGTGCTGGGCTTTGGCCTTATCTTTGGACCTAGCCTTGGCCTTGGGAGCCGTGCTGGGAGAGGGCAGCTTCACTGGAAGTGATTGATCTTCCATTGTACTCACGGATTAGAAATTGCTGACAGCTTTCTTCACCAAAAACGAGCACAAAATGGCGATCCGACACCCCTGGGCCTTGCGCGTGCGCAGGACAGCCCAGCTCTTGTTGTTCGCGCCCAGCAACGGAGCGGAGAGCAACTTTTTCCCGCCTTGGCCACAAAATGGCGGGTGCGAGAGCCGCTTCTGAAGGCACTTGCACTTTTAGTGCTGCTGGCTCCTCGCCTCACCCTTATAGGGGGGGGGCAACCCACCCCAGGGGTATCAGCCTCTTCTCAGCTAGCCCCGCACTTCAAGCAGCTTCTTTGTACTTTTCGCCGAATCGGCGATCCTGGAAGCGGCGGCGGCGGCTTCGGCGGCGGCTTTTTTCCCCCCGAGCCGCCGAACAGCTGAGAGGGGCTGGCGCCCAGCCAGCTTTCCAAAGGCGCTGTTTCTGGGGAATCGGAGCTTCCCCCAAGCCTCCCAGTGGGGGGGGCGGACCCCCCCACCTTCGGCTCGCAGCCGGGTCTGGCCTCGGAGGCCAGGGACCCCAGGCTGTGACGCTCCTCGCTTGGGGTGGTACCCGCTGAGGGAAGGGCCCCCCGAGGAGAAAAACGGTGGGGGAGTGCCCACGGAGGGCAGAGACCCCTTACAGGAACCTTTGAAGTCACCTGTAGAAACATAAGAAAAAACATTAAAACTGTCAAAAATAATTTTTAAAATAATTAATTAAATAATTAATTAAATAATCTAAACAAATTTAATCAATTTTAATTAAACCATATATGTCAACAACATGAGGTAACTCAGAAGAAAAAACTCAAACGTCTCTACACTTAGACTGAGTTTTTAAAACTGGCTCATGGGGGCTGCTAAGGGGGCGGTGCCAGTTAATTAATTATTTAAATTAACTCAGTCTCTACCAATAGGATTGGTTAACAACCCATGATGGACTCTCCTTCCAGAGTCAATGGAGAATATTATTTTACTGAAAGAGTAGTAGATCCTTGGAACAAACTTCCAGTAGACATGGTTGGCAAATCCACAGTAACTGAATTTAAAAATGCCTGGAATAAACATATATCCATCCTAAGATAAAATATAGGAAATAGTACAAGGGCAGACTAGATGGACAATGAGGTCTTTTTCTGCCGTCAATCTTCTATGTTTCTATCATTCTCTTCTTTGTCATCACAGGGCTGGCATTGGAACACTTTGAAACAGATGATGGAATCTGTCTCTATGACCTTGCTATCACCATAAAACAGTGAAAATGAGGTAGAATGGTTACAATTTTTTTAAGTGTCACGGTTTCTTAGGTTTCATTAAAAACACTAGTGAATTTAAATATATATATATTCTAGCAAATCTGTGTTGTACTTTCCCTGGCTCTGTTTCTACATTGAGATTGTTTAACAATGCTTTCTATGTTCATATGCTGTTTATTATTATCCATGAATTTGCTTGGATATATACTATATATATATACTATATATATATACTTTTCACCTTACGAACCTCGTCCTGGAACCAATTAAGTTTGTAAGACAAGGTATCACTGTATATATATATATATATATATATATATTGTTACCCCACTGACTCACCAGGAAGTTTCTACACAGCAGGCAATTGCTGAGCCATCAAACCACACCCAGCCACCAGTATTTATGGAAGGAAGGCAGCTCAGGTCTCGCAGTGTTTGCCTGAGAACAAGGACAGAAACACCAGCCTGAAGATGACGAGTGAGACCTCGTCGAAACGTCGCCAGAAATTTCCAAATCCTACACGGGAAGAAACCCGAATATACCAAGACCGTCATACCTGTACCCGTGAAAATCTACGAAAACATATATGTGTGTGTGTGTATATATATATATATATATATATGTCACATGTTTAAGCTGAATTTGAAAATTAAGGGAGACTAGGATAGATCTATTTCGGCCTTATTTTGGCCTCATCAGCTAGCCATACCCACTGGGACTTGAACCTGCAACCTTTGCCTTGTAAGGCAGAGAATTATCCTCTAGGCTACAGTATCCAATCCCTTCAGCTCTGTACCAGGGAAGGGTTACATTTTGTGTCGAATCACCCTGGTATATTGAAGGAACATCACAGCTCCTTTTTTGCCTCTTGGCCCAACCCAGGGCCATTTCCAAGGCAGTTAATTTTATTGATAGCCGACAATTCTATCTGTATGTGTCACATGTTTAAGCTGAATTTGAAAATTAAGGGAGACTAGGATAGATCTATTTCGGCCTTATTTTGGCCTCATCAGCTAGCCATACCCAATGGGACTTGAACCTGCAATCTTTGCCTTGTAAGGCAGAGAATTATCCTCTAGGCTACAGTATCCAAAATGTGTGTGTGTGTGTGTGTGTGTGTGTGTGTGTGTGTATATATATATATATACACACACACACACACACACACACACACACACACACACACACACAGTGGTACCTCGGTACTCGAACGCTTCCTTTCTCATACATTTCGGATAACGAACAAAATTTTCGGCAAAAATTTGCTTCGGTATCTGAACAAAAATTCAGATACCGAACAGCCAGAGAAAATTTTGTTCATTATACGAAATGTAATCCCGGCAGCTTCAGGGGACTGAGGAGCTCTCTAAGAGCTCCAAGCTGCAGGAAAGGTGGGGGCTGCTGCAATCTTGGCAGCTTCTGGGGGCTCCTTTCCTCATTGCTTCCTTTTATTACCTGTAAGCAGCTTCAAAAACTTTCTCCTTCCCTGTGGCTGCAACAGCGGCGATTTCCCTTCCAGTAGCAAGAGCGCCAGGAAGTCACGTAATGAAGGGAAGCTGCTGGAGCGGCAGCAACTGCTGAGATGGCTCCGGCGGCTTCCCTTCATCACGTGACGTTCCCGGCGCTGTTGCTACTGGAAGGAAAATCGCCGCTATTGCAGCCACAGGGAAGGAGAAAGTTTTTGAAGCAGCTTACAGGTAATAAAAGTAAGCAATGAGGAAAAGAGCCCCCAGAAGCTGCCAAGATTGCAGCAGCCCCTTCCTGCAGCTTGGAGCTCTTAGAGAGCTCCTCAGCCCCCTGAAGCTGCCGGGATGGCAGCTTCTGGGGGCTTTCCTCATTGCTTCCAGCAGCCCCCACCTTTCCTGCAGCTTGGAGTAGCGAATTTATTTATCCCATTGGAAATAAAGAAAATAGATTTAATTGGTTCCCAGCGAGTTAACAGGGGCTGGGAACCAATTAAATCCATTTCCATTATTTCCTATGGGATAAATAAATTCGGTACTCGACCAAATCGGTTCTCGACCACACTTCTGGAACGAATTGTGGTCGAGTACCGAGGTACCACTGTATATATATATATAGCAATATACCAAGACCGTCATACCTGTACCCGTGAAAATCTATCAAAACATATATATATATATATATATATATATATATATATATATATATATATATATATATATATATATATATGTAGATTGTTCTGAGTTCGGGTTTTGCCCTGTGTAATATTTTGCATGTCTATGCGACGTTTCGGTGAAATCACATTCACCATCATCAGGCTAAAGTTCCAATCTTTGTGTTGTTGTAAAATGGAATGTTAGCAACTGTCATTTCTTCCTAGTATATAGTGTGGGGGTGGAGATTTGTTTTGAATGTAGCAAATAGATTGGGTGATTATGTTTCAGTGATCTGATTGGTTGGTGTAATCATAATTATTAGAAGGAATGACATGGAGATTTTTATGAAGTGTTTTGTTTAAGGCTGATTTCCAAATATCAAAATTCTAAAATCATAATTATTAGAAGGATTGACATGCTGATTATTATGAAGTGGTTTTTTTGTTGTTTAAGGCTGGTTTCCAAATTTCTGGTAGGCGGGACGTGTCATCTCTTTTATTTATGCAAAGGGGTCTCCTCTCAATTTCTATAGCTTCTAGGGCAATTCTTCTATATAAATTCTCTGTTTTGTGGAGTAATTTAGTTTTTTCAAAGTCAATTTCGTGCCCTGTTTTTTTAATGTGCTGGACAAGGGAGGAGGTCTTTTCTTCTTTTTTGACTGCATTCACATGTTCTGCTATGCGTTGGCTCACTCTTCGGTTAGTTTGTCCAATGTACAGTGGTACCTCGAGATACGAGTTTAATTCGTTCCGGACCTGGGCTCTTAAGTCGAGCAGCTCTTATCTCGAACGACTTTTCCCCATAGGAATTAATGTAAATAATTTTAATTGGTTCCAGCCCTCAAAAAACTCACAAAGTTAGTCTAAATTATGCAGAAAGACAAGTTTTTAATGAAGAAATGTACATGTACATATAAATGAATAATGAAGTTTCTTTCACTTAACTTGTAAACTTTCTTAAACTTTTAAATTTACATATGTTCAACTTCTCTGCCACCCAATCCTGTAGGACAGAGGTCCCCAACCCTTTTTGCACCAGGGACCGGCTTTAAGCGATCAAGAGAGGAATGGGTGAATGAATGGACGGAGGGTGGGAAGGAAGGAAGGAAAGAGGGAAGGGACAGGAACAGAGGAAGGAAGCAAGGAAACTTATGAAAGGGGAGAGTAAGAGAGGAATGAGTGAAGGGAGGGAGGGAGGGAAGAAGGTGGGAAGGAGAAAGAAAAGAAGAAATAGAGGAAGGGAAGGTAAAAGAGAGAAAGAAAAAGAGCTAACTTCCGCGTTCAGCTTCAGGAGACAGCTGCGAAGCCGCGCGCGTTTTAAAAGGTTGCAGCCGGCCTGGGGGGCTCGGGGGGGTGCTGGCAAGCCCCCCAGGCCGGCTGCAAGCACCCCCCGAGCCCCCCAGGCCGGCTGCAACCTTTTAAAACACGCGCGCCGCTTCGCAGCTGTCTCCTGAAGCCGAACGCGGAAGTTAGCGTTCGGCTTCAGGAGACAGCTCCTTGGCGCTCGTATCTCGAATTTGGGCTTGTAAGTAGAACAAAAATATCTCTCCCCTCCCAGCTCTTATCTCGAGTTGCTCGTAAGTAGAGCAGCTCTTATGTCGGGGTTCCACTGTATGTGGCTGCACATGTTTTGCAAGGGATTTCATAGATTCCTTGGTATTCCAATTGGATTTTATCTTTGGGGCTCCTTAGGATATTAGATATTTTTTGGTTAGTGCAAAATGAAGTTTTGATGTTATGTTTGTGCAGAATTTTACTAATTTTATCCTTGGTGCCTTTGATGTAAGGAAGGATGGTGGTGCCATTGTCCTGTTCTTGATCTTGTTTTTTGGGGGGTGTCTCTTTTTTGATTAGGTTTGTTATTGTTTTCTCTTTGAATCCATTAGAAATTAATACATCTTTGAGTTTGTTCAATTCAGTTTTTAAGTGCTCATGGTCAGCTAAGCGTTTGGTTCTGGTGATGAGAGTTTTGGCCACTGAGGTGATTTGTGCGGGGTGGTGGTGTGAGTGTGCATTTAGATAACGGTTGGTATGGGTTTTCTTTTGGTAGATAGTATGTCCTAGGCTGCCATTGGGTTTTTTATAGACCAGTACAACTAGAAAGGGAAGTTGATCATTGATTTCTGTTTCCATAGTAAACTGTATTTTGGGGTGTAGGCTGTTGAGATGTGTGAGGAAATTGTCTAGTTTTTCTTTACCATGTGGCCAAATTACAAAGGTATCATCAACATATCTCAGCCAAAGTTTAGGTTTGTATTTGGATTGCTCTAATGCATTATTTTCGAAATATTCCATATAGAGGTTGGCGATGACAGGTGAGAGAGGTGATCCCATGGGGGCTCCCTCTATCTGTTTATATCTTTGTTCATTATAGATGAAGTATGTATTGGTCAGGCAGTGGTTGGTAAGGTCTAGGATATATTTGGGGGGTTTGTGTTTGTCCTGGATAGCTGTCAAGGCTTCTTTAATAGGTATTTGTGTGAACAGGGACACGACATCAAAACTTACAAGTAGGTCATCGGGTTGTAGGTTTTGTTTTTTGATTATTTGTATAAAGTGGAATGAATTTTGAACATATGAGGTAATAGTTTCTGTATATGGTTGAAGGTATTTGGCTAAAAATTTGGCAAGGTTTTGTAGAGGGGAGCCTATAGAACTGACTATTGGCCTGAGAGGTATTCCTTCCTTGTGTATTTTTGGAAGGCCATAGAGTTTTGGACATATGGAAGATTTTTCTCTGGGGATGATTTTTTGCTGGATTTCTTCGCTGATGGGAGAGGCCTTGATTTTGGATTTGGTGGTTTTTTCTAGGTAGGTGGTAGGATCTGTGCTTAGGAGTTTGTAGGCCGGGTTTTGTAGTAGAGTTGTCATTTTTTCTTTGTAGTCTGATGTATTCATCACTATTGTGGAGTTTCCTTTATCGGCTGGGAGGATTATTATTTCCTGGTTTTATTATTATTATTTTATTTTAATGTAATATTTTATTTTAATATAATATAATATAATATATTATAATATAATATATTTTAATATAATATAATATAATATTTTATTTTATTTTAATATAATATAATAATATTATTATATTATTATTATTATTATTTATTATTATTTCCTGACATATATATATGTCACATGTTTAAGCTGAATTTGAAAATTAAGGGAGACTAGGATAGATCTATTTCGGCCTTATTTTGGCCTCATCAGCTAGCCATACCCACTGGGACTTGAACCTGCAACCTTTGCCTTGTAAGGCAGAGAATTATCCTCTAGGCTACAGTATCCAATCCCTTCAGCTCTGTACCAGGGAAGGGTTACATTTTGTGTCGAATCACCCTGGTATATTGAAGGAACATCACAGCTCCTTTTTTGCCTCTATATGTGTGTGTGTGTGTGTGTGTAGATTGTTCTGAGTTCGTGTTTTGCCCCGTGTAATGTTTTGAGTGTCTATGCGACGTTTCGGTGAAATCACATTCACCATCATCAGGCTGAAGTTTTAAGCTTCATGCTGCTGTAAATATGGATATTTACAGCAGCACGAAGCTTAAAACTTCAGCCTGATGATGGTGAATGTGATTTCACTGAAACGTCGGATAGACACTCAAAACATTACACAGGGCAAAACACGAACTCAGAACAATCTACATACATATACCCGTGAAAATCTACGAAAACAAATATATATATATATATATATATATATATGACGGTCTTGGTATATTCGGGTTTCTTCCCGTGTAGGATTTGGAAATTTCTGGCGACGTTTCGACGAGGTCTCACTCATCATCTTCAGGCTGGTGTTTCTGTCCTTGTTCTCAGGCGAACACAAAACAAAACAACACACACACACACACACACACACACACACACATATATATTCCTCCAAAAACCACCACTCCAAAAGCTTCCTAAGCCACCCCAAATCACTTCCAAAGTCTTCCAAGCTCACTGCTCCTTTCAAAATGCCTCGTTTCTCCTTGCTGCCTTTCTTCACTCCATTTGCCTTTGATAGGACCACAATTTGGGGTCGCATAGGAAGCGGCTGGAGGGGTGATTTTAGAAGCAATTTGGGGCAAGATAGGAAGCTTTTGGAGTGGCAATTTTTGGAGGAATTTGGGGCAAGATAGGAAGGTCTTGGAGTGGCGACTTTTGGAGGAATTTGGGGCAAGATAGGAAGGTTTTGGAGTGGCGACTTTTGGAGGAATTTGGGGCAAGGTAGGAAGCTTTTGGAGTGGCAATTTTTGGAGGAATTTGGGCCAAGATAGGAAGGTTTTGGAGTGGTGACTTTTGGAGGAATTTGGGGCAAGGTAGGAAGCTTTTGGAGTGGCGATTTTTGGAGGAATTTGGGGTAAGATAGGAAGCTTTTGGGGGAGTGATTTTTGGAGGAATTTGGGGCAAGATAGGAAGCTTTTGGGGGAGCAGTTTTGGGGGAAATTTGGAGTGGTGTACGAAGCTTTTGGAGTGGTGATTTTAGCAGCGAGATGGGGCAAAGGAAGTGGCAGGCGGCTGCAGAGAGCAGAGGAAGCGGAGGGCTAGAGGGGAAAGTGACAGGGAAATGGAAATGGGGCAGCTCTGGTGTTCCCCGCCTCAGGTGCAAGCAAAAGGGGGCAGGGAATTCCGGCAGGAAATTCCCATGCAAGCAAATGGGAAATCCCAGTTGTGACAGTTACAAGTCAGGGGAATCCCTTCAGCAGTCAGAGAGTGCATGCACAGTATGAGAGCGCAGGTGCAGTAAGAGAGCCTACGGACCCGGGCTCAGGTTTGTAAGACGGAAAGGGTTTTTAAGACGAGGCAAAGAAATGTTAAACTCCAGGTTTGTATCTCGAAACGCTCATATGATGAGTTTGTAAGATGAGGTATCACTGTGTAAGTGTGTGTGTGTGTGTGTGTGTATATATATATATATATATATATATGGTTTTTTTTGTCGGATCACCCTGGTATATTGAAGGAACGTCACAGCTCCTTTTTGCCTCTAGGTCCAACCCAGGACCATTACAAGGCAGTTAATTTTTTATTTATAGCCGACAACTATATTCTGTGTGTGTCAAATTCAGCAAAAAAACCCACCCCTTCATATATATATATATGATTCGACACAATATGATTCGACACAATCATATATATATATATGATTCGGCACAAAAATATGTAACCCTTCCCTGGTGCAGATTTGAAGGGATTGGATACTGTAGCCTAGAGGATAATTCTCTGCCTTACAAGGCAAAGGTTGCAGGTTCAAGTCCCAGTGGGTATGGCTAGCTGATGAGGCCAAAATAAGGCAGAAATAGATCTATCCTAGTCTCCCTTAATTTTCAAATTCAGCAAAAAAACAAAAACAAATATGTGACACATACAGATAGAATTGTCGGCTATCAATAAAATTAACTGCCTTGGAAATGGCCCTGGGTTGGGTCGAGAGGCAAATAAGGAGCTGTGATGTTCCTTCAATACACCAGGGTGATTCGACACAAAAATATGTAACCCTTCCCTGGTGCAGAGCTGAAGGGATTGGATACTGTAGCCTAGAGGATAATTCTCTGCCTTACAAGGCAAAGGTTGCAGGTTCAAGTCCCAGTGGGTATGGCTAGCTGATGAGGCCAAAATAAGGCAGAAATAGATCTATCCTATTCTCCCTTAATTTTCAAATTCAGCAAAAAAACAAAACAAAACATGTGACATATTATATATGTCTCATGTTTTTTTGCTGAATTATCCTCTAGGCTACAGTATCCAATCCCTTCAGCTCTGCACCAGGGAAGGGTTACATATTTTTGTGTCGAATCACTCTGGTGAATTGATATATATATATATTGATATATATATATTGACCCTGTGTAAACAAAATTTATTTAGAAAAAGCTCTATACACAAGTAAATGGTTTTATATTTTTATTGTTTAAACTTTAGTTCAAAAAGTTGCTGTTTGCAACCATGACAATTAAAATGTGTGCTTTTGCACAATTCTCTAGAACATTTCTACAAGCCGGTCAAACACATGACATTTCAATGAGTAAAAAAGAGCATAAAACCGTAAGTGTAAGAACAAAATGTTAAAATGCCTACCCACAATAATAAAAACCATCAATTACATCACATAAAATAAGTCAAACGTACAAAAGGTCTGCGACAGAAAAGGACAAAATGACAACTTAAGATATTTGTTGGAAGTTCATGTGCTCTTTAAGAACTTAATTAAAACATAGGAAAATCATCATCTTCATCAGACTCTGCAAAATACTTCACTTCTTTTCTTGCCCGACCTGTCCGTGGCCTGGAAGTTGTTTCAGAAGCAAAGTCAGATGAGAAAATTTCTACATCAGAATCCTGATCAAAGGCTGTTTTCTTCGGTTTCTGTTTTAAAATAATTATTAAAAGTTACTGGTGATGAAGATATCAATTATTAGTTGTTTAAAGCTATTTAAATGCAATAAAAATGATTTATATATTGTTGTGAGTGGTCCATGTCCTGTTCAGCTGGTCACGGATTTTGAGTACCAGGAGACGGAAGAGTACTGGCGTCACAGGCCAGTGTTCTTGCCTTCTGAGTGTGAGAGATAGTTAGGGATTGAGGAACCACCAGTAGAACCCCCAGTTAGGGTATTGTCTGAATCAGAGGACAATGGGGACCTTGATGATCAGGACACCCGTTAGATGCAAGAATAAGGAGGATGAGATCCATGCATGAATATCTCTCTAGAAGGGGTTCTTGGCATTGATAAGATCTATGGGGCATTTAGTCACACCTTGTCTGTATATATAGGACAGGCTGATGGGAGAAGGGCAAGCAATGTTCTTATCATTGAAGATGGTGCCCTGGACCTGAGAGACCTCTTCTGGCTCCATGGACTTTGAATCTGGCTTTTTGTATGAGCCTCAGAAGCCTGAGATGGGAGTGTGGTTAAACTATCAGAGACACTTGATTTATGACTCTAGCTGGTGAGTGTCCCGGACTCTGTTATCTCTTTGCTAATTGGGAACTGCTGCCAACATGAAATTCCTTGTGTTCATCATTGTTATTGTAAAAACTGCTTTATCAATAGACATTACTTACTGAGAATTTTGTATGCAGCATGAGTGGGTCTTTATTTCCTGATAATTAATCTGGCCAAACAGAACATATACAAGCTAACCCTTGAAAATTTGCAATGCTTTCATTATCATTAAGAAGCATAGTGGTTGCAGTACTGCAGGCTACTTCTGCTGCCTGCCGGCTGCCTGCAGTTTGGCAGTTCAAATCTCACCAGGCTCAAGGTTGACTCAGCCGTCCATTCTTCTGAGATGGGTAAAATGAGGACACAAATTGTTGGAGGCAATATGCTGACTCTGTAAACCTCTTAAAGGGAGCTGTAAAGCGGTATATATGTTAACTGCTATTGCTATTAAAAACTTCAAAATGGATGTAGCAGTTTGTTAAATTACCTTGCTTGCAACTGACTTGGGCTCTTTTCTTCCAGGATTATATTCACCTTCATTTTCAGAACCAGATGCTTTCCTTTTTTTTGCTCTCCTGCTTTTTCCTATTAAAAAATTGAATGGAAAATCTACCAGAATTCATTGTATGTTTTACCATAATAAATGATAAAAACTGAATGATGCAACTGAATGGATATTTTCATCATTACCACCATAGTAAACAAATAAAATTTAAATGAAGTTTTAAAAATAAGTTATTAAATATAAAATTGCTATTATTTATTATTACTATTAAATAATAGTAATTAAATAATTACTATTTTTCCTATCATTAATCAATAGAACCAACATTCCTTGCTTATTACTGTATAACCAATTTCTCAAAGCAAGGTCCTTGATTGAATGACAGACAGAAACTGTATATTTTTATCCCTGAGAAATTGTGTATCTCAATTTAATTATTAATGAAAAGTAAAACTTAACCATTCACTATCCTTAATAGGACATTAATAGACAGAAATTTCTTAAATGCTATAGCAACCAATATAAAAACATATTTTTTTCTGATTGTTTAAAACCATAATCAGTACCCCAAAATTCATTTGCTATTCTGATTGTTTTTTAAACTTGCCCGGATCCTCAATAATAATAAATATAGTTTGAACTTTTAGCTGTTACACTAGCTGATTTTATTTTGTGTCTTGATTCTGCTTTTTCTTTTACAGTTTTATACTTTATCTATAGAAATGCTTACAGAGGGGTTTTTTTGGAGGTTCCAAGCACTGGTGCACTGAAGGAAACTCAGGTTTTTCCTTGTTATCAATATTTTAAAAATCTGATCAAACTTTGTTCAAATGGACTAATATGTAAAAACTTTATTTATTTATTTGGACTTATATGCTGCCCAACTCCCGAATGATTCTTTGGCGCTCACAGCCAAATACAAATAAAATATAACATAAAACCTCCTAAAAACATAAAACCTCCCAAAAACAGTCCAAAACATATAAAATCAACAATCAAAGCAGTTAAAACCATTAAGAAAAACCATGCATGTCTCTTGTGGCCGGATCCCAATAGTGTACCATCTGATTAGCAATCCAGGCCTGCTGAAAAAGCCAGGTCTTTAGTTAAAACAAAAATGGGAGCTTAATCTAGACAAGACAAACATTAAGCTACTTTAGATGTTTTCCTCTGTCACAGACTGAATTAATGTGTAGATTTAATTCTAAATATATAACAACTCTTTAAAGTGGTGTCAAGAGTGCATTTATGAAATTACAATTCCTGCAATAATTGTAATCGTTCCCAGAGTTGTAAGATCTGTATTTAGGGATATCGACTGTGATTTTTTTAAAAAAAAAATTTAAAAAAAAATTCTTTATTGAGGAAAGACCACCACAATATATATGTATCTCTATGTACAAATCACAAAAGAGAAATTTGAGCATGAGGAATATAAAAACAAATACAAATATATAATTTTTGCATTGAGTCTCTATCATAATAAATAAATAATAAGTAGTCAATGTCTTAATTGAATAAAAAGGAGAGAACAGTACAACACATTAATAAAATAAAAGGAAAAAAGTAAAGAAGACTTAAAGAGAAGAGGAATAAAAGAGAAAGAAAAAGAGAAGGAAACTGTACATACAATATATACAACAGAAACAAGTCAACCTCTTTGTTGACTATCGTGTCTCATAGCCTTTATAGACTTGTTACATTTCTATTAATTACTGGTATTTTTGTGGTCATTGGTTTATATAGGAAGAATTTCTATTTTTAAAACTGAAGTTTTATCCCATTGTTGTTATCTAATAAGTCACTTATGTATCGTTTCAACATTGTTAATAGTATATCTATTAACAGGTATCTGTCTTCTTTGTCAATTTGGAGCCTAATTATACCTAAAAGGAAGAGTTCTGGAGTTAAATGGAATGGGTTTTTGAATAATTTGCTCCATATAATTTTTTATTTTTAGCTAAAAGGTTTTCAATTTGGGACAAATCCACCATAGATGGTAGTAAGATCCTATGTCGTGCTTGCATTTCCAGCAAGTTGGTGGTGTAGATGTGAACATTTAGCAAGGCGGGCTGGGGGAAGATGACATCTATAAAACATTTTATAAAGATTTTCCTTATAATTTGATGTTTGGATTAATTTATAATTTAGTGTCCAAATTTCCCCCCATTCTGTTAGACTTACTGGATAGCCAAAATTTTGGGCCCAGGCAATCATATTGCCTTTAACTTCTTCGTCAAGACGTTCAACTTGTAATAAGAAACTATATAGTTTCGATATTATTTCTTTGTCTGCGCCCATTACAAATTAATCTAGGATGTTTATTTTTTGGAAATCATATTTCACCTTATCTTTATTATATCTCAATTGAATTTGTAAGTAATAGCTTTTTTTGGAAGTATTTCTTTTGTGAAATTAGTTGCTCTTTTTCATCCATTAATAAATCATATGTTATGATTTTCATTGGATCTAAGGTATTTGGGTGGAATACATCTTCTGTTGGGGTGAACCATCTGTGTATTTGGACGTAGTGGTTCTTTCTTATTTGGGTCCATACCTTTAGTAAGCTTTTTCTGAAATAGCATTGTCTGAAATGTGAATATTTTTTGTCCTTACCCCCCATAGGAAAAGCATGCCAACCCATGTGTAAATCAGAGCCTTCAATGTTTAAAATTCTTGTGTCTCTCAGAAGAATCCATTCCCTCAACCAAGTTAGGGCTGCTGCTTTGTAATATATTTCCCAATGTGGAAGTCCCAGTCCATATCTGATCCTGTGGTCTTGCATTAGTTTTAGTTTTATTCTTCCTTTCCTTTTCAACCAAAGGAATTTACAAATTAGTCTGTTTAAGTTGGTGAAGAAAATTTTATACAACTTGATTGGAATAGTCTGAAAATAATATTTTCGAAAGAATATTGATTTTTACAGCTGCTATTCTACCCATCAGTGAGAGCTGAAGCCTAGACCATAGTTCTAGATCATTGCTTATTTTCTGGATCAGGTTATCATAGTTGTCTTTTTAAAGAGAGTTACATTTTGCAGAGATTATGATTCCTAAATATTTCACTGTTTTAGATACTTTGAGACCTAACACGGTTTCTAAATTAAGATTTTGGTTGGGAGTCATATTTTGAGTTATTAACTTTGTTTTGGACGTGATGATTTTAAAGCCTACTATTTTGCCGAATTTTTCAATCTCGTTAATTACATTTCTAGAGGAGCCTATACAATGAAAACCAAATCATTGGCAAATGCTTGGAGTTTGTATTCCTCCTTTTTAACTTTTACTTCTTATATTTCTTAATAGAGTTTCAAGTGCCAGTATGAATATTAATGGGGCCAGGGGGCACCCCTACTGAATTCCATTTTCTATGTTTATTTTGTCAGTTAGGTCTCTATTTATGATAACTTTAGCGGTCTGTTTGGTGTAAATTGCTTTAATTGTCAGAATGAAGTTTTCTCCAAAGTTCATTAGTGCTAGCTAGGATTTGAAATATTGGTTCAGGTTGTCAAACGCCTTTTGGACATCGACAAAAATAAGAGCAGCCTGTTTATCTATGTGTATATTATAATACTCTATTGAATTTAATATTATTCTTATGTTAATTCTATTATATCAGTTTGGTAGAAAGCTGTTTTGGTCCTGATGGATAATCTTATTCAATATTATTTTAAGTCGATTTGCTAGTATTGCTGTTAATATTTTATAATTTGTGTTCAAGAGGGCTATGGGTCTGTAGTTTTGTATTTGATCCTTATTCTGTTCAACCTTCGGAATAAGTGTTATAAAAGCCTCTTTCCAGGCTTCTGAAATCTTTCCTTTTGCTAAAACTGAATTGAACAGTTCTAGCATAACAGAGTTATGGATGTTTTTGTAAACTTTGAATGGAATCCCATCAGGATTGGGGGTGTTTGTTATTTTTTTGTTTGTCCAATGTATTCCATTAGGGTGATCTCGTGGTTAAGCATTTCCCTGTCATTTTCGGTAATAATTGGTAAATTACTCTGAATTAAATCATTGTTTGGTCTTCATTTATTTCTTTTTTCTTATAGAGTTTTATGTAAAATTCTTTTTTATTTTCGATAGTCAATTGTCTCTCACCTCTCTGGTCTGTTAACACATCACTAGTTCAATCAATTTTTTGTTTTGCAATTTTATGAGCAGGCCATCTTCCCAGTTTATTTGCAAACTGGAAGTATCTTTGTTTCACCCCTTTTATTTTTTGTTCTAGTTCCTGCTGGGTTTGTAGATTAATCTTATGCCTAAGTATAGTACAGTGTTCTACTGTTAGTATCCAGCGGATTTTTCTTTAGCTTATTTTCAAATTAATTCAGTTCCGTAGTCAAAGTGTCAATTTTCTCTTTAACAACACAGATATTGGCTCTGTTATTATCACATGCAAAGTATCTAAAGTTTCCATATTTCCATAGTTTAATTCTGAGAAGAATTTGGAAACTATATTCATAAAGGTCAACAATTTCAACAACAACAATTTCAGTAAGTATGGAATTATGCTGAAATAGTTGTTGAAGTTGTTGACTGACAGATTACTATGCAAATTGTCAAAAATCTGTCTTGTGACCTCCATATTTTCTTTATGACAAGAAATTAACATCTGGACATTTTGATGGCTGTTGTTGCTCTTATGTGTTGCTTTGGTATATACAAGCTAGTTTCATCTCTTGTTCTTCTGTCAAGAAGCAGATTCACTTTGCATTTATGTTGACTCCTCTCTGAAAAAATATGTTGATGTAGTAGGCCAGATACTTGATAGAATTCTTCTTCCAGAATGAATCTTCTTAAATATTAAGGATGCATCTTACTTTGGCACAGCTACATTTTGCAAAATGTATGCTATTTGAATTGGTTTTGTACAAATAGCCCTTGACTTACGACCAGAATTTAGCCCAAAATTTCTGTTGCTAAGCAAAACAGTTAAGGGAGTTTGTCTCATTTTACGACCATTCTTGCTACTGTTTAGTGAATCACTGCAGTTGTTAAGTTAGTAATGTGATTGTTAAGTGAATCTGGCTTCCTCATTGATTTTGCTTGTCTAAAGTTTGCAATAGATAATCACATGATCCTGGAACACTGCAAACATTATAAATATGAATCAAGTATCTGAATTTTGATCACATGACCATGGAGATGCTGCAATATTGTGATGGTTATAAGTCACTTTTTTCATGGCTGTGGTAATTTCAGTCATTAAATGAAATGTTGTAAATACAAGTCTGCCTTCATTGGTATTATATAATAGGTAGTTTGAACTATTTTTTCCTTTTTATTGTGTGTTTTCATTATTGATTTTACATTGTTGTAAAAACATTAAGGATTTTGTTAATAAAATAAAACTATAATATACTTGCTTTTGTTTGATAGTATTAATTTAGTAATTATTTCTAAATTTGTCAGTATATATAAACATTAAAAATACATATGCAAAAAAAAGATGTTCTAACACAATTTACCTGTTGACTTTTAACAAGAAAATCAATGTCAAATAAGAATAAGATTAGAAATGTGTAACATAGAAAAACAAATGCAATTAGAAGTTTAGAACATCAGCTTTTTTACCTTTGGGAACTATGGACTTCTTTGGAATACCAAATTCAGATTCCGAATCAGAGTTTATTAGTTCCATCTTCTTAGGTTTAGGAGATCTTTTCACCTTAGAGGGCATATCTGATGATAGTTTTGCTATTAACCATGTAAATAAATATTAAATTGCAGAAGCATCAACAGATTATATTTCTACTAATTCTTTTTTCTCTGTCCCATATCCCAGCAAAACTAAGTGTTAACAAAATTAAATCTACTTCTCAGGCAGTATTTTCAAAATGATAACAGAGAGATTGACTTATGTGCTAGATTGTATTCTGTACCTATATTTCTCCACCATATCAGTGTTTCAGAAGCAAACAATTATGTCTCTACAGGTTTTAATAGAGCAATGTTTAGCATGTTCTAATGTTAAGGCACAAAGTTATCACATTTGTATTTATATACTAATTATGAAGAGCATTAAATTTAGAAGAATAAGTAAAGTAAATATAACAAGTAAATTTCACACACTTGCCTTTTTTAGTAACAACTGTTTTGCTTGAAAGTGTCTCTGTTTGTTTTGGAATAAAAGATGGAGAAAATACTGATGTTGAATCTTCCTCATCATTGTCAAATTTTGATGTATCTAAAAAATACAAAATGTTTTTAATGCCATATATGCCAACTAGTACCTTCTAAACACTAAATATAAATATTTTTTCATATTAAAATGACATAACACAAGTTAACGAGTTAATAAAGATGCTTAAAATATTTGAAATGTTCAGCATTCAATTTTGGCAAGCTAAACATGCCTAAAATTTGTGATTCCAAAAAAAAGGTCTGAACAGCTCATTTCACACTTCAGAAAATTAGAGTTTTGCCTTTAAACTAAGCTCATTTTTGAAGTGAGATATTTTAGAAGGGGCATTGGTCTTAGCTGATACGCCTCTTTTTGTAGGGTGGAGACCCTTCAGCCAATAAGGACTGAGTCTGAGAAATTGATATCTCAGTCCTCCTGCTTCAATTTCCCCTCTTTGAAGAAGGACAGACTCAGCATGTAATTCCCAAAGTCAACAAACTAGAAAGAAGATAACAATTTAATGTCCCAAAGGCCAGACCAAACTAACTTTGGGATTGGAAGTTAAGTCGCCCTATGAGAAGTATCAGGTAAAACCTTCTCCATAGTGGGTGGAGGTAACCTCCAAGAATGGAACATACTAAAGTAGTCTGTCTCTTGGGAAGTCTAAGTCTGGCTGGCTTCCCCACCATTCATCGGCGAATCCTGTGACCAAACACCACCTCTGCCAATGCAAAAATGTCAATTTTGTAATGGCAGATAAAAGGAGTTGGTGAGGCCCAAGTGGCCGCCCAGCAGACCTCCTCGATGGATACTTGAGTGGACTGTTGGAGACCATTTTGACTTCGAAAAAGTCAACACTCTGCTATAGTATACTTCATGCCTGCAATTTTTTCCTCACACACTTCAGAAAACTAGTCCACTAATCATGTAATCATGCTAGCTACCTTTAATCAACAGTATTTACAAGTCTTACAGGAGCAGATCGAGTTCAGCGTGAACATTGTGCTTGGTACCTTCTGCACAGCAGCTGTATTCTTGGCTGAATTTTGGATAGACAGACGCAAAGTTCTTCCTCGACAGACAAAAAGCATTCTTTTTTCTTGTTTTTGATGTTGCTCATGGTCGAAAATCCAAACTCACATATGTATGAGGTGGAAAAAAGCAACAGAAGTCGCAAAGGTTTCTCAGCAATTGCAGGGTACTTGTTTTCAACAAACAATCAAAACGTATCCATGTTGAGCTCTGCATGTTTGAGTTTAAGTGTTCTGTCACTTGCAATGCTAGCCAGCTCCTCTTCCTCTTTCAAAGTAAACTGTCCTTTGCACGATTCAAACTCAATGAATGGATTCCTAACTCAATCATGCTTGTCAACAGATATTGATGGGAAGTATTTGCTGAGACTGCTGGACAGACTTTACAAGTGGTGGACGATCAATGGCAGAATGTCTTGGTGATTGGTGAGCTTAACATTGGGAAACATTTCCAAATTCCCAGCAGTTCCGCGCTTCTGAAAAGTGTTTATTTTTCACTTGTAGATAAGATGTTTTCATTTCTGCCTTGCAAACCACTGTTCAGAATGTTGAGTTCTTGAAATATATCAGCCAGATAAGCTACTTTAGAAGACCAGCTCTTGTTACTCACAGTGTTTTCAAACTCCTTCAGGCTTTCACTGGAACAGAACACCACATGTTCCTCTCTCAGCTCATATAAACCAGATAGTACTTTTCCACAAGACAGCCATTGTCCATCTATATGTTGGATGAGTGTGTTATGGTCCCCTTCCATGCTTTGACAAAGTTTGGCAAATAAGTGACATTTAAGAGGTCTCATCTTCTTGTAATTAACTATTTTCACCACCTTGTCCAGCACTGATTTTAAATCTTCTCCCACTGTTTTGGCAACCAGTGCTTCTCTGTGTATGAAGGAGTGGATGGCCATGATATCTGGATTTGTCTGTCGCACCAGTGACACAAAACCTTTGACGTTTCCCGTCATTGCAGGAGTACCATCCGTACAAATGCCAACAGTTTTTCCATGTCTCGTCACTGGACTGCAAATATGCACTTGTCCTCTTGCTGTTTCCTACAACTCTTTACAGCAGAAGTCCTCAACAATAGCACCATTGTCAATAAAATGTACAAACCCCAGCAGCTGTGCTTTACCACTGACATTGGTGCTCTCATCCACCTGAAGTGTGAACAATCCACGATTCTTAATCTTCGACGGGACATTACTTTTCATGTCAGTTGACATGTCTGCTATATGCCTGCTTAGCATATTGTCTGACAGTGGAATCTTTTATGGCAAAGATTTTTTTTATTTTTCACTCCAATCACATGTACAAAATAAAATATCATCATTATTAAATTGTATTACAATGAATCATTTTTTTAAAAAAAAACTCGATATACATAATCTATCAAATGCTACCTCCTTTACATTTGACATCTGGACAAAAATAATTACTCAGATTTCTTATATGATATTTTAAAAAATCCCTGTAGGCTAATACACTTTTTAGGCTGTTCCTAATCTTAATCACATCTAATTAATTAGGCCATGGTGATTCAATTTTCTCTGTATCTCCTCAATATCAATTTTCATGTATATTTCTTAACCTTTTATACTAAATGCCCGTTAAAAGAAAAACACGAAACAAGAAAAAAGAGCAAAAATTTCTGATTACATCCAGTGGTATTTAAATTAGATCTAATCCTTACTAGGAAAAAATTATAACAAATTCGAGGGGGGAAAAAACCCAAATAATGTATCACAAATGTCGCCAAATTAATAAACCAAATTAGTAAACCTAATTAAAAATAATTTATTTTAATCGGTAAAATAAAAAATAAAAAAAGTTAAATATTAAAAAGGAAGTAAAGGAAAGAGAAGGGGGGAAAGGAAAAACAAAAGATAAGAAGAAAAAAGGAAAAAAGAGAATAGGCGTTGATTGCTTACCTGAACGCCTCTTCTCATATGATGAGTGGGTACAGCAGTCACATGGGTTGCTCGCTGTCCAATCCGTTGAGGACCGAGCCTAGTCTTTAAAAAACCTGTTGGATCTGCCCCTTCTTCAGAATTCACGAATCTATAGACTTAGGCTCAATTGTGGTGGCTCAATAGTGTTCAACTCTCATGATAGAAAATATACAGGTTAAAGGAATAACCATAGTTAGAAATAAAAAACAGGGAGGGAAGTGACTGTTCTACCCGCTCATTGTACGAAAAGAGGCATTCAGGTAAGCAATCAATGCCTATTCTCTGTACTGAGAGAGCACTCACGTGGGACATACCCAATAGATGAGTCCCTAGGGAGGGATAAGTTCACTATCGTGAGAGATAAAAGATTGGAGGACTCTTCTGCCGAAGGCAGCATCTGCTGAAGCCTAAGAGTCAATTTTGTAATGCCTTATGAAGGAGTTTGGAGGGGCCCAAGTGACTGCTTTGCAGACTTCTTCCAATGGAGCTTGAGTTGCCCATGTGGCAGATGTGGCTACACTTCTTGTGGAATGTGCTGTGATACTTCTAGGTATGGTGAGGGAAGCTGATTCATAAGCCTTTGAGATAGTCCCTCGGATCCAACGACCTATTACTGTTGAGGATACCTTGGATCCCATGGATCTGGGATGGTAGGCCACAAATAGGGCTTCAGACCTTCGAACGGGTCTCATCCGTTGGATGTAGGTTCTCAGCGTTCTGGTGAGATCTAAGGTGTGCCATCTGACCGCAAGATGATGGTTCTGGTTGGAACAAAATGAAGGCAACACAATATCCTGGGATCTCTGGAACATGGAACTGACCTTTGTCCAAATGGAACTGGCATAGATCCTGCCTAATGGAAAGGGCTGCCAATTCTGAGATGCGTCGGGCAGATGTTATCGCCACCAGGAATGCTACCTTGTAAGATAGGTACCTGAAGGATGCTGATCTTAGGGGTTTGTATGGTGCCTAAGTAAGGGACTGGAGAACCCACAGTAAGTCCCAGGACGGGTATCTGTGAACCCTGGAAGGTCTGAGGTTCGAAATACCTCTAAGAAATTCTTGAATTTCCGGAAAGGAGCAGAGTGATTGTCTGCGAGGCCCTGCTAAGACCGAAGATAGGGCTGCCAGATGGCGACGGATGGTGCTGGATGAAAGGCCTTGCTGGAACCCCTTCATGAGGAAAACTACTATCCTGTGGATGGGAATACACAGGGGTGATAGATCTTCCTGTGAGCACCATTGGTGGAATTTGTACCAGGTATGGTCGTAAATCCTGTTGGTGGACACCTTTCTGGCTTTTAAGATTATTTCTACAGTGTCCGGGTCATATCCTCGCAGATTTAAGTCGCGCCGGATAATAGCCAAGCGGTGAGGTGGAACCACTCCGGATCTGGATGGAGAGAGGCCCCCTGCTGCAACATATCCTCCGAAACGGGGAGTCGCCAGGGGTCCTGGATGGATAGACATTGTAGGTCTGTGAACCAGGGCCGGCGTGGCCAGTGAGGGGCTATCAGAATCACCTGTGCCTTCTCGAGGATGTTCTTGTGGATCACATCTGGAATAACTGGAATTGGAGGGAAGGCATAAAGCAGCCCTCGAGGCCAAGGGATTCTGAGTGCATTTGTCACCTCCGCTCCTGGGGATGGGAACCTGGAGTAGAATCGAGGGAGTTGAGCATTGGCCTCAGTCGCAAATAGGTCTAGCAATGGGTGACCGAACCTGAGGCAGATTGGCTGAAATGACCCGGATGAAGGCTCTACTCTCCTGAGTCTAGAGTCAAACGGGAAAGCCAATCCGCCTGTACATTGAGGACTCCCGATATGTGGTCGGCCCCTAACAATTGAAGATGCCTCTCTGCCCAGAGACCCAACTTCAGGGCTTCTCTCATCAGGGCCTTGGACCTGGTGCCCCCTTGTCTGCAAATATGACTCTTTGTAGCTATATTGTCCGTGAGAATCAGGACATGTTGATTGATGATGTGCGGTTTGAATTGTTTGAGGGCCAAAGACACTGCTCTCAATTCCAGCCAGTTGATAGGTCTGGAAGACTCCTCCACTGACCACGTGCCTTGGGCTATCAGGCCCTGGGCATGGGCTCCCCAGCCCATTAAGCTGGCATCCTTGGTAATGGTGAATTGATCTGGACACCTGAAGGGGGATCCCTTGTCCAGAGCGGGGGAAGTCCATCACGTAAGAGATCTTAAGAATGTGGTTGGGACGGTGATGAGGGGTGTCAAGTTGCTGTTCCCCAATCTCTGGAATGGTAACAGAAGCCATTGGAGATCCCTGGCATGAAGACGGGCCCAGGGGATAATGCCAATGCAGGATATCATCTTTCCCAGTAGAGAAGACAGGGTAACGATGGAAGTCCTTCTCTGAGATCGTATTTGGGAAATGAGCTCCTTAATACTGATTTTTCTCTCAGTAGAGAGAAAAACCTAAGAGATCAGAATTTATGATAGTCCCCAGGTGTTGAATAGAAGTAGATGGATGGAGCTGACTGTTTTTGAAATTAATGGAGAAACCATGATCCTGTCGGATAGACATGGTACTGTTGAGGTCTGAGCAGGTGTCCTCCTTAGAGGCCCCAATAATTAATATGTCATCCAAATAGCATAAAATATGAATGGGCGTGGCTTGGATGTGAGCCACCAGGGCTCCTAGGAGCTTAGTAAAGACTCGAGGAGCCAAGGAGAGCCCAAAGCGCATGGCCTTATATTGATAGTGCTTGCCCTGGAAGGCAAAGCGAAGAAATTTCCTGTGACTTTTGGCAATGGGAATATGAAGATAGGCTTCTGTGAGATCCAAGGAGACCATAAAGTCCCCAGGATGGATAGTGGCTAGGATGGATGACAAGGAATGCATCTTAAATTTCCTATATTTAATAAACTGGTTCAAATTTTTAAGGTCTAAGATGGCTCTCCATCCTCCAGATGTCTTAGGGACCATGAAGAGGATGGAGTAGAAGCTCAGACCTCTTTGGGAAGCGGGAACTGGTTGGATAGCCCTGATAGACAACAGATGTTGAATAGCTTCCTCCATTCGGAGACGAGATGGAGAAGACCTAGGGGATGAGCAAGAAATAAAACGCTTAGGAGGTATGGAAATAAACTCCAACTGAAGACCCCATTCCACAGTAGCAATAACCCAGGGGTCCTTACAGGAATGGCGCCAGCTGGAGGAGAACCAAGCCAGGTGCCCCCTATGGGAGTGGAATGAAGCTCACCATCTGGGCTTTCTGGAAGCTCTGGTTGAGGAGGAACTTCTTTGGTAACGGGATCCTCTACCCCTGGGGTCTCTGCCAGTTTGGGAGCAAAAACGAGGGGAATACTGACCTGAGTTTCTCTGGAAAGCGAACCCTTGATCCTGTTGACGGTTAGGACGTCGAAAGGGTTGAGTTTTGATGGCCTTTTTGTTGGTGGGCCCCAAAACTTTCTTTTTGTCAGCGGTTTCAGTGAGAAGAGGGTCCTGGAGGTCGCTAAATAGGAGGTCACGCTTCAAAGGATCCATGGCCAGCTGCCATTTTTGCCTCACTCCCGCCTGCCAATGGCACAGCCATAGAAGTCTTCTGGCCATTGTTGAGGCCGCTACTGACCTGGCTGCAAATCTTGATGATTGCAAAGTAGCATCAGCTACATATTGGGCCGCTGCAAAAACCTTGTTGAAATCCTGTTGGCCCCGTAGGTCATCAGGGGGAGTATGCTGCTGGAGCTGTTGAAGCCATAAAAGCTCTAGAAAAGAAAGATGCTGCTGCTGCACTCTTGATAGCCCAGGTATCCGCGAAGAAACATCTTTTGAGCATTTGGTCTAGGTGTTTGTCTTCGGGTTTTAATACCTCCTCTGCTTCACCAGACATAGCAGCCACAGAATGTAGAGTCTTAACTGGTTCATCAGGTTTAGGGCAGACAAGAAGATCTTCATAAGAAGGGGAAAGCTTATATAATTTCTTGTATTTGGCTGTGGGATTGAAACCAAAAGCTGGGTGAGCAGAGCGTCTTTAAACAATTTGGGCAGTAGGGATGACCTCTTTGTCTTCCTGTTCCTCCTTGAAGTACGGTAGATTTTCCTCAGGAGGATCTGTGGAAGGAACAGATTGTTTATCTTGCCCAGCTAAGCCTGTAGAAACTCTTGCTTTAAATAGAAGAGATTTGAAAAGTTGAAATGGAAAGATCGCAGCCGGGGTTGGAATCTTGATTTGAGATTACTCATCTTCTGACAGGCAATGAAATAGGTCATCTTTATCCTCTACTTCCACATCATCGTTCTCATCCTGAGAAGGATCTGAATCCTCATTAATTGGAACTCTGTAGGATGAGAGAGAACTCACGGGCCGAGGGGCGTGTGGAAGGGGACGAGAGTGAGTAGGCACATTGATAGCCGAGAGCTTGGCATCAATGGCTTTAGATAAGGCAGAAAACATATATTGAAACTCTGGAGGCAGATTAGTAATGGTTGCAGGTAAAGATGGAGATTCCCTGAAGGCCTGGGATGGGTCTGGCTCGGAGGGATCTTCCATAATGTCTGGCTTCTCTGGACCTAAGCCCGATAAGTTAGGTTGGGGTCTGTTTAGGTTTGGCTCATCCAGAGAGAGCACAGGGATCCCAGAGGGAGGCAGGTTAGAAGCCTCTGGGGGGTCAGGGCTAATGTGCACTTGGGTCTGCACCTTTAAACGTTTAGCTGATTTTTCATGTATTCTCTGCAACGTTTGGTCCCTTCTCTTCTCAGCCCTGGTGGGTCTAGCCATTGTAGGGGCTCCCGAGGAAGAGGAGGAAGAGGTCTGGGGGATATTATCAATTTCATCACCAGTAGGCCTAACCTCTCTGGGATCTTTAGATGTGCCTCTCTTGGGAAATGAAGTCATGGCCTGAACAAATTACAGGAAACAAGACTTGAGCCAAAATCTTTGGTGGGAGAAGCTTCTAGGGCAACGTTCCCAAGAGGAAGGGGATCCTGCTCCTAGGCCCAGGTGCGTCTGCAACTCACAGTCAATCTGGTCAATACCAGAGTTTGTGCCAGGGAGTGCAGAAGGGCAGGTGTCGCTAACCTTAATCAAAGTAAACCAAGGCACACTGGTTTGGAGGCCTAGCCAGGGAGAAAAGGCCTGAGGGACTCAAAGCTTACTCCAGGGCCAAGCAGCGGACTTACTGGCGCCAGGCGGGATGTGTGTGGGTGATCCGCAAATGCCAACTATTACTGGACGCTGAGGGCCTTCGTGCCAAAATAAACCGCTCCAAGATTTTAAAAACGGAGGGAAGTCTAAAGTCCGAGGGACAATAAAGCTTGCTAACAGTCCCACACCGCAGGAGGAAAAAAAGCCCTTTTTTTCTTTTAAAACAATCCTTAGCTTGCCGGTAAACCTCCTGGCCGAGTAGATTTACAAGAAAATGCAATCTGGCAGCAGTGCAAGCAGGTTTTTAAAAGACTAGGCTCGGTCCTCAATGGATTGGACAGCAAGCAACCCACGTGACTGCTGGACCCGCTCTCTCAGTACGGAGAAATAGAAAAAATATCTTTCTCCTTTTTCTTGCATATATCCATGTAGAAGCCAAAATGATTAACCTACCCTGTAGAATTTTATAATTCAAACATAAACCAATAAAAATCTCTAACCTTCTCTAATCCATATCACTGCAGACCCGGTGAGATGGTAAACACATCATTTCCGTTTCCATTTATATCACTGTAAACACAGTGGAATCATCATGCCCTAATCTAAAAAAAAACAACCCACTGAAAACCCAATGGAATAATCATATCCTGCTCAAAATATATCATTGAATACTCAGAGGAATCATCATACCCTATTTTAATTATATCACTGTATACCCAGCGGAATCATCGTGCCCTACTCTAATTTTATCACTGTAAAGCCAGTGGGCCTCCTCCAAGTCCAGTAGATTATAACCTTTTATGAATTTACAAAAAATTTATAATTAATAGCTCCCAAGAGTCATTCCATGTAAAGTGGACCAATTTTAAAGATCATTCCCATCTTACCATCTCAGATTTTTATGAAATTTGGTACATAGTTACTTTATGATATAAAGCTAAGCTGTGCAAAATTTTAGTTCAAAAGACTAACAATTGGGAGTTCTAGGAGACCTCAAATAAATTTTGCAAAATGCTGAGTCGGCAAAAATGACATTTTGGGCCAACGTCTAGAAGCTGTAAATGCGGTAGTTTCAGAAGTATGTTGGAGATATTTGGAGAACCTGCACACATTGTAAGGCTTTATAAATTGGCAAAACCCTATGTACCTAGACCTCTTACTTTTTCCATGGTTCAGACTTAAACTTTGCAAAAAAAAATCCTGAAAAACAATCAGCAATCTTCAGGCTGCTGTAGTTTCAAAACTATTTGGCCTTTCAGGTTGATTTTTGGCAGATGCACTACATACACAACTGCAATGAGGACTTCCAATTTGCAGCACTTTCCTTCAAGTTGTTGAAAAAGTATAAGGAGAGGGTTGGCATACAAATCTAATAAATTATAATAAACTAGACAGATTAACACTATGGGCCCACACTAACAACATGATGTTCAACGTCGACAAGAGCAAAGTCCTTCACCTTGGTAAAAAAAAACCTAGACACACATACAGTCTGGGAGAAACTCCACTTAGCAGTAGTGACTGCAAAAGAGATCTTGGAGTCGCGGTGGATAATCAACTAAACATGAGCCAGCAATGTGCAGCAGCGGCCAAAACAGCCAACACTATCCTAAGCTGCATCAACAGGGTGATACACTCCAAGGCCAGGGAAGTACTAATACCACTCTACTATGCCCTGGTCAGACCACATCTGGAATACTGCATCCAGTTCTGGTCACCACACTTCAAAAGAGACATTGAAACTCTGGAGAAAGTGCAGAAAAGAGCGACCAAAATGATTAGGGGACTTGAAACCAAGACTTACGAAGAGAGATTGCGGGAACTGGGCATGGATAGCCTAGAGAAAAGGAGGACCAGAGTGGACATGATAGGTGTATACAGGTATATGAGGGGTTGCCACAGAGAGGAGGGGCCCACTCTATTTTCCAGAGCACCAGAGGGCCAGACGAGGAACAACGGCTGGAAGCTGACCAAGGAGAGATTCAACCTAGAAGTAAGGAAGAACTTCCTGACGGTCAGAGCGATCAACCAGTGGAACAATCTGCCTGCGGAGGTTGTGAACTCCCAAACTCTGGACACTTTCAAGAGGAGATTGGACTGCCACTTGGCTGGGGTGGTTTAAGATGCCTGCTCAGGCAGGGGGTTGGACTTGATGACCTGCATGGTCCCTTTCAACTCTAACAATAAATAAATGAATGAATGAATGAATGAATGAATGAATGAATGAATGAATGAATGATAGAGGAAACAGGCCCATTGATGTTTCTAATGGTTGTATAAGTCAACTAGTGCTTTAAACATGTGTTAGTCCATGGTGGCTCATCGCCAAGAGGCCACACCTGATAGCCAGGCATGTCCAGCCACAGATGGGGCACTTGGCACAGGTTCCCAAGTCTGAAGATGGGCATCTTACACAAGATTCCCAAGCCTCTTTTGGGTGTCTTTGCCTAGGTTCTCAAGCCTAAAGGAGGTGTCTTAATGGTTCCCAAGCCATAGTAAAACATCAGTGCTGCAGAGATAAGAATTTTTCACTGATAATTTTAGCTGGTATTTTTGGTAATTTATACTGCTGTCTATGTGCTGTAGTTGCTGGTACTGGAAGAACTGCTAGAATATGCTGTTCAGGAATCCAATAGGAATTCCATCACCCCTCTCCTCCCAATATTTAAAACAATAAGAATATTAATCATATTAATCATTACTATTAATCATCCCTGAAAAATATAACCATTTTCAATTTCCAATTTTTCATTATTTCAGTATTCCAAAATTTTACCCATCAAGATAATTTTATAAATCCAAAAATATCTTAATTAAACATTATTACGTATGCAACTCACTTAACACCTTTCAATTTAATTAATTCCCTTTCCATCAAACCATTGTATCTCCTAGCCTAAATTCACTTTCTTTCTCAATATAATTTCCTTATAATAAAATCGAATTAAAATTAAGATTCCCTATTTAATTCCCTTACATGAATGCATTATTTTACATAAATTTATTCTTGTAAATAGGTAACTTTATCATAGTTCTTCTCCTTTAAAAGTACTGTTATCTTATTGATTTCAGATATGGCACTTTGTCCAAACATAATTTTAACCATCTCTTGGCACGCTGGTGAAATCACGGTTTCAGTGATAGTATGTGATTTCATTTTCTTAGCTACAATCTCTGCAACAGCATGGCTTGCTTCTTGAGCTTTCTCATTAATCTTGACTTTTTTTCTCGAATGTTGCTGCTTTTTTTTGGTTGAGGTTTAGTACTCTCTCGAAGTATGCAACATGTTTCTTTGATGCATCGGGATGTAATGTAAGTGTTGTTTCAATTTAGCCAGCGCCATGGCGCTGTTAGCAAGCTGTTAGCAAACAATGCAAAGAAGCAATGGACAGTCTGGGACTCCTGTCCAAAGTGAACCCCATAGCTAAATAATTGCTACTATACTGATGAATCTTAGGATGAAAATTGACAGCATCAATTTTCTGCACTGCCGGCTCTGTGGATTTGGATGCAACGTCATGCGATTGCTCAATAACGTCAGCTTCATCTAACTTTCATTTTTTAATAAATCAGTCCATGTTAGAGGTAAAAATACATTTAGATTTAAACTATATTGAAAATTAATATGTACAACATCGTACGGTCTAACAATGGAGATAGAAATAGTATGAAGGTAAACAAGTGCAACAACTAATAACTACATAGTGTGCATGCATAGCATGGTGCAGGTATGCAGGTTAGGCATGGTACGGTCCTGGTTGGTTGTGCCCTAATTTTCTTAAATCTTTTTTTTTCTTATTAAGTCACGGAACCCCTAGCTGCCCTTTGCGGAACTCTGGTTGAAAAACACAAGTTAGATAGAGAACTTAGAAGAAGCTAGAGCCTTTTTTGTGCAAAGCGGATTGAACAGAACCAAACAACCACACAAAGAAATCAAAGACAAAGAAGAGGAGCAGGGGGCTGCCTGTAAAGAGAGGGAGGAAATACAAGATGTTAGAAGGAAACAGCCACAAATACAACAAGAATTGGTGTTAGGTAGTAGATTACGAGAGTCCAAAGAAACCAAGAAATACTACAAATAGAGATGTTACCAGATCTAAAAATTTTCTCGGTCAATGTAAATGGATTGAATAACCATGGAAAAAGAAACCAAATATTGACTAAACTTAAAAAACAAAGAGCACAAATAAATATCCTGCAAGAAGTACATATTAAAAAATCAAATAGAAAATCACTAAGTAAACCAAAATTAGGAAATATCTATACAAGCTTAGCTGATAAAAAAAAAGGTGTAGTAATGTATATTGATGAAGCAATAGATTCAAAACAAATATATAGTGATCAAGAAGGTAGAATCTTAAATGTATAATTAGATTTAGAACCAAAACCTCTCGTTATTATATCTATATACGCACCAAATGATAACAAAAAACAATTTTATAAGGAATTACACGACAAAATAATTGAATTATCAATAGAAGATATGATAATAGTAGGTGACTTTAACGCAATCTCTAACAGTCAAATGGACCATTCAGGTAAGAAGAAAGAAAAGAAAAAAAAGGTAATCTTACCAACAACTTTCTGGAAAATGAGCACTGAATTGTTGCTAAAAGAAGTATGGCGTGAATGCCATCCACAAAACAAACAATATACTTTTTACTCAAACCCCCACAAAATTTGGACTAGGATAGATATGGCTTGGGCACCAGCCCACACGATGGAATGCATCATGGATATCGAAATAGAAAACAATAGTTGGGCAGATCACAACCCACTAGTTATATATTGGAAAGGTAAAGAAAAACCCAATAATTGGCATATGAATAGAAATGTTTTGTGAGACCCTTTATATAAAGAATGGATTGAAAAAGAATTGGAATTCTTCTTCGATATAAATAAAAATGAAACAACCTCACAAAATCTCTGGGATACAACAAAAGCATATATTCGGGGTCTGACAATCTCTTATATGGCCAAAAGAAAAAAACCCAAAGAGAAAAAGATACAGTACCTAAAATTAGAGGAGGAACTAAAAAAACTAGAATTAGAAATGCAAAGTAATGAATATGATAATAAAGTTAAAAATCAGATGGACCTACTAAAACACAAAATAAAGTTGATAGAACAAGAACAAATAGCTGAAAAAATAAAAAGAGCAAAACAAGAATATTTTGAGCACGCAAATAAACCAGGAAGATCGTTGGCTTATAAACTAAGAAAAGACAGAGAATCTAAAATTATTAAAAAATTACTAGACGGTAAAGGAACAATAAGACATAGAATAGACAAAAAAAAGGAAATAGTGTTAGAATTTTATAAAAATTTGTATAAAAAAGAAGAAATGAAAGAAGAGGAGATTTTTGATTATTTAAGTTCTATAGATTTACCTACATTAACAGAAGAACAGCAACAAAAACTTAATAAAGCCTTTACAACATTCGAATTACAGCAATCTTTTAAAAATCAGAAAAATAACAAAGCTACAGGTCCAGATGCAATACCTGCGGAATTTTACAAATTAGACAGTAATATATTCTCTTTGAATATGTTAGAGATATTTAACAAGATAATAGCGGATGGTAAATTACCTAGATCATGGTCAGAAACTTTAATAACATTAATACATAAAGCAGGAACAGAAAAGGGAAAAATTGAAAATTATAGACCGATTTCATTATTAAATGTAGAATATAAAAGGTTTGTATCAATATACGCATTCAGGCTTAAAAATATTATAAATGAAATAATACATGAAGATCAGAATGGATTTTTGCCAGGTAGACAAATGAAAAATAATCTGAGGACAATCATAAATACTTTGGAATATTACGAACAATACCCAGAAAAACAAATGGCACTAGTATTTCTAGATGCCAAAAAAGCATTTGATAACAAGATTGGGTTTTCATTAAAATGCAATTAAATAAGATGAACGTGGGAACCAAATTTTTTAACATAATAAGACGCTATTTATTCAAACCAATCAGCTAAGATTATATTAAATAATGAACAAACAGAAAGATTAGAAATACAAAGAGGAGTCAGACAAGGTTGCCCTATATCACCATTACTATTTATTTTAACACTAGAAACATTATTAATAAAGATAAGAACAAAAAATGACATAAAAGGATTACAGCTAAAAAAAGAAACATACAAAGTCCAAGCATTTGCTGATGACGTGGTCTTTATAATAGAAGATCCTTTGACATCAATACTAAAATTAATAGACTTAATAGAAGAATATGGGAAAGTGGCAGGTTTGAAAATTAATAAGGAAAAGACAGAATTACTCACAAAAAACATGATGGATTCACAGATAAAACAATTAGAAAACTTAACAAATATGAAGATAACAAAAAAAAGTAGAATACTTGGGTATTTGGGTCTCTGCCAAAGCTATATCTTTAAAAAATGATAATTATACAAAACTCTTAGGTCAAATTAAAAAAGACTTGGAAATATGGAATAATCTACAGTTATCCTTATTAGGAAGAATTTCTACAATTAAAATGAACATTCTCCCTAAAAGTATTATTTTTATTTCAGGTAATTCCAATAAACCTGGGAGAGAATTTTTTTAAAGAATTAACTAAGATTACCAAAAAATTTATATGGCAAGGTTAAAAACCAAGAATAAAACAAAGTTCACTAGAAGATCGGAAAGAGGGGCGGGCTCGCCCTCCCAAATTGGAAGTTATATTACCAAGCGGCAGCATTATTTTGGATAAAAGAATGGTTAACTTTGGATATAATAGAAGATTATTAAATTTAGAAAGCCATGATTTAATGTTAGGTTGGCATGCCTTTGTCTGGTATGAAAAGTTTAAAATCCACTCATATTTTAAAAGACACACAATCAGAAAGGCATTATTAGATGTCTGGAATGACATAAAAAAAATCATTTCCTGGTAATGCCAGAATGGATCTCGCCAATAGAAGCTATATCTCCCCCTAATTTTTAAAAAGAAGGTAAAATATGGAAATATAGAGATTTACTTGATAGTCAACTAAAACTGAAAACAAAATAAGAATTACAGGAAGTAGGTGTAGAAATGGATTGGTGGCAATACTCCCAGATCAATTCCAGATGTCAAAAAGATGTAAGTATATTTATATTTAAGAAAGATAATATATTAGGGAAATTATTAATCCAAAATCAAGGAAAACTGATTGGGAAGGTGTATAAATATTTAATAAACTACAAGACAATAAGTTGGATATTAAAAAATAATATGATCAATTAGTGTAAAAATTTAGGAAAAGAAATAGACCTAGATACATGGGAAAAGGTTTGGATATATACCGTATATACTCGAGTATAAGCCGAGTTTTTCAGCCCCAAAAATGGGCTGAAAAACCCGACCTCGGCTTATACTCGGGTCACCACAAGAGGGCGCCGGGTGACCACAAGAGGGCGCACCGCGGGAGCCCGGCAGCTGCAAAACACACGCGAGGGGCGAATCGGGGAAACTGCCAGGAGAAAACTCAACCCCTGTAAACCACAAGATTCCTCGAACTTTTATTTTTTAAAAATGCCGCCTGCCTCAGAGTAAACGCCCCTCGCGTATAATTAAGTGACTGGGGTTTTTTTCATGCGTCAAGAGGAAAGAATTAAAAACCTCGGGAGAATAGAGCGCCCTGCTTGTAACCGCAACTAAAGCACACAACCTCCACCCACCCCCACTTCGCCAGCCGCCACACCTTCGGTGCAGTCCGGATAGAAGTGCGGGGCCACATCTTCTCTCCACCCCACCCACCACCACCCAATATCCAAACTCTGTAGTTTTTCAGGAGGACGGAAAGATGCTTTTTGGGGCGGAGCACGCCAGTCTCTCTCCGCGCTCCCGTCTAGTGCGGGATTGACTCTCCGGCAAACGGTCCGAGCATCCCCCTCCACACCCGTGCATCTGGAGTAAGGGCGGCGTCTTTTAACACCCCCCCCTTCAGCCAATGCTCGCAAAGCCACCCATCCTCCTCCTCCTCCTCATCCCTCGCCGGGGGGAGACTCCCCTCCTCCGCCCCTTCTCTGACCTTGTAATCCTCGTCGGCCGAGGTTTTGCAGGCGCTGTTTGCCTGAGGGGGGCCGGATTTCACCGCCGGCCGGGGGCTCCTTCGGGGTTGCCTCCGCCGGAGAGTGCTGTTGCTGGGGCTCCTGGTGGTCCCGAGATGGGGCGCGGCGGGCTCCGCGCTGCCCCACGCTGAGCGCCATGAAGTCCAACGTCTTGCTCTCGAAGGCGCCCTCCACGTTGCAGAACATCCCGCCATACTTCTGGCGGGGCACTTGGTCGGCGGTGCCCGGGCGCGCCAGGTAGACGGGCAGATCTTCCTCCCCCGCCACCGCGGGATCCGGCCGCTCCCGGCCTCTCCGCCCGCTGTGAGAAGACATGGCCGGGAGTCACTGGGGTAAGTCAAGCCGGCGACTCCGTCTGCGAGGCAGAGAAAGAAGGGGCGGGCAGGCGGGCGGGAGGGAGACTTCCCGGGCGCGCTGGCTCGGCTCAGGCGCGGAGTGACTGATGACTGAGAGAGAGAGAAAAGGAGCGCCTGCTGGGAGGGAGGAGAGAGCGAGCCGAGGAGAAGGGAAGGTAGCTGGAAGGCGCCGACAGGAGCTCCAAGAGAGAAGTAAAACGGGGCTCCGAGTGACGCAGCAAAGTTGCCAGCCCAACTGCTCTGACGGCGTGCGAGAGAGGAACAGACGATGGGAAGTCAGGGGGGAGGGGATTCCTGCTTCATGGAGTCCCCCCCCCCACCTTCCCATCGTCTGTTCCTCTCTCGCACGCCGTCGGAGCAGTTGGCTGGCAACTTTGCTGCATCACTCGGAGCCCCGTTTTACTTCTCTCTTGGAGCTCCTGTCGGCGCCTTCCAGCTACCTTCCCTTCTTCGGTCGCTCTCTCTCCCTCCCTCCCAGCAGGCGCTCCTTTTCTCTCTCTCTCAGTCATCAGTCACTCCGCGCCTGAGCTGAGCCAGCGGCGCCCGGGAAGTCTCCCTCCCTCCCCGCCCGCCCGCCCCTTCTTTCTCTGCCTCGCAGACGGAGTCGCCGGCTTGACTTACCCCAGTGACTCCCGCCATGTCTTCTCACAGCGGGCGGAGAGGCCGGGAGCGCCGGATCCCGCAGCGGCGGGGTGAGGAGATCTGCCCGTCTACCTGGCGCTTCCCTCTTGGAGCTCCTGTCGGCCTTCCCTTCCCCGGGTCCAGCAAAGTTTCCAGCTTGTACAATTACTGCACTAATTCCCTGATTAGATTTTGAGGTAAGTTCTCTCTCTGCTTTTTTTCAAAGTCTCCTTTCTATAGAACTTTGATAAAGTTCCCCCCTCCCTCCCCCCTCTCTCTCAAGAGACACAGAGAGCGAGACAGAGAGAGAGAGAAGGAAGAAGGGTAGAAGAAAAAGGAATTGAGTACTTTTTAAGGGCTTTGTTGGATTCATTCTGTAGATTTGTTATGGTACAAGCAATATACAATCGTACTAATTTAGCCTGCCAGTAGATTGTAAAAATAAGATACATTATGCTGCTTTCTTCTACCCCATAGAGATTCATGAATACTTAAGATGTTTAGCATTTCTGTACTCACTTAGCATTAAGTTTTAGTGTTAAAATAATATTAATATTTACCTCTTGGATTTAAATCTATTGTTATTTCTGTGTGGATTTACCTCAGAATAAGTCTCAGTTTTTTGGGAACTTGCTGATAGATATGCTTAAAACTGCAGTCCATCTGTGCAGTTGCCTGTAAGTAAGTCCTATTGAAATCTGTAAGGCTTAACTCAGAATAAAGAGTTGATTTAATATGCAATCCTGTACATAAATTTACTCAGTAATTAACTTGGCTGCATGGCTTGGGGTAGTTTGGTAGAATGTTATGCAATTTTTATGTCTCTGAAAATCTTTTATTCTTAGATGGGAAAAAGAATTTTGTGAAATTATTGTGCAATTTGAATTTGTAAAAATATTGTTTTGTTCTTCTCTCTACTTTATCATTGTATTATAGAGAGAAAAATTAAGTCTCTAAAATACTGTTTTGAGGGATTTTGACTCATAGGTTTTAGCTTGGTTGCTGATTGAACTACTTTTTTTACTTTTTAATTTATTTAATTTTATTTAATTTATTGTAAATATCAGATTGCTTTTATTTACCCACTTTGAAATAAATATTGTTTACCCTCTTTAAAATAAATATTCTAAAACATGTCTCAATTAATGTAGTTTTATTGTTTTCCATTTTTATAAGTTACCAGTAGCCACTGCATTTTCTAACCTCGGCTTATACTCGGGTCAATAAGTTTTCCCAGTTTTTGTGCCAAAAATGGTGCCTCGGCTTATACTCGGGTCGGCTTATACTCGAGTATATACGGTAACTGGAAAATAACTAAATCAGTTTCTTTTAAAGAAAACCAAATCAAGATGTTTTATAGATGGCACTTACCACCCAATAGGATTTCAAAGATGTTTCCAAGTACCTCACCTATTTGTTGGAAATGTAAAAAAGAAATTGGCACATATTTTCATACATGGTGGACATGTCCAAAAACAAAGGTTTGTTGGAATAAGGTAGAAAAATGGTTAAAGGAAATTACAAACAAAGAAATGAGGAAGACCCCAGAATTTTTCTTATTAGGTATTACAGATACCAGGTATAAAAAGGAAACATATTATTTAATAATTTATATTTAAGTAGCTGTAAGGATTGCTTTTGCACAAAAATGGAAAGAAAAGGAAATTCTAAAAGATGAAGAGGTTTTTAGGAAGATTATGGCATGGGCAGAATTAGATATGATGACGAGACGGTTAAATAACCAAGCTGAAACGCAATTTTATAAAACTTGGCAGAAGGTTTACAACTGGTGGAACACAAAAAAAGATTTTTAAAGATATCAAAGCAAAGTATTGAATACCGTATATACTCGAGTATAAGCCGACCCGAGTATAAGCCGAGGCACCAATTTTGCCACAAAAACTGGGAAAACGTATTGACCCGAGTATAAGCCGAGGTTAGAAAATGCAGTGGCTACTGGTAACTTATAAAAATGGAAAACAATAAAATTACATTAATTGAGACATGTTTTAGAATATTTATTTTAAAGAAAACCAGTAAACTAGCTCTGTAAATTTAAAAGAGGGTAAACAAATTAACAATATTAACAATAAATTAAAAAGTAAAAAAAGTAGCTCGATCAGGAACAAAGCTAAAACCTAAGAGTTAAAATCCTTCAAAACTGGATTCCTTCTCATCATTAATTGGATTTACATTATTGTTCTGTTTTTATATATGCTGTGAGCCACCCTGAGTCCTTGGAGAGGGATTGCATACAAATCCAATTAAATAAATAAACAAACAAACAAACAAATAAATAAGTGTATCCAAAGAAGAGCTTCAGCATTAGCTGCTGTGAGGTTATCAGCATAGAAAACCAAATAGATAGATAGATAGATAGATATAGATAGAAAGATAGATAGATATAGATAGAAAGATAGATAGACAGACAGACAGACAAATAGATAGATAGATAGATAGATAGATAGATAGATATAGATAGAAAGATAGACAGACAGACAGACAGAAAAATAGATAGATAGATAGATAGATAGATAGAAATAGATACAGATAGATAGATAGATAGAAAGAAAAATAGATAGATAGAAAAATAGATAGATAGAAAGATAGAAAAATAGATAGATAGAAATAGATACAGATAGATAGATAGATGATAGATAGATAGATAGATACAGATAGATATAGATAGAAAGATAGATAGACAGACAGACAGATAGAAAAATAGATAGATAGATAGATAGATAGATAGAAATAGATACAGATAGATAGATAGATAGATAGATAGAAAAATAGATAGATAGAAAAATAGATAGATAGAAAGATAGACAGATAGAAAAAGAATTCCTGTCTAGCTCTGCCTCATAACACATTATTAGATCCTATCCAAGCAAGGACAGCAACTACCACAAAATACCATTTTTTAAACAGTTTAAATCCTTTCAAAGGAGGGGGAGGAGAATCTGACAGCAGGGGGCCTTTTTAATCCGACTAAGGGCAATGCAGAGAGAGCAAAGAATAGTTACTCACCATTGCTTTTTTCCCCTCTCGGTTGGAGCAAATGGCTGCCTCTGCTTGAGCTAGGGAGAGGAACTACGGCGTGCGAGAGGGGACAAAAGCTGGTGCCTCCTCGCTCTGGCTCAAGCAATAGCGCCCTCGTGTGGTGACTTTGTCAATGACCCGAGTATAAGCCGAGCCTGTGTTTTTCAGCCCATTTTTTGGGCTGAAAAACTCGGCTTATACTCGAGTATATACGGTAGTTAAATTTACTAGATTGAATATATTACATAGCAATATTTGATAGATAAGTTTATTTTTCTTCAAATTGATTTTAATTATAATTATAATTATATAACTGCTGGAAAGTATTGAAAAGTTAAGATTTTTATGTCAGCATATATTATACAGAGATATTTTATTGATAAGTTTACTTTTCTGTATTGATCTAAATTAGAATTAGTTTTTCTTTCTGTATCAAGAAGACTTCTATACTGAGTGGAGCAATTGTAGCTCCTTTCTGTGTTAAATGTTGTATGTCTTGTCCTGTCTTTTAATTTTAAAAATTAATTAAAAAAAAAGAAAAACACAAGTTTACACTGTAGCTCTCTCTCTAGCAGTTACTATACAAATACTCACAATTCTCTATATACTATTCTCAGTTACAATATTCAGCTACAAGTCTTCAGCCACCGCAGGCCACACTAATTCACAACCTACTCTAAATCATACTGTACTAAACCACAATACCTTAAGGCCAAGCCGCAAGCCATATCTATGCAAAGGTGCATTATGTAAATATATACTTTTGCCAACCAATCAGATTACATTACAATTTGCATATTCATTGTGACTAAGCAGTTTTACATGGTTGAAGTCATTACAATTCTTCTCTGCAATTTGGAATATTATTTCAGGTAGGCCCTGATCCTACATGGGGCTACCTTTGAAGTGCATTCAGAGACTTCAGTAAGTCCAGAACATAGCCGCGTGAACAGTTGTGTACCTAAATGCACCCATATCATTCCGACATTCTGTGTGCTCCACTGGCTTCTGGTTGATCTCCAAGCACAATTCAAAGTGTTGGTCATTACTTATAAAGCCCTATATGGCTTAGGACCAGATTACTTATGGAACCATCTCCTGCCTCACACATCCCAATGACCGATCAGATCCCACAGAGTTGGCTTCCTCTAAGTCCTGTCAGCCAAACAATGTAGACTGGCGGGGCCATGAGAGAGGGCCTTCTCTGTGGTGACTCTGGAACCAGCTTCCCCTGGAGTTTCACACTGACCCCACTCTCCTGGCCTTCTGAAAGGCCCTAAAAACAAAGCAGACCTGGGAAAGTTGTTGAACATCAACATCCTGTTCTGGCCTATTGATGAATGAGTGATGGATGAATGTTTTTATTGTGGACCTTTTAACTTTGTACCCATTTTACCATTGTTCACCACTCTGAGTCAGCAAGAAGAAGGGCAGCATACAAACGTGCTAAAATAATTTTAAAAAAAATCTCATAGGGGGAACCCATCAGCAATCTTTGAAACGTCCAGGTAGGGTATTGAGGGATGATGGGAGGACACAAATTTGCAGCTCCTTTCAAGAACCTGAACAACAGGGAATGGTGAGACAAGGAGTCTAGAGAGCTACAAAACAACACAGAAGAAAGAGATGCCACCTGACATTGAAGCATGTTGAGGGAAAGACCACTGGTCAAGCCCCATTGCAGAAATTTGAGGATGTTGGAGAATACTCCACCTGTGAGCATCAGGAGCCAGAATACTTTCCAGGTGGCCAAATAAATTATTTTGGTGGATGGTTTCCTAGAGACCTAGAAAGTCCAGATGACATCCTCCAGGATCTGACAATGCCTTAGAGAGTCCTGCTCAAGCGCTAGGCAGTCAGTTGGTATCACCATAGATCCAGATGTACTGATCCTTGGCAGAGCAATGATTCTGTCAATAGGATTTTCCATGGCTGGCAGACTGAGAGAGCTTTGAGGTCTGCAAAGCAGGCTCTCCTGGGCCAGGGGGAGGGGTATTAAAGAATATCACTTCAGCCCTCTCTTCCAAGATCTTCCAAATTACTACGAATGACTGGAGAGATAGGAGAACCACCATAGAACGGTGCCTCCCATTCCCAGTCCCTCCAGTTGTCACAGGATACCAGGGTTGATGATATCGAAGGCCACTGAAAGGTCAAGAAGCACCAGGACAGAGGAATATCCCCTATCCCAGGCCTGCCAGAGATCATCCATCAGATGGATATCTAAACCCCTTAATTTCAGATCATTTATCAACTGCTCTGAGAGGAATACAATATTGGGAGCATGTCCTCCTCTCGTCAGTTGGGCCCTGAACTACTTGGGCCACATCCATGATTGCCATGGTGGCCATGAACTCCTGCACCAACCCAGAGGATTCACCGAGTGACAGCAGAGTAAAATCCCCAAGATAGTAAATCTGGGGAATTCTACTGCCAGCCCGGCTACTTCCTCAAGTAGCACAGGCAGGGCTGTTGACATGCAGCTGGGAGGCAGGTATGTGAGCAGCAAGCCCTCCTGTACCCCTAGGTACAACTTCACAAAGAGGGATTCAGAACATGATGTTTCAGGAGCAGCGAGCGTGCACAGGCTGGTGGTCTTTTGGCTATAATAGCCACTCCTCTCCTCCTTCCCTGGGGTCACGGTTGGTGCCATACCTGAAATCCAGCTGGGCACATTACAGAGAGAGGGACCCCTTCTCTGGGCCCAGCCAGGTCTCAATCACACATGTCAGGTCGGCCTCCTCATCCAGGGGTAAATCCTGGATGAGGGGAGCTTTCTTTACAACTGACCTGGCATTAAATAGCAACAGTCTGAACCCAAGGTCCGGATTTCGCTTGTCACCAGTCCCCTGAGTTGAGTTCATGGGCAGGAATGAGGGATCGCTTTCAAGTAGCAGTCCCTTGTTCCCCGTGAGCGGCCTACCCCATGTTTCCCACCATATCTGTCTCCCCAGCAAAATTGGAATATTCCGGCCCTCAACCACCCCAGAGATAGACTCCTTCACTCCTCCCGCCTCCAGTGAGACTGGCCCTTCTATTTATTCTACACATCCCGAACATTCTACCTTTCCAATCATATTCATTGATCCATCAATTAAAAATTAATTTCCTTAATTCATTAAGATGTAGTAAAAATATAATAATAAAAATACATATTTAATACTCTATGCTAATATTCAATCATTCATTCCATTCTCAACATTCATATTCATTCCTTATCACTTAATTACATTCAACATTCAATTACTCCGCTATCCATAGATCATAAAAACCCACCCCAAATAGAACTGTATATAAACCCCACCCAATTTAATTTACATTAAAAACCCATCTAGTATTTTCCCTCCTCAAACCCCACCCAATATAAAAGATTAGATTAAAACACAAGGTCCAAATATAAAATTAGGGATTGCCACTCTTCCCCTCTCACTAGGGAATGACCCCACCCCATCACTGGGTGGGGGGGGAGGTAATGTCCTCTAAAAAGTCCTCTGAATAATCCTTTTCATCAGAGGAAGAAACCTTTGTTGGCTGATACATAAAGTTAGTTTAAAACTGACAGTCTTTGCGTATTTCCTTAAGATGTTCTGCAGTAGAGTCAGTGCATATAACAGAAAGCAAAAAGTTACGAGGTCCAAAGGAGGCCATTAGTGATCTACTAAATACTGAAATAGTTTATTTGGGATGAGACGTACTTGCTGGTTATCAAGTTGCCCACACCAACTCCTCCCACCAGCTGGCTTGGCAACTTTTGCTGGTGTGCCATTGGTGGCTCTCACCCGTCGGCCAGAAACAACCAGAAACAGCCAGAAGCAACACCGGCTAAACAACAGCAATTCACACTCTAACGGCCTCTCCAATGCTGTTGCTGCTCTCAGCCCCCCTTGGGGGCCTCTAGATTTGCCTCCCCTCACTAGCATTGAATTCCTTCTCATCACCGACCTTGCTCCCCTTCAAAGGCACCCATCACTTGGTCACTACCCAATGCTGACTGCTCTCACCCGTTAGCGTTGGGTTCCCTTTCAGCATCAGCTTGGCTCCATTCCAACAGTGCCTGTCAGCTGGTCACTGCCCAACGCCAACTGCTCTCACCTGCCAGTGTTGGGTTGTCACTGGTTTTGGCTTGATTCACCCCAAATAATCCCTTCTCCGCTGCCTCTTTCTCTCCACCGATCTTTCTCATGGCTTCTTATGGTGGGCACTCCTGGCTCAATAGCATTAGTTTCAGCTGATTCCAGTTTCAGCTTCTCTCTCTCGTCTTTGGCCAGGAATTGTTAACTTTTTGTTCTGTTTGGCTTTGCAGTTCCTCGGCAATAAAAATCTCCTCACTGCTCACCAAACGGTGCAGCCGCCATCTTCCTATGCTACCTTCCTTTACCTCTTCATGCACATATAGCTTTTTATAAAATTGTACTGCTATTTTTTCTTTTCTTCTTTACCGTATTTAATATTGCCTTGTTCAACTACCAATTTGTCTATAATTTTTTTCTTATTGTTTTCTCAATTTATGAGCTAACCATCTGCCCAGTTTATTGGTTGTTCAAAATGAAGTTATTTGGCTGCCTTAATTTTATCTGCAATTTCTTTCTGTTCAATTAAATTAATACTGTGTCTAACATAATCTCTCTTTTCTTTAACTTTTGCATTTTGGGGGTTTATTTGTAGTTCTGCCTCTGTTTGTTTTAGTTCTTGTTCTAGTTGTTCATTTTGAGCTCTTTTTTCCTTATTTCTCCTAGCCATAAATGTTGTAGTTAAGCAAATATAAGTCTTGGTCGTATCCCACAATATTTGTGGCGTTATATCATCCATTTATTTATTTTGAAAAAATATTGCAATTCTTTTTCTAACATTTGAGTGTATTGTTTTTCTTTTGCATTTTCCTATCCATAACCCATTTTATTTATTTTCTCCTTATTTCTTTTTTCCTCTTGGCTCATTGTTTCTAATTCTTCTTTACTAGCCCTACTTTCTTTACTAACTTGCTCTTCATGTAGTAAACCATTTTCATCACAGAATTATCTTGCTTCTTCTACTGAATGTATTCTAATTTTCTTCTCCTTCCATGTTATCATCACAGCCTCTGGTAGAAGCCACCTAAACATAACATTCTTTTAAATTAATTTTCTTGCCAAAATTGGTATTGTTTCCTAGTTTCCCTAACTCTTCATGGTATTTGTTTCAATATTATTTCTTTTCTTTTCCTCTATATGCGATTATTTGATTTCGTGACCATTTATAAATGTCATCCCTGATCATTCTCCTAGCAAATTTGATGTGCATTTCTCCTGGCAAATGGTGCTTTTTTGCATAGTTTGTGTGTACTTGGTACATTTTGTCTACTTCGTTTATCATTTCTTGTGGGCCCTTCTGTGAAATCTTTGCCAAAATCTCTATCATTTTTTCTCCTAAATTTTCATCTTTTTCTTCAATAATATTATGAAATCTCAGGCCATAAGATGCATGTTCTAACTCTAATTGGGCAATGGTCTGTTCCAAATTTCTTGTGGTTACATCACATTTTTCTACCATCTCCTCCACCTTCTGCTCAGCTTTTCCCACTTTATCTTCTATTGTTATTATCTTTTGTTCATTTTCTTTTAATGTTTGTTGAATATTAACTATTCTCTCATCAATACCTTTAACTTTGTCTTTAACTTCTCCCATCTCTGTTTTTAGCTCTTTGTGTTCCTTTTTTCTTTTTCTCTGTTGTCCTCTAGTGCTCGTCATGGATTCTTGCATTTGTATTAGCATTTCTTGTATCGATTGTAAGCTGGTTGATGATCCAGATTTCTCCTTTGATAACATGGTATGTAATGTCTTTTGTTGCATCAATGAGTCCAAACTTGTTAGAGATGGGTTAGATGTTTGCTTTTTGGTGATTGTGACTATGCTAGACATACTGAAGGATCTTCATAATTTTTTCCACAATAACATAAACAATCTTTAGAATAAGTAACTATTACTAACTTATAGTTCAATAGTTCAGTATTCTTAAATATAAATTATCTTAATAGACTTAAATTACTAGCTTAAATTTTATATCTTTATTTTCAATAATAAAACTATTTTCTTAAATACTTAATTGTTTAAATCTTCTTCAACAATCGTGAACTATATCAATGGCTAAATACTGTATTCCTTGGAGTATAAGACACACCAGAATATAAGATGCACCTTAGTTTTTGGGAAGGAAAATGGAGAAAAGAATCTGTTTACCAGGTATTCAACTGGCTAGTGTCTTTAGCCTGGTCACTTTCAGCACATTATTTTATCCCCTGGCTAATGCTTAAAAAACTTTTATTCTGAGAGAATAACAATGAAAGAGCTTGCAAGTCAGTAAGATCTGGGAACATCATTAGCACCTGGAAAGAAACAGTCGGAGCAAGTAGAGCAATGGAAAAAACCCTGCAAAGACTTAGGGCTTGGAAAACATTCTTCTTTGCAGAGAGTTAACAATGAAAGAGCTTGCAAACCGCTAAGAGCTGGGAATATTTTTAGCACCTGGTTATGGCTGGAAATATTCTGAGCAAGTAAAGCAATGAAAAAAACTCTGCAAAGACTTAGGGCTTGGAAAACATTCCTTGCAGAGTAACAATGAAAGAGCTTGCAAGCGGGTAAGAGCTGGAAACATCATTAGCACCTGGCTGGAAAGAAACATTTGGAGCAAGTTAAACCAATGGGAAAAAAACCTACAAAGACTTAGGCTTGGAAAACATTATTTGCAGAGAGTAACAATGAAAGAGCTTGGGAACATTAATAGCAACTGGTTAGGGCTGGAAAGAAACTTATTCAGAACAAGTTAGAGCAAAGACTTAGGGCTTGGAAAACATTCTTCACAGAGAGTAACAATGAAAGAGCTTGCAAGCGGGTAAGAGCAGGGAACATCATTAGCACTTGGTTTGGGCTGGAAACAAATATTTGGAACAAGTTAGACTAATTGGAAAAAAACCTGCAAAGACTTAGGGGTTGGAAAACATTTTTCACAGAGAGTAACAATGAAAGAGCTTGGGAACAGTAATAGTACCTGGTTAGGGCTGGAAAAAATATCTGAAGCAAATAAAGCAATGAAAAAAACTCCTACAAAGACAGTGTTTGGAAAACATTCTTGGCAGAGAGTAACAATGAAAGAGCTTGCAGCTGATAAGAGCTGGGAACATTGTTAGCACCTGGTTAGAGCTAGAAAGAAACTTACTCAGAGCATGTTAGAGTAATGAAACAAACACTATGTCTTATACCCTCAAAAATACAGTATTTCTAATATATATTTCTTAATAAGTATCGAATAAGTTTAATTAATATTCTAAAGCAATTTTAAATTATAATTACTCATATTGAGAATATATGCAGATATAGCAAGTCCATAAAGAGAGAGAGAGAGAGGGAGGATTATATTGTCTTCTAATATTACCTTTAGTTGAGTGTACAAGAGACAAAAATGCAAAGAAGAAAAATGAAAATAAAAAATAAAAAATAAAAATAAATTCTATCCAATCCAGTAAAAAAGAAAAGCACTTTAATATAGTCCAGTTCATTATTTTGAATCCTTTGATTGTTACTATTACAAAGTTCCCTCTCGCAAACCCCGCATAAAAAAGAGAAACAACAATGGGGATAAAAAGGAAAAGAAAAATAAGCAACCTTGTATATGTAAATCTTCTATTTATCTGGCTTCTTTACTCCACACTTTCTTTTTGGAACCCAAGCTCTCTTTTCTTCCACACATCAATACACTTTCATTTTCTGCACAGTTATTCTGGCACTGCATCTAAAGTTACAATGGCGTCTGCTGCTAATTAGTTCCTCAATCTTTTATCTCAGCTCCTTGCTGCTTGTCCAATGTTTAAGTTTAGAATTGCAGTGGTACCTCTAGCTAAGAATGCTTCACCTTATGAATTTTTTTAGATAAGAACAGGGTTTCAAGATTTTTTTGCCTCTTCTCAAGAACCATTTTCCACTTACAAACCCGAGCCTCCGAAACTGAAACCCAAAAAGGCAGGGAGAAGCCTCCATGGGGCCTCTCTAGGAATCTCCTGGGAGGAAACAGGGCTGGAAAAGGCGGGGAGACGTCTCCATGGGATTTCTCTAGAAATCTCCTGGGAGGAAACAGGGCCGGAAAAGCCGGGGAGAAGCCTCCATGGGGCCTCTCTAGGAATCTTCTGGGAGTAAACAAGGCCTCCACCACTGTTCTAGATAGTTAACATTCTTGTCCCAATTAAGTCAAGAAAAGTAATTATAATAAGAAAACTAATAATAATAATAATAATAATAATAATAATAATAATAATAATAATAAAAGATTAAAATATTTCTATAACATTCTAAGACTCCTCATCCAATCCCATTTAATTTCTCTGCCATATCCTTTTTGTAGTTATAATGTCCCCAACCCTGTTTCCATATTTTCTTCCAATTCTTTTCAACCACTTTCTTTTTAAAGATGTCTCCTTCCCCATTTCCATATTTTCTTCCTATTCTTTCTTTTGGATTTATAACTAAAACTTTTCTTTCTCCCTGCCCTTTTTCTCTTTCTCAGCTCTATTTCCTGTAAAAGTCTACTTTCCCCCAGCCCTTTTATAACCTTGTGCTTCTCACACTGGTCGTAATCATTTTAATATCATTTTCTTTTTAATCCCAGTGGAATCATCATTAATATCAATGTGTTCATCAACATAACCATAGTGGTCAACACAAAATATCATCAGCAAAGCTAATATATCTGTTTTATGAAGTTTTATGTACTGATTACAAAAATATACTTAACTTTTGCTCTATCACACAAAGTTTCTGATATAGAAGCATTTTTGTTATGTTATTTCTACATTTTCAAAGTATGTGATTTTTCTATGTTATTCCCATAAAATGTTAATATCAACTCAGTTCAAACCACTTCACATTTTGGGGAAAATAGGAGGAGGAAGATCTATTGGATATATTCACTGCCTTGAGTTATTTGTAAAATAATAAAGGAGGGATACAAATAATAAATGAAAAATTCTACAATAATGCTATGCGTTTTACAAATTAAGTAGCTGCTCTTTCTCAGGAGCAGCCTTCCCAAACATGGTCTCCCCCCCGATGTATTAGACTACAACTGCCTTAAATTATAGTCTGCACAGGTGATTTTATAATGGTATGTGGGAATGACCTTGGGAAACAGGGCAAAGCGAAACAATCCAATAAAATGAATGAATGGCCTCTTTAAAGAACTGAATCGAGAGTATTTTGTTGCAGATTGGCAATCGTTTATTGACTCATCCCAGAGAAGTTTGAAAGCAGTGTTGTTTCACAATGGAAATATAAAACCATCACTCTCTATTGCTCAATCATGTAATCTAAAGGAAAGTCAGTTGTTTTGGATACTATACAATATAAGCATCATCAATGGTTTATCAGTGCAAATTTGAAAATGATTGGTCTACTAATGGGAATGCCAGGAGATTTCACAAAGTATTGTTGCTTTTTGTGTTTATGAGACAGTAGAAATAACTTCCAGGTAGACACAATGTACAGCATCATCTTTTAGTTGCTCTAAGAAAAATCTTTCTTCCTCTACTACATACAAATTTGGGATTTATTAAAAACTTTGTGAAAGCCATGGCAAAGACAAATTCACAAGGGTTCCAGTGCATTTCACAGAAATTCTCCAGCATTTCACCAACAAAACTGAAGGAAGGAGTATTTGTTGGTCCTCATATCAGAGAGCTTATGAGAAATGGTGTGTTTGAAAGGACTCTAAATGATAAGAAATTGAGAGCTTGGAAAAGCTTCAAATGAATCTGTGAAAACCTCTTAGGAAAAAATAAATCTGCAGAATATGTTGAAAGTGTTGAGGAAATGCTAAATGCATACCAGTATCTTGGATGTTGCATGTCTCTGAAAATGCACTTTTTGCATTCACATTTAGATTTCTTTCCTCCAAATCTTGGGGATGTAAGCAATATACAAGGCGAGTGGTTTCACCAGGACATTAAAGTAATGGAACACAGCTACCAGAGTTTTTGGAATGACTCAATGATGCTAGATTACTGTTGGATGTTATTGTTGTGAGTGGTCCACGTCCGGCTCAGCTGGTCACAGATTTCAAGGACCAAGAGATGGATGAGTACTGGCATTGCAGGCCAGTGTTCATGCTACCTGAGTCCGAGAGTGAGGGGGAGTTAGAGAATGGGAATACACCAGACTGTAACACTCCTAGTTATGGTATTGAGTGAGTCATATGACGATGGGGAATTAGAGGAGGACCCCCTGTTATATGCAAGAGCCATGAGAACAGCATCTAGGCAAGAGTATCTGAAAAGGAAGGGTTCTCGGAGTTAATAGAGCTATGGGACACTTGGCCATGCCTTGCGACTATTTAAGGGACAGTGTGAAAAAAAGGGGTGTGTGGTGAACAATGTTTATCATCATGGCCGTTAGTGACTTTGGAGTGGACCAAACTTTCTGGTTTCACAGACTTCTTCTTGCCTGTTTCCAACTTTTCTAAGTTTCACTGAACTGTAAGTTTGTCAAGTTGTAGTCCAAGGATTGCGATTAATGAGCCTGGGTTTGCAGCCGGGTTCTCTTATCTCTGCTCATTAACTGGGAACGCTTCCAACATTACATTATTTTATTGACTGGATTTGTGTTCACCAATAATACTTTTGCAATGATCAATGTTTGAAAAGTATGTGTGTGGCTTTAATTGCTGATTGGACCCATCCAGACTGAACAGATTGTTCACCACCTCAACCACCACACACACTTGGTGGCATCATGGAAAATTACCATGCAGAACATCAAGGGTGTGCAGGAATGCAAGATTTAGCAAATCAGTTTGGAGCTTTGAAAAATCAAATTGCCCAGCCAGCCCCTCCTCCCCCTCCATCTCGTTGAATATGCCATTTCGCGGTGCCAGATAAATTTACAGGAGATATTAATTATTTTCAGCTTTTCTAGGACAATGTCAGATGTTCATGAACACCCGAGCTAATGATATCCCACAACATCAAGATAAAATTTATTTCATAATTATCCTGTTACCTGACAGAGCGACTCAATGGGTTACACTCTTGCTGGTGCAAAACAGCCCCCTCCTGCAAAATTACCAGGCTTCTGTGATCAGATGCAGCAGCAGTTTGCAGATCTTGTCAGAATTCAAACAGCTATTGTGTGGTCCCAGAACTTTGTTTCATTTCCTAGCCTGCAGTGTGTAGACCACATACACCAAGTCTGCACAACTCAGGTGCAGGAGAAACCTGATATATCGTTGCCGGCCGACCTCAGACTTTGCAGATGTGTTCAACGAAAAAGAGGCGGACCAATTGATCTTCACTGGCCATATGATTGTGCCATTGACTTGCTTTTGAACACCAAGCTTCCAGTGGAGCGCATTTACTCAATATTGGAACCCGAAATGGCCGCATTATGGGACTTTTTGAACAAAAACTTGGCCAAGAGTTTCATCCAAACCTCATCGTCGCCCTTGTTGGCTCCAGTCCTCCTTGTGAAAAAGAAAACCAGAGATTTATGTTTGTGCTGTGACTATCATAAACTAAATGCCATTACAGTGCTCAAACAGTACCCTTTGCCTTTGATTCCTGAACTAATGGAACGACTTCGATTGACAACCATCTTCTTTTTTAAAATTATTTTATTATTTTTTTATACATACACAAACATTACAATGACAAAACAAAGAAAAAAAATAAAACATACATTTAGGAAATTTGCATTCCTTGCTCATTTAAAATTTTCAATTGGAGAATTTTCCATTCCCCCTCTCCTTTTTTTTTGTTAATGTACTGCTTTGCATTTTTGGATATTTATCCTTGAATTTTATTTATTTTTTCTTTCCTCTAGCCAATTATAAAAATTTTCTCATATCTTATAATATTCTAAGTCTTCTTTTCCCTCTAGTTTTTTTGACAGCATGTCCATCTCTGCACAATACCTCTTTAATTATCATCCCTTCTTCTGGTATTTTAACAGATTTCCACTGTTGAGTATATACTATCCTTGCCACTGTCAAATTGTGAATAATCAAATATCATACTTTAAAAAAAAATTCTTGTTGAGAATACCCAGTAATTATAATTGTTTTTTCCCCCCACTTCTTCCTTAGTTATTTCTTTTATTTATTCCCCCACCTTATTCCAATAATTTTGACCTCTGAACAGGTCCACCATTGCTGATAAAATGTACCTTTTTCTTTTTTACACTTCCAATATAACAGAGAAACATTTGGGAACATTTTAGAAAATCTTTCTGGTGGCAAATGCCAACGATAGAACATCTTCACCAAGCCGGATCTGTGGGGTGCCTACAACCTGGTGTGCATCCAGGAGGGGGCGATGAGTGGAAGACAGCGTTTAGGATTCGGTGTGGCATTTTGAGTATACATTCATACCCTATGGATTCACAAATGCTCTGCCTATATTCTAACACTTCATGAACAACATCTTCCAGAGCTGTTGGACCAATTTGTCGTAGTTTACCTGGATGACATCCTGATCTGCTCCCCATAGTGCACAAGTCACCTTCAGCATTTCCATCATGTCTTGCAATGTCTGACAGAACATCACCTTTATGCCAAGTTGGAGAAATGTCAGTTTTACCAGACCACTATTGAGTTCTTCGGACATCTTATTTCTCCAGTTGCCATGGATTCTGGCAAGGTCGAGGCCTTAAAAACATGGCAACCCCCATTTTGGGTAAAAGACGTCCAAGGACTCTTGGGATTCACGAATGATTACCGGGCATTCATCTTGGGGTTTACCACCCTGACTGTGCCCCTTATTTGGCTCCTGCAAAAGAAAGTTGTGTTCCAGTGGGGCAATCCTGAGCAGCAGGCGATCCTGACCCTAAAGAAGGAACCCATCTTCAAGCACCCAGACCTTGGTATCCCTTTGTGGTAGAGGCAGACACATCGGACATCGCCATCAGAGCCATGTGTGAGGATAGTGATCCCGTTCCCATGTACTTATTATTCCAGAAAGTTTAATCCATCTGAGTGCATTACACTATTTGAGAGAAGGAGCTGTTGGCCATCAAGACTTTGCCTTCAAGATCTGGAGACATCACCTGGAAGGAGCTTACCATCAAGTTCCTTCAAAGATTTTTTCCAACCAAATTTCTTATGCTTCATCCAATCTTTTAAAACACAATTCAAAATCTTTAATAAATGGGCTTTAGTTTATATCCTTTTTGTTGTGTATACTCCCTTGCAGGTGGAGCAATATTCAGACTCAGATGAGGAGGATGTTTTAGAGATAGTAAATTTGCCAGATTTAGCCACAGAAGGCACGGTTAGTGGAGACCACGGAGCTAGTGATATACAAATGGATTCAGATGAATCAAATGGGGGAGATAATAGATGGAGAAATGCCCGTTTCAGAAGGTTTCACAAACACTTAGAGGAGAAGGGGAGGAAATATTAGAGTAAATTTGTGTAAATTTTTTCAACTGCTCTCCAGAGGATTTTGCTAGGGATGCCATGAAGGTTTCCTTTATTATAAGCCTATGCAAAGGTTCTGCATTCGAGTGGGCATCGCCCTTCCTAGCATGTCAGGACCCAATCCTGCAAAATTATGCTACTTTTTGCCAGAGGTTTGAACAAGAATTTGAAGATCCCATGCGCGTACAAAACGCTATTGTTCAGTTGCACCAACTATGCATGGGCAACAAGACCATTTCTGAGTATATCTCGGACTTTCGGAAACTAGTCAACCTCTGGATTGGGATGAAGGAGCCCTGATGGAACTGTTCCAGGATGGCCTGTCCCCCAAGTTTGTGAAGAAACTGATGCACAAACCGACTCCTGACACACTAAATGAACTCTATCAGACCTGTTTGACAATTGAGATTAAAATGTTATCTGCCCAGAACCGTGTCGCCAGATACGAAAGTCAGTTCGGGGAGAAACCCAGACCAGTGCCAGCCCCATGCCAAAGATTTCAAAACATTTTTAACCCAGTGCCAAGACGTGCCTCCCCGATGCCAGCAGACACTGGAAACCGACCAGCTGCCATTGCTAGGGAAAAACCAATGGATCTAGGCATGGCCAGACCTCGTCTTAGTGAAGCCAAGAGAACCAGACATTGAGCAAAAGGCTTCTGCATATATTGTGGAGAAGCTGGACACCTGCTACCTGCTTGCCCTCAGAAAAGGCGTGGCACTCGCACTCCTACTCCAGTCCCAAACAGCGGGCCCACATTCCAGGTCCAGGCAACCTTACCGGGAAACGACCAGAGCTCGGCCTAAAAGAAACATTAGGCCAGGCGGGCACCAAACCAAATTCCAATGTTACGGCAGAGGTCAAGACATCTGACCTTAGCCACTGAGGTAAAGTTAAAAAACCCACCCAAAACCCTCCCTACTACCAACTTTATGGATGAGACCTTTGCTCGTTTTCACGCCATACCATTGTGCCCAGTCACACCTCCTATTGTTGTCAAAACTATCGATGGCCGCATTCTCTTGTTCAGACCAATCAAATTTCAGACCCAACCAATCACCTTAACCATCGCACACCATGAGGAACCTATTCAATTTTATGTCACCAAAGGTCTCCACTTTCCTATAGCTTAGCATGGCTCAGAATCCACGATCTCCACATCGTGTGGTCCCAAAACTGCATTTCTTTTCCTAGTCTACAATGTGACAATGTGTAGACCACACCCGTCCACCTTTTACCACTCAACTTCCTGCCCAGCTGGCCAGCATCCTCCCACCAGACATTTCCGACTTTGCTGACATTTTCAACGAAAAAGCAGACCAATTACCCCCCCCCCCACACACACACCAATCTTATGACTGTGTCATTTGACTTATTACCCAACACCAAACTTCCTGGGGGACACCTCTACTCAATGTCTCAATCCGAATTGGCCACCTTAAAAGACTTTCTTGACAAGAACCTAGCCAGAGGCTTCATCCGACCCTCATCTTCACCACTCTCCACTGCAGTATTTTTTGTCAAAAAGAAAACCGGAGACCAAAGACTCTGCTATGATTATTGAAAACTCAACTCCATCACTGTTTGTAACCGCTACCCTTTACCTTTGATCTCCGAACTCATGGAGCGCCTTCACACAACAACCATTTTCACCAAAATTGACTTGCGAGGCGCTTACAACTTCATTCGCATCCGTGAAGGCGACGAATGGAAAACCGCATTCGGCACCGGCTATGGCCATTTTGAATTCACCATCATGCCTTTTAGACTCACCAATGTGCCAGCAGTATTTCAACATTTCATTAATGATATTTTCAAGGACTTTATTGACCACTTCATGTTCATCTATCTCGATGACATTTTGATATACAGTGATACCTCGTCTTACAAACCCCTCATCATACAAACTTTTTGAGATAGAAACCCGGGGTTTAAGATTTTTTTGCCTCTTTTTCCAAACTATTTTCACCTTACAAACCCAAGCCCCCGCCACCAGGATGCCCCGCCTCCAGACTTCTGTTGCCAGCGAAGCACCCATTTTTGCGCTGCTGGGATTCCCCTGAGGCTCCCCTCCATGGGAAACCCCACCTCCGGACTTCCGTGTTTTTGCAACGCTGCAGGGGAATCCCAACAGGGGAATCCCAGCAGCACAAAAACGGGTGCTTCACTGGCAACGGAAGTCCGGAGGTGGGGTTTCCCAGCGAGGGGAGCATCAGCGAAATCGCAGCATCACAAAAACACGGAAGTCTGGAGGTGGGGTTTCAAGGACTTCCGTGTTTTTGCGATGCTGCAATTTTACTGAGGCTCCCCTCACTGGGAAACCCCACCTCCGGACTTCCGTTGCCAGCGAAGCACCCATTTTTGCGCTGCTGGGATTCCCCTGGGATTTCAAAAACACAGAAATCCGGAGGTGGGGTTTCCCATGGAGGGGAGCCTCAGGGGAATCCCAGCAGTGCAAAAACGGGCGCTTCGGCTGGCAAAATGGGTGAGTTTTGGGCTTGCATGCATTAATCACTTTTCCATTGATTCCTATGGGAAACATTGTTTTGTCTTACAAACCTTGCACCTTACAAACCTCGTCCCAGAACCAATTAAGTTTGTAAAACGAGGTATCACTGTACTCTTCTTCTAAAGAGACCCACCTACACCATTTACTACAAGTACTCCAGTACCTCCGACAACATCACCTCTATGCCAAGCAAGAAAAATGTCAATTTTTCCAAACTTCCATTGACTTCTTAGGATATGTCATTTCCTCCCAAGGCATCACCATGGACACCAGAAAACTCGATGCATTGCAAACTTGGCAACCTCCAAAGATGTCCAACGATTTTTGGGATTTGTCAATTACTATTGGACCTTCATTCCCAACTTCGGCACCTTAATGGTGCTCCTCACCCGTCTTATCCAGAAAGGAGTTCCATTTCAACAGGGCAATACAGAGCAACAAGCTTTTCTGAACCTCAAAAAAGCTTTCATGCAAGCTTTTATCCAATATCCAGATCCCGCTCGTCCATTTATCATAGAAGCAGACGCCTCCGATGTTGGAGTGGGGGCGGTACTTCTTTAACAACATCTACTTAATTGCTAAGGATAGAGAGGAGGAAGAAAAACACTGTGCAATGTTGGTGTATTTCAGAAGAGAACGAAGAAAACTAAAGAAGTTGTGTTTTATTATGAGATGCATTGAGCAATCATTTATTTCAATTATTATCTGCATAAGCCTGAAATCAGAACACTTTTTACTCTTCTTTGTCTCTTGTATCCCCAGAGCAGGACAGCCGCTCCTTAATTTCTGATGGTTTTGTTTCCCTTAAATTATTTCAATGTCTCTTTTTAACTTTCTTTTGGTGAAATCACTCACCCTCCTATTTTTCCACATCTCCAACACAGATCTTTGATTTTTTTTCGTCCCAGATAACTGCCTCATTTGACAGGTCCAGAACGAAGACAGCCACAGAGCAGGAAGCAGAAATGGGAATTTTATAGTGAAGATCAGAACAAATGCAATTGTCAAAACCTATGAAACTTGATGTGAATGACAACAAAGAAGTAAATTATGTGCTAAGATCAAGATTCTAAAAATGAGTAAGCGGCGTTTGCTGATGTTGAAGCTAAAATTGAAATAACTTACAGAACTCAATTGCGAAGGAAGAGAAACGACAATAGAGAAGTCAAGAGTAAAAGCAGTAAGAGGAATTAGCTTGGATTTCTTTTTGATATAAACTTTGTTAGGCATTCTTCTACTGGGAAAGTAGATGACCCATGGCTTTAAACTGTAAATATTATGAACTACATGCTAAAGAATGAAGAATTAAGACATGAAAGTGTTACACTTCTGGATGAAAAGCCAGAAGAAAATGGATTTCAAACAGCTTAAAGAGAAAGAAAAAGAAATCTACAGAACAGGACTTGGGGATAAATTTGATATTGGACCTTTTTCTTTAGACCTAAAAGACAGCTTTTATTGCAAGGAGGAAGGAATATTTGACTAGAAGAAAGACAATTTAAACTGTTATACTGATAGATGACTAAGCAAATTGTTTAACTTGAACAGTTCTCCTGCTTCATGAAGTTCTTGTATATCTTTGTAGTTCTTTTGAGTCTTGTGAGAAGAGAACATCTGCAAATCTTGTAATAGGACTCTGATTGATATTATTGACTCTGATTGATTTTTGACAAAAAATAAGTATTATGTTTTCTTAGATCTTCTTTTTTCACTTCTATAATATTGTTTCAAATATTGTTTCAAATATGTAACTCACAATACATTTGGGGGATAGAATCTAGTGGCCCCAACTCTGGTGGCATAAATGAGTCTTCAGACTCTTGAAGAAAGGGGGAACTGATTCCAGCGGGCTGGGACCCCCACAGAGAAGGCTCTTCCCTTGAGTCCCGCCAAGCAACATTGTCTCGTTGACGAGACCTGGAGAAGGCCAACTCTGTGGGACCTAACCGGTCACTGGGACTCATGCGGCAGAAAGCGGTCCCACAAGTATTCTGATCCGATGCCATGTGGGGATTTGTAGGTCAAGGTTGACTCAGCCTTCCATCCTTCCGAGGTGGGTAAAATGAGGACCCGGATTGTGGAGGCAATACGCTGGCTCTGTTAAAAAGTGCTATTGCTAACATGTTGTAAGCCACACTGAGCCTAAGGAGAAGGGCGGCATAAAAATCAAATAAATAAATAAATAAATAATCAACACTTTGAATTGCATCCAGAAACCAATTGGCAGCCAATGCAGTCTGTGGAGTGCTGGAGAAACATGGGCATACCTAGGCAGGTCTGTGACCATTCGTGCGGCTGCGTTCTGCACAATTTGCAGTTTCCAAACACTCTTCAAAGGTAACCCCATGTAGAGAGCATTGCAGTAGTTGAACCTCGAGGTGATGAAGGCATGAATGCCCATGCGTAGAGATTCCCTATCCAAATAGGGCCGCAACTGGTGTACCAGGCGAACCTGGGCAAACGCCCACCTCGCCACATGCTGAATGATGATGTTCCAAAATCAGCTGTGGATAGAGGAGGATGCCCAAGTTGCGGACCCTCTCTGAGGGGGTCAAGAGTCCCCCCCCAGGGTAATAAATGGACAGATAGAAGTGTCCTTGGGAAGCAAAACCCACAGCCACTCAGTCTTGTCAGGGTTGAATTTGAGCCTGTTAGCACCCATCCAGAGCCTAAGAACCTCCCGACACCAGCATATTACTTTCACTCTTCATTGAATAGACATGGGATGGAGATGTAAAACTGTGCCCTCGGATGATCTCACCCAGCCACTGAAAAATCAAGAAGCACCAAGCTAGAAGATAAACCCCTATACTGTATCCTTCACCTGCTCAAATTCCAATTCGATGGATAGAAAGTATTTGTAAATATTTTTAATCAAATTGTCCTCCTGACCAAATAAAATTTGATCTAATTCTGTTTTTTGCAGATTAATACCTTCTGATTGAACATCTTTTTCCAGCCTAGATTGTAACTGTGCATACATAAATCAATCCAATTTTATACTTTGTTTTTCAAGCTCTTGCTGTGATTTCAACTTTGATATTTGTGTAATTATGTCCTTGTATCTTAAAATATTAGTCCAATCTAATCTATTGGAGTGTACGAAAACTTCTAATATCAAGATCCAAAATGGTACTTTTAAATAATGTTTCACTTTCATCTTTTCCCAAATCGCCATCAACACGTTCCTTATAACCTGTCTTTGGAAGTAACTATGCATTTTCTTCTTCTCATACCACATAAATACATGCCATCCTATTTGTAAATCATGTCCTTCTAGCACTAATAGTCTTTCATTTCTAAGATGAATCTAATCTTTTATCCATGTCATTGCTGCTGCTTGGTAATAAAGCTCCCAGTTCAGAGCCCAAATCCTCCTCTCTCTCTGCCATCTTCTAGGTTTTTTAAACTAATTCTCGATCTTTTCCCTTGCCATATAAATTTTGTTGTCATTTTGTTTAAGTCATTAAAAAAGTCTTATCAATTTTAATTGGAATTGTAGAGAATAAGAACAATAGTCTTGATAATATATTCATCTTAATTAAGGCTATTCTGCCCATCAAAGATAACTGAAGAGTCTTCCATTTCTCTAAGTCTTTCTCAATCTGTTTTTTGAGTTTTATATAATTACTTTCTTTAAGCGATGAGCATCACGTGTTAGTTGAATTCCGAAGTATCTTATTTCTTTTACCAACTGAACATCCATCTGTTATTTAATTTTAGTTTTTGTTTTTCAGTCATATCCTTTGAAATCAATTTAGTTTTATCTTTATTCATCTTTAATCTTGCTATTTCTCCATATCTTTGAATTTGTGTCAAAGGTTTCAACCCTGAAGTCAGTGGATTTTCAAGTATAAAGACCAAATTGTAAGCAAAGGCTTGCAGTTTATATTCTTGATCTCTTATCTTAACTCCTGAAATCTGAGAATCAGATCTAATATTTCTATTTAGAACTTCCAGCATCAAAATAAATAGCAATGGTGATAGAGGGCATCCTTGCCTTGTGCCTTTAGTAATTTCAACCTTTTGTGTCATTTCTCCATTAATCAATTATTGCTTTTTATATATTGCCTCAATAACTTGCAGAAACCTTGTACCAATGTTCATATATTGTAATTGACTGTTCAGAAATTGCCAACTCACATTATCAAATGCTTTTTGGGCATCCAAAAACATCAACACTATTTAAAATTATATGCATATTGTCCTCTTTGTCTTTTAGGTAAAAATCCATTTTGATCTATATGAATACATTCACTCTAAAAGATTTTGAGTCTATTTGCGATTATAGATACAAATATTTTATAGCTCACATTTAAGAGCGATATAGGTCTGTAGTTTTTTACTTGTAAAGTATCAGTTCCTTCTTTAGGTATTAGTGAAATAAAGGCCTCTGTCCAAGAGGTATTTTAGCTTCCAGCATAACTTCACTGAATATTTCCAACATTAAAAGGCCAAAAGTTTCCTCAAAAGTTTTGTACACTTCAGCCGGTAATCCATCTGGTTCTGGAACCTTTTCATTATTTTGTTTCTTTATTGCTTCAGATAGTTCCATCATTGTAATTCTAGCATCAAGACTTTTCCTAAAAGTTTCTGGAATTTTTGGTAAATTTGCTTTCTCTAAATATTGACAAATTTTTTCATCATCTGTTATCTCTTGTTTATATAAGTCTCTATAGTAAGTCCAGACAATTTGTTTCTTCTCCTCTTCTTTATGATGCAGTCCTCCCTTCACATCTTGTAGTTGTTTTATTCATTTTTGCTCTTTATCTTTTCTTATCTTATAAGCTAACCATTTTCTGGGTTTATTTGCCTGTTCAAAAAAAAATTGTTTTGTTAATTTCATCTTCATAACTATTTCTTTATTCTCTATTAAGTTCAGTTTATGTTTAGTTAAATCTAACATTCCTTGAAGTTTAACATTCTGAGGGTTTAAATTGTAACTGTTGTTCCAGGTTTCTATGTTTCAGTTCAAGATCTTTTTTTATCCTTAAGCTTTAATCTATTCTTCTTGTTCATATACGTTGTAACCAAGCCTCTAAGATAAGCTTTAGATGTGTCCTAAAGTATTTGTAGAGACATATGTTCTCTTTTAATTTCTTGGAAAGAAAATGCTATTTCTTTTTTGATAAATAACTCAAATTCCTTTTCTTGAAGTATTTCTTGTCTTAATGTCCATCTGAATTTTTTCTTTTTGCCTGTCCAACTCATCAGGATAGGATTATGAGCTACCCAAACATAAGAATCAACATCTACTTTTTAAATATTGTTAAGCAAGTCCAATGTAGTCCCTATCATATCAATCCTAGACCACAAAGCATGCTTTGCTGAGTAGAAAGTATATTGTTTTTCTTGCAAATGACTATCTTTCCAAAGATCCACCATACTCCATTCCTCTGTCATCTTGAAAAAGGATTTAGATAAAATCCTCTTTTTAAATCTATTTTCCTTATTTGTCTTATAGTCCAAATCTGCTTTTACTATCGCATTAAAGTCACCCATTAAGCAAATGCTCTCGTAGTTTAAATCATTAATTTTCTTATATAACTTTGAATAAAAAAGTTCTTGATTATCATTTGGGGCATATATTGCTACCAACAATATTTTTTGATTATTAATTTTTAAATCGATCATCATTATTCTACCTTCTTCGGCCGAATAAATATGATTAGAGTCAATTTTCTTCTGTATATACAAAGCGACCCCTCTTTTAGCCTGATCTATTAATGAAGTGTAAAGTTCTCCAAATGACTTATTTTCAAGGAATTTCTTATGTTGATTTTTAATATTAACTTCCTGGAGGCAGATTATATCCACATTTAATTTTTAAAGTTTGTTAAAAATTCTGTTTCTCTTATTTGATGAATTAAGTCCATTGACATTTATTGAAATCCATTTAAGTTCTTCATCCATTTTTAATTGTATTTGGTTTGCTATATTAAGGTTTTGCCTCTTTTGCCGCTCTCGTCATCACACTTTCTCTTTGTTCTTTACTATCCGTCAAAAAAAGCTGTTCTGCAGTTGTCGTCGCTACTTGTTCTTGAGATGGAACCTCTACTCCTCCTGTTGCCTCAGCCAGTAGATATTCTTTACTCATTTCTATTACTGTAATCCTTCTTCTCTAGGGACTGTTACTTTTGCCATTGCCATCACTTGCATCTCCTTTGCTTCTTCGTCAGCTTGTCCAAACTTCTGTTGAAAGAAAAGTTCTACTTTGTTAACTGAATCCAATCTATATCTTTGACCTTGCCATATCAAAAATATGCCTTCTGGGACCAGCCACCTAAAATTTATTCGTCTTTGGTTTGTCAGAAATTGATATTCTCTTATCTAAATTGATGTCTCTTACTATCCTTGGAACCTGCTTTAAAACAGTGATTTCCTTTTCTTTATACATAATTGTTGTCATTCTCAGTTTTTGTGTTCTGCACATCTTTTTAGTGAATCTGACATATACTTCTCTTGGTAGATTGGCCTCATGGCATATCTTGTGCTCACTCTGAAAGCTTCATCAATATCAATCATAATTTTTCCTTTGTCTTCTTCCATTGTTTCTGCTAGCATATAGAAACATAGAAGATTGACAGCAGAAAAAGATCTCATGGTCCATCTAGTCTGCCCTTATACTATTTCCTGTATTTTATCTTAGGATGTGGTCTCACCAGCGCTCTATACAGCGAGATCACAATCTCCCTCTTCCTGCTTGTTATACCTCTAGCTATGTAGCCAAGCATTCTATTCGCTTTCCCTATTGCCTGACCATACTGTTCACCCATTGTGAGACTGTCAGAAATCACTACCTCTAAATCCTTCTCTTCTGACATTTTTGCTAACACAGAACTGCCAATACAATACTCAGACTGAGGATTCCTTTTCCCCAAGTGCATTACGTTACATTTGGAAACATTAAACTGCAGTTTCCATTGCTTTGACCACTTATCTAGTAAAGGTAAATCATTTGCCATATTACAGACACCTCCAGGAATATCAACCCTATTGCACACTTTAGAGTCATCGGCAAATAGGCAAACCTTCCCTACCAATCCTTTCCCTATGTCACTCACAAACATATTAAAAAGGATAGGACCCAGAACAGACCCTTTTGGCACACCACTTGTAACAAGGTTCTGCTCAGAATACTCACCATTAACAACAACTCCCTGATATCTACGCTTCAGCCAGCTGCAAATCCACTGAACTATCCAGGGATTAAGTCCAATCTACACTAATTTATCTATCAGCTCTTGGACCTGTATCAAAGGCTTTGCTGAAGTCCAGATAGGCAATATCCATGGCACCACCTTTGTGACATAATCAAAGAAATCAATGAGATTAGTCTGACAAGTTTTGCCTTCAGTAAAGCCATGCTGATTTGAGTCCAATAAGTTATTGGTTTTTAGGTGCTGATTTATCCTCTTTTTGTGTAGAGTCTCCATCATTTTAACTATAACTGATGTCAAGCTAACTGGCCTGTAGTTACCAGCTTCTTCTCTACTGTCCTTCTTTTGGATAGGCACAACACTGGCCATTCTCCAATCATCAGGGATATCTACTGTTATCAGGGATTGGTTAAACAAATCAGTCAGGGGGGTAGCAATGACAGATCTGAGTTCTTTAAGAATTCTGGGGTGGATGTCATTTGGACCCATTGCCTTATTTATCTTTAATTGTTCAAGTTCTTCTAAGACCTGGGCCTCTGAGATCACTGGAGCTGAATCCCTACAGCTGGAAGCAATGTTATATCCATCCATAGTATTATATTGTAAGCTGCCTTCTGAGAAAACTGAACAGACATAGCTATTCAAATAGCTATTTGAACAGACATAGCTATTCAAATGGTCAGCGATCTCCTTAATCCCATCAATGTATGTATTATCCCTAGTACTAAGCTTTATGATGCTGCAGTTTTCTTCTTCCTTTCACTAATATATCCATATAAGGTTTTATCCTCCTACTTTACAGATTTGGCAATTTCTTCCTCTTTTGAGGCTGTAGCAGCATATATTTTGCCTCTTTCTGTCTCATTTTATACACCTCTCTGTCAGCTATACTTCCGGACTCTTTCTACCTCCTATAGGCAGACTTTTTTTCATTGACTATAGACCTTACATCATTACTAGATAGTGGTTTATTCTTCCTTTTAACTTTAGTTATTTGCCTTACATACAGTCCATTGGCTTTTAAGATGGCCTTTCTTAATATAGTCCACTGGGCGCTCACTCCTGCTGTTTTATCCCTCCCCTTTAATTCATTATTTAAATATTATCTGATTTCATTGAAATTTGTTTTTCTGAAATGCAATACTTTGGTTGTAGTATAGGATTACTCATGATCAGTTTTTACATCAAACCACAAACATAGTTGGTCATTGCAACATTGGTTTTCTCCTACCTTAACTTCTGAAACTGGATTCCCATTCATAAAAACTAAACCTAGAATATTATCCCCTCTAGTCAGTGTCTTAACCAGCTGTGCCAGAGCTGTTCCTGTAAGTGCCTCTACTATATTCTTACTTTTGTATGTAAGGGCACTAGGGATATTCCAGTCAACGTCAGGCATGTTGAAGTCACCCATAACCCCAGTATCTCCCTTTACTGCCATTTGGGTAATTTTATCCACCATCTTCAGACTGCCCTGGAAACCTATAGATCACCCCAATTCTTATTTATCTGTCTGTCTGTCTGTCTGTCTGTCTGTCTGTCTGTCTGTCTGTCTGTCTGTCTGTCTGTCTGTCTGTCTGTCTGTCTGTCTATCTATCTATCTATCTATCTATCTATCTATCTATCTATCTATCTATCTATCTATCTATCTATCGGACTTATATGCCGCCTCTCTCCGTGGACTAATGACAGAACCTTCTTTAGTTTACATGCAAACCCAGAGAGTCTCCAGCTCTTTACATATATTTTGAATTAGTGTTGCTTTTAGACTTTACTTAACATAAAAGGCTACTCCCCTTCTCTCTACTCTATCCTTCCTATACAATGTATACCCTGGTATGGATATTTCCCATTTATTGGAGTCCTTAAACCATGTCTCAGTTATGGCAACCGGATCCAAATTATCTCTAGATATTATGGCCATTAATTCACAGAGCTTGGTGCTCAAGCTTTGAGCATTCGTGCACATTACCCGAAGAACATTATTATCATTATTTGATAATAATATATAGATATATGCATAATGCAAGCACCTGGGTGTAAGGTTAGTAAACCCAATGTGGTGTATAAATTAAGAAATTATCCTTATCCCTTACCCTCAACAACTACATCTATTTCATAAATTTAAAAAAATGATTTATCCTCATTGGTCGAGGACAGAAATCATCCACATCAGTTACATCTCTGTCCCCTTTACCTAGTTTAAATGCCTGTCCAAAAAAGTTCTGAACTTCTCACCAAGCACCTGGGTACCTCTGTATGATGGATGCAAACCATCCCTATTAAACAACTCCCTATTACACCACCTACTAACATTGTGACTAACATATCACCTAACATCTCCTGTAAATTCTCGCCTTTTTCTTCTGGAATGGGAGCGCAAATAAAATTCAGCTCTGTCCACTTTCAGGACTATGGAAGTCCCCTCTTCTTTTTTCTGCTCTGTAATCCTCTATTTTTGTATCCTGAAATTGAATATTTTCTTCCACTTTTTGTATACATTGTATATTTTTGTCGATAGTTTCCTTCGTTTCATCTCAACATTGACTAGATTTAAATTTTTAATCACTTGGTTCAAATTTTCTTTAACTACATTAAATTCTTTTTTTGCACTCTTTCTACTCAATTTTATCTCGTCTCTTAAGGCCTTGCATTTTCAATTTTCAATTGAAAAGGCCTAGGAGTTTTATGAAACATACTTCATTATGGAAAGTGAAGAAGAAAGGAAGGCGGAAAGAGGAAAGTAAAGAAGAATTGGATAGTATAAGGGGGGGGGGGAATAGTCACAGAGGAAAGAGAGAAAGATAGCAGAGATAAAGGAACACGGGGAAAAGAGATGATAGAATAAGAAGGAATAACAAGTAGGGTAGTAAAAGAAACTTAAGGAACAAGAAAACAATACTAATAGAAAAAGGAGAAGAAATTAAATTGATCATCATTAATATTAATTGATTCAATGCACCAAAAAAGAAAAGCAATTTTTTAATAAAACTCAAAACACTTGATTGAGAGGTAATATTATAAGAGGTCCACACCAAAAAAGAGCAAAGTAAACTATTGCAAAGCAAATAACAAATTAGGACTATACAGATGCACTAAATCCAAATTAATATGAATTTTAGAGTAAAATAAAATAATTTACAATACAAAGAATTCCACAGAATTGGAGATTTAAAAAGGACAACAAAACTCATTAAAAAACTAAGAAAACACATTACCCAAACCATTTTCTGAACCTGTATTAGAATATAATTTACAAAAAGTGTAAATATTAATTTGTTAGATGTACTTACAGTATATGTGAATGTCTATAGAAATGGAAAAGGCAATAGGTATTAAAGAAATCCATAAAAAGATATATGATGTATACAAAAACATGACCAGAAAGTAGATATACATAGAAGAAACAAGTCTGAAATATAAATTACAAATATATCCAAAAATATTTATATTATAGGTATACAAAAGGACCGTTTAACTTACCTGAACAGTCTTCCAGATGCACTGCAAGGAGAGTCCAACATGGGAAATACTCTAGTGTGATTGGAAGGGGCTGAGTTTAATTTAAATATTAGGCAGGCACTGCCCCCTAGCTCTCCAGTCAATAATAAAATGAAGGAGCACTAAACAAATGGAAAAATTTATTAAATAACTGGAAGGCAAAAATATTAACTTAATGAACCATAATAACTTGACTGAATATGGTGACCCTGATCCCAGAGCTGGGTGGGTTTGGACTCTCCTTTCAGTGCATTGAGAAGACCATTCAGGTAAGTTCAACAGTCCTTCTCCAATGCACTTGCAAGGAGAGTCCAACGTGGGATGTACCCAAACCTTAAATTAGAGGGAGGGAGAAGGCTGGACCAGTGGCGCTGTAGTAGAGCACACCCCTTGCAACACACGCCTCCCAAAGGTTGCTTCTGATGAAGCAAAAGAGTCTATACGATAGTGTTTAATGAACATAGATGGAGCCGCCCACATTGCTGCCCTGCAGATGTCTTTGAGAGATGCTTGCGTGGCCCAAGCTGCCGAGGTGGCTGCGCTATGAGTAGAGTGCCTGGTCATTCCCTGCGGAATCTGATGACCCCCTGTTTTATATGCCTCTGCAATACAGTCACACAACCAGCGGCTAACAGTTTGAGATGAAACTTTAGCTCCCCTAGAACATTGGGAAAATGATTCAAGCAATGCTTCTGAAGTCCTGAACGTCTGTGTCCCGCAGACATAGATTTTTAAAGCTCGGCTCACATCTAACTTATGCCACCTCAGCTCGGAGGGGTGAGTCCCATGTGCGCAAAAGTCTGGTAAAACTACCTCTTGGGCCCTGTGGAACCAGGAATTTACTTTTGGTACAAACGCTGGGTCCAGTCGCAGACAATCCGTTTTGAATAGAATTGACAAAGATCCGGTCTTACAGACAGAGCTGATATTTCCAAGACGCGTCTGGCCGAGGTGATTATGACCAAAAAGGTCGTCTTGATGGACAGGAATTATAATGAAATTGTCTGGATCAGCTCAAAGTGGGGACCTTTGAGCCTCAAAGTCAAGGCTTGCAAAACTAGTGGCAGGTCCCATGTCGGGTATCTATGAAACGTTGGTGGTCGAATGTTAGAAAGTCCTTAATCCATGGGTGACAAGTTAGGGGGCGGTAGTAGTCCTGAACGAGTATGGTGGATAAGGCCGCTATGTGTCTGCGCATGGTATTGGGGGCGAGAGCCTTATCCAAACCTGCTTGAAGGAAGGTTAAGACTAGGAGTGGTGATGCTGTCTGTGGATCCACTCCCTGAGGTTTAAAAAAGTTACAAAAGGCCGACCAGGTGCTTGGTAAATGTGCCTAGTTGATGGTCTGCCTACGGCTTGTGGGTGGTGATCACCATGTCAGGCAGGTGTTGACACCTCAGGCGATCCCCCTAAAGTGCCACACAGTCAGTTGCCACCACTGTGGCTCCGGATGTACAATGCACCCCTGGCTGAGGGTGATCAGGTGGTCTGGGATCCTCTAGCATGCAGAGATGGAAAGGTCCTTCTGGTCCGCGAACCATGCCTGACATGGCCAGTATGGGGCCAGCAGTAGAATCTCTGCCTGTTCTGTTTGGATCTTTCTGATCATCTTCAGTATGATGCAAGTTGGTGGAAATGCATAAAGTAGGCATTCACCCCTTCTGCTCCCAGCGAGGGGAAGCAGAAGCTGTGTTTTGTGGTGTGCGGCAAAGAGGTCGATCACCGGATGGCCGAACTGACGGGCTATCTCCCGGAAAATTCTGGGCTCTAGTCGCCATTCCGCTGGATCTATGATGTGCGACTTAGCCAATCCGCCTGAACATTCTCCTGCCCTGATATGTGTTCTACCATGAGGGATGCTAGGTGAACTTTGGCCCACCGAAAAAGTGCCTCCTTTTCCTGCATCAACCTTCAGGAACTCGTACCCCCCTTGTGGTTGATATGGGAGCGGGTTGAGACATTGTCTGTAAGAATTAGGACGTGCTGTCCTTGAACTAGGTGAACAAAGCTGTGCAGGGCTAGAGATACTGCCTGGAATTCTAAATAATTGATGTTCACATCTTGCAGGTCCTGTGGCTCCCAAAGACCCTGAGCCATCTGAGCTGAGGAATGGGCCCCCCAGCCTGTCAGACTGGTGTCTGTTGTTATCATTATTGGGACATGTCCATGGAAAGACAAGCCCTGCTGAATTGCTGGTGAAGCCCATCATTGAAGAGATTGTCTAAGCTGGGGGCTGAGGGTCAACTTTTTTTGTGTGTGGCTGGATTTAATCTTTTGAAAGGGCAGTAAAAACCATTGGAGTGGTCGCAGATGGTGTCGAGCCCATGGTACGATATCTATACAAGACACCAGGGTGCCTAGTAGTTTTGACAGAAACGATAGTGGAGTCCGTTTATGAGTCCTCAATGTGTCCAACAGACCTCAAATATTGATTTGTCTTTCTGGGGATAGGTAAACAACACATAGTTCAGTGTCTATAATTGTACCTAGATGGGCTAGGTGCGTTGTTGGAGTTAAGTGGCTCTTGTCGACGTTCACCATGAAGCCGTGTGATTGAAGTGTTTGGATAGTCAATGCTCGGTCCCAACGAGCCTGGTCTGGTGACTTCGAGAGAACTACTATATCATCAAGACATGCCATAAGGCGTAATGACTGCTGTCTGAGGCTGGCCGTGAAGACGTCCAACGGTTTTGTGAATGTCCTTGGCACTGATGATAGGCCAAACGGCATTGCCTTGTATTGGTAATGTACCCCGTCGAGACAAAATCGTAGAAATTGTCTGTGAGATGGATGGACAGATACGTAAAGAGAGGCTTCTTTGAGGTAGATGGAAATAAGAAAGTCATTGTGACATATGGAGGAAACGATTGAACGGAGCGAATGCATTTTGAACCTCTTGTATCGCACATAGGTTCAGTTGCCACAGGTTCAGAATTAATCAACATTTTCCTGAGGCTTTGGGAACCACAAAAATGACTGAATAGAAGCCCCTGCCTTGTTGGTGATGAGGGACCTCCTCACTTGCCTCTATCTCTAGTAAATGAGTGACTTCCTGGCATAGTAACTCTCTCTTCTGAGGGTCTGTTGTCAACGGGCACGGTAAGAAGCGGTTTGGGGATAGTTGAGACAAATCGATTCTCAAACCCTGGGAAACAGTAGCTATTGCCCAGGCGTCAGAGGATGTGATTTCCCAGGAGTTGGTGAAATTCTGCAGCCTGCCACCAAGAGGATAGCAGTCTGCTGAGTCACTTGTTACGTCTGAACCCCCTAGGGTTGGAGCCTCTAAAGGGACGTTGTCCTTGTTAGAAGGTTTTATTGCAATCCGTGAAATATGGTCTGTCTGAGCAGTATGCTCCCTGACTGTAAGAGTCCTGAAAGTATGGCCTTGAGATTTGGGTGGAGGCCGAGGGTGGCTTGGATCAAAAAGGCTGTCGACGGGAGAAAGGAGTGAAGCGTCTGTCCGATCATTTGTTCGCTCTTGGTAGCACTTTTTTCTTATCTTTGTCTTCGATGAGGACCTCATCTAAGGCCTCGCCGAATAGTTTCTTGCCCTGAAAAGATGAGGTTGCCAAGCGCCACTTTGATTTAGCATCTGCTTGCCAGCTGCGGAGCCATATCACCCTGCATGATGACACTGACAACGCCATGGCTCTAGAGGAGAACTTTGCTGCGTTCACTGTAGCATCTGCCAAAAGCTCGGTAATGCTAGGAGCAATATTCCCTCTATTTTTTTTTCGGTGTGGGCATAAAAGTATAGTGTCTGAGCGGCAGTCCCTTCGGGACTGAGCGGCATAGAAGTATGTATGCATGTATGTATGCATGCATGCATGTATGTGTAAGTAAATAAATAAATCCCCTTTTTCATTAAAATAAATTAATAATAAAACAAAACCATCTCTCTCTCTCTCTCTCTCTCTCTTTCTCTCTCACTCTCCCTTCCTCTCTTCTCTCTCTCTCTTTCTCTCTCCCCCCTCTTGCTCTCTCTCTCTCTTTTTCTCCCTTTCTCCCTTTTTCTTTCTATCTGGCTCTGTCAGTTGCTCTCTCTCTCTCTCTTGCTATCTTTCTTTTTCTCTCTCTCTCTCTCTCTTTTTCTCTCTCTCTCTTTCTACCTCGCTCTGTCTGCTGCTCTCTCTTTCTCTCTTGTTCTTTCTTTCTCTCTCTTCCTTTCTTCTCTGGAGGTATTTCTTATTTTAAGGAATATCGGAAGCACTCAGGGAAAACGCTCCGAGCGAAGGGGCTGCAACTCGAGAGGGGAGAGGCGGGCGCTCCCAGAGCACTTGGAGAAAACACTCTCATAGAGTGGGAGCGCTTCGGGAACACCTGCCCCGTGCCTCTCACAGCCCCTTCGCTAGCAGCCAAATGAGGAAGAGAAGCCACAGCCGTCACCACTGCGGGAGGAGCCACGTCCTAAGGCAGGAGGTGGAGGAGGACAAAGCGGATTGGGTGGGCAATGGTGGGAGGCCAGGGGCACAAGGGGACCAGAGGCGCCTGGGGCGGGGGGCAGGGAGGCTCGGCACCGGTACCGGCACATCCGCGGGGCGTGGGGTGGCCGGCGTCTTAGAGGGTACAGTGGCTAGGAGTTTGTTCAGATCCTGGCGAAGATGCCCGTCTTCCGAGTTCACTCTGGACTGCATATCTTGTATCCATAAAATAGTGGCCCGATTAAAAAAGGAGGCCGCGGAAACTGCATGCAGGGCCCAGGCCACCATTTGGTGTGTTTTGCACACCAAAGTTTCCACCTTCCTACCCTCGGGCTTCAAACCGTCCGCCATTTCTGAAGGGACTAGGGCGTTGGACACAAGGCTCGGCACTGGCTTGTCAACTATCGGTAAGCCCAGCAAAGATTAAATTTCTTGGTCGAACATGTAAAACCGTTGAGGGGCCGTGAAAGGTTGTTAAGTACTCCCATGGTCGTTTTATGTTCTCTAGGAACAGTTGGGACAAGGGGATGTGTTTTGCCTCCTTCCGGTGAACTGTAAACAGGCCACCTGCTGTGGCAGTAGTTGCGGATGTCTTGGTCTGCTTCCCCTCGCCTGCTTGGTCAATGGTCTGCTTTGCTTTGTTAAGCAAGACCCGGAACAGGGATGGTTTAAAAAGGTCAGTAAATGCCAAAGGCTCTGGAATATTTTCATTGCCTGACAGATGGTCTTCTGCATCGCTACCCTTGTGCCTGGGTGTTGCATCCTCGTCTATTGATTCCAGTAAGGATGGTGGCACCTGAACCGCCCAAGGATCTCCGGCCCTCGTGGGGGCAGAAGTCGTTGCGTATTGTTGTGCCGCTGTTGCCAGGCCATGCGAATAAGTAATGGCAATGTTATCTTGCAGGGCTGGGGGCATGTTTTGCCACGTGTCCTGCGGGTTGCGCTGTCCTGCCGCTGATGATGTAAATGTAGCAGACGGGATTTGGCCATACTGTAGTACATGAGAGGCTTGTGGAGGCAATGGAAAGGTACGCCAAACTGAGGCCTGCCTGGGTGGAGTGTATGTCTCAGGTACTGGGGAAGAAGCTGGCATCAAAGGGCGCTCCAGAGACCAGTCCTTATCAGTTACCGAGCTTGCTACCCCTGTTGTAATCAAGTGGAAGGCTGGCGGTGGAATAGGCCCCAAGGAGAGGCTGGCCTGCGATGGTGAGGCTACTGGTATCAGCTGCCTCTGGGTTGCTTTGAGTTGCTTCTCAAGCGCTTTAATTTTCTTCTCTGCCTCTCTAAGGGAGGAACTTTGAGAAGACGGCCTTTGTTTTGTCAGTTTTTGATTTCTCCTTCAGGGTATTGGGTCTAGCAGCAGTTGTAGACATTTTCCTGATTGATCTGCCATAATTACTCCTTTCTAAAACACTCACGATGGTAGTTTTCTTGTTAGCAATCTGCCACACCCCAGCTCTCTCCGTGCACGTTGTGAGGAGATAAGTAATAAGCCTTTTAACACACATGCGTGTCTCCAGGGCAGATTTTAATGTCACTATTATAATTGAGGGGAAGGTACGCTGCCCCACATCCTTCAAAAGAGGCCTCCTGCTTATTGGTACTTTTAAAATAGCCGATGTTCCTGTTGCTATGGCAACCATCAGAGCTCCAAGACATGCCATGAGCCATTTTGGGGCGTTCCAAGATGGCTGATGCTCAGTCGCCATGGCATCTGTTGTTCCGGAGGCTTCCCACCTCATTATGGGGCCCCGCCAATCTTCCACGTCGTTCTGGGAGGACTTCCCCTGCCCTCCAGAGAAATAGAAACATATGTCGGCCTATAATGCCGGTTTTGAAACTCCCAGCATGGGGTCCATGGGACTGGCTTTGGAGCGGACATTTCGCCTGTTTTCAGCCTGGTGTGTTCGCTGAGGGTGGCGGACCCCCCCCCCCCAACATCAACCACCTCCTGTATCCCAGGTGTGACCATGGAGGTCGGTGACCCGGTTGCTCCCCCTGTCCCCGATTAAATCCTCATTGGAAGTGAGGTTGTGGAGGGGGGGCCCAGCAGCTATGAGGGTGGTACCCACGGAGAGAAGTGACCCTTTGCTGCAAAAAAGGGGCCCTGTACTTGAAGGTAATCAGTTCTTCCTGTAATAAAACAAAAGGAAATACAATGTTAGAATAAACTTTACTTACAACGCCACTTCTAAACTATTGAAAGTTTAAGAGGAGAAAACTCAGAATCCCTTTACTGCGACTGAGTTTTTTAGACTGGAGGGCTAGGGGGTGATGCCTGCCTAATATTTAAATTAAACTCAGTCCCTTCCAATCATACTAGGGTATTACCCACGTTGGACTCACCTTGCAAGTGCATTGGAGAATTATGTAAACTGATCTTGAGCTATAATCAAAATGGGACTTAGGATTTCTACCATTATATTTTTGTATGTTGTGTAATGTTTTTTGTGTAAATAAAAAAATAATTTTTAAAAAAGCAGTGTTTTGCTCAGCATTTATAGAAAAATAACCATTTGCTCTAGGTAAACAAAATAGCACTTCTGTACCAGCACCTATCTATGAGAAAAGTACAAAGAAAATCTTAAATGATGCTTTATTTTGGTCACCATGATTGAAGGTAAACTTGAACCTGGGTCTCCTAGTTCTAGTCTATACTATTAACTACTTTACCACACTAGCCATTACTTAGTGGAACAGAGCGCCTGTGTAGGTAACAGCAATTAGCACACTAATAGTGTTACCTTGGCTTCCCAGATAAGGTCTAAGGGAAGGATATACAACTTTTCCCTTAAGAGGTATGCTGAACCATTTCAAAACAATCTGAAGATGTTTTTCTTTTAATAACAATTAAGTATTATTATTATTATTATTATTATTTTTATTTTTATTATTATTATTATTATTCGTATGCCACCCATCTCTGAGGACTTGGGGCAGCTCACAGGATACAATATAAAACAGAATGCAAAACAAATTTAATTAATTAAAAAACTACGTAAGCCAGTATAAAAACCCAGTATATTAAAATTTAAACAATTCAATCGCAGCCCGACATCACATTTATTGGCCAGGGGGTCTAGATCTAACTGCCCTAAGCTTGGTGACATAAGTGAGTCTTGAGACTCTTGCAAAAGGCGAGGAAGGTGGGTGCAGTGCGAATCTCTGTAGGGAGCTGATTCCAGAGAGCCAGGGCCCCCACAGAGAAGGCTCTTCCCTTAGGCCCCACCAAACAACATTGTCTGGTTGACAGGACCTGGAGAAGGCCAACTCTGTGGGACCTAACCGGCTGCTGGGATTCATACAGCAGAAGGCGGTCCCATAAGTAATCTGGCCCGATGTCATGTAGGGCTTTGTAGGTCATTACCAACACTTTGAATTGTGTCTGGAAACCAATTGGCAACCAATGCAGTCCGTGGAGTGTTGGGGAGACATGGATATATCTAGGGAGGCCCATCACTGCTCGTGCAGCTGCATTTTGTATGACTTGAAGTTTCCGAACACTCTTCAAAGGTAGCCCCTGTAGAGATCATTGAAGTAGTCGAACCTCGAGGTGATAAGGGCATGAGTGACTGTGAGTAGAGACTCCCTGTCCAGGTAGGGCCACAACTGGTGCACCAGGCGAACCTGGGCAAACGCCCCACATGCCACAGCCTAAAGATGATGGTCCAAAGTCAGCTGTGGATCGAGGAGGACGCCCAAGTTGCAGATCCTCTCTGAAGGGGTCAGATGTTCCCCCGCTCCCCAGAATGATGGATGGACAAATGGAAATGTGCTTGGGGGCAGAACAATTAGTATCTAGTCATGTTTGTAATGATGTAAATAATAATTACATCAAGAATTACGATGTGTAGTGCACATCAATTTTACACAGTCTATGAGGGGCACATTTGACCAAAAGCTCAAATAATTCACTTCCCCTTTAAGGCATAAAAAGCACATTTGCTCTCATTGTTGTAATGGATGGATACAGATATAACAAAAATCTCATTTTTCCAATGTGGTTCAGCTTTGTGTATGATCAGTGTGATACATAATAATAATAATAGTAAGTCCTCGGAGAGGGACGGCATACAAATCCAATCAATCAATCAATCAATAGCAATCTTAAACCAGAAGTACACTGAGTTCAACAAAATGCTATTTTTATTTATTTATGATATCACTTCTGCCTTAGAATTAGCAATATCTCACGTAAACATATTTTATAAATACTGTACTTATTTTCAAAAACAGAATTCCATTTTCTGTCATCTAATGAGTTTCACTAGGAAATAAGAACTTATACAGTGATACCTCATCTTACAAATGCCTCATCATACAAACTTTTCGAGATACAAACCCAGGGTTTAAGATTTTTTTGCATCATCTTACAAACTATTTTCACCTTACAAACCCACTGCCGCCACTGGGAAACCGCACCTCCGGACTTCTGTGTTTTTGTGATGCTGCAGGGGAATCCCAGCAGGGGAATCCCAGCAGTGCAAAAACTGGCGCTTCGCTGGCAACGGAAGTCTGGAGGTGGGATTTCCCAACGAGGGGAGCCTCAGGGGAATCCCAGCAGCGCAAAAACACAGAAGTCCAGAGGTGGGGTTTCCCATAGAGGGGAGCCTCAGGGAAATCCCAGCAGCGCAAAAACGGGAGCTTCGGCTGGCAAAAGGGGTGAATTTTGAGCTTGCACGCATTAATTGTTTTTCCATTGATTTCTATGGGAAACATTGTTTCGTCTTACAAACTTTTCACCTTAAGAACTTCGTCCCGGAACCAATTAAGTTTGTAAGACAAGGTATCACTGTATTTTTATCATCTTAACATAATTGTTTTACCGTATTTTTTGGTGTGTAAGACATACCTTTTTCCTCCCTAAAATAGGCTGATAATTAGGGTGCGTCTTATACACTAAATGTAGCTTTTTTCCAGCCCTAACTATCTGCTAACGATCTTCCCAGCTCTTACCTTGCAGGCTCTTTCATTGTTTCCCTCTAAGAAGAATGTTTTCCAAGTCTTAAGTCTTCGCAGGTTTTTTTAAAATTACTCTAATTTGCTCTGAGTAAGTTTCTTTCTAGCCCTAACCAGGTGCTAACGATGTTCCCAGCTCTTACCGGCTTGCAAGCTCTTTCCTTGTTAATCTCTGCCAAGAATGTATTTTTTTTTCATTCTCTATTTGCTTCAAATGTTTCTTTCCAGCCCTAACCAGGTGCTAACAATGTTCCCAACTTTTACTAGCTTGCAAGTTCTTTCACTGTTACTCTCTGCCAAGAATGTATTCCAAACTCTGTCTTTGTAGGGTTTTTTTTTTATTGCTTTACTTGTTCCAGATGTTTGTTTCCAACCCTATTAATGTTCCCAAGCTCCTTCATTGTTTCTCTCTGTGAAGAATGTTCTCCAAGCCCTATGCAGGGTTTTTTCCATTACTCTAACTTGCTCTGAAGAAGTTTCTTTACAGCCCTAACCAGGTGCTAACGATGTTCCCAGTTTTTACCGCTTGCAAGCTCTTTCATTGTTACTCTCTGTGAGGAATGTTTTCCAAACCCTAAGTCTTTGCAGTTTTTTTCCCCATTGCTCTACTTGTTCTGACTTTCTTTTCAGGTGCAAATGATGTTCCCAGCTCTTATTGGCTTGCAAGCTCTTTCATTGTTACTCTCTGCAAAGAAGGATGTTTTCCAAGCCCTAAGTCTTTCCAGGGTTTTTTCCATTGCTCTATTTGCAATCTAAAGAAGATCTGAAGAAGGCTACGCACTTGGGATTGCCTAGGGTGTGAGTTCAGATGGGGGCGCCTAACTTTCCACCAGGTTCTTTTCTTTTAAAGAGAGAAAGGGGCTGGGCGAATAACCAGCTTCTCTAGAAAAAGAAATGTGTATCTCCCATCAATTGCAGTGTAGAGACAGAAAGACAAGAAAGAAAGACAGAATTACACTGCAATTTATTTATTTATTTATTTATTTATTTATTTATTTATTTATTTATTTTATTTATTTATTTATTTATTTGATTTGTATGCCGCCCTCTCCGTAGACTCAGGGCGGCAAACAACAATAATAAAACAGCATATGAACAAATCTAATATTTAAAATTATTAAAAAACCCTTATTAAAAACCAAACATACATACCAACATACCATGCATAAATTGTATAGGCCTAGGAGGAAAGGAATATCTCAATTCCCCCATGCCTGACGACAGAGGTGGGTTTTAAGGAGCTTACGAAAGGTGGGGGCAATTCTAATCTCTGGGGGGAGCTGGTTCCAGAGGGTCGGGGCTACCACAAAGAAGTCTCTTCCCCTGGATCCCGCCAAATGACATTGTTTAGTCGACGGGACCCGGAGAAGGCCAACTCTGTGGGACCTAAGTGGTCACTGGGATTTGTGCGGCAGAAGGCGGTCCCGGAGATATTCTGGTCCGATGCCATGAAGGGCTTTATAGGTCATAACCAACCCTTTGAATTGTGACCGGAAACTGATCGGCAACCAATGCAGACTGCAGAGTGTTGGTGTAACATGGGCATACTTAGGGAAGCCCATGATTGCTCTCGCAACTGCATTCTGCATGATCTGAAGTTTCCGGACACTTTTCAAAGGCAGCCCCATGTAGAGAGTATTACAGTAGTCGAGCCTCGAGGTGATGAGGGCATGAGTGACTGTGAGCAGTGACTCCCGGTCCAAATAGGGCTGCAACTGGTGCACCAGGCGAACCTGGGCAAATGCCCCCCTCGCCACAGCTGAAAGATGTTTCTCTAATGTAGGGGTCCCCAAACTTTTTACACAGGGGGTCAGTTCACTGTCCCTCAGACTGTTGGAGGGTCGGACTATAAAAAAAACTATGAACAAATCCCTATGCCCATTGCACATACCTTATTTTAAAGTAAAAAACAAAATGGGAATGTACTATTTAGAGAGGGGGAAGAAGTCTGAAATTCATATATGTTTATGTTTTGTTTTTAATTTTCTTTTATTAACATCTGATTGGCTATACAAGATTTTCTTGGTATAGAAAAATGTATAAAAATGTTTATAGAAAAATATATAGAGAAAGAAGGAAGAACTTAGGCATAATAGTTAATAAGTTAGAAATATAATTGGTGTTGTACTTTTTGAAGGAACATTAAGGAGGGAATTTAATTAAAAGAAAAGTATGTACCTAGATGACAACGTTAGAAAAAAAACTTTTGCAACATTTTTAATGATTGATATTAGTTACTGACAAAATACCACATTTTATTCAGGGAAAATTAGATGGTACATTGTATTGTTTGAATGTATGTTGAGAGAAAAATTTAAATTTTTTTACAACCCCCCTCCAAAAAGTCCTTCCTTCCTCCGCCCCTCCATTAATTTCATTCTTCCTTCCTTCCTTGTTCCCTCCATTTCTTCTTCATTTCTTCTTTCCTTCCTTCCTTCCTTTTCCCTCCTTTCCTCCCTCCTTTCTTTCCTCCCTCCTTTCTACTTCTCTCTTCCCTCTCCCTTTTTTTCCTTCTCTCTCATTTGTTTAGTTTCCTTCTCGTTCTTTCCCTCCATCATTTTCTCATTTTTCTCTTTTTCTCTCTCACATTTCCTCCCCCTCTCAGTTCTTTTTTCTATTCCTCTATCTCTCTTGCTTTCTTTCTCTCTCTCTCCTTTTCTTCTCTCTTCCTTCCTCTCTTTTTTCTCTCTCTTTTTTCTGCGCTGCAACACCATTCACATGCACAAATACGTTTTGTGTGCCGCGGGGCGGTCGGCTTCAAGCAGGAGCTCCAAGATGGTGGCACTGACATCGGGTCACCGTACATTGCTGGCGCTGCGCTGGGCATGGGGCTGGCATGGGCAGTGGCTCACTGGCTGGGCCGGGACGAAGGTGCCAGCCGCATGCCCAATGCAGCGCCAGCATGTACAGTGTCCTGCAACACATCCAGCCGCCACCGCCAGTGCCTTGCAGCGAAATGCCCCACCGCAGCCCCGCTGCCTGCCCTGCTGCCCCACGCCCGCCAGAGCTGCCCAGTGCGGCCAAAGCGCGGGGTGGAGTAGGCGCCATCAGGACCCCCCGCGCACTAACTTGTTGACGGCCACGCTGTCCCGGATCGTGGGGAGCTCTTCCACAACCAGGCGACAGCGAGGTCCCCCTGATGCTTGCCCACCGCCCAGGCCCCACGCTTGGAGCTGGGGGCGACGGGTCTAGCCTTGGCTTACTTGGCCCCGGTGCAGCTGAAGTACGGGGCGGAGTAGGCGGTGGCGGCAGCTGCTGCTCCAGAGCTGCCCCCGAGCTGAGCTTCCTTTGAGGCGGCAGGTGAGCTTTGCAGTTTGCCTCCAAGGAAGCCCAAGGAAGCTCTTTGCAAAGCTGCAAAGTCACCTGCCGCCTCAAAGGAAGCCAAAGGAAGCTCAGCTCGCCTGGCTGGGGAAGAGCTCCCCTCCCCGCGATCCGAGACGGTGTGGCCGTCAACAAGTTAGTTCGCGGGGGGAGTCCTGATGGCTTGCTTACGGCCCCGGGAGTACTGGCCCTGCAGCACCTTCAGCTGCTCTAGCAGGGCTTCCAGGCTGAGGGCAGAGGCCAGCACCCTCCCTGCGGAGTGGCGAAGAAGCAAAAAAGTGGCACTCTCCCACTCTCTCTCCCCCCTCTCTTTCTTGCTTTATTTCTCTCTCTCTCTCCCTTTCTCTCTATCCCTCAACGCAGCAGACCCCCCCCAACACCAAAAGTGCCCAAACGCACGCAAACCTCTCCGGTGCAAAAGCAAAAAAGCGGCCCTGGAGGGACCAAGACGGTCTGCAGCTGAGCATCTGGAGGAGGAGGAGGAAAGTCAGGGGGCGGGGAGGGAAGCGGGCCTGCAATTGGCCCTTTTCTTTCTCACCTTTAGGGAGAGGAACTGTTGCTGCTCTGCCATAGGGCAGCAACAGATTCTCTCCGTAAAGGCGGCAAAGAAAGGGGACAATTGCAGGCCCACTTTCCTCCCCGCCCCCTGGCTTTCCTCCTCCTCCTTGCCTCCGCTCAGCAGCAGAGTGGACGGGAGGTTCGGGAGTTTTTATATAGATCGGTAAAATCTCTGCTGCCACGGGCTGGATGAATCGCCTCAGCGGGCCGCATCCGTCCTGCGGGCCATAGTTTGGGGACCGCTGCTCTAATGTGAGCTGTGGATCGAGGAGGATGCCCAAGTTGCAGACCCTCTCTGAGGGGGTCAATGATTCCCCCCCCAGGGTGATGGGCGGACAGATGGGATTGTCCCAGGGAGGCAAAACCCAGAGCCACTCAAGGTTGAGTTGGAGTCTGTTGACACCCATGCAGACCCTAAAAGCCTCCAGGCACCGGCACATCACATCAACTGCTTCGTTGACTGGACATGGGGTAGAGATGTACAACTGGGTATCATCTGCATACTGATGATACCTCACCCCATGCCCTTGGATGATCTCACCCAGCGGTTTTATGTAGATATTAAATAGCAGGGGGGAGAGGACCGACCCCTGAGGAACTCCACAAGGGAGAAGCCTAGAGGTCGATCTCTGACCCCCCACTAACACCGACTGCGACCGATCAGAGATGTAGGAGAACCACTGAAGAACAGTGCCTCTCACTCCCAACCCCTCCAGTCGGCACAGAAGGATACCATGGTCGATGGTATCGAAAGCCCGCTGAGAGGTCGAGAAGCACCAGGACAGAGGATAAACCCCTGTCCCAGGCCCGCCAGAGATCATCCATCAATGTGACCAAAGCAGTTTCCGTGCTGTAACGGGGCCTGAATCATGACTGCTGAGGGCCTAGATAATCGGTTTCTTCCAAGGACCGCTGGAGCTGGAGCGCCACCACCTTCTCAACAACCTTCCCCATAAATGCAAGGTTGGAGACTGGACAATAGTTGTTGAGAATGGCTGGGTCCAGGGAAGGCTTCTTGAGGAGGGGGCGCACAAGTGCCTCCTTGTAGGGATCCGGAAAGGACTACCTCCCCAAAGAAGCGTTGGTAATCTCCTGGACCCAGCTCCGTGTCACCTCCCTGCTGGCCGAAACCAGCCAGGAGGGACACGGATCCAGTAAACAGGTGGCGGAACTCACAGCTCCAATGGCCTTGTCCACTTTATCAGGTGTCACCAGATCAAACTCCGCCCAGACAGATGGACAAGTACGGGCCCCAGTCACCTCGACTGACTCGTTGTCAGTCGACTCTGTTATCCAATTGGAGTTGAGGTCCACTCGGATCCGAGCGATTTTATCAGCGAAAAACGTGTTAAAGTCCTTGGCACTACTCTGCAAGGGCTCCCCAACTCCCCCCTGGTTAAGAAGGGAGCGGGTCAACCTAAACAGAGTGGCCGGGTGGGATTCCGCTGATGCAATCAAGGCGGCATGATACGCGCATCTTGTCGCATCTTGTCGCATCTTGTCGCCTTGAGCGCCACTTTGTAAGTCTTACAAGTGTTCGATAGGATTCGGACTTACTCTTCCTCCATCGCTTCTCTAGACGTCTTTTCTGGCATTTCAACTCCCGGAGCTCCTCGTTGAACCATGGAGCTCTACGGGGTCTAGTGCCGCGGAGAGATTGCAATGGCGCAATCTGGTCGAGAGCCTCCGCTGCAGCCTTGTTAAAGGCCTCAGTAAGAGACTCTGCCGAATTGTGGACGAGTGTATCTGGAATAACCCCAAGTGCCTTCTGAAAGCCCTCTGGGTCCATCAGGCGTCTGGGGCAGAACCACCTAGTCGGTTCCGCCTCCCTGCAGGGAAGGATTGGAGTCAGGAAGTCAAGGCGCAATAGAAAATGGTCCGACCATGACAAAGGCAACACTTCTAAGCCCCTTAATCTCAGACCATTACTCAATTGCTCAGAGAGGAATACCATGTCGGGTGCGTGCCCCCCCTCGTGAGTCGGACCCTGTACTACTTGAGTCAGTCCATGGCTGTCATGGTGGCCATGAACTCCTGAGCTAGTCCAGAGGTTTCGCCGAGTGATGGCAGGTTAAAGTCCCCCAAGACAATAAGTCTGGGGAACCCCATTGCCAGCCCGACCACCTCCTCGAGCAGCACAGGCAGGGCTGTTGACACGTAGCTGGGAGGCAGGTACGTGAGAAACAAGCCCACCTGAACCCCTGTCCAACTTCACCAAGCGGGACTCACAACCCGCAATCTCTGGAACAATGAGTCTACGCAGGCAAAGGCTCTCTCTGGCTATAATAGCCACTCCTCCCCCCCTTCCCTTGGGTCGAGGCTGATGCCATACCTGAAACCCGGCTGGGCAGATTTCAGAGAGAGGGACTCCTCCCCCCGGGCCCAGCCAGGTTTCAGCCACACATGCCCGGTCGGTCTCCTCATCCAGAATCAAATCCCGTTTGAGGAGAGCTTTATTTACCACCGACCTGGTATTGAGTAGCAGCAGCCTGAACCCAGGGCCAGAATTACACTCATCACCAGTACCCTGGGTTGAGCTCATGGAGCCAGAAGAGGGGATAGTTATCCTTCCTTTGGAACAGCTAGCTCCATGGCTCCCGCCATATCTGCCTCTCCCCAGCAAGACCGGAATATTCCAACCCGCTGTCACCCCAGAGATAGTTGCCCCCTCCCTCCTGCCTCTCCAGCGTCAGGTGTGCCAAGTATTTCATTCATGTCATATCCATTCACCTCATCCACACCATAATCCCACCCACCCACCCCACCCACCCCTATTCAATCCACCCCATTCATTCCAATAGTCATAAATATCCATCACTAACCCCCCCCCCCAATAAATTAAAAATATAATTAATTAAAACACTAGTAAAATAATCAGCAGTTCTTAAAAACAATCAACAGCAAGATGGTGCCAAGCTCCAGGCCGGCTGAGTTCTAAAAAAGTCTAGCGTAAATGTCCAAGTCTCTTGATGGGAGATACACATTTCTTTCTCTAGAGAAGCTAGTTATTCACCCACCCGCTTTTCTCTCTCTCTCTTTAAAAGAAAAGAATCTGGTGGAAAGCTAGCTGCCCCCAGCCGACCTCACACTCAAGCCGATCCCAGGTGCGTAGTCTTCCTCAGATCTTCCTCAGCTGGGCTTGGCTTCCCACTCACTGCTGCTATGTCTTCAGAGCCTGGAGCTGTCATGCAGTTGCAAAGCGATGCCAGCTCTAAGTCCAGCTAGAGCAGAAGGGGGTGTGAATCTGAACTGTGGGGTCGGTGGGTATGGGTGGCGAGAGAACCAGGAGGAGAACCCAATCTGGCATGACTGGTGGAGGAGGTCCACAAGTATTAAAGCTGTCATGTTTGAAGACACCTGAGTTAGAGGTCGGAAGTGCAAGGGTCTTCAAACCTGGAAAGTTTAAGGCTTGTAGACTTCAACTCCCATTTCTGAGCTAGCATATCTGGTAGAAGAATTCTGGGAACTGAAGTCCACAAGTCTTGAAGTTGTCAAGTTTGAAGTTTGTAAAAAGTGTAAATGGTTTTAAAAAGTATAAATAGTTTTAAAAAGTATTCTGCTACACTAGTATTTTATTAAACAATATAATACTGCACCATTTGGTTCAGAATACTTTTTCCCTTGTTTTCCTCCTCTAAAATCTAAGTGCGTCTTATACACCGGTGCATCTTATACACTGAATAATACTGTATGTACCAATTTTTAAAATATTTGGATATGAGTATTTTCTGAGAGTCATGAAGCGGTTCAGTAGCTTTCAATGACAATGGGTTTTAGGCAAAGGTTACTTATTCAATAATGCATTGCCTACTGAGTTGAATGTTTAATATATTTTATACATACCAATATTGGCTTTCCGAGAATAAGAAGGAAACATGAACAGGTTGTCAAAATCTTGATTAGTTTTGTCTTGGGAAACCTTCCTGATAAAAAGATAATTTTATTTAAAATTTTCCTCTTCCTAAGTTCCTAATTAAAAACAAAACTGTAGAGGAAAGGCATGCCGGACTGCAATACAAAGAATATAATAATACATAGATTAGCCTACACAGGAAATATATATTATTACATATTATTATATATTTCCTGTGTAGGCTAATTTATGTACATAAAAATGTTGATGAAATGGCTAGCTATATTTCATTTTGATATGTTACCTCCAGGGGTGGATTCCCAATTCCACCACTACTGGTGTGGTTGCGCATACAGCTCCGGGTGACCAGGAGGCTCGCATGTGTGTCCAGTGGGCATGCATGTATGCCAGAGCGAGATTTGGCTTTGTGCATGCACAGGAAACAAATTCTATGAGAAGACATGTAGGCGCGTGAGATTTTGGCCAAAACCCACCAAACTCTTGCATACATGTGCGTCTTCTTGTGAGATTTTGTTTCCTGCACATGCACAGAAGCCAAATTTTGCTCCGACGTGCACACCTGCCCACTGGTCACCCCGAGTTGCACGCACAGCTCCATTTTCACTACTGGCATGCCGTCACTACACCATCAAGGTTGGAACCCAATACTGGTTACCTCACTTCATTAGTCAAAAAATGCATATACTCCAAATAATATATATTTAACATGTAGCATTTGTTGACACCTTAGATACATAAGGTAAAGATAAAGGTTCCCCTGCACATGCATGCTATTAGTTTCTAGCTGTGGGGCAGTGCTCATCTTTGTTTCTTAGCAGAAGAGCCAGTGCTGTCCAAAGATGTTTTTGTGGTCATGTAGCCAGCATAACTATGGACATACATAATGTGTCTCAAATATATGTGTAACAATGTACATTTTGTTAATCTTCATACTGCTAGTTAGAGACTAAGATACTATCCCAAACCTATGACACTTACTCTGGAGAAGGCTTTGATTTGACTGGAGAGAAATCATATTCAACCTTTTCAAGACTATCTGAAGGCACAAAGTCATCTTCTCTGTCATTGATGTTTGGAGATGTTTTTACTTTGAGTTCATTAAGACTGTTATTGTTATTGGCATCTTCATCATCATCATCTTCTTCTTCTTCTGAGAAATCAAAGGTGTATTTGGGCCTTTCAGCTGTAAAGTGGACACAACCACAATATCTGTTTTATGTTAAATTTTATACTTTGCATTTTAGATAAAGAAAATATGTTGCAAGAGTCTATCTTCAAGATCAAGTTAATTGTACTCAGTATTTGGTTGTCTTCCGTTAGTCATTTGTGATTTCATTTAGAACGGTAGAAGAGGGGAAAAATTTATTGTTTTTTGGCAATAATTGATAAATATTTTTTTGCTGCAACCCATTGGTACCATTTCTCCCATATCTTGTGGAAATCTGATTCTTTTTATTTTGAATTTCCATAGTTATTCTAGTCATCTCCACACATTCCATAATTTTAGAGATAGTTGTTAAAATAGAGGGGAGTTTTCCTGCTTCCATGTCTGGACATATGTAATTCTAGCTGCCGTTAAAATCTGTAAGGTATCTTTCCTCTCATATAAATTTCTGTCTGAATATGCCTAAAAGAAACAGTTCTGGTTTGAGAATTACGTTATTCATTATGACGTGGTCTAAGAGATTTTAAATTTCTTTCCAGAATTTTTTGGTATGGGTACAGGTCCACCATAGATGGTAGTAGGTTCCAGGTTTAGTTGCAGTTTCTGGTTTCTCTTCAGATCATATAAATCTTTCGCCTTATACTTTGCATTTTATATTATGAACATTTGAGGTATTCTATGAGTATTCTATAAAACAGCATTGCAACTGTTTTTGGCATTATATTAGTCTAGGACAATAAACATTGAATAACAAATCAACACTGTAATTAACACTAAGCAGGCCACCTTTTTGTGAATTTGATTACACATTCAAAAGATGATAATTGTAGATATGGTAAGTGCAGAAATTTGGATTACTTGTCCACTACTTGCAAATGAAGATAATTGGTTCACAAGGCAAGTTAAGGTATAAAAAATTACAAATATTTTCAGCTAAATGATTTCACTGGTGAAAAAGTCTATTAAAAGTTGTACTGTATGGAATTATTGAATTGAGACACAAAGAAACACTCTGATAAAACAGTTTCAAAACTAGCCATATATATACAAAAGAGGGGCAACAGATCAATGCAAACTTAATGAAAGGTTTAGCTGATACTGGGATAATTTTAGACACAATAGAGATGTCAGAAGGAAAATATTTTATCTGACAACGCAAAAGCTATTTTTAAAAATGTGAAAAAAGCTTTTTCCCCAAATGATTTAATGATTAAGCATAACATTCTTACTGCAAAAACAGTGGTCAATTATTAAAACTTATTTACAATATAAAACTAAATGATTTTGCTACATTATAGATATTGGCATTACTACCTGCAGCTCTTCTAAGTAAAGAATCTCTTGGAATAATCACAGGGTCATTTTCTTCCAAATCACTTTCAGATTTTGTTTCATCATCTGACCATGGATTTCGTTTCTTAACTTTTTTTGCAGAAGTCTTTGTGGCAGATGGTGTTCTTCTCACTCTAGTACCTAAAACAAGCGAAACATTAGCAGGATAACAAATAATCTTCATAATATTTTCTCTCATTTAGCATTGATAACTTCCCAGATTAATGATACAGAAATTAATTACATACAGGTAGTCCTTGATTTATAACCATTCTTTTAGTGATTTTTTGAAGCTACAATGGAACTGAAAATAGTAACTTCACACTTATGAGCATTGCAGCATTTCCAGTGTCATATGATCAAAATTCATCTGCAAATCAAAGAACCACTGATTTTTATTTCATCTTTTGTCTAGACTAGTTTATTAAGTACTTCTTCAAGGCAGGCTGAGATAAGGTATGGATGTAAAACATGCAAATTTAGCATGTTAGGCTTTGGGTATAAAAATTATATATAAAAAAACATATAGCCCCTCCCTGGTATAAAGCTGAAGGGATCAGATCCTGTGGCCTAGAGGTTAATTCTCTGCCTTACAAGGCAGAAGCTACAGGATCAAATCCCAGTAAGGGTATGGCTAGCTGATGAGGCCAGAACAAGGCTGAAATAGTGCTATCCTAGTCTCCCTTAATTTTAAAAATTCAGCAAAAACTATATATATATATATATATATATATATATATATATATATATATATATATATATATATGTTTTCGTAGATTTTCACGGGTACAGGTATGACGGTCTTGGTATATTCGGGTTTCTTCCCGTGTAGGATTTGGAAATTTCTGGCGACGTTTCGATGAGGTCTCACTCATCATCTTCAGGCTGGTGTTTCTGTCCTTTTTCTCAGGCGAAGACTGCGAGACCTGAGCTGCATTCCTTCTATAAATACTGGTGGCTGGGTGTGTAAATATAGTTTATATTTACAGCAGCACAAAGCTTATAACTTCAGCCTGATGATGGTGAATGTGATTTCACCGAAACGTCGCATAGACACTCAAAATATTACACGGGGCAAAACCCGAACTCAGAACAATCTACATATATATATATTTGTTTTCGTAGAGTTTCACGGGTACGGGTATGACGGTCTTGGTATATTCAGGTTTCTTCCTGTGTAGGATTTGGAAATTTCTAGCGATGTTTCGACGAAGTCCCACTCGTCATCTTCAGGCTGGTGTATACAAAAGAATGATTATGGAAGCCATAGAGATAGAAAAACACCCCCTCAGCATGAACAAACGAGATGACACGTCCCACCTACCAGAGATTTGGAAACCAGCCTTAAACAAAAAAACATATCATAATCATCACCATGTCAATCCTTCAACTAAATGTGATTCCACCAACCAATCAAATCATTAAAACATAGTCACCCAATAATTTGCTACATTCAAACCAAATCTCCATCCCCAACACTATATATAAGGAACAAATGGCAGTTGCAAACATTCTATATTTACAGCAGCACGAAGCTTATAACTTCAGCCTGATTATGCTGAATGTGATTTCACCGAAACGTCGCATAGACACTCAAAATATTACACGGGGCAAAACCCAAACTCAGAACAATCTACACACACACACACACACACACAAACATATATACAGTAGTACCTCGTGATACGAACCCCTCATCATATGAACTTTTCGAGATACGAATCTGAGGTTCGGAATTTTTTTGCCTCTTCTTACGAACTTTTTTCACCTTACAAACCTGCCGCCGCGAATGCTGAACCCGGAAGTTCGGCAAAAGTTCAGGTTCGGGCGAACCCTGAGAAGCGCCGCCACCTGGCTGTCACCTTGCCAGAAGTGGCGTGGAGCTGTCGGTCGGTCGGTCGGCTCAAACGGAGGTGGGGAATCCCAATAGGGAATTCCAGCTTTGACGTCACAGAGACATCCTTCCTGGCCGGCTGATTCTGTGGGACCTGAGCAGGCACTGGGATTTATGCGGCAGGAGGCGGTCTCGGAGGTAATCTGGCCCGGTGCCATGTAGGGCTTTGTAGGTCATAACCAACACTTTGTTTTGTGTCCGGAAACTAATTGGCAACCAATGTAGTCTGCGGAGTGATGGTGAAATATGGGTATGCCTTGGAAGGCCCATAACCGCTCATGCAGCTACGTTTTGGATGATTTGAAGTTTCCGAACACATTTCAAAGGTAGCCCTATGTAGAGAGCATTGCAGTAGTCAAACCTCGAGGTGATAAGGGCATGAGTGACAATGAGCAAGGACTTCCTGTCCAAATAGGGCTACAACTGGTGCACCAGGCGAACCTGGGCAAACGCAAACGCCCCCCTCAGCACAGCTGAAAGATGGTGTTCTAAAGTCAGGTGCAGATCAAGGAGGACACCCAAGTTACGAACCCTCTCTGAGGGGGTCAGCAATTCCCCCCCCCCAGGGTAATGGACAGATGGACGTATCCTTGGGAGGCAATGCCCACAGCCACTCTGTCTTGTCTGCATTGAGTTTGAGCCTGTTGGTGCCCATCCAGACCCTGACAGCCTCCAGACACCGGCACATTATTTCCACTGCTTCACTGAGTGGACACAGGGTGGAGATGACTAGCTGAGTATCATCAGTATACTGATGGTAACTGCTTTGGTTGTGCTGATGGATGATCCCTGGTGGGCCCTGGATAAGGGTTTATCCGTGCCTTTGCATGATCTCACCCAGTGGTCTCATGTAGATATTAAACAGCAGGAGGGAGAGGACCAACCCCAGAAGGTAGGGACCTAGGAATCGACCTCTGACCCCACAATAACACCGACTGCGACCGACCAGAGAGGCACGAGGAGAATCACCATAGGACGGTGCCTCCCATTTCCAACCCCTCCAGCCGGAGCAGAAGGATACCATGGTCAATGGTATCGAAAGTCACTGAGAGGTCAAGGAGCACCAGGACAGAGGATAAACCTCTATCCAGGGCCCGCCAGAGATCTTCCATCAGCGCAACCAAAGCAGTGTCCATACTGTAGCCAGGTCTGAATCCTGACTGTCAAGGGCCTAGATTATAGATTATAATCGGCTTCTTTCAAGGACCATTGACCCCGCTGGAGCGACACCACCTTCTCAGGACGATAGTTGTTAAATACAGCTGGGTCCAGGGAAGGCTTCTTGTGGAGGGGGCGCACAAGTGCTCTCTGAGGGGGTCAAGAGTCCCCCCCGGGTAATAGATGAACAGATAGGTGTCCTTGGGAAGAAAAACCCACAGTCACTGTCTTGTTGGGGTTGAATTTCAGCCTGTTAGCACCCATCCAGAGCCTAACAGCCTCCAGACACCAGCACATTACTTTCACTCTTCACTGAATAGACATGGGATGGAGATATATAGCTGTGCCCTCGGATGACCTCACCCAGCCACTGAGAGATCAAGAAGCACCAGGATAGAGGATAAACCCCTATACTTGGCCCACCAGAGATCATGCGTCAGCATGACGAAAACAGTTTCCATGCTGTTGCCAGGCCTGAATCCTGACTGTTGAGGGCTCAGATAATCAGCTTCATCCAAGGACCATTGAAGGTGGAGTGACACCATCTTCTCAACAACCTTCCCAATGAAGGGAAAGTTGGAGACAGGACAATAGTTGTTAAATACAGCTCGGTCCAGGGAAGGCTTCTTGAGGAGGGGATGCACAAGTGCCTTCTTATAGAGAGTCCGGAAGGACCCCTCCCTCAATGAAGCATTGGTAATCTCCTGGACCCAGCTCTGTGTCACCTCCCTGCAGGGCGAAACTAGCCAGGAGGGACATGGGTCTAATAAGCAGGTGGTGGAACTCACAGCTCCAATAGCCTTGTCCACTTCATCAGGTATGAATATATATTATTTGTTTGTTTGTTTTCTGGAGAAAAATAAAATAGAAAATTTATTTTTCTCCAACATGGAATAAAAAACAATATAAAAGTACAAGCACCAGGGTGATACGACAGAAAACAAACAAACAAAAAAACACATTTTAACGTTTTTGCTTATAATGAAAAGGGAGACTAAGATAGATCTGTTTCAAGCTATTTTGCTCTCATCAGCTAGCCATACCGTTACATGGATTTGAACCTGGGGAGTCTGCCTGAAAGGCAATAGCTTTAACCTAATTAATATATAGCTGATGAGGCCAAAATAAGGCCGAAATAGATCTATCCTAGTCTCCCTTAATTTTCAAATTCAGCAAAAAACATGTGACACATACAGACAGAATTGTCGGCTATCAATAAAATTAACAAATAAGGCCGAAATAGATCTATCTTAGTCTCCCTTAATTTTCAAATTCAGCAAAAAAACCCATGTGATACATACAGATAGAATTGTCGGCTATCAATAAAATTAACTGCCTTGTAAATGGCCCTAGGTTGGGCTGAGAGGCAAAAAAGGGGCTGTGATGTTCCTTCAATACACCAGGGTGATTCGACACAAAAATATGTAACCTTTTCCCTGGTGCAGAACTGAAGGGATTGAATACTGTAGCCTAGAGGATAATTCTCTGCCTTACAAGGCAAAGGTTGCAGGTTCAAGTCCCAGTGGATATGGCTAGCTGATGAGGCCAAAATAAGGCCGAAATAGATCTATCCTAGTCTCCCTTAATTTTCAAATTCAGCAAAAAAAACATGTGACACACAAACACACATATGTGTGTGTGTGTGTGTGTGTCACATGTTTTTTGGCTGAATTTGAAAATTAAGGGATACATACATACATTCATATATATTTGTTGATTAGGGCTGTTTCAGATGTCTGGTAGGCAGTAGGTATCATCGCGTTTATTCATGTTGTGGGGATGTTTCTCTATTTCAATGGCTTCCATAATTATTCTCTTCTTGAAGTGTTCCGTTTCAGAAATTAATTTAGCTGTTTCAGAATCAATTTCATATCCTGTTGTTTTGAGGTGTTGGAAAAGGGAGGAAGTTTTTTCTTCTTTTCTGACTGCATTCTTGTATTCTGCTGTGTTCATTTATTCTCCTATTAATTTGTCCAATATATGTGGCCGGACAGATATTGCATGGTATTCATAGACTCCTTGGTTTTCAGCTGGATCTTGTCTTTGGGTTTCTTAAGATGTTGACTATTTTTTGGTCAGTGCCAAAGACTGTCTTGATATTGTGTTTGTGGAGAATTTTGCTGATTTTATGTGTGGTGCCTTTGATGTAAGGGAGGAAGGCAATGCCGTTGTCCTATTCTGTTTCTTGGTTCTTGAGGGGTGTCTCCTTTCGGATTAGGTTGATAAATTGTTTTTGTCTGGAATCCGTTGGAAATTAATATGCTTGTGAAACTGTGTAATTCAGTTTCCAGGTGGTCTTTGTTGGCTAGGCGTTTGGTTCTGTAGATGAGGGTCTTGTTTATGGAGTGGATCTGTGCAAGGTGGTGAGATTGTGCTTTTAAGTAGTGATTGGTGTGTGGGGGTTTTCCGATACATGAAAGCCATTGGGTTTTTTGTAGATTAGGACATCCAGAAAAGGAAGTTGGCTGATGGCTTCCATTTCCATAGTGAATTATATTTTGGGACGTAGGCTGTTGAAATGTATGAGGAAGTTGTCCAGTTTTTCTTTCCCATGTGGCCAAATAACAAAGATGTCATCTACATATCTAAGCCAGAGTTTGAGTTTATGTTCAGATTTATCTAAGGCATTGGTTTCAAAATGTTCCATGTACTGGTTCCACTTCCTAACGAGCACATACTTCATCCACAATGGATTGTTGGTGGAACCCTCTCATGCAGTCCTCACCTTCTTGCTGTCAACATAGCTGATTCCAAAATCATTGGTTGTTTCAGAAATATCCTGATGACAAGGGAGATAACTTTGTAGCCCTTGTATCAGGTTTGCGGTGGTAATGATCAGGTTGGATGCCTCATTGCCCCATAGATATCTTGTGATCTGTACAATGTAACTTTTCATTATGCTAAACTAAATCAGAAAATTCAATTTGGTGTAATGTTAAGGCATCAGTTTGGAAACCATGAGGTAGTAAGTTCTAATCCTGACAGGCACAATATCAGCTAGGCACTTCCTTTCAATCTCAGGAAGACGACAATGGCAACCAAAACCTTGCTAAGAAAACAGCAGGGATTTGTCCAGACAGTCTCTAAGAACTGAACATGACTGAACAGGAAAAAAAGCTTAAATCAGGAACTGCAAAATTTTAAAGGAAATTACATATTGCCTTTGATATTTATAATTTAACACATATGCATGTTAATCAACTCCTTAATGCTATTATAAGTTTAGTATTGGTGGATCACATTAAACAGATAAATCATTGATCTGTGCAACTCCTGTAATTTGGGGATCTTGCACAATTTTTTCTATTATGTTAAATGCCACTGATGATATGTTTTATTTATTTGATATGGTTAAAATTAAAATACAGTAGTACCTCATCTTGCGAACTTAATTTGTGCTGTGACCAGGTTTGTAAATAGAAAGGTTTGTAAGAAGAAGCAGTTTTTCCCATAGGAATCAATGTAAAAGTGAACAATGCGTGCAAACCCATCTGTGAATTGTATTTAAGCAACACTGGCATTCTGATTCTTGTTCAGGGACGGGTGGAGGAAGCGGGCGGGGGGGGGGGAGACAGTGGAGGCTGCCTGGAGAGAGCCTCATGGGTGGATTGACACATGCGGGGATTGACATGTCCGCCCTACTTGATGGCCTCCATTGGGGCTTAAGAGCCAAAGCAGGCTGCTGGGCCGGCTTTAGCCCTAATCCTGCCTTAATGGGGCTAAGGCTCCTTTAACCCAGCCCACCATTGAGCCAGAGCAGGGAAGGAAGTGAAGGAAGCTTTCCTCTTCCCCATTTGTTATCTATGTGTCCTCCAGTTTTCACGGAGAGTTTATAATCTCTCCTCTTCCCCGTTTGCTCTCCATGTGTCCTTCAGCTTTCATGGAGGGTTTCTAAGCTTTCCTCTTCCCCATTCTCCATGAAAGCTGGAGGACACATAGAGAGCAAACAGTGAAAAAGAAAGCTTATAAACTCTTCATGAAAGCAGGAGGACACATAGAGAGCAAACAGGGAAGAGGAGAGCTTATAAACCCTCTGTGAAAGCTGGAAGACACATGGAGAGCAAACAGGGAAGAGGAGAGCTTATAAACCCTCTGTGAAAGCTGGGGGACATATAGAAAGCAAACAGGGGAGAGGTTCCTCTGTCCTCCACTCATTACCTGTAGTAATGGCACCTGTTTGAATTTGTTATCAGTATAAAAGACACCTGTCCAGAACCTCAAACAGTCACACTCCAAACTTCACTATGGTGAAGACCAAAGAGCTGTCGAAGGACACCAGAAATAAAACTGTAGCCCTGCACCAGGCTGGGAAGACTGAATCTGCAATAGGCAAGCAGCTTGGTGTGAAGAAATCAACTCTGGGAGCAATAATTAGAAAATGGAAGACATACAAGACCACTGATAATCTCCCTTGATCTGGGACTACATGCAAGATCTCATCCCGTGGGGTCAAAATGATCACAAGAATGGTGAGCAAAAATCCCAGACCCACATGGTGGAACCTAGTGAATGACCTGCAGAGAGCTGGGACCAACGTAACAAAGGCTACCATCAGTAACACACTATGCTGTCAGGGACTCAAGATTCTGCAGTGCCAGATGTGTCCCCTGCTTAAGTAAGTATATGTCCGGGCCTGTCTGAAGCTTGCTAGAGAGCATTTGGATGATCCAGAAGAGTATTGGGAGATTGTCATATGGTCAGATGAAACCAAAGTAGAACTGTTTGGTAGAAACACAACTCATCGTGTTTAGAGGAGGAAGAATGCTGAGTTGCATCCAAAGAATACCATACCTACTGTGAAGCATGGGGGTGGCAACATCATATTTTGGGGCGGTTTCTCTGCAAAGGGACCAGGACGACTGATCCGTATACATGAAAGAATAAATGGGGCCATGTATTGTGAGATTTTGAGTGCAAACCACCTTCCATCAACAAGGGCACTGAAGATGAAACGTGGCTGGATCTTTCAGCATGACAATGATCCCAAATACACCGCCAGGGCAACGAAGGAGTGGCTTCATAAGAAGCATTTTAAGGTCCTGGAGTGGCCTAGCCAGTCTCCAGATCTCAACCTTATAAAATTTTTTGAAGGGAGTTGAAAGTCCGTGTTGCCCAGTGATAGCCCCAAAACATCACTGCTCTTAAGGAGATCTGCATCGAGGAATGGGCCAACATACCAGCAATAGTTTGTGCCAACCTTGTGAGGAATTACAGAAAATGTTTGACCTCTTCCATTGCCAACAAAAGATATATAACAAAGTATTGAGATGAACTTTTGCTATTGACCAAATGCTTATTTTCCACCATAATTTGGAAATAAATTCGTTAAAAATCAGACAATGTGATTTTCTGGATGTATTTTCTCATGTTGTCTCTCATGGATGAGGTCTACCTATGATGTCAGTTACAGGCCTCTCTCATATTTTTAAGTGGGAGAAGTTGCACAATTGGTGTCTGACTAAATACTTTCCCCCCCACTGTATGTTGATCATTTTCTTCTCATTGCACATGGTAATAACACAGGTTGAAAATCCTATTGTACTTTTCTGCCATCTAGCAAGTTAGGGATCCAAAACTAACATGTAGAGTTGCAATTTTATAAAATTCAAATTCTCTATAGGAGTTATTTGACTTCACAGATAAGGGTCAATAATTTCAGGGGAGGGGCAGAGGGCTATTTTTTGAATGCCACTTTCTACCAATAAAAGGGGAATTGGTCTTACCTGATACACCTCTTCTCATTAGGTAGAGCCATCATTCAGAACGAGTAATTCTCGTTCACTCAGAATGAGGACAGAGTCTGTTCTTTTTCTTTTTTGCTGAACTCTCACCTGGATCCCAGTTTTGGTAAGGCTGAAGATGCAGATTTGGTGCGGCTACCATAAACAAAAAGATAAGCTTCGCCCTTCCTGATACCACCCAAAAAGAGGCGGATGTTGTTCACCAAAAAAGTGAAAAAGAATCCATAAAAAAGGATAAAGAAACAATAAACTCAATTCCAACAGGAAAAAAAAGAAAAAAAAGGAAACACATGAATAATTCTAACATTTATATGACTTAGTTTGTGAACAAGGAATAAGTTTTCATGTGTATCCCCGGGAGGGACTGAATGATGGCAATCTGATGAGAAGAGGTGCATCAGGTAAAACCAATGCTTCTTCTCCATCTTGGGCGGAACCATCATTCAGGATAGGACGTACCAAAACTCTAGTCCCTCTAGGGTGGGTGAATGCAAGACTTTCCTATTGGGGTTCCTTGTGAACTCATTGTAGGACCTATGTCCAAAAGCTGCATCAGCCGATGCAACATGTCGATCTTGTAGTGTTTAATGAACTGAGTTGGTAATGACCAAGTCGCTACCTGACAAACTTCTGCTAGGGGAGCCTGGGATGCCCAAGCTGCTCTTGGTAGTGTGCCTCCCAGACAACTGGAGTGAGGTTGCCTCCCGGAGTGTCTGGGTGTGGAAAGGCAAAAGCGGGCGTTTCACACTGGTCAGATCAACTTGGCTTCAGCCAAACTGAGGAGTCACCACAGTGAAGGAAAGGCGCTGGCTACAAAGTGAGCGAGCAAGAGGAGAGGAGAGCCCTTCAGCATGGGAAGGAAGAGGCAGTAGGTAGCAGCAGCAGCAGCAGCCGCCTTTCGGTCAAATGAGCAGGAGGTTCCCCCCTCTCACCCGCCTGGGTTTCTCTCTCTGGCGCAGTGTATGGGAGGCTGCCTCGCGCCAGGTGTATGGGAGGCGCATGCTCCTTCTCGCTGCCTCAGAGTCCCTCTTTTTTTTTAAGCCTTAAAGTTTTTGATTTTTAAAATTCATCTCACCTCACTTTCTTCCTTTGGAAGCGACTGTCCTCCTCCTCTTCTTCCTCCTCCTCCTCCCACCCAAATTTCATCTTTTATTTCTTTCCTAATGGGTTTGCACACATTATTTGCTTTTGCTTTGATTCATATGGAAAAAATTGCTTCTACTTAAGAACTTTTCTACTTAAGAACTTGGTCACAGAACGAATTAGGTTCTTAAGTAGAGGTACCACTGTATGAGCCGAGGTGGCACAGTGGGTAGAATGCAGTACTGCAGGCCACTAAAGCTGACTGCTAGATCTGCAGGTCAGCGATTCAAATCTCATCACCGGCTCAAGGTTGACTCAACCTTCCATCCTTCCGTGGTGGGTAAAATGAGGACCAGGATTGTGGGGGCAATATGATGGCTCTGTTAAAAAGTGCTATTGCTGACATGTTGTAAGCCGCCCTGAGTCTAAGGAGAAGGGCGGCATAAAAAAATTGAATAAATATATAAAATAAATAATAATAATAATTTTATTATTATTATTTATTAGATTTGTATGCCACCCCTCTCCGAAGACTTGGAGCGGCTCACAACAACAAAATAGTACAAATCCAATAGTTAAAAACAATTTAAAACCCCTTAATATAAAAACAGTCATACATCTCAGACAAACCATACATACAACGGAAATGGCCCAGGGGAATCAATTACCCCATGCCTGATGGCAGAGGTGGATTTTAAGGAGTTTGCAAAAGGCAAGGAGTGTGTACATGCCCACTATATTTAGTGGTATCACTTAAAAATAATGGTAGCACTTGATAATAATGTAACACAAATTTAAGATAGTTTATGATTTATACTATTTTAAATATACAATTTTTATTTTTACTTTCTAATTTCAATGCCTCTAGCATTAGGGCATATGAATGCGTGCCTCTCTGGCGACTGATGTGCGCTTTGGTTGCTGCCTGGTCCATTGTAGATCCCTAGAATGTAATCGTGCCCAAGGTGTGATGGAAATACATAAAATCATCTTTCCCAAGAGGGAAGACAAATAGCCAGAGGAATCCTGTATTCCTGTTGAACCTGGATCACATTGACTCTCAAGCTCTTTGTTCTGTCCCTACGAAGCACATAACCACAAAAGCAGGGTGGGCAAGAGGAGGGATGCTGTTCCACTGGCTATTCTACTGGCGGATATGGAGCTGCGCACACAGCTTCATCACCGGTGGCTGTGCACATGCCATGCATGTGAGATTCACCTTCTATATGCAGCAGCCGAATCTCACTGTCCCAGTCAGCAGTAATAGCACCCCCCAAGGTCCGGTCGCATGGCTTGCTGTGCTCTCCTGAGCCACAGGCATCTCTTGGAGTGGCGATGGTGGCTGCCCTGAGCAAGTCGTGACCTTTGGGAGCACAGTGTTGGAGGCATGGCACTGCTCTCCCCAGACGATTCGGCTGCTGCTCAGAGAGCAAGGGGAGCAGACAGAGTGACCCTCCGCCGAGCGAGATCCTCCCTCCTCCTTGACCACTTCTGCACAGGTAAGACGTCGGGGTCTGAAATGGAATGAGGCAGGGGGATGGGGGAAGGTGGTCTTACTTGTGCAGGGATGATGGAGGATGTTGCTCGGTAGAGGAGCGGTCTATCTGTTACTCTCGCCCTCTGCTGCTGCAGACGATTCATCTGGGTTTGGGCCTGGTGGTGTGCTGATCTCCACTGAGCCTGGACGAATTGAGGGGCGAGGGGAATAGACAGACTGTCCTTCCGCCAAGCAACATCCTCTATCCTCCCTGCATAAGTAAGATCACCTACGCCTGTCTTCCTCCTTCATTCCGTTCCAGATTGCGACGTCTTACCTGTGCAGAATTGGGTGAGGAAGAGGGAGGATCTGGCAGAGGGATGCTCCGTCTGCTCCTCTCACCCTCCGAGCAGCAGCCAATTTGTCCTGCACATGAGCAGCAAGGCGAAGGGGGTGTGCACGCATGAGCACTCCCCCTCACTAGAGCATTCCAGGAGGACTGCGAATGGCTGCCCTTTACTGCACACAAGTAGTTTAAAGCAAGACCTTTATTAATAAATCCTTTACCCATAAAGAATACGCAAAGTTACAAAAGTCCTAGTTGGCAAACAACCTACTGCTAATCAACCTCATTAATTCGTGGGCATTAGTTCAAAGAAATCCCAAACAATGACAAGCCAATTAAGTCCAGTTATCTTATGGAGCTTCTTCAGCCTGGCAAAGTTCCTAGAGTTCATCTCTGATAACAAGACGCCAACAGATAAACACAAAACAGGTATCACAAAACAAACTCTGATCAAGACGGGTTTTTCCAAAGTTGTTCCCTGCAGCGTTCCAGTTGCATTAGCCTGTAGCTCTACTCTTGAATAGACCTCCCTGCCTCTTGGCAGCCCTGCATGCTCTATTCTCGAGTGGACCTTTCTGCTTCACATCAGCCCTATGTGCTCTACTCTCGAATAGACTTCCACCAGAGTAAACCTTTACTCTATATTTAACATACTGGTCCAAATGCTGTAGATCCAGAATAGCTCTCCATCCGCTGAGACCTAGAGGACTACAGAAAGAATGGTCCCTGCCCCTGCTGGTCCAAAGAGACCTGCTGTATAGCACCTATAACCAGAAGATGGTGCACTGCTTTGTCCATGAGAGCCTTCTTTGAAGGAACTCTGAGTGTGAGGCATTGAATAAAAAACCTTGGAGGGTTGGAGAGAAATTCCAGGGCTAGGTCCTGACTGACAGTATACAGAACCCACCTGTCCTGGGTAGTCTGCTCCCAAGCCAAGGCAAAGATATCCCCTATCCAGTATCAGGGGGAAAGGAATGCCGCACTGGTAGTGGAAATGGAGCTGCATGTGCAGCTCCAGGTGACCAGGGGCGTGCATGCGCATTGGAGCAAGATTTGGCTTTTGCATGTGAAGATTTCAAAATCACCAAAATCTCGTGTGCCGAGAAGTCAAATCTCGCTCAGACGCACATGCATGCCTGCCTGGAGCTTCGCATGGATCAGCACTGGTAGTGGCGGTAAGTTGGAAGCCACGTCTACACCTATCTGGTTCTATGAAAGGGACGTCCCCCGCCTCCCTTAAATGTTTTTTTTTTTGGGGGGGGGGGTGAATTTTTTAAAAAAAATTCTTCTCCAATCACGTGTACAGAAAAAAAGATACCATTAATTTCAAATTAATTTACAATACAACATTTTTACAATTTCGGTATGCATAGATTAAACCAATGCCACCTCCTGACGATTTAACATCTGGACCAAAAAAATAATTATTCCAATTCTTCATATGATAAAAAAAGAAAAAAAAAGAACTGTATACATTTTAGGCTGTTACTATTCTTAATCACATAAAATTAATTAGATCAATTTTGTTGAAACAACGTTTCCATTTTCTCAAAAATCTCCTCCATATCAATTTTCATATATACTTTAAACCCTCTGCCATAATAAATGCCCTTTAAAATAAAATTTAAAAAAAGAAAACCTTAAGGGGAAAGAAAGAAAAGGAGCAAATATTTCCAATTATCTCCAACACGATATTTAAATTACTTTATATAAAAAAAGATAGCTAAAATATATATAAAGGGGCAAAAAAGAAAAAGAGATCCCACCATATAGTATATCCCAAATATCGCCAAAATAATAAACCAAATTAGAAAGGAACCTAATTAAAAAATAGTTCCCTTTCATGAATAGAAATACAAAATAGTAATAAAGATTAAAGAAAATTAGAAAGCAACAGGGAGAGAATAAGGGAAAAAAAATTATAGGGAAAGAGATAAGGAAAGGGGAGGATAAAAACAGAAACTAAATACTCCATGCATTCATACATTCATCATATCCTGTTCTGGTTATACAATTTTCAATCCATAACACTTTCAATCCGCATCATCCTACCCTATTCTACAAAAGAAGAAAAAAGCTCACTGTATGGTCAGTGTAATCATCTTCCCTGTACTAATTTTAACACTTACAATCCATCATCATACTCTATTCTAGAAACAAACAAAAAAAGTCACTGTATAGTCCTTGTAATCATCTTCCCTATACTAATTACAACACTTTCAATCCATCATCGCGCCCTGCTTTAAAATGAAAAAAAGAAATTCACTGTATAGTCAGTGTAATCATCTTCCCGATACTAATTATAACACTTTCAATCCATCGTCATACCCTATTCTAGAAAAAAAGATTCACTGTAGATCAGCAGAATCATCTGCCCTATTATATCACTTTCAATCCAGCAAAATCAACATATTCCATTCTGAAAAGAAGGGAAAGAAAAGGAAAGAAAAGAGGGGAGGAAGATCATTAAATTAAATTTAATAATCATATTCCAGATTATATTAAAAATATAGTCCACATTTCTATTATATCATTATTCCCCTTCCTTAAACTTTAAAAAACTTTATATCAGCATATATCATTAAAATTATTTTCTATTTCCATGCTTTTTCTTTTTACATTCATCATAGTTTATCTGCTTATAGTTCATTTACTTATATAATTCCATAGTCCTTCTCATCTATATATTTAAATCAACAACATTAACTAAATTAATCCTTACACATTAATCATTAGTATTAATCATCCTACCAAACCTAAGCTGACCTAATCATTTTCAATTCAATTTCATATTCAGTAGTATTATTTCATTATCCTAATAATGTCCCCAACAAAATAATTTTATATGTCTCAAAAAAGTAACTTAGTTAACCATTATTTCATATTCAACTCATTTAAAATCTTAATCTTTACATTAATCATTAAAGCTAAGCAACCCTATGAAACCTAATCATTTTCAATTTCTCACTTAACAATAATATTTCATTATTTCCCCCTAGAAAAATTTAATTATTTCCACAAAGTCAAGATTTTTTAAAAAATCTCAAATATCTTAGTTAAATGATCAATTCATCTCATTTAAAATCTAAATCTTTAATTAAATCCTCCTGCATTAAATCAATTTTATTCCTAAAAGTTTCATTACATTATCTTATAACAAAGTCCAATTTAAAATCAATTTAAAGTCAATTTCATTTTAAAAATCTATTTAAAAGTTTTAAACCTTCATTTAAATCCTTTACTTTTAATAATATTATTTCATTATTCTAAAATTTTACCTACCAGAATAATTTTATGAGTCACAATATCTTAATTAATCAGTATTACATATGCCACTCAATCAAAGTCAATTAAATCAATTAATAACCATAGTCTTAAATTAATACCTCCTCCATCAGAGCAGATTCTTCCTTGCAATTTCATTAAACTTTTCAAATAGTAAAGTCCAATTAGAGTCCAATTAGAGTCTAGTTTGAATTAATAGTCCAATTAATTTTTTTTTAAAGTCCATTTATGTCCTTTAGTGTAAACCTTCTTCTTTGAAAATCCTGTCAGCCTCCATATTCCCATTTTATGTTCTTACTTGCCTAGATGTGACCTATATGTCCTTCAGTTAATGTGCAGTATCTCCTCTCAAGTATAAAAAAGAAATTCTTCCAGTTATCCATGTTCCAAAACAAACCTGGAGACAATCTTTTTACAGCAGCATACATTAATATCAAGCAGCTTCATCTTTCCAACAAGAAAAATAAAATAAAAAGCCACCTGGCACTAATTGCATCACAAAACTCCTTGTAGTACCTCCTCCGACCCGAGGGTGGCAGTAGATTATCACAATTGATCATTCTTGGTAGTTGTTATAACGAGAAGTGACATCATCGCAGAGAGAAAGGAAATGCCTCAATAAATTAAAAGAAAAAATCCCGATTCAAGCTCCAAATCTTTAAATTATTTAAAATTTGTCCAATAAAAGAAGAATAACAGGGCAATTTGCTATGACTTTAAAGCTTTCCGCTAATCGCCCCATAGCCAATCAGCTGCTTCCACACGAATTCCAGGCATTTCTGCTTCACGAATAGAAAAAAGTAAGAAACAACCCGTTTTAAGTTCTTTCCAACTCTCCGCACTCACCAGCACTTCGCTTAAGCATTTTTCACCTTGCCATCACTGAAATCCATTCTCTTTCCATGTGTTTCCAAGCTTCTTCAATCCCTGCGTTACGAAGTCGTTTGCAGCTAGTGTCTGCCAGGCATGGCAACCTGGCAGACCTTGCGCCACCGCCGGTGCGACACAAAGCCAGTTCACCTGCTGGGGCATGCCGACCCCAAACCAAGCCTCCGGTAACATCCCCTACGTCACCTCCTCTGCAAGGAGGATCGGGCCCGATTCAAAAGAGCCGGGACCCCCAGACGGTGGGGATTTGGGGCTTCCCTCATGAGAGCGAGGGAGCCCCATGGCGCCACGACCATTGACCCTGCCCCTCTCTCCGCCTCCACTAAATGGTTGTTTGAATTGCCTCCTCCTTCCCTCCCTTGTTTGTTCTGGGCTTGGCATTGCCTGAATCTGGACTGATCTTGAGAGCAGGGAAAACTGAAACTTTGTTCACTCCCTAAAAGGGCCAACGAGGATATGGGAACTGCCGGAAATTACCCCTTCTTGATATAGATGGGAGAATTTCTTATCCCGAGTCTCGATAAAAATAGAGTCCAAAGTCTCACAGAAGAGGAGTTGACTCTTGAAGGGCACGGAAGCCAGTGTCACTTATCATGGGTATCTGCTGACCACATGCACCTGGAGACTACCAAAGCTATTGCCTTAGATGCGAATCAAGAAGCATGCAGAGAAGCCACAAACTGGATGGCTGCAAAGATCTTATTTAGATCCTGTTGTGCCCTTGTATTAGATGTTGGAATGTGCTCTTGGATGAGCTGTAGCCATATCAAGGTGGAGTGGTTGAAAAAGGATGCCAATGATGCCACCTTGATGCTGCATGGTCAAGACTGATGAGTCTTGACCAATGATTTTGTCTTCCGGATTTAACCACTCTTCAGAATCAACCAGCATGGTTGTTGGAGAATGTAAAGCTATCATAGGGGGATCCACCATGGGTATCAAAATAAGGGATGCTAGTTCAGGTCCTACATTGAAATGCTTGTGGTCCAGAGATGAAGGCATCAGAACTGAGGCTGGAGCTAACCATTGGCATTGGATGTTGTACAGAAATAGTTGTGGAGCTGGGACAATGTCTACTTCTGGTGTGAACATGGTGAAAAGAGGGTCCAAGAGCTGGATCTCCAATGGGCCTGAGTTTGGATTCATTTTCAATTCTGCTGCTTGTAGAAAGGGACTTGAACAATCCTGGAGGAAAGAGAGCATTGGAAATGTGTTGATCCTGGGAAATCCCTTCATCCTCTAATAGTTCATAGTCCTGGTCTAGTTCTACTGGGACCTTTTACACTTCCTCATCTGGCACACCAGAATATAGTACAGATTCTTGAGTCTGGGGAGGAGAGAGGGAACTCCAGCCTAGAGCTAGATTTTTCTGAGTTTAATTGACTGATTCTTCACCAGGACTGAAGACCCGCTAAGAGATCCTACTGTAGTGCCATAGATAAAAGCCTCTGCAGAGTGGCATGGTCTAAAGAGATAGATAAGGCTGAGGAGCTTCCTGTCATAGTGGCTTCCCTTTGAGTATTGGGACTGGAAGCTGAGTAGGATGGTTCAGAATTCTGGAATGCTTCCAGTGTATGATTTGGGGAGGATCTTGGGAACCCTGCAGCCCGTAGCACCTCTATATTGCTCCTAGAGAGACCCAATAGTTCAGGGCTAAAAATAAGGACTCGAATCCAGGGAGCCCTGGCTTTAGAGGCCTGATCACATAGCTTTCTCAGCCTCGTTTCTTCTTCGCTGTGCTACCTCAGAGGCTTTGGATCCCTTGGAAGGCTGAAGGCTCCAAGATGGCGGTTGGCAGGAACTTTTGAGCCAGGCACTCCCCTGTCGGCCGCTTTGCTTGCTGGATGGAGCCACGGTGCAGCGATTAGCACCAGAAAAGATAAGTGGTGGGAACACTAAAGTTTAAAAAGGGCTCAGGCTGCCTGAAAAAAACATTTGATCAGATGTTTGGAAAGGAATCAATCTTTATGTATCCTGTTAGTGCCTGGATTTGGTGCATACCAGTATTCCCTTTGCCATCCAAAGATTCTTGCTCCGGTTGGCTGACCAGGACAAGTCTAGATGGTCAATGCCAGTCTAATTTAACCTCGCCGGGCAGATCAGAGCAAGCTATGACAATCAATGCCCCAGAAACGGCTGGAGACAACACAACAGGAGCCTCGGCTCTCCTGCCGGGCACCAAGAAAAAATCGGGAAAACCTGAGAGTCTAACTATTGGCTGAGTTCATTGTTCCATTGAAAAGTCCAAGTCTAAGCCAAAAAGGGGCAAAACAAAAAGAGATATACAGTAATAAGAAAGGAGAAAGGGTAAAAAATTCCCAAAGAATTGTAACTCACAATCTCTGGTCCACTGGGTGAAGCCAGATTCAGGAAGGAGTCAGGAAGCCACAAGTGTCCTCTCTGAGGACCGAGTCAAAACTGGGATCCTGGTGGGAGGTCCCAGCAAAAAAAGAAAGAACAGATTTGGCCCTCACTCTGAGTGGATGAGGACTACCCATCCTGAATGATGTTCCACCCACGATGGAGAAAAGAATTATATTGTTCACATGGTAGGATTTTTGCCATTTATGAAGAACCAACTTTGATTCTCAAGTACAATTATTATAATGTTTGATACTCTTTGACTTTGGTTTGTTTTCTTGCAGGTTTGTTATTCAAATCAAGTAACATCATCAATGTTACAGTACCAATGAGCCCCCGTTTCAAAAATATTTTCCTTTATTGGTATACATTATTATAGTCTCATTTTTACCAAATACCTCTTTTATTTGGACTCAGGCCCATGATTAAATTTTCTGTCAATTGAAACAACACTGGCTTCTGCCCCTCATAATTATTTTTAACTGTTAGCTTGTTATGCCATGAACATGAGGTTATGTCTAACTTCTAGTGTAACCTGTTCAATCTCATTATGATTATTTTTATCCAGTGATATATTACTAGTCACAAGTTGGATCCAATTGTACTACTATTTCCTTTATGTTTCCATGTCGAACAACTTATTGCCTACTTGGTCCAGAGACTTTTGGGAACTGGGTCATGCACGCAGTGGGCATAAGTGCAGGCATGCATGCAAAAAAACCACCCTCCCTCCCGCCGCCACCACTGCCAGTCCTCAGAGCCAGAATGATTTGGGATTGCTGTATTACAGGCTGCCCTCATTGTATCTGTTCTTCATATAGTGGTGACAAGACAACATCACATTATGTTGCTTTGTCCTTGATTCCCCAGTAGCTGGAAAAATTGATAATAACATAAATGAATAAATACTTTTTAATCCTTCATCCTCTACATAAATAGTAATTGAAAAGTTATAGTTATCACACTATTTTTTCCAATACTTACCGTATTTTTCGGTGTATAAGTCGCACCTTTTGCCTCCCTAAAAGAGGCTGATAATTAGGGTGTGTCTTATACTCTAAATGTAGCCTTTTCCCCTCCAGCTCTAACTAGTTGCTAACAATCTTCCCAGTTCTTACCTTGCAGGCTCTTTCATTATTTCTCTCTGTGAAGAATGTTTTCCAAGCCCTAAGTTTGTGCAGGGTTTGTTTCATTACTCTAACTTACTCTGAGTAAGTTTCTTTCCAGCCCTAGCCAAGTGCTAACAATATTCCCAGCTTTTACCTGCTTGCAAGCTCTTTCATTCTTTCTGCCAAAAATGTATCCCAAACCCTGTCTTTTTAGGGGCGGGGGGGGGGGGGTTATTGCTTTACTTGCTTCAGATATATCTTTCCAGCCCTAACCAAGTGCTATTAATGTACTCAAACTCTTTCATTGTTCACTCTCTGTGAAGAATCTTTTCCAAGCCCCAAGTCTTTGAAGGGTTTATTTCATTACTCTAACTTGCTCTGAGTAAGTTTCTTTCCAGCCCTAACCAGGTGCTAACAATGTTCCCAGCTTTTACCAGTTTGCAAGCTCTTTCATTGTTACTCTCTGCGAAGAATGTATTCCAGGCCCTGTCTTTTTAGGTCTTTTTTTTTCATTGCTTTACTTGGTCCAAATGTTTCTTTCCAGCCCTAACCAAGTGCTAACAATATTCCCAGCTTTTACCTGCTTGCAAGCTCTTTCATTCTTTCTGCCAAGAATGTATCCCAAACCCTGTCTTTTTAGGGGTTTTTTTCATTGCTTTACTTGCTCCAGATATATCTTTCCAGCCCTAACCAGATGCTATTAATGTACTCAAGCTCTTTCATTGTCACTGTCTGTGAAGAATGTTTTCCAAGCCCCAAGTCTTTGCAGGGTTTATTTCATTACTCTAACTTGCTCTGAGTAAGTTTCTTTCCAGCCCTAACCAGGTGCTAACAATGTTCCCAGCTTTTACCAGTTTGCAAGCTCTTTCATTGTTACTCTCTGCGAAGAATGTATTCCAAGTCCTGTCTTTTTAGGGGGGGGGGGTTCATTGCTTTACTTGGTCCAAATGTTTCTTTCCAGCCCTAACCAAGTGTTAACAATATTCCCAGCTCTTACTGCTTGCAAGCTCTTTCATTGTTACTCTTTGCAAAGAAGAATGTTTTCCAAGCCCTAAGTCTTTGCAGTTTTTTTCCATTGCTCTACTTGCTCAGACTGTTTCTTTCCAGGTGCTAATGATGTTCCCAGCCCTTAATGGCTTGCAAGCTCTTTCATTGTTACTCTCTCAGAATATATTTTTTTAAGCCCTTAGCCTGGGGATTTGTGAGCCACCCCGAGTCTTCGGAGAGGGGCGGCATACAAATCCAAATAATGAATAAATAAATAAAATAAATAAAATAATGTGCTGAAGCTGACCAGACTAAGGATGCTCGTTAGATTAATACCTGGTAAGCAGATTCTTTCCCCTATTTTCCTTCCCAAAAACTGGGGGAGGAAAACTTTGGGGAGGAAAACTATTTTCCTCCCCAAAAAGGTCTGTCTTATATTCCAGTGCTTCTTATACTCCGAAAAATATGGTACATGATTTTTTTTATTTTTATCAGGCGATCCAAATGTTAGTTTTAGCTTGCTTTTTTTTAAAAAGGCAGTGCATGTGAGGCAAAGATTGTTCTAAACACTACAAATACATAATGCTGGTAGAACACCTTTGTAATGTTTGAACTTGAATATTGGAAACCTGCTCTGGGTCTCCACAAGATATTTCTTTTTGTCAAATTATTACTCACTAAGCTCTTTCCTCTCTCTCTTGGGTTTAGGTGTCTTAATCACTGGACCAGAGGTATTAAGCAATTCTTCTCCAACACCTTCTATTGGTGTACCACCAAATTCTTCATCAAATTCCAACTTTATTGCTGAAGTATCAAGGTCCCCCTAAAATGAAAAAGTAAACAAGTGAAGTTACTGTTATAGTTAGGAGAAATATGTTCAATATATAGCTTTGGAGATAAACCTCAATCTTTCAAATTTCATTTCCAACTTAGAATTTGAAATGATATACATATATAGCATTGTCTTTCCATTTCACAAAGATAATTAAGGCAATAAATAACTCAAAAATAGCAATAAATTGAATTCAAAAATAGAAACTATTAAAACATATACATTAAAAATAAGATCAATACTAAAAGATTCATAAATTAAATTTTAAAATTTGGGTTTTAACCTTTGTAAAAACCAAAGAGACAAGAATTACATTCAGTTTCCAAGCAAGTGCATGCTACATTTTGCTAGTACTAGAGAAAGAAAATATTATATTCTAGTTATTTTTAGTTAGATTACTGTTAAAAAATGTTAAATATTGCTATTGTAAGGAAAATCCAAAAATATTCAGATAGTCTAGAACAAACTGGATAATCATTGCATAATATTGCCCTCCCCTTTCCTTTTGAATGGTTTAATCATATTGCCATTTGGTTTTACTATAGTTTTAAAAACATATATACAGTAGAACCTTGGTTAATGAACACCTTGGATAGTGAATATTTCGGATAACAACCAAAAATTTTGTTAAAACTTTGCACTTTGATACCAAACAAAAACTCAGATATCGAACAGAAGTTTTTGGTTGTTGTTCAAAATGTTGCACCCATTGTCCCTCACTCCCCCACCTCTCCTTCTCTCTTTACATCTTGCCTCTCTGCCTTGGTCTCCTCCCCAGGGGAGCAGCAAAGCGTCACTTCGGCTATGATGAGGCAGGCGCTGAGTTTGCTGATCCCGGCGGCAGCGGCTTTTCTTTAAGGACAGTGATGGCAACTACGGCTTCTCTTCAAGGATAGTGGCGGCAGTGGCCTGGGCATGGGCGTAATGTTCCCAGTGCTGCTGTTCCTTGAAGGGAAGCCACCGGAGCTGCCTCAACAGTTGCCACCACCATTGCCACCAGCTGGTCCCAGCGGTGGCGGCAACTGCTGAGGCGGCTCCAGCGGCTTCACTTTGAGGAGCAGCAGTGCCAGGAACATCATGTCCATGCCCAGGCCCCCACCGCCGCCACTGTCCTCGAAGAGAAGTCGCTGGAGCCACTGCTGCCGCTGTCCTCAAAGAGATGCTTTGCTGCTCCCCAAGAGAGAGAGAGAGACAAAGGCAGAGAGACAAGAGGTAAGGAGGGGGGGGGAGAGAAAAAAATCCTTTATCGCAGGTGGTTCTGGAACAGAACACCCGCGATAAACGAGGGATCAATTTTCCCCATAAGAAATAAAGGAAATGGCGAGTCAACAGGGGCTGGGAACCAATTAAATCTATCTCCTTTATTTCTTATAGGGAAAATTGTTTCAGATACCGAACATTTTGGCTAACGACCAACATTGCAGAACGGATTGTGGTCGTTAGCTGAGGTTCCATTGTATTTGTAATTTTGAAATTACTTCAGTAGTTTTTAAATTGCTTTCGATTAAAAAAAGATATAAATTATTCTTGGGAAAATCTAAAATATGTTAAACAAATATTTTAAAAGTTTTAGTTACCTTCTTTTTTTTTAGTAATTTCTTACTGGCATCAGCTTTCATAGCTGATGTAATCTGTGGAACTACTTTCCTGCCAAAAGGAGAAGGCATGGTCTCTTCTAAGTGAAGTTTTTTCATCTTGGGTTTACCAACTTTGCCTTTTATGGGTTTGCTAGTCATTCCTGCCAGTACATCCTCTCTTTCCTGAGCTTCTACTTTCTAAAATATATATGAAAATAAACATTAAGTATAATCAGCTTCTAAAATCTATAAAATCTGAACATATAATGTATGTATTCTAATATATTATATTAATATATTACACACATTTTTATAATTTATTTAATTATGAGAGTATCTTTAAATATAATGTAGTTGCATTCTTTCACTAATATTCCTATAAACATTTAGATTAGACAATTACATCAAATTCCTTAAAAAAATAATGGATTTCAAATCGCTTTAAAAATCAGGCAAATAAAAAATTATAAGTTCATTAGTTTATTTATAAAGAAATATTACTAGATTTTTTAAGTTGCTAAGAAATCAAATATGCAGAAAAATCTAGGAACAACTTAGGAACATCAGCAGAATCTTATCTGGCCACTCTGTTTAGGGTAACTCACTCCCTTCTTAATCAGAGTTCCTTCGTAATCCGGGGGGAGTTGGAGAACCCTTACAGAGCAGTGCCGAGGATTTTAACACATTTTTCGCTGATAAAATCACTTGGCTCCGGACAGACCTTGACTCCGATTGGATAGTAGAGTCGGCTGACGATGAGTCAGTCGAGGTGACTAGAGCTTGTTGTTGTCCAGGAGTTTAACCTGGTGACACCTGATGAAGTCAAGGCCACTGGAGCTGTGAGTTCTGCCACCTGTTTACTGGATCCATGTCCCTCTTGGCTGGTTTTGACTCCTGATTGTGCAGAATGTGGCCGTGACAGCTGTTGTGGGGCTCCCTAGATTTGCCCATGTCTCGTCAACACTCCGCGGCCTGCACTGGCTGCTGATTAGTTTCCGGTCACAATTCAATGTGTTGGTAATCACCTATAAAGCCCCACATGGCCTCGGACCAGAAAACCTTAGGAACCGTCTTTAGCCGCACGAATCCCAGCAACTGATAAGGTCCCACAGAGTTGGCCTTCTCCAGGTCCCGTCGATTAAACAATGTTGTCTGGTGGGCTCCAGGTGACACGGAGCTGGGTCCAGGAGATTGTCAATGCTTCTTTGGGGTGGGGGTCCTTTCCGGCTACCTACAAGGAGGCACTTGTGCGCCCCCTCCTCAAGAAGCCTTCCCTGGACCCAGCCATACTTAATATCTATTCATCCAGTCTCCAACCTTCCCTTTATAGGGAAGGTTGTTAAGAAGGTGGTGTCACTCCAGCTCCAGTGGTCCTTGAAAGAAGCTGATTATCTAGGCCCTCAACAGTCGGGTTTCAGGCCGGGCTTCAGCACGGAAACTGCTTTGGTCGCGCTGATGGATGATCTCTGGCAGGCCCAGGACAGGGTTCTATCCTGGTGCTTCTTGACCTCTCAGCAGCTTTCGATACCATCGACCATGGTATCCTTCCGTGCCGGTTGGAGGGGTTGGGAGTGGGAGGCACTGTTCTGCGGTGGTTCTCCTCCTACCTCTCCGGTGAGTCGCAGTTGGTGTTAGTGGGGGGTCAGAGGTCGACCTCTAGGTCTCTCACTTGTGGGGTGCCTCAGGGGTCGGTCCTCTCCCCCTTACTTTTTAACATCTACATGATACCGCTGGGTGAGATCATCCAAGGGCATGGGGTGAAGTATCATTAATATGCTGATGATACCCAGTTATACATCTCCACCCCATGTCCAGTTAGTGAAGCAGTGGAAGTGATGTGCTGGTGCCTGGAGGCTGTTGGGGTCTGGATGGGTGTCAACAGGCTCAAATTGAATCCTGACAAGACAGAGTGGCTATGGGCTTTGCCTTCCAAGGACAATCCCATCTGTCCGTCCATTACCCTGGGGGTGAATTTTTGACCCCTTCGGAGAGAATTCACAACTTGATCCACAGTTAACATTAGAGCACCATCTTTCGGCTGTGGCAAGGAGGGAGTGTGCACAGGGAGTCATTGCTCACAGTCGCTCATGCCCTCATCACCTCGAGGTTCAACTACTGCAACACTCTCTACATGGGCTACGTTTGAAGAGTGTTCGGAAACTCCTGATTGTGCAGAATGTGGCCGTGATAGCTGTTGTGGGGCTCCCTAGATTTGCCCATGTCTCGTTAACACTCCGCGGCCTGCACTGGCTGCTGATTAGTTTCCGGTCACAATTCAATGTGTTGGTAATCACCTATAAAGCCCCACATGGCCTCGGACCAGAAAACCTTAGGAACCGTCTTTAGCCGCACGAATCCCAGCAACTGATAAGGTCCCACAGAGTTGGCCTTCTCCAGGTCCCGTCGATTAAACAATGTTGTCTGGTGGGCTCCAGGAGAAGAGCCTTCTCTGTGGCAGCCCTGGCCCTCTGGAATCAACTCCTCCCAGAGATTAGAACTGCTCCCACACTCCTTGCCTTTCATAAGTCACTGAAGACCCAGCTATGTTGTCAGGCATGATGAAATTGAGATGCCCCATGGCTTATATTGTTTCTGTATGGTATGATTGTGTTGCATGGTTTTAAATGACAGGTTTTTAGATCTCTTTTAAATATATTGGATTTGTCACATTGTTGTTGTTGTTGTGAGCCACTCCGAGTCTCCAGAGAGGGGCGGCATACAAATCTAATAAATTATTATTATTATTATTATTATTATTAACTCTAAACCAGTTTTACTCAACCTAAAACTGTCTGAATACATTCCAGCTCCCACAGACACCAGGAGGTTACTGTTTCCTCATTGCAAAATCTGCAGCGAATACAGATTTGAAAACACAATTCAAAAATGAAATTGCATAAATCCCATTCTCTTATCATGAATTTGGTTATCTAAAGATAATTATTTGCCAACAAATAAAAGTGTAATATAAAACTTGACAGTGTACATGGATTTTGATATAGGTCAGCATACTTCAAGTTCTTCTATAAAAGCTGCTAAATCTTCTTTCCAAAGATCAGAAGAAGATTTTCTCTTGAGATCATTGAGCTCCTTTCCCTACAAGACATAAAAAAATAACAAAATAATTTGTATTAGAAAGATATTTTCAACATTTAAAGGTAAGCTAACATAAGAACATAAATATGACTGTGTTTGATAAGGCCAAGATCCATCTAATCCAACATTTTGTTGCTTACAATGGCTAGAGTCCTGAAGTACTCAGAAGTAGAAGTTGGAAATCTATCTCCCTCTTTCTAATGTTATCCCCTAACAATTGATATTAGGAGGCAAAGTTTTCTGAATTGGAAGGTAACATTAAGACTTCAAAGCAAATATGATTTGACAGATCTATCCTGGGTAAATTTATTGCAGGCATCTTTTACATTAGTGGCTACCACTTTGTTTTGTGACAGTGGGTTCCACACAATAATTATGAACAATGTAAAGTTGAGCTTTGATCTTCTACATCAATATTATCAAGGTGAAAATGGGTGAAAAACAGCCCGTTTTTCACAAAAATGGGGACATTGCCATCCTCCAGCATCCAGTAGTTCTCTGCAGGGTTTTCAGACCCTTTTCCCACCCCATTTGGGGGGGGGGGGAGAAACGGGCAAAAACAGCCTGTATTTTTTACAAAAACAGGACCATTTTTACTATCCCCCAGCACCAGGAACCCCCTGCAGGCTTCCCAGACCCTTTGCCCACCCAATTTTTGCAAAAAACCAGGCAAAAAGTGGTCCGTTTTTCACAACAATGGGGCTCTTTTTAACCTTCTAATTACCTCATCTAGCAAGACTGGAGGAGGAATTCTGAGTGTTGAAGTCTACTAGTCTTAAAGTCCACTTGTTTTATAGCTTAAAGTTTGAAGTTTGTAAAAGTATACATTGTTGTAAAAAGTATATATATTTGTAAAAAAGTATTCTGTCTATACTGGTATTTTATTAAATAATATATTACTTTTTTCACCTCTAAAATCTAGATGTAACTTGCAACTTTATATTTTTTTCAACCTAAAATAATATTTTCAATAGCATATTAAGAAATATGTTCAAAACTCAGAAAATACCTACTTTTGTATCTCGCTGCTTAATGATTTCCTCAACTTTCTCTTTGGTAAGCCACCACAAAGACATATTTAAGATGTAATTGAAATCTGGACCTGAAGTAGATCCTGAAGAAGATGAATGATCATCATTCAGATTCTGCATTTCTTCCTCTTCTGCAGCCTATTTAAAGAAAAAAAATTCATACATTGTATAAAATTCTAAAAAGGACATTTATTTCTATACAATAAATAGTATTTTTTCCAACCAGCCATTTTGCATAAGCTTTAATTCCTTCTTTATACTCTCTAAACTCTACTGAAGAAATCAATGTGTTTACTGTATTATCCTTTTGAAATGCATGAATGTGACTATGATTTTTTTTCAACCCAATAAATAAAGACCAATGGTGGAATTATGACTTACTTTTTCTTGAGCTTCTTTCCAGGCTTTGACAGGGTCAGATTCATAACCTCTCTGGACTAACATCTGAATCAAATCTCTCTTTGATTTGTTCTCTATTGGGGTGGGAGGGAATTGCAATGAAAAATATGTATGTATGTATCAAAGAGGTCAATTCAAGAGGAAATTATAAATTCACAATATCCTTTATTTTGTTCTTACCTATGGCAATTTTCCCTTGTATTTTCTCTAAAATAAAGCGAGCTTGATTGTTAAGCTTAGTAGATTCTGCCCCTAACATTCCTGCAAGCCACTCTTTACGCAAACCATAATAATTTAAACGTAAGTCAAAGAATTCTTTTAAAATATCTTGCACAGTTTCATATTTCTTCAGACAACCCATATGATCAAAAAGTACCTAGAGAAATGTAAAAAAAAAAAGATTAAAAACTATTTCCACTATTCCACAATGTTAACTAAATGCTATTATTTCTAAAGGAAAAGTATATTTTTTATAGAAAACTAGAGTCTTAAAATTACTCAGCTTTAAAGAAAAAAAAAGATTTCACTTGTTTTACATGAAATTGACAAAGCTGTTTTTTGGAAATTAATAAGAATGTCTTAATCATTGTTAAATATATGTGATGCTTTTTTCACTTTGTTTCCTGCCCCAAGAAAGTATTAAATATTAAATTAAAGTCAAAGAAGCATTTGATTTTATCTTACAACTAGTTATTTTGTTTGCATATACTATTACAATGTTATTGCTTGTGGTCTGCATGTGTGCAAAGGGCCAGGGAAGAATGTGCAGATATAGCCCAGTGACATGCCACCTTTTCTATTGGCTTCAGCACTAACTTTCTGGAGGAACTGAAAGGAAGGCTTTAGGCCACCAGGTGTATGAATTTTTTAATATGGAAGCTTCAGTAAAATAATGACAAGATATTTGAAGACCTAAACTTGTTTAATATCTTTGCTATTGATTTGCCACCTGTAATTATGTCCAGAAGACATTGGAGGAAAAATAGCTTTTCAAATTATTAATAATTAAATTATTATCTCCGAAGTAGGAAGCACTTTTACTACTCCCCTCAAAACAGTGGATGAAATAAAAATAGGCAAAACTTATTGGAAGTTATTTTAGTTTGCCTATAAATTGATAGTGTATTCTGCATACCTCAAACAAGAATTTAGAAGTGTTTAATAAAGTCTGCTATGATGAGAAATCATTCTGCAGAACAATCGAACAATTGCTTATTATTAATTTTAATGTTGCAATCTTACGCATATTAATTGGTTGCAAGCCTTGCCAAATAAAATACTGTAATTTCCTTCTTAAAAAACATACAGCATTACACTATGTATTTTTGAAAAGCTACATACATATATGAGAGAAAATACTCATTTAGTCACTGTTTTAAGAATCAGATGCTAAATGAAATTGCCACTTTTGAATTTTCAGTGCATTTAAATGCTAATTAAATACAGTGGTACCTCAACCTAAGAACATCTCTATTTAAGGACTTTTCTAGATAAGAACTGAGTGTTCAAGATTTGCCTTTTCTCAAGAACCGTTTTCTACTTAAGAACCTGAGCCTGGAAATTTTTTCCAGAAAATCTGAGAGTGGTGCGAAGGCCCGGCCAGTTTCCTGCCATTCCCCCTTTAATCCCGGCCATCTCGGGCTTTTCTGGGCTGCCAGAGGAGCCTTTCGGTAGCGCTTAAGGAGGCTTTGGCAGTCCAGAGCGAACAAAGCATTTTCGTTTCTCTGGGAGCTTGGAGACGGAATAAACCTCTGCCAGCGCCCAGAGAAAAGAAACACTCCTTTCGTTCTGTGCAGACCAGAGTGAATGGATCGTTTTCCTTTTTCTGGGGGCTTGGAGAGGGAATAAACCACTTTGCTATGGTGACTCCCTTGCGCTGCCTTCCATACATCCCTTGCGCTGCCTTCCCGGAGCATCTGGCCGCGGAAAGGCAAAAGGGGGCACTTTGCCCCATCCAGATCAATTCGGCTTCAGCCAAACTGAGGAGTCACCACCGTGAAGGAAAAGTGATGGCTACAAAGCGAGCAAGTGAGAGGAGAGGGGAGCCCTTCAGCATGGGAAGGAAGAGGAAGCAGGTAGCAGCAGCAGCAGCAGCAGCCACCTTTCAGTCAAAGGAGTGGGAGGTTCCCCCCTCTCGCCTGCCTGGGTTTGGGAGTGTATGGGAGGCAGCCTCACACTGGGTGCATGGAATGTGCATGCTCCTCCTTGCCGCCTCAGAGTCCCTCTTTTTTAAAAAAAGTCTTAAAGTTTTGAATATTTTTTTATTCTCCTCACCTCACTTTCTTCCTTCGGCAGCAACTGTCCTCCTCCTCCTCTTCCTCCTCCTCCTCCCACCCAAATTTCTTTATTTCTTTCCTAATGGATTTGCATGCATTATTTGCTTTTACATTGATTCCTATGGGGAAAATTGCTTCTACTTACAAACCTTTCTACTTAAGAACCTGATCATGGAACGAATTAAGTTCTTAAGTAGAGGTACCACTGTAATTATAGGCCAGAAGAAAGTTTTTATTTTACCTCTATTTAAGAACTTAAATTAAGACTGAGGTGACAAGGAGGAGCACACGCCAAGCGCCCAGAGAAAGGAAAATGCTTTGTTCGGTCTAGACTGACAATGTCTCTTTAAGCGCTACCAAAAGGCTCCTCTGGCAGCCCAGAAAAGCATAAGATGGCCAGGATTAAAGGGGGAATGACAGGAAACTGGCCAGGCCTTTGTGCCGCTTTCAAATTTCCTGGGAAAATTTTCTGGGCTCGGGTTCTTAAGTAGAAAATGGTTCTTAAGAAGAGGCAAAAAAACCTTGCACACCTGGTTCTTATCTAGAAAAGTTCTTAAGTAGAGGTGTTCTTAAGTAGAGGTATCACTGTACCTTGAAAAAGAATTCCCAGCATTATTTTAAATAAAGAATTACCAGGGAATGGATGACCTTAAGTAGACAGCAAAATAGGATAAAGGAAGCCAACAAACTAAAGGGACTTCTAATCAACAGAATTAATAGGCTGGGAACTGTAATTCAATCTCATCTGAAAGGAATTGGACTCCCTTATGCTAGGATGCCACCTCACTTTTATGTTCAATACATGAACTGCGTTAATGATTAATAATCTCTCAGCAATCATTCCTACCCTGGTTATATTTCATTTACATTGTATAACATTTATGCAACACCTTTTTAAGAACTACTTTTGAATAGTAACAGTAGAACAATTCCTAAGTATTTTATTCAAATCTTTTAGGACCATGGGGATCTATTAAAATATATAAATTATACTGGACAACAAATATTTTGCTTCCTGAAAATGTTTGGCTATATCTTATACATTTTTCTGCTAATCACAAAAATAATTATACAGGTAGTTCTTATTTCACCCTGCTGTTCTGTTCGGGTCGTATGTGACCCCAAAATAATTTGAGACCCTGTAAAAAATTTCCCCTACATATCTGAAACTTGAAATTTCATGACTCTGCATCATTTGAGGGGTTCTTTATATGAGTATTTTTTGGGGGGTGGAGGAGGGTGGTTGCTTAGTTTTTGCTGGGCAAAAAAAGCCACTATTGTACTGTTCCCAGGTCAATTTGACCCGGACTAAAAATGGTTTATTTCAGTTACTTAAATTTGGTCTTTTTGAAAACTTTTTTTGCTGGTAGAGAGAATATTATTTTTTGTATAAAATATACAAAGATAAACATTAGTCATGGCTACACACAATATATTATTACTAGTGTAACACTGAATAATGGTAAACAGCTGGTCTGAAGGTCAAACATAGAGGAAAGTTACCATAGAATTACAAGTTAAACTTGTTTGAAGCTTAAAAACTTTGTGGAGTCCAGCAGCCTCTGCTTGAGCAAGTTTTTCTTCTGTCATTTTTACAACAAATTTCACAGTCGTATCAGTGTGATATTCTTTGTAATCAGAAATTAATGCTGGTGTTTTTTCAGTCCCATTCAACATTGGTTCTAATACTTGTTCTTTGTAAACCTGTAAAGACATTAAAATGAAAATAAAATGCAAAGAAAATAGTAGACATATTTTAAATCTAAAATTGCATCAAAAATATTTACCTGAGTCCATGTTCGAACTGGAAGTTCTGTAATTTCTACTGTGTTCCTATCAACCACAAATATTTCTCCACTCACTACATATTGATTTTGACCAAGTTCTTGGATTGCACCTTTAAAGTTTTTATAATTTGGAAGCTACAACATTAAAAACATACATTAATTATACACAACTTAAAAAGTCTCATATATTTTTATGATTATAGATAATATAACATTTAGTTAAAATGAAATCAGTATTTAAGGCAAAATAACATTTATATAAAAATGGCATGTTATTTCTGCAGGAAATGTCACACTATTAATTCTTTCACACAAATGAGCAAACTAATATATAACCACAGGGAAAGCAGAAAAGTGAGTGTGAATCAAAGCGCGGGGTGCTTAAAATATAGCTTGATTTTTCAATATTTCTGCATAAATATGATCTAAAATGTGATCTTCTTTGAAAAAGTCCTAAAACTAGATAAACAGAACCAATTAAACAAATGGGTCAAAATATTATAGCTGTTCACTTATTTATTGTGGAACTACATATTATTATTATTATCCAAAACTACATATTTGTATGGCAAAAGTATTAGTTGCTTTGTAGGAAAATAAGATTGTCATTCTTCTAGCCCAGTGTTTCCCAAACTTTTGACATATGTGTACCCATTCTATAATTTTCGTACTTAGTACCGCTCGTCCAAAAAAAGGGATGCTAACATTAGAGAATCATCTTTCAGCTGTGGCAAGGGGGGCATTTACCCAGATTTGCCTGGTGCACCAGTTGTGGCCCTACCTGGACTGGGAGTCACTGCTCACAGTCACTCATGCCCTCATCACCTCGAGATTCGACTACTATAACGCTCTCTACATGGGGCTACCTTTGAAGAGTGTTTGGAAACTTCAGATTGTGCAGAATGTAGCTGCGAGAGCAATCATGGGCTTTCCCAGATATGCCCATGTCACATCAATACTCCACAGTCTGCTTTGGTTGCCAATCAGTTTCCGGTCACAATTCAAAGTGTTGGTTATGACCTATAAAGCCCTTCATGGCATTGGACCAGAATATCTCCGGGACCGCCTACTGCCGCATGAATATCCAGCGACCGATTAGGTCCCACAGAGTTGGCCTTCTCCAGGTCCCATTGGAACAATGTTGTCTGGCGGGACCCAGGGGAACAGCCTTCTCTGTGGTGGCCCCGACCCTCTAGAATCAACTACCCCCAGAGATTAGGATTGCCCCCATCCTCCTTGCCTTTTGTAAACTCCTTAAAACCCACCTCTGCCATCAGGCATGGGGAAATTGATTCCCCCAGGCCATTTCCGCTTTATGTATGGTCTGTCTGGGATGTATGACTGTTTTTATTTTAAGGGTTTTAAATGGTTTTTAATCATTGGATTTGTACTGTGTTTTGCTGTTGTGAGCCGCTCCGAGTCTTCGGAGAGGGGCGGCATACAAATCTAATAAATAATAATGTATTTTAATAACAATCAAAATATTTTATTTTTTTGGTACATACACAAAAAGGATGAAATTGTTTGTGCCGAGATGACAGATAGTCATAATTTGATCCCTGGTTGTTAATTTTAATCTGAGATGTTCCATGTCGAATAGTCTGTTCCTTTTATTCGACTTAATGTCTACAAATGCTGAAAAAGCAACTTCACATAAATATGAAGTTGGAAAAGGCAAGATGTATTTCAGAACTTTTTCTGAACGCGTACCCCCACCAAACTCTTACCATACCCCTGGGGGTACGCATACCACACTTAGGAAAACACTGCTCTAGACCTTGCTGAACAGATTGGATATGTTTTCTATTTTATTATTTCAACACAAAAGTCTGGTACTATCTCTCTTGTGCTTGGCTTGGGCATGGCAAGGAAGATTTATATTAGTATTGCTGATAGTTGCGGATAAAACTTCCCTGATGGTGCTCCTAATCTTGCTATTCATCATGCTGACAATGGGAAGGAAGAAATCCTCTTTCATATCCAGTAGTTCTTTTAAATATGGAGGTCACCTTCTCTGCTGAAGTGAATGTGATTTCCCACTTGATTGTATAAATTTATCTGGTCATATGTGTTCTGTATGTTCAGCTATACTACTTTGTCATTATCAGGGAGAATAAGAAAGATTAGGGGCACCTTCAATGCCACTTTTGAGTTGAAAAGAGATCTGGGATGGAACGTTGGTTTGAATAAAAGAGAAGTAGAATGAGAATGTAAAGACAATGCAGAGAAAAAATTTATACTCTGGGAAAATATAAAACATGACAAAGAAACTAAATTCTGATGTGAGGATGTTAGGTGTAAGTTGAACTAGAAAAGGGTTTTGACATATTTGAAACTGTCCATTTATAAAGTAGATTCTAATCCTGAGCGTTCCTATCTTGAAAGGATGAGAAAATATCTCAGCCAATCTCCAGTGGGAAAAACAGCAAAATCACTGCTTCCAATGAATATTCATCTGCATGTGTTTCAGTTTTTCCAGCTTGGAAAAAAAGGGAAGGTAGGGAGTCAAAAACCACAATTCTTCTCAATTCACCCATTTCTTTGGTGAAACAAAAGGAAGTCAGCTTTTTTCCTGCTGGCACTGGTTGTTGCAGCTTTTTTATAAGCCATATATGTTCCATGTGACTGAGGATTTTTTTGTTCGAAAGAACAAAGCTCAGCTCCACAGGAAAAGTTTATATTCTTATCTCTCTCTTTTCCTTTATTATTTTATTTTCTTCCTTACTTCACTGCATCTTTTTCTTAAAGCATCTACTAGATAGGTCTGAATAGGAAAAAAAATCCTACCACAGCTGCAGAAAGCAGAACTAAGATTGGAGATGAGAGTTATCCTCTATGGGATGGGAAAAGTAAGCCCTGGAAAAGATGGGTTTAATCCTAATGCTTTCCAGGCTGTAGATATTTGCATGTTCATTCATAATGTCATGTTTTGGATATGGTTTGAATACCAGAAATGATGAGTACATACTTTTGGAAAATAGATAATAAAACTTAAGGAGAAATACAAAATATTAAATATATGCAATATTTCTGTGCAAATGATATTTTTATAAATAGAGGTAAATTGTTTTATAATTATAGATAAAACTGTCCTCAACAAAAAAGTTTTAAACCATTACTAGTCAATCAAACATTTATGAAAGAAGAACCAAATAATATCTTATTGCACTGATTTTAGCTGCTCAATTTCTTCTACTTTACTTCTTTTTCTCTTTCCACAGTTTTTTTAGTATGACTGTGAACCAGATTTGTTTTTCTTCTAACAAAGGCTTAAAGTCTTTGTTTATTCTTGCGTGCCGATTTCTGGCTTAATTGGCACATCACACAGAGTATAAAATATTCTATAATTTTCTTAGCCTTTTCTTCTTCTTCTAGCCATATTTTTTTATATACTGATTTACAAAACATAAGTTTATTCCTTTGTAAATAAACATATTTAGCCTCTTTATGAAAAAACTGACATTACATTATTCTGCAAGGAATATTGCATTACCATGGGATGAGGATCCAATCCATCTAACATTCGTCTGACATTGTTCACAATCTCCCTGGTATCATAGTTTGGAATCTTACATGCCCATCCTGTACCGATGCCCTCAGCACCATTTATTAAGACCATAGGAATTATGGGAATGTACCATTCAGGTTCCACACGTTGATTATCATCATACAGAAACTTAAGAAGATTATCATCTACTGCAGGAAAAAGTAATCTCGCTAAAGGGCTTTAAAAAAAAACAAATAAACATTTCAAGTTATTTTGGTTTATAATTCAATCAATTGTTTAGCTGAATTGTTGTAGAAGTTACAAATTATTAAATTATACTATTTATTTATTTTGCAAATTTACATAGCTGCCCATCTCATTAAAAAGTGCCTTTTATTCTTTTTAAAAATGAACTACAATGTACAATGATATTCTAAATATTATATAATGCATCTAGTGAGAAGCCTTTCTCATGCTCAAGCCTTCCTTAATATAGTATTAAAGTAATTTTCAACAGGGTTAGAAACTTCAATTACTATCCTAACTACCAAACACTTTCCAGATATCTTATGCAAAAATTATCTGGTCACATGAAAAAGTACCCTTTGATCCCAACTGAACAGGTGTATGTTTTATAGGCGATAGCGCCAGCCTGAAGAGGACAAGCGGGACCTCGTCAAAACGTTGCTAAGAGTCTATCAACCTTATACGGGAAAACACCCAAATATGTCAAGACCTACATACCTATTACCTGTGAAAATCTACAAATATATGAGAGAGATTTTTTTGTCGAGTCACCCTGGTATATGGGAGGAGCATACAACTTCCTTTTTGTCTCTCAGCCCACCAGGTGCCATATTCCAAGGCAGATAAACTTTAAATTGCCGACAACTATAATCCATAAGTGTAACATATTCTTGCTGATAATAAAAATGAAAGGAGACTACTATAGATCTATTTTGGTCTTATTTGCCCTCATCAGGCATACCCTTACTGGGACATGAACCTGGACCTCTGCCTTGTAAGGTGGTGGCCTTAGCCTCTAAAGCTGTATGCTCCTCCCATATACCAGGGTGACTCGACAAAAAATCACACATAACCCTTCCCTGGTAAAAGCTGATACATGAGGCAAGCCTGTAGCCTATAGGCTAAGACTACCACCTTAAAAGGCAGAGACCCAGGTTCAAATCCCAGTAAGGGTATGGCTACCTGATGAGGGCAAATAAGCCCGAAATAGATCTATAGAGCTGATTCCATGTTGCACTTCTGGACCAAGGAACTGAAATGTGGATTTCTTTCTAGTTGTCTTCCACAAGAACAATAACATACTTCCCAATTCTGCATTATTTAGATTTCTGTTTTGAACTACATTTTACCTTAACATGGTGAAGATGTAACGAGGACTTGCAGCATCCTTGCCACCATGAAGCCTAGTACCAAACTGACCAATAGGCTGTAGCAAGCTGACATTATTACTTCCAACAAAATTCTGAGCCAAATTGACAATTGTCATCATTAAAGCTTGCTAGAAGAAAATATTAAAGTTATGTTACTACCAAAAGGAAAAATACAATATTATGAGTCACTATAGAATAAATTGCTGAGAAAACTACTTAATGCTATAACTATGACAAGATTAGAAAAAAGAAGAAATGCCCCCTTAATTTTAAACAGACATTTATTATCAGGTTATAATTTTATATATTATTCATTTCAAATAAAATTGTTGACAATTATCATGGTTATGACCAATTTGGATTTCAATGAAGTTTTTTCTTTCTTTCAAGGTTACTATAGGCAATATTCCCTCTAATATTTTTTCGGTGTGTGCAGAAAAATATAGTGTTTGAGCAGCACATTTTAATGCCCGAGTACCTGATTTTTTTCACAGATGTCACCCAGATGGTTGAAGAAGGGCAAAAATAAATTTAAAAGATGAGTACATCTGAATAATGCTCAATAATGCTAAATGTAATTCATAAAATCATATACCACAATGTCTTTCCTGTTAATGACTACTTCACCTTCAACCACAGAAATACACGAGCATAAACTAAATGTAAACCACTCCAAACTCAACTGCAGAAAATATGACTTCAGCAACAGAGTAATAAATGCCTGGAATGTACTACCTGACTCTGTGATTTCTTTCCCAAACCCCAAAAACCTTAACCTTAGACTGTCTATAGTCGACCTTTTCTCATTTCTAAGAGGTATGTAAGGAGCGTGCATAAGTGCACTACTGTGCCTATCGTCCCTGTCCTACTGTCTTCTTTTATCGTTATTTTTTACTTGTTATGTTTATACAAACTACTACTACTATCCATACATGTTTGACAAATAAATAAATAAATACATACATACATACATATATACATACCATAAATAAATAAATAAATAAATAAATAAATAAATAACCTCATTAAGGAATTAAAAATTTGCTCCCTTCTACTTTTATTCAGAAACATATAAAGTGATCCCTTGCTTTTCACGGGTGTGTGTTCCAAGACCGCCCTTGAAAAACGAATTTCCGGGAAGTAGAGGAAAGTTATTTTTTATATATTTATTTGGACTTTAATCTCTCCCTATATTGTTAACAACCCACCGTTGCTGACCACTGAAAGAGACCAACTTCTCTCACCTACCGCGCAGGCTGAAGGAGGCTGCCACTGCAGTTCCCCGCCCCCCACCCCACCCCAGTGTTCCCCCGTCCCTACCCCGGCGTTCTTTTCCCTTTGAAAAAACCTGTGAAATAGCAAATCCGTGAAAAATGAATCACGAAGTCACGAGGGATTACTGTAGACAATATTTACAATCTACAGTTTCTAGGACATAAGCAATGTTTACATTCCAGTGTCCTGCAGCAAAATAACAAAGAATATTTTGGCACCTTAAAGACTTAACTAGTTATTGCTCATCTGTTGCCTATATCACCAAGCCCATCAAATCCCCCTGGGAGGAAGAAGGGAGAAGTGCCGGGGGATTTGGGGAGACAAACATATTACATATTACATTAGGTGTAGGCCATAATATTAGAAGGAAAATTAGATTTACAGTCTATTAATTTTTGTTTCTAAACCTGAAATTTGCCTAACACAGAATAAAAAAGGCTGACTTTCCATTCATTTGCAGACCTCAGGAGCTAGTAGCTGGAACTAAAGGATATTGAAGGGAAGGAATTAAAGCACACAAAAGAAAAGGAACTACAGAGAACAAGGTTGTAGATGTCAAATGCCATGTTAACCGCAGAGCCCCCCCTCAATGCCACAACATACACACAAAGTAACCTCAGGGGGAAAATGGCTTACAAATTTTGGCAGCTGCAGTTACTGATGCAAATAGTCCACATTTCAAATCTGCAACATTTCCCAATTTTCAAATAGTGTGGGGTATTTTGCTTTTTTTTTTTAAAGAAGAAAACAAATCATCCCAATCATATTAAAAATGCAAGTATGGCTATCATTTTGTTTTGAAAAACAAGTACCCAGCAGAGTTAATCAGTTCCTCTTGTCTGTTGCAAATTGCTGATAATCTCATAGAACTGCAACAGTTTGCAACCAACGTTCTGAATCGCGCCTGGAACAAATGCAGGATTCGGGCCTTCTGGCTGGCCAGCTCCATACTCAGAAGAGGAAGCGAGCAGGGAAAATGCTCCATGTGTTCTGTAAACTTCGGATTTAAAACATCTGAACTGAGAAGCCTGTCGTCCCTGAATTCTACCCCATCGCGTCCCCCCCCCACCTTGATATATAAATCCCGAACACAGCTTAGCACGTGCGGCTTTGCACGAGATGAGAGAGACTATTGCTGGAGTTTGATTAGACTCAAGACTGCGTGGCACTTGGAAAGTGCTGTGCAGAAGTTTGTTGTGTGTGCGGCTGCGCACTCACGCAGCTTAGAGGGAACAGTGACTACTGGTGAAGCAAAAGATCTAACTTCAAATTCACCTACCTTGCTTTACAAAATTATTCTTCCAAAATAATCAAGGTAAAATGATGTTTTTTTATTTCTATACCTACCTCTCCATGGTGATAAGCAGACATTTCTGCCACAGAACCAGCCAACTGAGCAACTTTAACTTCACGTTTATCGTTTCTCTTACAGCAAGTAAACAAAACTTTACGTTGCCCTGGTTTAAAGCCTTCATTAAAACAAAAAGTGAAAAAAATTCCAAATTGTACTCTTTCAAAATAATATTAATATAAGTGATACTTAATTAAACTGCAAATTCAATCTGAATATCTAAGTAAATTTATGTGTCGAATATAGCAAACATTATCTAGTAAATATAAGGAATTGTATATTTATGCATTTAATTTCCTGATACATACCATAATGAAGTTAGCAAATTTAAGGGTAGTTTTATTACAACTTCATTTGTAAAGAAGATGGTAAAATGAAGGTTGGTAAAAAGAGGACAAACATTGCTGGGGGTAATATGTTAATACTGTCAACTACTTAGAGGCACTGCTGTTACTATTATTAAAGCAACTGAGCTTCTTCTAGATGGAAGGCAATGAAATGAAACAATGAAAAAAGAACAGAAAAAATGCCAACAACAGTATTCTGTATTCCAGTATAAATCACATATTCAAATCACAAAAAGAAGATACTATACATCATAAAAGTGCACTCACCATCAACAAGAGATGGGATGGATCGCTCATTATCTGAGTTGGAAAAGAGAATCAGCTCCTTGTTGATAAAGTCATTATAAGTGAGATGCTTTGTTGCAGTCCCATACAGAAATTGCTAAAATAAATAACAGTTATTATTACAGTGGTACCACTATTTAAGAACTTAATTTGTTCCGTGACCAGGTTTTTAAGTAGAAAAGTTTGTAAGTAGAAGCAATTTTTCCCATAGGAATCAATGTAAAAGCTAATAATGTGTGCAAACCCATTAGGAAAGAAATATAAGCTTGGAATTTGGGTGGGAGGAGGAGGAAGAAGAGGAGGAGGACAGTTGCTGCCGAAGGAAGAAGGTGAGGTGAGGGGAATAAAAAAAATCCAAAACTTTAAGGCTTAAAAAAAAAAGACGGACTCTGAGGTGGTGAGGAAGAGCACGCACTTCCCATACACCCGGTGCGAGGCTGCCTCCCATACACTGAGCCAGAGAGAGAAACCCAGGCAGGCGAGAGGGGGGAACCTCCCGCCCCTTTCACCGAAAGCTGGCTGCTGCTGCTGCTACCTGCTTCCTCTTCCTTCCCATGCTGAAGGGCTCCCCTCTCCTCTCACTCATTCGCCTTTCCTTCACTGTGGTGACTCCTCGGTTTGGCTGAAGCCCAGTTGATCTGGCCGAAGTGCCCCCTTTTGCCTTTCTGTGCCCAAACTCTCCAGGAGGCAACCTTGCACCGGGTGTGGGGGAGGCAGCGCAAAGGAGTCACCACAGCAAAGTGGTTTATTCCCGCTCCAAGCGCCCAGAGAAAGTTAAATGCTTCATTCACTCTGGACTGCCAAAGCCTCTGTAAGCGCCACCAAAAGACTCCTCTAGCAGCCCAGAAAAGCCCGAGATGGCTGGGATTAAAGGGGGAATGGCAGGAAACTGACTGGGCCTTCGTGCCGCTCTCAAATTTCCTGGGAAATTTTTCCGGGCTCAGGTTCTTAAGTAGAAAATGGTTCTTAAGAAGAGTCAAAAAAATCTTGAACACTTTTCTTATCTAGAAAAGTTCTTAAGTAGAGGCGTTCTTAGGTAGAGGTATCACTGTACTTTGTAACAAATAACATCATTTGTTATTTCTCTTTAACATTCCAGTATTATTCATTTATTTATTTATTTGATTTCTATGCTGCCTCTCTCCGAAGACTCGGCTTACAACATACAAAAAACAAGAAGTTACAATGAAAATCAATCCAATTAAATTAAAAATTGCATAATTATTTAAAATTCCTAGCTATATTAAAATCAATCGCATCCGTTCATACAACAACCATACAATCATTCGTTGACCTGGGACCAAGATCTAATCGGCCCAAGCCTGGCGACATAAATGAGTCTTAAGACTCTTATGAAAGGCGAGGACGATGGGGGCAGTATGAATCTCTGGGAGGAGCTGGTTCCTAAGGGCTGGGCCCCCAAAGAGAAGGTCCCTAGGTCCCACCAAGCGGGAGCTGGAGAAGGCCGACTCTGTGGGACCTAATCAGTCACTGGGATTCATGTGGCTGGAGGCGGTCTCACAGGTAATCTGGTCCAATGCCATGTAGGGCTTTATAGGTCATAACCAACACTTTGAATTGAGTCTGGAAACCAATTGGCAGCCAATGAAGACCATGGAGTGTTGTAGAGAGACGGGCATGCCTGGGCAGGCACATGACCTCTCACATGGCTGCGTTCTGCACAATTTGCAGTTTTCAAACACTCATCCCATGTAGAGAGCATTGCAGTAGTTGAACCTCGAGGTGATAAGAGCATGAATGATTGTAAACAAAGACTTCCTGTCCAAATAGGACCGCATCTGTGCACAAGGTGAACCTGGGCAAAAGCCCCCCTTACCACAGCCGAAAGATTGTGTTCTAGGGTCAGCTGTGGATCGAGGATGCCCAAGTTGTGGACCCTCTCTGAGGAGGCCCAAGCTCCCCCCCCCCCAGGGTAATGGACAGACAGATGGAAGTGTCCTTGGGAGGTAGAACACACAACCACTTCATCTTGTTGGGGTTGAGCTTGAGCCGGTTAGCACCCATCCAGATCCTAACAGCCTCCAGACACCAGCACATCACTTTCATTGCTTCACTGATTGGACACAGGGTGGAGATGTATAGCTGAGTATAATTAGCATACTGATGGTAACTCTCCCCGTGCCCTCAGATGATCTCACCCAGCAGTTTCATGTAGATATTAAACAGCATGGAGGACCGACCCCTGAGGAACCTCACAAGGGAGGGATCTAGGAGTCGACCTTTGATCCCCTGTTAACACCAACTGCGACCGACCGGAGAGGTAGAAGGTGAACATCGTAAAACGGTGCCTTCCACTTCCAACCCTTCCAGCCAGGGTTGATGGTACTGAAAGCTGCTGAGAGGTCAAGAAGTACCAGGATAGAGGATAAACCCCTATCCTGGGTCTACCAGAGATCATCCATCAGTGCGACCAAAGCAGTAGCTGGGCTGACTGTTGAGGGCCCAGATAATCGGCTTCATCCAAGGACTGTTCGAGCTGGAGTGACCTTCATCCAAGGACTGTTCGAGCTGGAGTGACCTTCTCGACAATCTTCTCATAAAGGGAAGGTTGGAGACCAGACGATAGTTATTATATACAGCTATTAAATATATATTTTCATATAACAACAAAAACTATTTATTATTATTATTAGTATTAGTATTATTAGTATTAGTATTAGTATTAATACTACTACTACTACCACTACTATTGCAACCAAGCTCTGAGAATACCAAGGATCCCTTGTTCCAACCCTGAGCTACAAATATTCTCCTTTACTGATAACAAGAACAATAGAACAACCCTGAGCTACAAATATTCTCTTTTACTGATAACAAGAACAAATGGCTTGTCCATGACCATAAACAATGGGCCAAGATTCTGTTCAAGATGAACTGGGAGAGCCATGTTGACAAGGTTAGCCAATGAACAGTCATAGCAACTAAGTCAGCCAATTGGAGCTAAACACATCTGAATCTGTTCAGAGAAGTCGAAACTGAAGTTAGAAGGCTGGGTGCTCTTGTCTGCTCTGATTTTTGAACTAGAAGCTGCATGTATTTTACATTGAAGAAGAACTCTGCTACTGGTATTGTAAATATATATACAGTAATACCTCATGATACGAACTTAATTGGTGCAAGGAGGAGGTTCGTAAGACGAAAGGTTCGTAAGACGAAACATTGTTTCCCATAGGAAACAATGTAAAGTCAATTAATCCGTGCAACCAAAAAAACCCCCCGCAAAAAAACGGCGTTCGGCGACTGCTGGGAAGCCGCGCGGCTGTTTTAAAAGGTCACAGCCGGGCTGGGGGGCTTCCCAGCACCCCCCCAACCCCGAACCCGGAAGTTCGGCAAACGTTCGGGGTTCGGGGGGGTGCTGGGAAGCCCCCCAGCCCGGCTGTGACCTTTTAAAACAGCCACGCGGCTTCCCAGCTGTCTCCCGAAGTCGAATGCCAAACCCGAACTTCCGCGTTCGGAGACAGCTGGGAAGCCGCGCGGCTGTTTTAAAAGGTCACAGCCGGCCTGGGGGGCTTCCCAGCACCCCCCCAAACCCCGAACCCGGAAGTTCGGCAAAGGTTCGGGGTTCAGGGGGGTGCTGGGAAGCCCCCCAGGCCGGCTGTCACCTTTTAAAACAGCCGCGCAGCTTCCCAGCTGTCTCCCGAAGCCGAACGCCAAACCCGAACTTCCGCGTTCGGCGTTCGGAGGCAGCTGGGAAGCCGCGCGGCTGTTTTAAAATGTCACAGCCGGCCTGGGGGGCTTCCCAGCTCCCCCCCGAACCCTGAACTCGGAAGTTCGGCAAAAGTTCGGGGTTCGAGGGGGTGCTGGGAAGCCCCCCAGGCCGGCTGTGACATTTTAAAACAGCCGCTCGGCTTCCCAGCTGTCTCCGAACGCCGAACACGGAAGTTCGGGTTTGGCGTTCGGCTTCGGGAGACAGCTGGGAAGCCGCGCGGCTGTTTTAAAATGTAACAGCCGGCCTGGGGGGGTTTTCCAGCACCCCCCCCAAACCCCGAACCCGGAAGTTCGGCAAAAGTTCGGGGTTCGGGGGGGTGCTGGGAAGCCCCCCAGCCCGGCTGTGACCTTTTAAAACAGCCGCGCGGCTTCCCAGCTGTCTCCCGAAGCCGAACGCCAAACCCGAACTTCCACGTTCGGTGTTCGGAGACAGCTGGGAAGCCGCGCAGCTGTTTTAAAAGGTCACAGCCGGGCTGGGGGGCTTCCCAGCAACCTCCCGAACCGAACCCAGGGTTCAGAAAAATTTTGTCTCTTCTTATGAACTTTTTTCGAGTTACGAACTGGCGTTCGGGAGGCTGCTGGGAAGCCCCGCCGCCCGGCTGTCACCTTTTAAAACAGCCACGCGGCTTCCCAGCAGTCTCCGAACGCCGGTTCGTAACTCGAAAAAAGTTCGTAAGAAGAGGCAAAATTTTTCTGAACCCCGGGTTTGTATCACGACTTGTTCGTAAGACGAGGGGTTCGTATCTTGAGGTACCACTGTATTACTATATTTGTAAAAAATAAAATAAATCCTGCGGCATCAGTTTGCCTATGTGTGCTTTCTGGATTTAATTTTCTGCAACAACTCTGATATTTACGGGACCGCCTCTTGCCACATACCTCCCAGAGACCAATAAGAGCACACAGAGTTGGCCTCCTCCGGGTCCGTTTGATGAAGCAACGCAGCTAAGCGGGACCTCAGGGGAAGGCCTTCTCTGTGGTCACCCCGGCTCTATGGAACCAACTACCCCCCAATGTCCCACCCTACTGGTCTTCCATAAGGCCACAAAGACCTGACTATGCCGGCAGGCCTGGGGGGCCATGAATTAACAACGGACAGGGTCGCATTGTATGAATGGAATGTATATATGTATGAGATTATGACTGCTTTTAATAAATGGGTTTCTTTTAATACGGGGTTTTATAGTTATAGATTATATTCAACTTCTTTTTATTGTTTTGTATCTTTTTGTATTTATATTTATATTATTATTGTAGGCCGCCCTGAATCCTTCGGGATTAGGCAGCATAAAAGTCGAATGAATGAATGAATGAATGAATGAATGAATGAATGAATGAATGAATGAATGAATGAATGAATGAATGAATGAATGAATGAATAAGGCTGCATTGGGCAGGAGATGAATCTATCATTTTCAGGATTTGCACATCATTATGAACCACCAAGTATGGGCTTGCAGAAAGTTCAAAGGTAACAGGTCGTGGTAATGAAGAAAAACTGAGGTCTGTCTCTGAGGAAATTCTCAGACCTTCACCCCCTCTGAACTCCAAAGTGCAAGGATACTACTATACTATATTACCTCTGGTAATCCATGCAACCGACGTTGTCTTCTATCTTCCATGAAATTTGTCAACCATTCTTTTCTGTCATCAATTTTTTTCTTACTGAAGGCCTACAAAAATATAACATAGACTGCTTATGACCATAAAATAGATTAGAGTGGCTATGAACACCAGTTTTTAATCAAGGTCCAACAAAGACATAAACTAAAAAAATAGCTTATAGATATAAGCTACATACTGAATGACTAGAGATCAGAAAATATTGTGTATGTATTCCGTGCTACATTCTAAAATATGTAACAGAGGCTAATAGATGGCGCATTTCTTTTAGAAAAAAAGCCCTAATTTGAAGGCAATTTAATATCCTGTTTATGATTTGTGCACTTAAAACATGTGGTAATTATTTAAATTACATTTTATACTTTATTAATGTTTATAGTTTATTTTTATTCCTAAATAAAGGAAAGAGAAAACGGTCTTTTATTTTATTCTCTTTTTTTTTCAAAGTAAAGACAAATAGTAAAAAGAAAACAGAAAAGGGACAAAAAAGGAAAAACATCTCTAAAAAACATTTTTAAATCTTGAGTCACAAAAAAATATTGTCCAATTATTGGCAAAGAATTAAGATTATAAAACTAAAATGGCAACATGTCTATGGAGATTCTCAGTCATTCACCTCATGGTTGTCCCTAAAGTCCTTTTTCAAGAGGCAACTGGACCAATCAGAGCTCAAGAAGCTTCTTAGATGAGAAGTAAAACATCTTCAAAGAAAAACAAGAAAGTTCAGTTGCCTCTTGAAAAAAAACATATTTGGAACTAGAATAATAACATTATTCTGCTGTGGAGAACAGTCTAAGTTCATTCATAGCAATCAATCTAATTACCTATATCAGTATTGAAATAAAGCTCGGAGGCTAAAGATGCAGCATTCTCCATTTTGAGGAGACACTTGTTCGGCAGGCTGAGGCAAAGAGGCAGTCCCGGAAACAGTGAAATCTAGGGGTTAGGCAGGGGACAGAATGAATCTGCCCTCAGTGTGGAAGGGATTGCCACTCTCATATTGGCCTAGATACTGTTCTAGAAATGCTTTCCAGAGCCATAGTCTTTCAAGACTGAAGGTTGCCAATGAATCCAATGAATTGAAATAACCTTCATTTAGTAGGATCCAACTTTTATTTAGATTTAAAACACTTAAATCTAAAAATAAGGACATAATTTATGAACAAGTGTAATAATGAAATTAATAAATTTGAAAACTATTATCATAGACAAAGTTCTTGTTCTTCCTTTCCTATTCATAAGATCAACATATGTGATGTTCATCATAATAAACCCGCAAAATCCTATGCTCACAGGCATTGTGTGGAAGGGGGAAAAAAGCACGGACGTCACTCCAGTCCCTTCAGCGCAGAACAAATGGAAGGGCAATTCCTTTCCCCTCCCCCCTCATCCTCAGTGCAGAAGGAAAAGAAGGGCAATTTCTTCCCCCTCCCCCCTCATCCTCAGTGCAGAAGGAAAGGAAGGGCAATTTCTTCCCCCTTCCCCCTCAGTACAGAAGGAAAGGAAGGGCAATTTCTTTCCCCTTTTCCCCTCATCCTCAGCGCAGAAGGAAAGGAAGGGCAATTCCTTTCCCTTCCCCCCTCACCCAACCCGAGCATGTCCTTTCTGGCATGTAGCCCTGCAGCTCGATTCGCTCAGTTTGGCTGGGTGCATTTACTTCACTGGCGCTGAGGCCGCCGCCATTTTAGAAATGGCGGTTAAGGAGGGTTCTTCCGGGTGCATCAACAGGGCGGGTTGGAGACCTGGGTCTCCAGTGTCCCACTCGGTGCACTCGAGGTTTTCTAAGCCAGAGTCTCGACTCTTAGTCTAGCAGTCCCCGAAAGCTCTGCTGGGTGGGAAAGGGCACTTTCTGCCGCAGTAGGGAAGGGAGAACCAGAGTCCCCACTGGTGGAAACGGGGAAGGCTTGTCTTGTCTTGTACTCCAGTTTGTGGCTGTTTCTCACTCTCTTTGAAGATCGTCTGCCACCACCGGAATACAGGAAAGCTGCTACCGCTGCTGCTGACTGTTGAGAGAATTTGGTCTCTCAGTAGTTAGCAGCAGCCTTCCCGTAGTCTGGTGGCGGCGGCTTCTTGCGCAGTTTGGTAAGAATGGCGGCGGCAGCAGCTCTTTCTCTGTAGCTTTGGCAGCTGCTCTGGCAGCCAGCCCCCAAACTGCATGAAAAGCCACCACCGGACAATGGGAAGCTGCTGCTGCAGCTGCTGACCACCACTCAACTACCCCCTGCAACATTCAGTATATAAGATGCACCCAGTTTTTGACACACTTTTTTGTGGTGAAAAGCTGCGTCTTATACACTGAAAAATACAGTAGATGTAGCATTCTCTTTGTCTGAACAAAGCAATGATTTAAAGACTCAAAATGATTGGCATTCACTCTCATTTTATAAAAAGAAAATAAAAGGAAAAGGAAAGGATCAAGGTGGGCAGGTAAGAGAACATTAAACAGAAGGCCAAGATGAAGCCTCTACTGTCATCTTCTTGGTAATGAATCCTGAATAAAAGCACTGCACGGCTTAAAACCTTAACAACAACAACAACAGAGTTGGAAGGGACCTTAGAGGATTTATAGCAAAAAACAATGCCAAAACATGGGCGCATCTGCAGCTCTGTGCGCAATTTTGCTACCTGAACAGGTGCAGTAGCATAATTGCACTGGACTCTGCTATCACTCAGAGACACGGGGGCAAACACATCACCATTCCACCCTAGCAGCCCACCTCTGGGGAGAAGATTCATTTGTGGTGCATCCTTACCACTAGGATCAAAGTTTTATATTTGTGAATGTGAGTGGTGCCTTTCGCAAGTAAACATTTCAACTTCCAGAAATGAGTTTAATCCATTAAAAGAATCATGTGGGTCTATTGGTTACCTATTTTTAATCTGTCAACCCAGGTAGCCTCCATATCTCCCCCCCCCCCCCCCATAATGCCTTTGGAGTCCATGGAGTTTGTGGTCTGTGCATTCCTGATTTCTAACCAACCTTGGTTGTGGGGAAGTTGCCCCCCCTCCATTTTAAGCCTTTGTTCCCAATTCCCTTTGAAGTTTTCGCTCCAGAGGATTTGAGTCTCAGGGAGTTGGCCAGCTGCCTAGAAGCACTTGCCGCACCTCCCTGGCATTTGAGACTTTCCTGCTTGGGGTGTGGGATACTGCATTTAAAAGAAGCAGGAAGAGTAGAGTAGAGTAGAGTAGAATTTTATTGGCCAAGTGTAATTGGACACACAAGGAATTTGTCTTGGTGCATATGCTCTCAGTGTACATATATACCTTCTCTGTCAATCAGACCTGATGGACTATGTGCCTACATCCTAAAAAAGCTCTTTACACTCATAGCTGAACTACTAAGCATAATTTTTGAAAAATCCTACAGGACCAGTTCCCTACCAAACCTATGGTCACTAGCCACGGTCATCCCCATTTTCCAAAAGGGAGATCTTAATCTAGTAGAAAACTACAGACCACTCTCTCTATGTTGCATCACATTCAAACTCATGGAATCAATCATAAACCAATCTATTACCCTCCACCTAGAAACTAACAACCTACTTTCAAACAAACAATTCAGTTTCAGGAAAAAAATATCATGCAATCTACAACTACTACACTGCAAAAACATATGGCCCTTAAAACTTGACCAGGGAAAAACAATATACACAATTTATATAGATTTCTACAAAGAAGTCCGCTCAGAGTCCGTTTCTAAGCGAGCAGCACATAAACGCAATAAATAAATAAATAATACATAAATAAATAAAACCTTAGACTCAATGGTTCATAATAAATTACTTCTGAAACTAAAATCCTATGGCAGTGATGGCAAACCTATGGCACAGGTGCCACAGGTGGCACGCAGAGCCATATCTGCTGGCACGTGAGTCATTATCCTAGCTGAGCTCCAATGTGCATGTGCATGTGCGAGCCAGTCAGTGGATTTTTGGCTTGCCCAAAGGCTCTTGGAGGGCATTTTTGGCTTCCAGAGAGTCTCCTGGGGGTGGAGGGCACTTTTGCTCCTGGAGCCTGAGAAAGGCAAAAGAAGGGCCTACAGGGCCCACCAGAGTTTGGAAAATGGGTTGTTTCAGGCCTCCAGAGGACCTCTGGGTGGGGTGGTGGAGGCCATTTTCGCCATCTCCAGGCATTGAATTATGGGTGTGGGCATTCACACATGCGCAATAGCACATGCACACGCACTTTCAGCACCCAAAGAGAAAAAGGTTCGCCATCACTGTCTTATGGCATCTCCAGACCTCTTCATGACTGGATAACAAATGATCAAAATAGGTAGCGCCCTATCTAATCCTGTTCCTGCTAACAGCAGTGTACTAGGACCAACACTATTTATAATCTATATAAATGATATAATCTGTATAAATTGCGATCACATTACAAGTGACTGCATTGATTTTGCCACTGATGTAAAACACCTCAACGCTACGGACAACACCACTATCCTCCAAAAAGACCTTGACTCTGCATCAGAATAGTCAACCATCTAACAACTCCAAATCTCAATCAACAAATGCTCCGTCCTACACATTGGCAAAAAGAAATCAGAACACCAAATACAAGCTGAATAAACAAGACCTTGCAGACAACCCTCACTCCGTTAAAGACTTTGGAATACTCATATCAAATGACCTAAGCACCAAAGCCTACTGCAGCAACATCGCCAAAAAGGTTCCAAGAGTTGCTAGCCTAATCTTACGTAACTTTTTCTCCAGTAATATCATACTACTAACCAGAGCATACTAAACAGATGAATACAGCTCGTCTGCCTTGGACCCACACTGCATATCAGACCTAAATACATTACAAAGTGTCCAGAGATACTTTACTAGAAGAGCCCTCCACTCCTCTACTTGCAACAGAATACCTTACACAACCAGACATGAAATCCTGGTTAGAACTTAGAACTACGTCACCTTTGGCACAATCTAAGCATAGCTCATAAAATTAAGTGCTACAATGTCCTATGTGTCAATGACTACTTTAGCTTCAACCACAACAATACATGGTACACAACAGATATCAACTCAAAGTGAACCATCCCAGAGTTAACTGTAGAAAATACGACTTTAGCAACAGAGTGGTTAATGCCTGGAATTTACTATCTGATTCTGTGGTTTCATCACCAAGCCACAAAAACTTTACCCCTAGACACTGTTGACCTCATTTGATTCCTAAGAGGTCAGTAAGGGACATGCATAAGCGCACCAGCATGCCAACTGTCCGGGTCTAATTGTTCCCTTTTATTAGTACCCATAAACAATATTGTATCTATGTATATTACAAATACATACTTAACTAACTAACTAACTAACTAACTAACTAACTAACTAACTAACTAAATAAATAAATAAATAAATAAATAAATAAAATAAAGAGTTTAGCTAAGCTGGCTTGATGCAATTTGCAAATTTTACTTTGTGATTCTGCAATTCTTTGCTTTCCTGTGTTTTCCCAATAAATTCTTTTTTTATATCTAATGGTATGTTGGTTTTACAAAGAATTGTAAAATTAAATACTGAATTTATACATTACCCTTCATGTTTCAGAATCAACCGTTTGCTTAATTTTGTATTTTTAGCCTTGGAAATATTCAACACAATCTTCTTTTTAGTTTTTAGATTTTTCCCTTCACCTAATTTTTTTAAATTTTAAGCAGACTGAAAACATGCAAATATAATTTTTCATCCCATGAAATTTTACAAATGGCAGGAATCAATCTTAAGAATTTTTATTTTATTTTGCAAACGTTGGAAAGTCACCCTCATCAGTTTTCTTTTACTGTGATTTCTGACAGATTTTTGCTACATAAATTTTGATATTGTTGCTTAATAATCAGATAAAATTATATACAATGATTTCAATAATTTCAATAATTTTAATTAGCAGGAAAAAAGATATTCAGCAAGTATTTACCAATGTAATGGCTGCATCATCTTCAGGACCAGCATATCGAAATAAAATCCGATGTCTTTCCATATCTGCAAAATATTCTTTTGCTTCTTTAGCAGTGCTGGTGCCTAAACCTAGTTCAATTGGGAAAAAAAGGTAGTTTTTTCTCAATGCATTATAGAATGATTTAAAAATCAGGAACACTTAAACACTCTTAGGACCAATGTTTCCTCTATTTTTTTTCGGTGTGGGCGGAAAAGTATAGTGTCTGAGCGGCAGTCCCTTTGGGTCTGGGCGGCATAAAAGTATAAATAAATAAGTAAGTAAGTAAGTAAGTAAATAAGTAAGTAAATAAGTAAATAAGTACATAAACAAACAAACAAGAAAAAAAAATTCCTTCTTTTCTATTAAAAGAAATTAATAATAAAACAAAACCAAAATCTATTACTATTATTACTATCTTCTTCTCTTTTTCTATCCCTGTCTCCTCCCCCCTTGTGTGTGTGTGTGTGTGTGAAAACTCTTGAACCATTTCCAATAACAGGTGAGGGCTATTGGAAATGGTTCAAGAGTTCACACACACACACAGACACGCACAAATGGCTGGGTTTTTTTCTCTCTGTTATTATTTGGGTGCTTTTTACCATATGCTTTAAATCAAGAGTCATTTCTCTCTCTTTCTCTCTCCCCCTCTTGCTGTCTCTCTCTTTTTCTCACTTTCTGTCTCCCTCTTTCTATGTCGCTCTATCTGTTGCTCTCTCTCTCTCTCTTTCCCTCTCACTCTTTCTCTCTTGTTTTCTTTCTCTCTCTCTATTGCTTTCTTTCTCTCTCTTTCTTTCTATCTCTCTTGCTTTCTTTCTCTTGTTCTCTCTCTTGCTATCTCTCTCTCCCCCCCTCTCTTTCTCACTTACTTTCTCTCTCCTTCTCTCTCTCTCTCTGTCAGCGAGGGGGCTGCGAGAGTGCTTTCTCCGAGCGCTTCGGGAACACCTGCCCTGCCTCAACTGCAGCCCCCTTTCTGAAAGTCCGTGACGAAAGGGCTCTCAGCGAAGGGGCTGCGAGAGGGGCGGGGCGGGCATTCCCGAAGCACGCGGAGAAAAAACCCCCTCTCTCACAGCCCCCTGGCTGGGAGCACAGATGAGGAGGAGAAGCCGCAGCCGCTACAGCGACCGCTGCAGGAGAAGTCGCGCCCCAATGCAGGAGGCGGAGGAGGAGAAAGCCACAGAGGGAGAGGATCAGGCGGGCGAGGGGCAGTGCCCTGAGGCCAGGGGCGGAGGGGGCTGGAAGCACCGTGGGGAGGCAGGGGCGGCCGCGGCTCCCTTTCCTTCCACCCATGTCTACTGCCAGCGCCTCCCCGCCCCCCACCCACGGGCTGGCAGAGGGATGGGGAGCGCGCGCCTGTGGAAAAGGGTGTATGGGTGGGTATTTTGGGGTGCGCGCATGCGCGTGCGCGCAGCTTACAGTGAACAGTGCTTAGGACCAGATTATTTATAAGACCATCTCCTGCCATTATTTCCCAGAGACCTATTAGATCACAAGGAGTTAGCCTTCTCCAGATCCTGTGGACTAAACATTGCAAGTTGATAGACCTGTGGGAGAGGGCCTTCTCTGTGTTTGCCCTGATCTTACCACCCTTCTGCAAGGCTGTGAAGACCTGGCTTTGCCGGCAGGACTGGGGGCCGTGGATGTAACATCTTATCACAGCCAAATAGTAACTGATTCTAATATGCATGTTGTTGTTGTTGTTGTGGTTGTTGTTATTATTATTTAGATTTGTATGCCGCCCCTCTCCGCAGACTCGGGGCGGCTCACAAAAATAATAGAAACAATATATTACAAATCTAACAATTAAAAATCATTTAAAAACCCCTTATTAAAAAACAAAATATACACAGAAACATACCATGCATAACTTGTATAGGCTTGGGGGGAAAGGAATATCTCAATTCCCCCATGCCTGATGACAGAGGTGGGTTTTAAGGAGCTTGCGAAAGGTGGGGGCAATTCTAATCTCTAGCGGGAGCTGGTTCCAGAAGGTCGGGGCTGCCACAGAGAAGGCTCTTCCCCTGGGTCCCGCCAGATGACATTGTTTAGTTGACGGGACCCGGAAAAGGCCGACTGTGGGACCTAACTGGTCGCTGGGATTCATGTGGCAGAAGATGGTCTCGGAGATATTCTGGCCCGATGCCATGAAGGGCTTTATAGGCCATAACCAACACTTTGAATTGTGACTGGAAACTGATCAGCAACCAATGGAAACTGTGGAGTGATGGTGAAACATGGGCATAACTGGGGAAGCCCATGATTGCTCTCGCAGCTGCATTCTGCACGATCTGAAGTTTCCGAACACTTTTCAGAGGTAGCCCCCTGTAGAGAGCATTACAGTAGTCGAACCTCGACGTGATGAGGGCATGAGTGACTGTGAGTAGTGAGTCCCGGTCAAGATAGGGCCGCAACTGGTACACCAGGTGAACCTGGGCAAACGCCCCCCTCACCATAACTGAAAGATGGTTTTCTAATGTAAGCTGTGGATCGAGGAGGACATCCAAGTTGCGTACCCTCTCTGAGGGGATCAGTAATTCCCCCCCCCGGGTGATGGACGGACAGATGTAATTTTCCTTGGGAGGCAACACCCACAGCCACTCCGTCTTATCAGGGTTGAGTTTGAGTCTGTTGACACCCATCCAGACCCTAACAGCCTCCAGGCACTTTTCACTGCTTCGTTGACTGGACATGGGGCAGAGATGTACAATTGGGTATCATCAGCGTACTGATGATATCTCACCCCATGCCCTTGAATCATCTCGCCCAGCGATTTCATGTAGATATTAAATAGCAGGGAGGAGAGGACCGACCCCTGAGGCACCCCACAAGGAAGCAACCTAGACCCCCACTCTGACCTCTGACCCCCCACTAACACCGACTGCGACTGACTGCAGAGGTAGGAGGAGAACCACTGAAGAAGGGTGCCTCCCACTCCCAACCCCTCTTGCCGGCGTAGAAGGATACCATGGTCGATGGTATCGAAAGCCGCTGAGAGGTCAAGAAGCACCAGGACAGAGGATAAACCCCTGTCCCGGGCCCGCCAGAGATCATCCATCAACGCGACCAAAGCAGTTCCCATGCTGTAGCCGGGCCTGAATCCTGACTGCTGAGGGCCTAGATAATCGGCTTCTTCCAAGGACCGCTGGAGCACCACCACCTTCTCAACAACCTTCCCCATAAAGAGAAGGTTGGAGACTGGACAATAGTTGTTGAGAATGGCTGGGTCCAGGGAAGGCTTCTTGAGGAGGGGGCGCAAAATTCCTCCTTGTAGGGATTCGGAAAGGACCCCCCTCCCCAAAGAAGCGTTGACAATCTCCTGGACCCAGCTCCGTGTCACCTCCCTGCTGTCCGAGACCAGCCAGGAGGGACACGGATCCAGTAAACAGGTAGCGGAACATGTGTGATTGTTTGGATAGTTCATTGAGTTTATTATGCTTTTACTGTTCTTTATTAACTAATATTTGACTTTTGTTATATTGAGTCTCATTGGGATTGGGCGGCATAGAAGTCAAATTAATTAAATTAAATTAAAGAGTACAGCCAAAACAGTTTAATATTAATCCAATAGTGATTATATAATTTTTTTTAATGTTAATCCAATTAATCTTGCAAATGACAAATCAACTAAATTTCAATTTCAATTATTTCATTTTAAAGATCATTTTGGATTAAAAATATTTCTGAGAAAGGAGAAAAGTAATTCAGTACAAACCTTTGTAGTATTTTACTTTCCATGCCTTATGATTCTCCATGTGTTTTTTCCATTCATCAAATTCAGGAATACTATAGAAGGAAAGTTCTTGCTTATTTTTACTTGCCTTAAAATAAAGAGAATTTATTGTAGATTTTAATTCATAATTACTTGGCCATATATGCCATGTCATTAGAATGAATAATATATTTCAAGATTTTCAAGGACTTGATACTGAATAATTAAATTAGAACATTTGAGAAATAGTGGAAATAGTGTCATACAAAACTTTCTATGATTCTCATCTAACAGATTGTTATTTCATATAATAAATTCTGACATTATACTAAGAAATAAAAGCAACAAGTTTATATAAGGCTTTATTTCTGTGCAATAAAAGATAGTTCCCATGATATACAATCAAAGCCAGAAACACAAATTCTATAACTTTTTCTGAGGAAATGTTATTTTCTTAAGTCTTGAATCATTCTTAAATATTAAGAAATGTGCTCGAATATTGGAAGAATTATATTCATATTTCATTTCAAATATTAAATGACATGAATTTTACTTCCAGTTTATTAATTACCTTTACAATTGGAGTAATGAATTCTTCAAGGAAACCATGTTTCAGAAGTGAAGGCCAATTGTGATGAATAAAATTGATTAACAAACCTTTAATATGTGATCCATCTTGATCCTGAATAAAAAAGGAAAGGTGCCCAAGTATGATAAATTCCAAATAAAAATAAAATATGACTGTGTCACAAGGGATAATTTTCCAAATGATTCTATTTTACTATTTAAATAATTTAATTAAGATTTATATATCTATGCTCACTTTGAAAGCTACTTAGATTATATTCAGATAAATATGCTTAGATATTCTATTACTTATCTATCTATCTATCTATCTATCTATCTATCTATCTATCTATCTATCTATCCATCCATCCATCCATCCATCCATCCATCCATCCACCCACCCACCCACCCACCCACCCACCTAGAGAGATGGAAGGTTTGGAATATAAATAAATAAATATTTCTTCTGCAAGTCATGTAAAATTGAATGAATGTTACTATTTTAATAGCAACATCAACTTATATACTGCTTCATAATGCCCTCTAAACCATTTACAGAGTCAGCATATTGCCCCCAACAATCTGAATTCTAATTTTACCAACCTCAGAAGTATGGAAGGCTGATTCAACATTGAGCCTGTTTGCATTGCACTGCTGGCAGTCGGCAGCCTGCAATATTGTATTCTAACCACTACTCCACTATGGCTCTTTAATTACAGTTTTATATTTATATAGATCCAGGATTTAAGCAACATATACAAAATTCTTTTAAAAATAAAGTAATGTGAATGCTAAAAATACAGTGTATAACTGAAAATATATCAGAAAAAAAAATGGCAGAAAACTATAAAAACATAAGCTATTAAAAACTTTGAAAAATTGAAAATGACTGGAAATCTTCTTTAAAATGACCTGAAATCTTTCTATCAGAATCAATCACTTCAAAAAATAAAATCAATGGAAACTTGTTTAAGATGTTTATTTTAATAAATAAAAAATAATACCAATGTCACCAATTAGAATAAAGTACACAGGTTGTCAAGAAAGATGTCAGAAAATTAAATAAAGTTTGACGGATAATAAAGAAAGTAAATGTAAATAAGAAACAATAGAAAGACTCTAAGCAAAAAAAGGATTGCATGATAGATATTTAATTTTAGAATTTCAACTGACCTGATCAGTCATAATCATAATTTTGCCATATCTTAATGTTTTCAGAGACTCTGGATCTTCATAACTTTTCTTATATTGTAGACCAACTATTTTTATAATGTTATTAATTTCTGCATTTTCCATAATCTGTGTAGAAATGTAGAATTAAAACAAGCTATGTTAGTAAATACATGTATATAATTAGATATGCACTCAACAACACTTTAAATGACATATTTTACCTGTTTATGAGATGCCTCACGAACGTTAAGCATTTTTCCCCTGAGTGGAAATACCCCATATCTATCTCTTCCAATAACACCTAAACCAGAGACAGCTAAAGATTTGGCTGAATCTCCCTCAGTTAAAATTAATGTACAATCCAAAGAATGCTTGCCACCTATAACACAATGAAAAGAGCAAAAAAAAAAATTAAAGTAAGGGGATTGAAATAATCTTCAGTTCAAACCTAAATTCTTAAAATAGAAAATAGCATATTTTCAAAAAACCCAACCCCATTTTATTAAAAAATGCATGACTTGACATGACTTTTCTTTTTAAATAGCATGGCTCTTTAACCATGGTATAACTATATTCAGTATTATTCCAGCTATGCTGAAAAATACTTCTTTCAACATTCAACTTAGCAAAAATATTTATCTGAAGCATGTTCGTAATCATTAATTAATGACTCTGGAGGCATTTGTGTTATTATAAAAAAATATCCCAAGTGAAGGTTAGCTCTTACCAGCATCATTAGCATCATCAAGTTTTGGAATGCCTTTAATTTTACTATGTTTCACTGATGAACATTTTTTGTTCAGCTGTGTCTGTGCCTTGAATTTTACCCAATTCAGTATACTTTCTACAATGCCACAGTTAGAAGCCTATAAAAATTGAATTCACAGTCGCATTGAAAAATATTAGCAAAAGATTTACATTAAAAATAAACAAATATATCAAAGCACTAAAATCCATTTTTCTAAGAAAATGTCGCTTATGTCAGAGTTTATTCTTTACACAAGTTGATTTCTCATTTTTCTCATAGTTAACAGCAATAGCACTTAAACTTATATATCATTTCACAGTACTTTACAGCACTCTCTGAACAGTTTACAAATGTCAACATATTGACTTCTATGATCTGGGTCCTCATTTTATCTACTCAGAAGGATGGAAGGCTAAGTCAACCATGAGCCAGTTAGGATCAAACTCCTGGCTGTGAGCAGAGTTAGCCTACACTACTGCATTTTAACCATTGTGTCACCAGGCTCTCACATACAACTCAGAGCTATAAAGTTTATGAATTGTGCGTTATATTCCCTTAACATTTTGAAAGACAGTTGATAAACATCAATATTTATTAATTAAAAAGGAAATGCATTTCAAACATTACAGCTTTATTCTTTCATTACTTTTCATTTAATCATATTAAGAATAATTTCTGAAATGTAAAGTATAGCACGGATTTTAATTTCTTTAACAAAATTGGTCAATCATTCTTCAAATGATTATGGTTATGAAATAAATATGAAATACTTACTGCTTTAAAAAACTTTTCTGATAATTGACATTTGGACCCAAAACTTTTCGGTTGGAGAGTCATGTTCTCTTTTGTTTGAGAATCGAAAGAAGGGTTTTCAATAAGACAATTAATGAAAACCCATATATGGTTCTTTACCTGTTCAATATATATATATATATACATATATAAATATGCACACAAGTGAAAATCAGAAAACAAAGATATAGAAAAAAATGTAGCAATGTTTTTTGTGAAATTATTTCAAAATATGAACATCTACTTACCTGGAATGGTTTTACTGAAACACCAGCTTTGTTTTTTTTTTTAACTACCTCTATCAATTTTCCAACAATTTGATCCACCACATAATCGACATGCCTTCCTCCCTTAAGGTAAAAAAAATAAAAGAAGTTAGCCACAATAACAAAACAAAATTATGTTTTAGAACTTTGTTCCTACTGTGAAAGTGAGAACATTTTCACAGAAATATGTGAAAAAATAAATATGAAATAAAAAGATTGCCACACCTCCTGAACCCAATAAGAATGTTACTATTCTCATACTGAAGTATTTTTAATTTATCCATGTGTATCATATATAAAGATGACATGTGGTACGCATGTGAACATATTTTCATTTTTAAAAGCCCATAAACTGCAAAGTCGAGTTTCACAACTATACTGAGGTCACAAACATTGCCAATATTTATTATAATAAAATAAAATATATTAAAAAAACAGTTTTTATGCAAAAAATTATGAAATGATTTGTCATTATATTCTTCCTAGCCTGGCCCAAAGTCACCTAGCTGGCTTTATGCCTAAAATGACACAAGAAGTCGTAGTCTCAACCACCATATCAAGGTCTGTCTCAGGGCTTGCAATAATACCAAAATAATCTAATTTTGCAATCTTAACTATTTTATCACTAATAAGATAAAAATATGAAAAGTGAGTAACAATTATACTGAAAATATATCTGATATACTGACCACAAATCTTTGAACTGAATGGCTTTTTATATTAAGAAATCACTAACAACAGAATTTTTAAGACAAACTATTTTTCTAAGCAGTCTATTCAAAAATATTCAAAAAGAGTTTAGAAAGAATTAAATGATGTGCTATGTATTAATGTATCATAATTCTAAGGCATGTAAGAGATGTTGATACTGACACTAATATTTTACAAATCATATACAGCAACTATTACATTATATGTAATCAATAATCTTTTTGACATTACTTTCGCAATTTATTTTAAAATATTTGCATTACTTGCTTCTGGCATACATATGATCATTATCAAAATTATCCCAGTAATTTTCTATCATTGCATGTTATGTTGTTGGATATATAAAACAATCTATAAAATAAAAAATAAAAAATACATTAATTCCAATTCAAAGATTGTGCTGTGGGTGATTGGATGAGTATGAAGGTTCATTCTCCAAAGTTGTGGGTTGGTTTCCAAACATTACGTTACCAAGTTAGCAGGGGTGGGCTACTCCTGGATGAGGGGGAACACAGTGGGGTAGCAAAAATGGAGCTCCACCCCAGAGCACCCAATTTGCTTTAAAAAGAAAAAATGCATAATCCACGCTCACAGAGTGGTACTAAAAAATTTGGTAGCCCTTCACTGCAAGCTAGGTAACATCTTCAGTGAAGTTAGGGGATGCCAATGTTAGTGTTCTGTTTAGGAGCTTAACGTGTGGGTATGCCAAGTCTTGTGATAGGTCAACTATGAGTTATCAGTGGGTCTTGTGATGGGTCTTATGAAATGGAGATTACAGCAGGTCAGGAACATTGGGAAACGAACTGCTTGTGGGAGATTTAATTTAATTTAATTTAATTTATTTGACTTCTATGGCGCCCAATCCCTCTTGCATAGACTGGCTAAGGGTTGGTACCATCTCAAGTTGGCTGTGCAATTGATTTAGATTTTGAGGGATTCATAGGCTGATTGTTGTGCTATGCTGTGTATTACTTTAATCACTCTTAGATATGTAAGGTAACTCACCTTTGTGGTAGCAATACTGTTCACAAAGCTAATTTGCTGAAATCCTTTTTCACTTAAAGTAAGACAGACATCCCAGCGTTCATTAGCAAGTTCATGAATAATTTTTAGAGCAAGTCCAGTTTCATCCAACTTATCCTTTACATAAAGATCAACATAACTACGAAAGCCATTTACCTAGGATTTAACAAGAATAATCACTTTCTGCTCTGAAGACATAGAATTTCATTATATAAATACTTTACTAATGTGCTTACAGGTAGCTTCTTTCCATTAAACATAACTTTGACCCCTTTGCATGCTCCTGCCAAATCATAAGCTCTTCTTGTCATAAGAGCTACTATATCTTTGTCAAGCTTTTCCATCTTAAACTTTGAAAGATCTGGTTGGAATGTCACACATGTGTAGTCATCTCCTTCAAAATGTTTAATCTTAGGATCTGAAGTCTTCAGCATATTATTCATCCAGGTCTTCATTTAAAAAAAGATAAAAACAACCATATACATTAATAGAAAATTTCTGACAAAAACACAGCAGTAAAGAAATATGTTTTTCATTCAGTCATTCTAAATTAGATGTTTCACATTGTATTTATTTTATATTTCTCTTAGAAAACATAAACCATTGTTCACTGCATGATATATAATCATTAATGCATTGAATATACTGTACAGGTGAAACTCGAAAAATTAGAATATCATGCAAAAGTTCATTTATTTTAGTATTGCAACTTAAAATGTGAAACTAATATATGAGACAGACTCATAACATGCAAAGCAAGATAGTTCAAGCCATGATTTGTCATAATTATGATGTAAAGCTCATAAAAACTCCAAATCCACAATCTCAGAAAATTAGAATATTGAGAAAAGATACAATATTCCAGGCTCAAATTGTCTCACTCTAATCAGCTAATTAAGCTATAACACCTGCAAAGGATTCCTGAGCCTTTAAATGGTCTGTCTGGTTCAGTAGGAATCACAATCGTGGGAAAGATTGCTAACCTGACAGTTGTGCAGAAAACCATCATTGACACCCTCCATAAGGAGGGAAAGCCTCAAAAGGTACTTGCAAATGAAATTGGATGTTCCCAATGTGCTATATCAAAGCACATTAATTGAAAGCTATGTGGAAGGGAAAAGTGTGGAAGAAAAAGGTGCACAAGCAGCAGTGATGATTGCAGCCTGGAGAGGATTGTTCAAAAGTGTGGGGGACTTTCACAAGGAGTGCACTGAGACGTGAGTCGGTGCTTCAAAAGCCATCACGCACAGATCCTGGACATGGGCTTCAAATGTCGTATTCCTCTTGTTAAACCACTCCTGAAGAACAAACAACGTCAGAAGTGTCTTACCTGGGCTAAAGAAAAACAGACCTGGTTTGTTGCTCAGTGATGCAGTGATGACATAATAATAATAATAATAATAATAATAATAATAATAATAATAATAATAATAATAATTATTATTATTATTATTATTATTATTATTATTATTATTATTATTATTTATTAGATTTGTATGCTGCCCCTCTCCGAGGACTCGGAGCGGCTCACAACAATAAAACATCAGATACAAATCCAATGTTAAAACAGTCTTTTTTAAAAAAAAACTCTATTAAAACAGTCATACAGCCCATGACTTCTCTCTCTTTCTCTCTCCCCCTCTTGCGGCGGTGGTGGCTGCGGCTTCTCCTCAGGATGAAAGCGCTCCCAGCCAGGGGGCTGCGAGAGAGGGCTTTCTCCGTGGGCTTCGGGAATGCCCGCCCCGCCCCTCTTACAGCCCCTTCACTGGGAGTGCTTTCGTCCCAGACTTCCAGCAAGGGGGCTGCAGTAGAAGCAGGGCAGACGTTCCCGAAGCGCTCGGAGAAAGCGCTCTCGCAGCCCCCTCGCTGACAGAGAGAGAGGAGGAGAGAGAAAGTAACTGAGAAAGAGAGAAAGGGGGGAGAGAGATAGCAAGAGAGAGAAGAGAAAGAAAGCAAGAGAGATAGAAAGAAAGAGTGAGAGAAAAAGAAAGCAATAGAAAGAGAGAAAGAAAACGAGAGAGAGAGAAAGAGAGTGTGAGCAAGAGGGGGAGAGGGATAGAAAGAGAAATGACTCTTGATTTAAAACATATGGTAAAAAGCACCCAAATAATAACAGAGGAAAAAAACCCCAGCCGTTTGTGTGTGTGTGTGTGTGTGTGAACTCTTGAACCATTTCCAATAGCTCACCTGTTATTGGAAATGGTTCGAGTTCACACACACACACACAAGGGGGGAGGAGACAGGGATGGAAAAAGAGGAGAAGATAGTAATAAAATAGATTTTGGTTTTGTTTTATTATTAATTTCTTTTTTAAAAAAAAGAAGGGAATTTTTATTTATTTATTATTTATTTATTTATTTATTTATTTATACTTCTATGCCGCCCAGTACAAAGGGACTGTCGCTCAGACACTATACTTTTCCGCCCACACCGAAAAAAAAATAGAGGGAACATTGCCTTTGACCTCCCACTAACACCGACTGCGACCGGCCGGAGAGGTAGGAGAACCACTGAAGAACAGTGCCTCCCACTCCCAACCCTCCAGCTGGCGCAGAAGGATACCATGGTCGATGGTATCGAAAGCCGCTGAGAGGTCAAGAAGCACCAGGACAGAGGACAAGCCCCTGTCCCAGGCCTGCCAGAGATCATCCATCAGCGCGACCAAAGCAGTTTCCATGCTGTAGCCGGGCCTCAATCCTGACTGTTGAGGGCTTAGATAATCGGCTTCTTCCAAAGACTACTGGAGTTGGAGTGCCACCACCTTCTCAACAACCTTCCCCATAAAAGGAAGTTTGGAGACTGGACGATAGTTATTAAGCACGGCTGGGTCCAGGGAAGGCTTCTTGAGGAGGGGGCGCACAAGTGCCTCATTGTAAGGAGCTGGGAAGCATCCCCTCCCCAAAGAAGCATTGACAATCTCCTGGACCCAGCTCCGTGTCACCTCTCGGCCAGCCGAAACCAACCAAGAGGCACACCGATCCAGTAAGCAGGTAGCTGAACTCACAGCTCCAATGGCCTTGTCCACTTCATCAGGTGTCACCAAGTCAAACTCCACCCAGACCAATGGACAAGGATGGGCCCCAGTCACCTCGACTGACTCATTGTCAGCCGACACTGTTATCCAATTGGAGTCGAGGTCCGCCTGAATCCGAGCGACTTTAACAGCGAAAAACGAGTTAAACTCCTCGGCACTGCTCTGCAAGGGCTCCCCAACTCCCCCCTGATTCAGAAGGGAGCGGGTTACCCTAAACAGAGCGCACTGGAAAATCTATAACCCTTTGAGTATTAATCTTAGCCTAGAAACGTTAATTTTCTCTAATTTGGTTGACCTTTAAAACGCTGCTCTGCCGGTATCAACATATAGGCATATGATCCAAATACAATGGTACCTCAAGATACGAACCCCTCGTCTTACGAACAACCGAGATACGAACCCGGGGTTCAGAAAAAATTTGCCTCTTCTTGCGAACTTTTTTCGTCTTACAAACGCCAAACCCGAACTTCCGGGTTCGGCGTTTGGGAGGCTGCTGGGAAGCCCCCGGCTGTTTTAAAAGGTGACAGCCTGGCAGCAGGGCTTCCCAGCGGCCTCCCGAATGCCAAACCCGGAGGTTCGGCAAAAGTTCGGGTTCGGGAGGCCGCTGGGAAGCTGCGCAGTCTGGCTGTCACCTTTTAAAACAGCCGGGGGGTTTCCCAGCAGCTTCCGGAAGCCGAACGCGGAAGTTCGGGTTTGGCGTTCAGCTTCGGGAGGCTGCTGGGAAGTCCCCCGGCTGTTTTAAAAGGTGACAGCCGGGCTGCACGGCTTCCCAGCAGCCTCCCGAACCCCGAACTTTTGCCGAACTTCCGGGTTTGGGAGGCTGCTGGGAAGCCCCGCAGCCCGGCTGTCACCTTTTAAAACAGCCGGGGGGGTTCCCAGCAGCCTCCCGAAGCCGAACGCGGAAGTTCAGGTTTGGCATTCGCCTTCAGGAGGCTGCTGGGAAGTCCCCCGGCTTTTTTAAAAGGTGACAGCCAGGCTGCGCGGCTTCCCAGCAGCCTCCTGAACCCCGAACTTTTGCCGAACTTCCGGGTTCGGCATTTGGGAGGATGCTGGGAAGTCCCGCAGCCCGGCTGTCACCTTTTAAAACAGCCGGGGGGCTTCCCAGCAGCCTCCCGAAGCCGAACGCCAAACCCGAACTTCCGTGTTCGGCTTCGGGAGGCTGCTGGGAAGTCCCCCAGCTGTTTTAAAAGGTGATAGCTGGGCTGCGCGGCTTCCCAGCAGCCTCCCGAACCCTGAACTTTTGCCGAATTTCCAGGTTCGGGGTTCAGGAGGCTGCTGAGAAGCCCCGCAGCCCAGCTGTCACCTTTTAAAACAGCCGGGGGGCTTCTCGGCGGCCTCCCGAACCCGGAAGTTCGGGTTTGGCGTTCAGCGTTCGGGAGGCCGATGAGAAGCCCCCGGGCTATTTTAAAAGGTGACAGCTGGGCGGCAGCGTTTTTTTGCGGGGTTTTTTTTGTTGTTGCATGGATTAATTGACTTTACATTGTTTCCTATGGGAAACAATGTTTCGTCTTATGAACCTTTCGTCTTACAAACCTCCCCCGGGAACCAATTAGGCTCGTAAGACGAGGTATGACTGTACAGTGGTATCTCTATCTACAAACTTTTCTAGATAAGAATTGGGTGTTCAAGATTTTTTTGCCTCTTCTCAAGAACCATTTTCCACTTACAAACCTGAGCCCTCAAAACTGTAACCGGAAAAGGCAGGGAGAAGTCTCCGTGGGGCCTCTCTAGAAATCTCTGGGGAGGAAACAGGGCCAGAAAAGGCGGGGAGACGCCTCCATGGGATTTCTCTAGAAATCTTCTGGGAGGAAACAGGGCCGGAAAAGCCGGGGAGAAGCCTCCATGGGGCCTCTCTAGGAATCTTCTGGGAGGAAACAAGGCCTCCACCACTGTTCCCTCTGAGGTGCGCACCTGTGTGGTGGCGCACCCAAAACCTAATCATGGCGCAGGGTTTTCAAACGCCGCGCAGCGGGGCACCGTTTCTCCCTGCCGGACAGCTGATCTGCCCCTCCCAAGCTGTCGGGCATGTGGACAGTTGCTGCGTCGTTTGAATCACCATCCACCTCAAGCAGCTGCCAAAGAGGGAGGGGTTCCACATAGATAAAACCAAAAAAATGCCTGGGCATCACTCCTTCCCATGCGGGGACGGCATGGGGAAGAAAACACAGTGCAATAGACAAAGATTGGCTGGGTTGAGTAAGACGAGGTGGAGCGGCTCCATCTGCCCGTGCGCGGAGCGACATTGGGGGCATGTCTCAGGTTTAAGCAGGGGTCTACAACATTGGCTTCTCCCCCCCTCCCCCGTGTGCATGGCATGGTGCAGAGGTTATTTGCATTCCAAGTGTGCACAGTAGGTACACATAAATGAGAGTAGAGACCTGGAGGGAGAAGGAAGGAAGGAAGGAAGAGCAAGGTGTAAGCGTAGGTGGGGCCGGCGACCCTCCTCGGGTCTCCCCGGGGATCTCGCCGTGTCTGAGTGAGCCGCTCACACACTGGAGGGAGGCGCGGGAAGAGGCAGGTTCACTTCCAGACCCTGTAGGGGGTACGGCTGCGGTGGCAGCAGCAGAGTCCACCTCCCCGGCAGGCAAAGAGCTGTTTTCTTTGGAGAGTAGCCAGGCCCCTCTGCCACCCTCCTCTTGGCGCTGGTCAAGCGCCATCCAGCAGAAGGGAGGAGGAAGAGGAAAAAAGGAGACCTCACAGAGGGGAGCCGAGGAGGAGCAATCAGCACTTTCGTAAGCTTTCCCTGTTGGATGGTCAATCGCCATCGAGCATGGAAAGATTGACCATCCAGCAGGGAAAGCTTACAAAGAAAACACCCTTCCCTGAAGAAAATGGCTCTTTGCCTGCTGGGGGGTGGATTCTGCCGCTGCCACCACAGCCGCACCACCTTCCGGGTCCAGAAGAGAGCCCGCCTCTTCCTGCGCCTCCCTCCAGGTCCTGCAGCCCCTGCTTCTAGATTACGAGAGAAAGAAAAAGGGAGAAGAAAGAGAGAGAAAAACGGAAGTGAAAGTGAGAGAAATGAAAGCAAAAAGGGAGGAGAAACAAATGAGAGAGAGAAGGGGGAGAGGGAGAAGTACACAGAAATGAGAGAGACCTGGAGGGAAAGAATGAGAGAGAGAAAAAAGAGAGAGAGAGAAGTGGAGAGAAAGAAAGAAAAGGGAAAAAGAGGGAGGGGAAAAGAGAAGTGGAGAGGAAGGAAGGGGGGAGGGGAGGAAGGAGAAATGGAGGGAGGAAGGAAGGAAAGAAGAAAGGAAGGAGAAATGGAGGGAACAAGGAAGGAAGGAGAGAAGGAAGGAGAAATGGAGGGAACAAGGAAGGAAGGAGAGAAGGAAGGAGAAATGGAGAGAACATGGAAGGAAGGAGGAAGAATGAAATGAATAGAGGGACAGAGGAAGGAAAGACTTTTTTGGGGTGTGTGTAATTTTTTTAAATTTTTCTCTCAACATACATTCAAACAATACAGTGAACCGTCTAGTTTTCAATGAATAAAATGCAGTATTTTGTTAGTAACTAATATCAATCATCAAAAAAGTTGCAACTTTTTTTTCTAATTTTGTCATTCAGTTATATACTTTTCTTTTAATTAAATTCCCTCATTAATGTTCCTTCAAAAAGTACACCAATTATGTTAACCATTATACCAAAGTGCTTCCTTCTTTCTTTATACATTTTTCTATAAACCAAGAAAACCTTGTATAGCCAATGAGATGTTAACAAAAGAAAATTAAAAACAAAACATTAACATATACAAATTTCAGACTTCTTCATCCCCTGTAAATACAGTGATCCCCCGTTTATTGCGTCCCCAACCATTGCGAACAGGGTACTTCGCTATTTTTCAACCCGGAAGTCAAAAATACCATCTACGCATGCGTGCCCTGCACGCATGCGTAGATGGCAGCGGCTTCCCTGGGTCTTCCCCCTCTTGCTGGCGTCAGCGAGGAGTTTCCCCACCGCCCACGCAAACTCCTCGCTGCCGCTCGCCCGCCCTTCGCCTGCCCACGCCGTTCGCTCCCCCCTCTTGCTGTCGGGAGGGCGAGAAGCCCTCCCCAGCTCCCGCTCGCCCGCCCTTCGCCCTGGCGGAGAAATTCCAGCCCCCACCTGGTCCCGCCCGATCCTCCTCCCTGAGGCAGCTCGCCCTCCCATGGCCGCTTCCTCCACCCTCTATTGCAAGCCCTCGCCACCGCAGCCAACGCGCGCTGCGATCTTCAAGCCCGGCTCCTTTCGGCCCAGCATCCCGGGCCAAGCAGCTGCCTTCCGTGACTGAGCCTGGCTGGCCCGGAAGATCGTAGCGCGCGTTGGCTGCACCGGCGGCGACATTGCTGCCGGCTTGGCTTCGCTCGCCGCTGCAGCCAACGCGCGCTACGATCTTCCGGGCCAGCCAGGTTCAGTCACGGAAGGCAGCTTGAAGATCGCAGCGCGCGTTGGCTGCGGTGGCGAGGGCTTGCAATAGAGGGTGGAGGAAGCGGCCATGGGAGGGCGAGCTGCCTCAGGGAGGAGGATCGGGCGGGACCAGATCGTAGCGCGCCGGACGGGGGTCTCCCGGGCTGCCCGATGCGACGGCCGCCCAGAGCGCTTGGCCAAGGGGGCTCCACTTCAGGTGCCGGCGGAAAAGCCCGGCAGCCAAGCCGGCGTCTTGCGATCGCCGCCTGCCCGCTTCGCCCGGCTCCTGCGGGTCACTTCGGGGGCTCTTCCTCCCTCGGGGCGCAAATAAAAAACCCCCAGCCCTGGAAGTTCGCCGCGTCTGTCAACGCTTCTCTTCCCCTTCCAAGCGCCCGATCGCAGCCTGGCAAAGCCGGTGCAGACGGGGATAAAAAACACCCCCCCTAAAAAAGCCCGGGGCGCCACGCGCAACCACCTGCCTGCGTTCGCGGGGGGAAGATCCCCGCTCGCCGCCAAGGATGCCGAGGCCGCCCGGGAGAGGTCAAAGCAAGCCGGGCCCGGCGGGCGCCCTGGAGCCGCCGGCAAACAAAGGAATAAAAAAGGAGGAAGCCGAGCGCGGGGAAGAAGCGAAAGCGCCAATTTGCACAACTCGCAAAAGCGCGTGGAAAGATCACAAACACACACACACAAAAGCCGCACGGGATCTGCACGCGGGGCTGGGAGGGAAAAAAGCGCCTCTTTGCAAAGCAGCAGCCGCCCGATCCGGGGCGCGGGACCCCAGGCTCAGTGACGGAAGGCAGCCGCTTGGGCCGAGAGGAGCCGGCCTTGATCCGCCAACGCGCGCTACGATCTTCCGGGCCAGCCAGGCTCAGCGGATCAAGGCCGGCTCCTCTCGGCCCAAGCGGCTGCCTTGATCCGCTGAGCCTGGCTCGCCCGGAAGATCGTAGCGCGCGTTGGAGACAGGCTTTGAGTTTTGGCTGCGGGGCGAGGGAGTTAGGAAAGTCCTACTTCTCCCCCCGCAGCCAAAACTCAAAGCCTGTCTCCTGCTGCCCGGTTTAGCCAGGACACGAGCGGCGAAATGACTTGGAGGAATGTGAAGCTGAAACCGGCCGGTTTCATCTTCACATTCCTCCAAGTCATTTCGCCGCTCGTGTCCTGGCTAAACCGGGCAGCAGGAGACAGGCGGTGGGCTGGGAGCCGCAGGCGAAAGGAGCTCGGGCATTGTTCTCCGGACCCCGCCCGCAGCCTGGAGAGGGAAAGGGCCGCCGCGGGGCTGAGCGGGCGGGGTCCGGAGAACAATGCCTGGCGCCGCGCTCCGATGCCCGAGCTCCTTTCGCCTGCGGCTCCCAGCAGCACTTTGAATCCAGCAGCTTCTGCTGGATACGGGCGGTGGGTGGGACGAGCAACGCGGAAGCCAGGGGCTGTGGCAGCTCGCCCCCCCATCGCCCGTATCCAGCAGAAGCGGCGGGATTCAAAGGGATTCAAGGCTAACTTCTGCGCTTGGCTTGAGGACTCAGCTCGGAAGCTGCACGGGTGTTTTAAAAGGTCTCCGCCGGCATGGGGGGCTTCCTACCACCTCCCGAACCCCCAACTCGGGTTTGGGGGGGTGCTAAGAAGCCCCCCATGCCGGCGGAGACCTTTTAAAACACCCGTGCAGCTTCCGAGCTGAGTCCTCAATCTTCGGCTCCTCGCTAGCGCTGTGGGAGTAAAAACACCGTCTGCACATGCGCAGACGGTGTTTTTACTTCCGCATCGCTACTTCGCGAAAACCCGCTCGTTGCGGGGGCTCCTGGAACGGAACCCTCGCAACGAGCGGGGGATCACTGTAGTACATTTACCTAATCCAAAATTTTAAAATTATTTCAGCCCATCTAACATTTAGCCAAATAATACTTATCTACATTTCTTAATTATTAATCTTAAATTTCAGTCAATTTGTGAAAAGAAGGGGGAAAAATTCTAAATATTCTCTATTTTCAATCAATTAAAAATCATTAACATCATTAATCTCTCCAACAATTCAAAATTCAATTCCATTTATGCGTTAATTCAAATCAGTATCACCTACTACATATCTTATTATAATCAATACTTCTAACTTTATTAAAACAGATTAGCAATTTCTAAATTCTAAATAGAAAAAATAATTAAAGTTTAAAAAGAGCAAACAAAACAATACTCCAAGCATAATCAACCCTTCTCAAGCTCCATTTTCTTTAATCTGAACAGAACTTTGAACCAAACTCTTTTCTTTTCTTTTCTTTTTTGTATCCCCTTTTAATCCCCTTTTCCATTTTATTCTTTCTATTCTTCCTTCTAGTAAGGAAGGACTTTGCTAGAAAAATAAAGGGGTTATTGGATTAAACTCTGGACACTTGATAACGAAGTTATGATGGTGGCAATGTCCCAGGTTTATGTGAACATTTTTTTGGATCTTCTGACAAGCAACTGCAGGGATTCACTTAATGACTGTGGCAAGAAAGGTGGCAAAGTGAGGCAGAACTCACTTAGCAACTATCTTACTCAGGAGATAGAAACGTTGGCCTCCATTGGGGCCAGGAAAGAAATTGAGGATTATCTATCTGAGTAGTGCACTCTTTTAGAAGCAGATCAGGAGTCCATTTTGAAACTCCACAGAAAACAGAGGAAGTCGGTGGAATCTTTGTACTCCGACTGGTCCTCGTGATGAACCTGTGGGTGTGGGAATGTGAGATGAACCTTAACCTGAGTGGGGTACTGGAGGGAAGTTAGTATCAGAATGGTAATAGCGTGACCAACATGGCTCAGGTAATAAATCAAACTTTATGTGAGAGAATTGAACTGGAATCTGATTTATTTCTCAGATGTTATTTGGGGCATTGAAACTAGGAGGTATTGCCGAGAGAAAGATGAGAGATATAAGACTGAACAATGCAGAAGAGCTGAAGGCCACTATCTTCATTAACACCAAAGCAGTGGCACAGGCTGATAACTTCCATGCCACACCGCATTTGAGACAGTAATTGCTGCAAAAGGAGCCCAAACCAAGTACTGAGTACATATGCATGCTTATACCTTTCAGAGGTCAATCCTTATTTTATTGATTGCATGTAATATTTGATTTTCTGAGATTGTGGATTTGGGGTTTTCATGGGCTGTACTCCATAATATCAATTATGACAAATCATGGCTTGAACTATCTTGCTTTGCTTGTAATGAGTCTTTCTCATATATTAGTTTCATATTTTAAGTTACCGCATATACTCGAGTATAAGCCGACGCACCAGTTTTTTGCCACAAAAACTGGGAAAACTTATTGACCTGAGTATAAACCAAGGTTAGAAAATGCAGTGGCTACTGGTAACTTATAAAAATGGAAAGCAATAAAATTACATTAATTGAGACATCAGTAGATTAAATGTTTTACAATATTTATTTAAAAGAAAACCAGTAAACTAGCTCTGTAAATTTAAAAGAAGATAAACAAAAGCAATCTGGTATTAACAATAAATTAAAAAGTAAAAAAAGGAGCTCAATCAGCAACCAAGCTAAGAGTTAAAATCCTTCAAAACTGGATTCCTCCTCATCAACTGTATGTCCATCATCAACTCCCAGAAGTCCTGCACCAGCCATGCTACCTCAGGAGTGGGATTTGAAGTCCACAAGCCTTAATCTTGCCAGGTTTGAAGACCCTTGCACTTCTAACCCTGATCCCAGGATCTTTAAACTTGACAGTTTTAAGACTAGTGGACTTCAACTCCCAGAATTCCTGTACCAGCCATGCTACCTCAGGAGTGGGAGTTGAAGTCCACAAGCTTTAATCTTGCCAGGTTTGAAGACCCTTGCTTAAATCAAACTTTTATATGATAAATATTCAGATTTTCCATTTAAAACATACCTCATAAGTTAAAATCATTACTATCACAATAGATCAGTAAATAACAATTGGGGGTTACTCAATCACTAATTGTAAAATCTTTCTTCTACATGATATTTATCTTGCATAAGGAGAAACCATACTCTTAAAAAAAAGGTAGATCTATTCGTATTAATTATGTAGAATGAGTGTTGACTCACCTGATACGCTCCTTCTCTTGGTGGCAAGAGTTGCCAGTGAGGATGGGTTGTATTCGCTCGTCAGAGGCGTGTCCAAGTCAGGAAAGTATAAAAGATCTGGATCTGCCCATACGCCCAGTTTCGATGACGAACTGAAAATATTGACTCGGAGTAGCAACACAGCCTAGACTTCCTCAAATGTCTAATTAACTAAGTAAAACTATGTACAAAACGGTTATACTCACCGGTAATTTTGGAAAGTAATTTAGTGGGAAAACAGGAAGAGTAAAAAATGTAAGAAGGGAGGGACCTGACTGGCGATTCCTGCCACCAAGAGAAGGAGCATATCAGGTGAGTCAACACTCATTCTCCTTGGAGGGAGGAGTTGCCAGTCAGGATGGGACATGTCAAAGTTATTGTCCCGAGGAAGGGATTAATCCACGTGAGCCATGAGTCTTTGAAGGACTCTCCATCCGAAAGCCGCCTGTGAGTAGGCAAATTTATCAATTTTGTAATGCCGAATAAATGGAGTGATGGAGGCCCAGGTAGCTGCTCTACATATTTCCTCAAGGGAGCACTGTGTGGCCCATGCCGCTGAAGTGGCTGCGCTCCTTGTGGAGTGGGCAGTAATACCCAATGGTCTCTGGGTGCCCTCTACCTCATAGGCCTTGGCAATGGCCCATCGAATCCACCGTCCAAGGGTGGAGGGGAGGCCTTGAGCCCAATTTTTCGAGGAGAAAAGAAGATAAAGAGTGCCTCGGTCTGTATGATGGGCTGAGTTTGCTTTAGATATATGCGGTGCTCTCCTTACATCTAGAGTGTGCCATTTATCCTCCCATGGGTGAATAGGCCAGGAGCAGAAGGTAGGGAGAATAATGTCCTGGCTTCTGTGGAAGGTGGAATTGATCTTGGGAATGAAGGATGGATCAATTCGTAGGACTACTCTGTCTTGGTGGAAGAGAGAGGTCATCTCTGACCAATAGGGCTGCAAGTTCAGAGATTCGCCTGGCTGTAGTTATGGCTATCAGGAAGGTGACCTTGAGGGAGAGGTAGCTGAGAGAGGCTTCTTGTAAGGGCTCGTAAGGTGGTTACGTCAGGAGTGAAGGACTCTTGGCAAATCCCACGTGGGGAAACGGTGGATGACCAGAGTGTCTGTGTTGGAGACACCCTTTGGGAACCTAGTCACTAAGGGGACGTGTGTAAAGGAGGCCCATTTGCCGCAGGTGATGATAGTTGAAAGGGCCGCAGTCTGTCGCCGGATGGTATTAGAAGCCAGCCCCTTGTCCAGGACCTTGGAAAGGGGAATGTGGATGGGAGACAGGCATTGTAAATTGCACCAGGAGACAAAGGTACACCAGGTAGAGGAGTAGATATGCTCAGTAGATGGTTTTCGGGCCTTGTGTATATATTCAATGACATCGTCATCAAAGTTCTGGCTCCTTAAGATGCTCCACTCAAACGCCAGGCAGCACCAGCCTGGGTCCGGATGAAGCAGAGGCCTCTAAGATAGTAGGTGTGGTTGCACTGGTAGGTGCCATGGTTCTGCAAACCAGGGTTGCCTGGACCAAAAAGGAGCTATCAGGATGACCTCTGCCTGCTCCTCCAGAATCTTGTGAATTACCTGGAGAGGGATTGGTAGGAGAGAGAAGGCATAGAGGAGCCCCCTCGGCCAGGTGCAATGGAGAGTGTCGTAATTCTCCGCCTCCCGGGAGGGGAATCGGGAGAAGAATCGAGGGATCTGGCAATTCTGTGGGGAGGCGAACAGGTCCACTAGTGGTTTGCCGAACCGGATTGATATTCGGTGGAACATAGCAGGGTTCAGCATCCACTCTGCTTGGTTCACTGTCGTCCTGCTGAGGGCGTCTGCCTGGATGTTGTCCGTTCCCAAGATGTGTTCCAAATGGAGAGAAACTAGGTTTCTCTCTGCCCAGAGACCGATCCTCTTGGCCTCTGACATAAGGTCGTGGATCGGGTGCCCCCTTGCCGGTTGATGTGGGCCTTGGTGGCCATGTTGTCTGTTCTTATCAATACGTCTTGATTGGCTATTAGGTGATTGAAGGCTTTGAGGGCTAGGAAGACCGTGTGGAGTTCTAACCAGTTGATTGAGCATGAGGCTTGGCTTGCGTTCCAAAGGCCCTGAGCCTGACCATTGCAATGAGCTCCCCAGCCCGACAGACTAGTGTCCGTGGTGATTTTTATGGATGGGGAGCTTCGGTACAGGGTGCCTTCTGTGATGGCCGCAGATCTCCACCAGGAGAGGGATCTTGGTACCTGTGGAGGGAGATGGATTTGTTTTGCGAGGTGAGCCTGGCCCGACTTTTGGAAGGGTAATAGAAACCATTGGTGGTCTCGGGAGTGGAGCCTGGCCCAAGGGACTATGGAAAAACTGGACACCGTCTTCCCTAATAAGGAGGATAGGGAAGAGAGGAGAGGAAAGGAGTCATTCTGAATTTGGGAAACTAGCTCCCTGATGCTATTCATCTGCTCTGGAGAGAGGGTGACAAGACCCTCGGATGAATTGATGATAGTTCCCAAGCGGAGAATAGAAGTGGAGGGCGTGAGCTGGCTCTTCTGAAAATTGATCAAGAAGCCATGGGAGGAAAGGACCTTGACTTTAGTCTGGAGAGGCGCCTGGGCTTGAGCAAGGGAGGAGGCCAAGACGAGAATGTCGTCAAGGTAGAACTGGGCTCTGAATAGACCAGAGGTATGCAGCTAAAACTGAGAGTGGTAAAAACCCGAGGGGCTGAAGACAGGCCAAAGGGGAGAGCCCAGTATTGAAAATGCTTGCCAGCATAAGAAAAACAGAGGAATCTGCGATGTTCCTTCGCTATGGGAATGTGGAGGTATGCCTCTGTGAGATCTAGGGAAGACATAAAGTCACCTCTCCTGATGCAAGCTAATATGGTTTTAAGGGTATGCATCTTGAACTTATGGTATTTCAAAAAAAGGTTGAGACACTTTAGATCTAAGATAGCCTGCCAACCTCCTGAGGACTTAGGTACAATAAAAAGAATGGAATAAAACCCTTGTCCTTGGAATTCAGGGGGAACAGGACGGATGGCCCTGATTTCAAGGAGATGTTGGATAGCCTGTTCCACGAGGGCTCTTTTGGAAGGGTTCCTGGATACTGAACAGGGAATAAAAAGGGGGAGCAGGGACAAAAACTCTAGGTGTAAGCCCTGGCTAATGGTATTGAGAACCCAGGGATCGGAGGTGGTAGAACCCCAATGAGAGGAAAATTTTGAGAGGCGACCGCCAATAGGAATGGCGGACAGGTCAGGAGAGGAGGCCCTACCACCTACCTCTTCGGCCCTGGCGATTTCAGATGGACCCCTGAAAGGGTCATCTGGACCCTCGTCCCCTGGCATTCTTGTCTTGGGAGCTGCGCTGCTTGTAGGTAGACTGGTTAGGGCCCTTGTAATAGGAAAACGGTTGGTCGGGTTGACGAAAGGGCCACCGGAAGTATGGTGAAGGACATTGAGAGGACTTCTTTTGGCTAACTGGCAGGATCTTCTTCTTGTCCTTCGAGTTGATGAGAAAGGGCTCGAGGACATCGCCAAAGAGATTCTTGCCCTTATACTCCGCTGACGCAAAGCGCCACTTATGTTTGATGTCCACTTGCCATTTCTTGAGCCAGGTCATTCTTCTCGCAACCACTGAAGAGGCCATTGTTTTGGCTGTAAACCTGGAGGTGTATAGTGTGGTGTCAGATAGCAACTGGCAGGTGGCAAAAAGCTTGTTGAGGGTTTGATGAACTGAAACATTCGATGTAGGGATTTGTTCCTGAATTTGCCTGATGTAAATCAACATGGTCTTGGCAAAAAAGGAGGAAGTTGAAGCCCCCTTTATCGCCCATGCCGAGGCCTGATGGGTCTTTTGCAATACTTGGTCAATCTTTCCATTCTCCACCTTTAGGAGCTCATCTGCTTACCCTGGTAGAGTTTCTGAGGAGTGTAAGGCTAGGACTGGTATGTCAATTTCCGGGAGCTCCGCAAAAGAGGATAGTTCCGTACCTATGTTGAAGAATTTTCTTTCCACATTGGACGGTGCCGGACCGGTTGCTGGTTTGAGACATTGTTTTGTGATGGTCTCTACGAAGAGGGGAGGAGCTGGGACAACGTCCGGGTCCTCAGTATAGGGCTGAAAGAGGGTCTCTACTTGTGTTGCTGAAGGTTGAGCTGGAGTTGTAGGAGCAGATAGGCTGGCAGCCGTACGCGCCTTCAACAGAATGGTCGAGAACAGGTCAAAAGGAAACAAAGCTGCTGAGAGAGCTAGGTTGAGGCGGCTGTGTCATCATCTGACAGTCCAACATGTTCCTCCTCTGGTGCTTCCTTGCCTGAAGTGTCAAGAGTCCTCATCGGAGGAACCTGACCAGGAATCCTGGGTAAGACGAAGATTGGAAGGAGCATGAAGAAGGGAGGGCTCCCGTAAATTTTGGAGGTCTGATAGCCATCAGATTGCCGAGGCTGGAAGCCACACTGCGTTGGATTGCTGACTCAATCCATTTGTGAATAGTATCAAGATCCAGAGGTTGCTGAGATGATGGAGAAGGAACTGGCGGAGGAACTGGTGATAATGTCGTTCGAGTATCTGCTGCAGTGGGAGCCAGAAGTGTGGTAGATGTTATAACGATGGTGGGAGAAAGAGGGGTGGAGGTCTGGAGACGCCCAAATTCAAATTTTGGTTGGGCAATCCCGCTGGACCCCAGATGCTGGCAGCTAGAGGAGGGTTAACCCCCGTTGCACTGTCCTGAGAAGCAGTATGATGGGAGATTCGTGGAGAAGGGGAGAGAGCTCTAACTGCTCTCTCATGGAGATGTTGTAGGGTTCTGTCCCTACGCTTCTCTATTATGGATGGTTGTGAGGTTGAGATGGACTCAGAAATTACAGTAATAGAGTCAGGATCCTCCTGAGTAGGTTTATTGGTCTTTTTGGTTTTCTTCACCATAGTCTTATTTGATTCAGCCATAATGAGAAGGGCAGGGAGAGAAGGTTAAAAGGATGAAAAAGGGAATTCTGAATCCAATTAAGAGAAAGGAGGTTGAATAAGGCTGGAGGGCCTAAATTTGGACTAGCTTGAATGAGTGGATATCCAAAGTAGAAGGAAATCCAGGAATGCCAATCTAGTGGCTCTTAAACAGGCAAGGTTGTCCTCCTTCTTTAAGCCTCATGGATCAGGCGTTCCAGAGGCTGGAGTGGCTGGATCCCGAAGGGAGGCCCAGATGGGGCCCTGCCCTTCTTGTAAACGGCCAGGGAATTTGGCTAGTACCTTGCCTTTAAACGGCACTTTTGCAAGCCAGAAGGGGGGGGTGAGAGGTGGCGATTAGCAGGAAAATTAAAAAAAAACACCCACTGCCTAAGGTTTGCTCTGAAAGTGACGTGTCCCCCCCCCCCGGATCGGCATGGGTGTGGCTTCAAGGAGGCGGCAGAGCAAGTTGGAATTAAACTGCGCCACCAGTGAGAAAAAGAGCACACAATCGGCCTCTTATCGGCTCAATCTGAGGAAAGCTTGGCAAGGTTCCAAAACCCGACGGTGATTCGAGGCTTGCAAGGACAAAATTTGTAGGCTCGGCACCAAGACTGTAACCAGCCCCGGTGCCTGAATGTCTGCGAGGGCTCGCACGTCCGCTAGATAGACGCCGGCAATGGGGATCCCCCTGTAACCAGGGTAGTTTCCTCAATTAGCCTAGGGCATGCCTGCGAGAAAGCTCCAAGGCAGCCCTCACGGCCGAAGGAGGAAGAATGGAGCCTTATGGTGGGAAAGGCCAAGGGCCTTACCCACCTGCAGGGGCTGGGCCGAAGCCACGGCATCCGACTGCATCCTTGGTAAAAGGAAACCAATTTAGAATTTAGGATTTCCAATTTCAATTACAAAGAATTTATTACTAACCGATTTGAGGAGTCAACAGTAGGAAAGATTGTGCTGCCACGAAACTGTCTCTGTTAGAGGCAATTCAGAGAAACTGGGCCTATGTGGGGATCCAGATCTTTTATACTTTCCTGACTTGGACACGCCTCTGACAAGCGAGTACAACCCATCCTGACTGGCGACTCCTCCCTCCAAGGAGAACAAATGATTAATGCCAAAATTCATACTATTATATTATCCTAACTTTTGTATTGTTTTAAACAAGTCAGCATTAACAATCCTCTTGGTATGATAAATATAATTGGAAGAAAAAGTTTAATTATACAGTTATCCCCATTTGAAGCAACATTTTATTACAAAATTACCTCTTCTGTTACTAGAAATTAATCAAATTTAAATGGGTAACTTACATTTTACTTTCTGATCAAGAGAGAAAGCCATGGTTCCTTCATTCTGAAAGTCTCTTCAACCCTCCCACCCTTTTCCCCAGTGCTTCCAGTAGAGGAGGAGCTGTGATTGAGTCAACCTGTTGCCAATCAGAGCAGCCTCTCAGTGCCTCCTTTCTGTGTAGAGGAGGAACTGTGATTGGTTCAACCAATCAAGCAGCTGAGGGTGTTGCCTGCAAGAGCAGAATCAGCCATGCAAAGAAAAACGCCTCGTGTTGCCAGAGCCATTAGGTTTCTTTCCTCCCTGCTTTTCACGTCGGAAGTGCGCAGCTTTAGGAAATGCTGCATGGCAGTTTTCAGGTCAGTGAAGGTCAGTGACTCGAATATAAGCCGAGGTTAGATTTTTGAGCACATTTTTGTGCTAAAAATCTCAGCTTATACTCGAGTATATACAGTACATTATTGAAATAAATAAGCTTTTGCACAATATTCTAATTTTTCGAGTTTTACCTGTAATGTGATTTTTCCCACATTATCACTAAATTAGTTTATGATATACTGACTGGATGCTGAATAAAGTGGGAAAAGTAAATCAGGGTTCTGACCAATAATATTTTTTGTAGTTCTCTTGTTTGCTTGTTTGCTTGTTTGTTTGTTTGTTTGTTTGTTTGTTTGTTTGTTTGTATTTGGATTTGGATTTGTATGCTGCTCCTCTCCGAGGACTCGGGGCGGCTCACAGCATATATAAAAACAGAACAATAATGTAAATCCAATTAATTAATCTATCAAGATTAAGTAAAGGTATATATTTTATACACTCATTTGAATAAATTCTATTGTTCAAAGTTTCAATCAGAGAAATCCCTTGTGAACGTATCTCTGAATATTTTGTCCTATCATCTTTTTAAAAACTGTTTTAAAACGTTTAATCACATAAGAGATATGTTAGGGAAACAACCATACCTGCTTAAAACTATGTTTGTATTCTTTGCAAGCAGTCTCAACTGTAAACTTGGTACTGAATATATTACAAAGCTTTGCACCATAGCCATTGCGACCACCTGAAAATATAAGGAACATGAAAACATCATGTTTTTGTTTTTGCTCTGTCCCCCCTCCCCCATTCAGGGGTTGGCTGCTAGCTGGAACGCCTAATTGGGCTTGCGTCTGCGGCTCTGGAGGTACCTTGAGTTCGAGCAGAATTATGCTTCTGCGCTCGCATAAGTAGCAGAATTGTGCACGGAGACACAGGTGCGCCCATGTTTTGCTTCCACACATGCGGAACACGGGCGCACCTGCATCTCTGTGTGCGATTTTGCTACCTGCATGGGCACAGAAGCATAATTCTGCTCAAACTCATGTAGAGCCACAGACATGAGCCCAATTAGGCGTTCCGACTAACAGCCTACCCCTCCCCCACTGACACATGCTATTCACCTACAAATGTATACAGGTAGTCCTTGACTTACAATAGTTCATTTAATGACCATTCAAAGTTACAACAGTGACATGAGAATTTTTCACACTTAGAAATCACTGCAGCATTCCCATGGTTGCATGATCAAAATTCAGATGCTTGGCAACTGATTCATATTTACAACAGTTATAATATTCTGGGATCATGTGATCGCTTTTTGTGACATAGTGACAAGCAACATCAATGGGGAAGCCAGATTTAACAACCATGTTACTAATTTAGCAACTGTAGTGATTCACTTAACAACTGTAGCAAGGAAGTGCAAAATTAACATCTGTCTCATTAAGAACATAAATTTGAGGGTCAATTTTAAACATAAATCAAAAGCTACTTGTATTGTGATTTTTGGCATACAAATATTGTCGCACTTAATTTAGAATTTTGCAGCAAGAATGTGAAATTAAATCTTCCACTTAGTTCCACTTATAAATCTCTTAATTTCCAGCAACTAAACCATCAAATGCCATGAAATTGTTATTACTACTTAAAGTTATCATTTAAGTTATGCTGTATTGGTATATTTACCTGTAACTTTTTTTTCATCATCATCATAATTACTGGACGTTAATAGCTGTCCAAAAATTAAGGCAGGAACATACATCTTTTCCACTTTATGTTCCACAACAGGAATACCTTTACCATTATTCCAAATACTTATAATATTTGATTCGCTGGAAGTGAAAAGAGTAAATAATGCATAAAAATACAGTTGCCTTTATAGTTTTCAATAATATAATGAAATGCCTCAGTCTGTATTGTTTATCTATCTATCTATCTATCTATCTATCTATCTATCTATCTATCTATCTATCTATCTATCTATCTATCTATTTGTTCTGTCTGGGTTCCCCCAGACCTCAACACCAACTGGAAAAAACAGCCAGACACTCTGGTAAAAGCCAAAAGTATTTTATAACTGGAAAAAATAAGCACAGAGGAAAACCTGTTCTTCCCAACAGACAGGATATAATACGGTACAGCAGGGTCCTGATGTCCAGACAATACAGCAAGCTTCTTGCTGGCACACACCCCCAAGGTTTCAATAGTCAAAGGCACAAACCAGGATTCCAAGACGCCAAAGTTCACAGTCAGGTCCCAAGACTCTCAAAGATAAAACTCCACAAGCCAGGAAGGGTGGGTCTGCCTTTTAGCCTTTCCCAAGAGCACCACACCCAAACCCAGCTGTTGCCACTTTAATGCTGAAAGTATTTAGCCAATTGATTCCGTCTCTGAGTAGCTCTTCGTTGTCGCAGATCAATTATGGCTTGTGCACTTTCCTCTAAGGAATCCAGGCTGCTTGCTGGGGAGAGCTCCCCCTGGTGGGACTCTGGCTGTCCTCCCTCTTCTTCAGCCTGGGATTCCTCCTCCTCGTCTGTCTGCACCTCCTGTTCCTCAGCCTCTCCCTCTGAGCTGGAAACCGACAGAAGGTCAGCCGTTCCCGGAGGGGCCTCAGACGGAACCACAACACTATTGAATTTGTATGTTGCCCCTCTCGGGGCATATCAACATATCAAAGAAAACATAACAGTACATCTAGATCCAATTAATATAATTAAAAGCCCTAAAAGTTCTAATGCAATTACAAACATTCATTACCATTCACTCCATGAAAGACACTAAAACACTCGTTGGTCGGGGGAAGATCTAATGACCCCGGGCCTGGCAACATAGATAAGTCTTTAAACTTTTTTGGAAGGCAAGGAGGGTGGGGGCAGTGCGAATCTCCGGGGGGAGCCAATTCCAGAGGACCAGAGCCCCCACAGAGAAGGCTCTTCCCCTAGGTCCCAACAACTGACATTGTCTGATTGAGAGGACCCTGAGGAGGTCAACTCTGTGGGACTTGACCAGATGCTGGGATTCATGCAGCAGAAGGCGGTCCCAGAGGTAATCTGGTCCGATGCCATGTAGGGCTTCATAGGTCATAACCAACACTTTGAATTATGTCCAGAAACTAATCAGTAGCCAATGCAGTTCGCAGAGTGATGGTGAAATATAGGTATGCCTTGGAAGGCCCATAACCACTTGCGCAACTACATTTTGGATGATTTGAAATTTCTGAACACTCTTCAAAGGCAGCCCCATGTAGAGAACATTGCAGTAGTCAAACCTCAAGGTGATAAAGGCATGAGTGACTGTGAGCAAAGACTCCCTGTCCAAATAGGGCCGCAACTGGTGCACCAGGCGGACCTGGGCAAATGCCCCCCTCGCCACAGCCGAAAGAAGGTGTTCTAAAGTCAGCTGTGGATTGAGGAGGATGCCCAAGTTGCGGACCCTCTTTGATGGGGTCAGTAATTCTCCCCCATCCCAGGGTAATGGATGGACAGATGGACATGTCCTTGGGAGGCAGTACCCACAACCACTCCATCTTGTCTGGATTGAGCTTGAGCCTGTTGGCACCCATCCAGACCCTGATAGCCTCCAGACACTGGCACATTACTTCCACTGCTTTACTAAGTGGACACGGGTGAATTGGACATGATATTTAACAGTTTATATTTAACACGTGAACACGATATTTAACAGTTTACAAAGTCACAAGTTACCCAATTAGCTGCAGCTTCGGCTACCAATATCTTATGCTGTGGTAAAGGAATTAAGATAATGTGCACAACAAACATAACAATGATGCTGGTAGAACACCACACAAGGCATATCTTTAAAGATTCACAAGTCACAGCAGTAAGTCACTGCAACTACCAATATCTTATGCTGTGAGAGTGGAAATAAGATAATGTGCAAGACAAACATAACAATTACATTGCTGGTGGAACACCACATATTGCATATATTTTCTCCAATGATGAGAGAAGTGGTGGCTGTAGTTGCAATCTTCACATTAGAATCTTGCCTATATTTTAGACTATATTTTACTTAAAGAAACATTAGGATTACAAGCCTTTAAAATCCCCAGCATATATGTTCTATATGTATGTATGTATGCATGTATTTGTTTATTTTGACCTTTATGCCGCCCAATCCCGAAGGACTCAGGGCAGCTTAAAACAATTTAAAATCCAAAAAACAATTAAAAAGAAGTCTAATATACAATCTAACAATAAAACCCATAATAAATTAAATAATCAGCATACATACGTAGCATTCATATAATTCGCTCATGATAGTTGTTAATTCATGGCCCCCAGGCCTGCCAGCAAAGCCAGGTCTTCGTGGCCTTTCAGAAAGACATTAGGGTGGGAGCAGTATGGACCTCGGGGGAGAGTTGATTCCATAAAGCCGAGGTGGCAACAGAGAAGGCCCTCCCCCGCAGCCCCGCCAATCTGCATTGCTTACTTGACCAGGAGGAGGTCAACTCTGTGTGCTCTTATAGATCTCTGGGAGGTAAGAACAAGAGATGATCCCATAAATAGTCTGACTCTGAGCCATATAGGGCTTTATAGGTAATAACCAACACCTTTAATTGTGCCCGGAGACTAATAGGAAGCCAGTGCAGCTCGCGGAACATAGGTGTTATATGGATGTACTAATGTATACCCATGACAGCTTGCACGGCTGCATTCTGGACAATTTGGACTCTCCAAACACTCTTCAAGCGTAGCTCCATGTAGAGTGCGTTGCAATAATCAAGACGAGAGGTGATAAGTGTACGATGACCATGCATTGAGCTTCCTGGTCCAAATAGGGCAAAGATCCCCTGGCCACAGCGGATAGGTGATGATCAAGGCTCAGCTGCATATCCAGGAAGACACCCAATTTGCGGGCCCTATCTGAGGGGATCAATGTTTTCCCCTCCCCCCAGAACAATGGATGGACAGATCGAATAGTCCTTAAGAGAAAATGCCCACAGTCACTCGGTCTTCTCTGGGTTGAGCTTGAGCCTGTTGGCCCCCATCCAGCTTCCAGAAACTGGCACATCACATCCATCACTTCACTGAATTGGCATGGGGTGGAGATGTATAACTGGGTATCATCAGCATAAGGATGATCTCACCCAGCGGCTTCATATAGCTTTTAAATAGTAGAGAGGGGAGAGGATAGACCCCTGTGGCAGCGCATACAGGAGAGGCCTAGGGGTGGACCTCTGCCCCCCCCCAACACTGACTGCGAATGACCAGAGAGATAGGAGGAGAACCACCACTCCTCCCACTTCCAATTCCTCCAGCTGGTGCAGGATACCACAGTCGATGGTATCAAAGGCTGCTGAGAGGTCAAGAAGCACCAGGATAGAGGAATATCCCCTATCCCAGGCCCACCAGAGATCATCCATCAGCATGTCCAAAGCATTTTCTGTGCTGTGACCAGTCCTGAAACCAGACTGAAAGGAGTCCAGATAATCAGCTTCATATCCAAGGACCCCCAGACGTTCCCTCTAATTTTTTTTTTGGTGTGGGCGGAAAAGTATAATGTCTGAGCAGCACATTTTCATGCTTGAGCATGGATCAATTAGAAACAAAAGGGGGGTCTCATGACCTCAGGAAACACAGCAATGGTTGTAAATATTAAACGGCAGCAAAGTTTTGATCCTGCGATCATTGGGCTGCTGCGAAGGTCCTAAATGTGAAAAGGGTGCCTAAGTCACTTTTTTCAGGGCCGTTGGGACTTTGAACAGTCAGTAAATGAACCATTGTAAGTCGAGGACAACCTGACTTCCCCCCTAGATGTTTTCTGTGGAGCTTCTAAAAGAGTGCACTGGTCAGATAGATAATCCTCGATAATTCTGTTCTGACCCCAATGAAGGCCAACGTTTCTATCTCCTGAGTAAGACGATAATTAAGTGAGTTCTGCCTCACTTTACCCCCTTTCTTGTCACAGTCGTTAAGTGAATCCCTGTAGTTGCTTGTCAGAAGATCCCAAAAAAATGTTCACATAACCCTGGGACATTGCCACCATCATAACTACGTTGTCAAGTGTCCAAAGTTTGATGAAATAACCCCTTTATTTTTCTAACAAAGTCCTTCCTTCCTAGAAGGAAGAATAGAAAGAATAAAATGTAAAAGGGGATACAAAAAAATAAAAAAGAAAAGGGTTTGGTTCTGCTCAGATTAAAGAAATTGGAATTTGAGAAGGGTTGATTAAGCTTGGAGTTTTGTTTTGTTTGCTCTTTTTAAACTTTAATTATTTTTTCTATTTAGATATATGAATTTAGGAGTTGCTGATCTGTTTTAATAAAGTTAGAAGTATTGATTATAATAAGATATGTAATAGGTGATAATGATTTGGATTAATGCATAAATGGAATTGAATTTAGAATTGTTGGGGAGATTAATGATATTAATTATTTTTAACTGAAAATAGAGAATACTTAGATTTTTTCCCCTTTTTTCTTTTCTCAAATTGACTGAAATTTAAGATTAATAATTAAGTAAGAAATGTAGATAAGTATTAATTGGCAAAATGTTAGATGGACTGAAATTTTTAAATTTGGGATTAGGTGCTATTTAGAAGGAGAGGAAGAAGTCTGAAATTCCTATATGTTTATGTTTGTTTGTTTGTTTTTTTTAACATCTGATTGGCTATACTGTACAAGGTTTTCTTGGTTTATAGAAAAATGTATATAGAAAAAAGGAAGCACTTTGGCTTAATAGTTAATAACATTAAGAGCATTAAGGAGGGAATTTAATTAAAAGAAAAGTATGTACCTGGATGACAAAATTACCGTGTTTCCCCGAAAGTAAGACAGTGTCTTACTTTCTTTTTACCCCCAAAAGCCCCACTACGTCTTACTTTCGGGGTATGTCTTACATTGGAAAAAAATTGAAAGGGTCGCGTTCCCGAAGGCATCTCCCCAGAGTCCAGAAGGGCAGCCGCGGGACAGGAGCCTCGTGAGCCCTTTTCCAAGTTCAACCTCAGGGCTCCAAGCGGCGTGCACGCGTGGAGCCACAGACGCGTGTCGGGGAAGCGTGTGTCTGGAGGGGAGGAGCCGCTCTGCGCAGTTGGGCAGCCCCACCTGCCTGCCGGAAAGGAGGCGGGCGAAGGAGGGCGCAGCTCCGGCCGCTCGCCTCGGAGCTGGTTGGCCTCGCTGGCTGCTTGCAGCCGAGCCTCGGCAGGACTCGGTTGCTGGGACGAGCGCCTTCGCTGCAAGCTGCCGCCCGCTCGGCTCGCTTCGGACCAGTGCCGTCCTTCGCTTTGCCAAGCCGGGGAAGAGGCCGTGGCGCCGCGGCGAGGTGAGGGGTGCGCGGGGAGCTTGGAAGCGACATCATCGGGCTCCCCCCCCGGCAATACCTCCGTGTTTCCCCGAAAGTAAGACATATGTCTTACTTTCGGGGTACGGCTTATATTAGCCGACCCCCCTGAAACCCCCGATACGTCTTACAATCAGGGGTGTCTTACTATCGGGGAAACAGGGTAGGAAAAAAAACTTGCAACTTTTTTGATGATTGATATTAGTTACTAACAACATATTGCATTTTATTCATGGAAAATTAGGTGGTACACTGTATTGTTTGAATGTATGTTGAGAGAAAATTTAAAAAAAATTTACACCCCCCCCAAAAGTCCTTCCTTCCTCCGTCCCTCCATTCATTTCATTTTTCCTTCCATCCTTCCTTATTCCGTCCATTTCTTCTTCCTTCCTTCCTTCCTTACTTTTCCCTCCATTTCTCATTTCTCCTTCCTTCCCTCCTTCCCTCTCTCCCACCCTCCTCTCCTCTCTTCCCTCTCCCATTTTTTTCCTTCTCTCCCCTTCTCTCTCATTTGTTTCTTTTTCCTCTCCCTCATTCTTTCCCTCCATCATTTTCTCATTTTTCTCTTTCTTTCTTTCTCTCTCTTTCTATCTCTCCCCCTTTCTTTCTTTCTTTCTCTCTCTCTCCCTCTCTTTCTCTTTTTCCCTCCCTTTCTATCTCTCCCCTTTCTTTCTCTCTCTCTCTCTCTCCCACTCTCTTCTTTCTCTCTTTCTATCTCTCCCCCTTTCTTTCTCTCTCGCTCTGTTTCTCTCTCCCTCTCTTTCTATCTCTCCCCTTTCTTTCTCCCTCCCTCTCCCTCTCTCTCTCCCTCTCATTCTCTCTCTCTATCTCTCCCCCCTCCCTCTCTTCTTTCTCTCTCTCTCTTTTTCTCTCTCCCCCTCTCTTTGTCTTTCTAACTCTCCCCCTTTCTTTCTTTCTTTCTTTCTTTCTCTCTTCTTTCCTCTCTTTTCTCTCTTTCTCTCTCTCCCTCCTTCTCTTTCTTTCCTTTCTTTCTCGGGCAGACCCATCCCCCTGGATGGCAATCGGGTTGGCAACGGGGCAGTGGACCTGCCCCACCACAGATGGCAATCAGGCTGGTGGTGGGCCGGTAGACCCCACTCCCCATGGACGGCGATCGGGCTGGCAGTGGGCCGGTGGACCTGCCCCCCCCGATGGACGGCGATCAGGCTGGTGGCAGGCTGGCAGACCCACCCCCCATGGATGGCGGTCGTCCTGTGGATGGCCATTGGGCTGGCAGCGGATCACTGCCCCCCCCACTGGGCTGGCGGCGGGCCGGTGGATCTGTCCCTCCACCACCACGGTAAGGGGCTTACGTACCCTAGACGGCGAGCTGAACAGCTGCCGGCAAAAGGAAGGGTTAAAGGGGCAGGAAGGAAAGCGGCCCTGCAATTGGCCCCTTTCTTTCCTGCCTTTACTGGGGAGGGATTTAAAATCTCAGCAACAGTTCTAAACTAATTGCCAATTCTAGTACAGAGGTTGGACCTCTGCGCTAGAATTCCAATCTTCTGCACTGAGATTTTAAATCTCCTACGCTATAGCGCACAACTCACCTTAGGGGGAACAGTGCTCATGGTCATTCATGCCCTTATCACCTTGAGGTTCAATTACTGCAATGCTCTCTACATGGGGCTACCTTTGAAGAGTGTTCAGAAACTGCAAATTGTGCAAAATATAGCATGGGCCTCCCTAGGTATGTCCATGTTTTTCCAACACTCCGCAGAATGCATTGGCTGCCAATTGGTTTCCGGACGCAATTCAAAGTGTTGGTTATGACCTATAAAGCCATCCATGGCATTAGACCAGACTTCTTGCAGGACCGCCTCCTGCCGCATGAGTCCCAGCGACTGGTTAGGTCCCACAGAGTTGGCCTTCTCCAGGTCCAGTCAACTAGACAATGTCGCTTGGCAGGATCTAGGGGAAGAGCCTTCTCCCCTCAGAGGGCTCTGGCCCTCTGGAATCAGCACCCCCCCAGAGATTCATACTGCCCACACCCTCCTCACCTTCTGCAAGAGTCTGAAGACTTATCTATGCTGCCAGGCTTGGAGCTATTAGACATTAGCCCCCGGCTGACAAACGTACTGTATGTCAGTTGATTGAATGGGAATGAGTTTTTTTTAATGGTCCTGCGGTTTTTTAGATTAATCAATTTAAACTAATTGGATTTAGAATGTTATATTGTTCCTTTTATATGTTGTAAGTAGCCCCAAGTCCTCGGAGAGGAGTGGCATAAAAATCCAATAAATAAATAAATAAAAATAAATAAATAAATATTCAATAGTACAATACTAGACAACCTTATGACTTATTGGATCATCCTTTAACAGAAAAGTAGTACAGTCTGTTTGAGCAAAATGAACATTAAATTTTGGTGTGACCATATTTTTTTAACCCGAATGCTAAAAAAATTCTATGATCAGTTAAAAAGATATATATAATAAATAGAAAAATAATTGTAGAGGCAAGTGAACATTAAAAATAAGTCAATATTTACTTATGTAAACAGAAAAAACAGAATGACTATAGGTGGGCAAAAAATCAGTGGAAGCAGAAGTGTTCTTGCTTGTGGGAAGGTAGTAAGGAGTGTAGGAAATCATAATCATGTTACTGAGAGAAGTATGGGAATACTGCAATAACCACAATTTTTCAAATAAAACTGAATAGCATAGAATTTTAAATTCTACAACAATGGGTACTGGATTTTTTTACGCCTACTTTAAATTAATTTATTTTAGGCAGTTTGATTCAAAAATTGTTGTAATATACTACACTGTTTTAGATAACCTGAGGGTACAAGAAAGAAAACCCAATAAGAATTTTAATAGTATGTTATCATTATAAATGAACAAACATCATACTTACGGTTCAATTGATATTTTGATACATGTCATATTCTTATCTCTTTGCTTATTATCAGCTGCATTTACTAGAATAAATAAGCATTTATTAGCAGCAATAACTTTTTTTCAAAGTTACAAATAAGAAAAATTAGTAATTACAATCAATCTCAGCAATTGTACAAGAAAGTGTTACAGGCCCAGAGTTCAATGTGATTCTTATAGAATGATTTAGAATAGTATCATCACTTTATATTTTGTATTTAGTTTTCTATTCTTTCTATATAAAAAACATACACTAAATGCACCTAGTATGTTATGTTTATGTCAGTTTTCCAAGATGAAAATGTTAACGATCAAGTTTTGAAGTCATCTGGTGTTTGGTTAAAGTATTTTAATCTTACAGATTTTCTATACTTCTATCAATTGAGATATTTCAATATCTATTTTCCTTTAATTATATAATTATATAGAGAAAAGTTGGATTTCTAAGCAAGATTCATTAAAAATAGAGAATCCTGCTAAGAAAATGTAGTAATTCTCTTGATGAAACTGCAGGAAACATCCTGTGTTCTACTTCTTCTCCCTTGGATTCCCATTCCCACCAGGTCCTCAGAAGCCTTTCGCCCTCCATTTTTGGTCATCATAGTACTTTTCTTCCTTTCTATTGAGTTCCTATAGGTATTTTCTCCCTACTGGGTACCCACAGACCACTTTGTGTTCTTTCAGGTTAATCTCCTCTCCCACCAGATCTTTGCAGGCCTATCCCTCCCGCAACATGTCAACATTTCACAACATGAATTGTGAAAAAGTATGTGGGGGCTTGGGTAGAAAGGGCTGCAGTGTCTCTGGAGTTAGTTGGAAGACTGAATGACTATTGGGATGCTGCAATGGTCATAAATCTGTGAACAAGTTGTAAATAATTTTTGGGAGGTCTACTATAATTTCAAATGGCCATTAAACATGAAGAGACTGGTTGTAACTCCAAGATTAATGTTATAATGTTAATATCTGTATAAATTAGAAATAAATTCATAATTAATTCAGAAAGAAAACATAATAACCGGATTTCTTTTCATCTCTTTAATAAGTTAACACATTTATTATTAATAACAATATATCTACAACATGCCAAAATATACTTGAATTATTGTACTTCAAAATAATTTTGAAATGTTGTTAAATTGTCATTGTTATAAATACTTACCAAGAATTTCATCAAATATTTTATATAAACCAGGAACAAAAGTGACATCTCTACAATTCATTCCTATATCTTCATCAAACACCCACATCAACTGTAAATAAAAAGTTTTGTTTTGAATAAAATTTTATAAATACATATTATTTAAAAAAACGCTTAATTTTTTTAAAAAAAACTCTCATTATATTTTATAGATTTATTTACCGTATATACTCGAGTATAAGCCGAGTTTTTCAGCCCAAAAAATGGGCTGAAAAACACCTCGGCTTATACTAGGATCATTGACAAAGTCACCACAAGAGGGCGCCATCGCTTGAGCCAGAGCGAGGAGGCACCAGCTTTTTTCCCCTCTCCCACGCCATAGGAGCTATGGGAGGGGTGGGGCTGGTGCCTCCTCTCCCTGGCTCAAGCAAAGGAGCCAGCCAAGTGCTCCAACCGAGAGGGGGGAAAAGCAATGGGAAGCCGGTGAGGTCGTGTGTGTGTGTGTGTGCATACCCCCTCTCCCCCCCACCGTGAAAAAAGCCAGCTACCTCTTTGAAGGAGTGGGTGTGTGGCCAAAGTGCCTCCTTTTTTCCCCTTGCTGAAACCGGGAGGCTTTTTTTTTTTTACTCCTTGCTCCCTCCCTGTGTGTATTTGTCAACAAATAAACCCTATCTGAGTCGGCAGGAGGGAGGAAGCCCTAGAGCAGCGTGGGGGTGGGGGTGTGAATGAAAGGGAAGCCAAGGCAACAAAGAAAAAGGGGGAGGATGAATTTTAGAGGGTGTGTGTGTGTGTGTGTGTGTGTATGCCCCCTCTCTCCCCCACCGTGAAAAAAGCCAGCTACCTCTTTGAAGGAGTGGATGTGTGGCCAAAGTGCCTCCTTTTTTCCCTTGCTGAAACCGGGAGGCTTTTTTTTTTTTTACTTCCTGTGTGTATTTGTCAACAGGTTTACCATAACTATTCCTTGCTCTCTCTGCATTGCCCTTAGTTGGATTAAAAAGGCCCCCTGCTGTCAGATTCTCCTCCCCCTCCTTTGAAAGGATTTAAACTGTTTAAAAAATGGTATTCTGTGGTAGTTGCTGTCCTTGCTTGGATAGGAACTAATAAGGCAAGAGCTAGACAGGAATTCCTAAAGCGTGTTTGTGGATCTTTAAAAGTTGCCTTTTATAAAGTGGGTTTGATAGCAAGTTTCAATTAACAAGTATGAGGGGAAGCATTTTACATATTTTAAAAATGAGTTTGATTCTTAATAGGACCTGCATATTTAGGATACAAAACCACAAGAGCTGTCTGTGTTTTGCAAGTTTTGCTTGTCTCACTAGTCTGTCTGTCTGTCTGTCTGTCTGTCTGTCTATCATCTACCTACCTACCTACCTACCTATCTGGTTTTCTATGCTGATAACCTCACAGCAGCTAATGCTGAAGCTCTGTTTGGATATACAGATTTATTTATTTATTTATTTATTTATTTAATAAATTAATTAACTGGATCTGTATGCCGCCCCTCTGCAAGGACTCAGGGTGGCTCACAGCATATATAAAAACAGAACAATAATGTAAATCCAATTAATGATGAGATGATGAGAAGGAATCCTGTTTTAAATTTACAGAGCTAGTTTACTGGTTTTCTTTAAAATAAATATTCTAAAACATGTAATCTTCTGATGTTTCAATTAATGTAATTTTATTGGTTTCCATTTTCATAAGTTACCAGTAGCCACTGCATTTTCTAATCTCGGCTTATACTCGGGTCAATAAGTTTTCCCAGGGTTTTTTTTTTTTTGCAAAACTGGTGCCTCGGCTTATACTTGAGTATATACGGTAATCATATTACAGTATAACTAACTCACCAAATGACTCTGAACAAGTGTTAAAAAATAAAAAAGTCCAAATTACCATTTGTACCATCCAAATACAAGCAAGATTTGATATATTCAGTTATTATATTAATGCTTCAAATAAATAGAAATTACCTGAGTCAAAGGTTCTACCGAACCAATGTATGTATCAGGACGGAGAAGAATATGCTCAAGTTGTGTCTTTTTTTGATAAACTCTCTCAACAGACAGCTTTTTTGAATCATTTATATTTGTGTGTCCAGGTTCTTCTTTTTTTGAAGCATTGTTTTGATTATCAAACAGCGTCTGTAATATATATAAAAATAATATAAGGTCCTAGTTTTGACCTTCTCACAAGCTTTGGAAAATGTGTTATTGGTATAATCTGGAAATTAATCTATTCTCTCTCTCTCTCTCTCTGTCCGTGTGGTGTACATACATACACACAAAGATAAAGAGAGCATTTGTTATATACACACCCAAAGAAAGAGAAACATATATATTCCATAATTTTCAGAGTATAAATGCACCTTTTTCCTCCCTAAAAGAGGCTGAAAATTCAGGTGCGTTTTATACTCTGAATGCAGCTTTTTCTAAGCTTCCCCCCCCCCCAGCCCTAACTAGGTGCTAACGATCTTCCCAGCTCTTATCTTGCAGATTCTTTCATTGTCTGCTAAGGATGTTTTCCAAGCTTTGCAGATTTTTTTCATTATTCTAATTTGCTCCAAATGTTTATTTACAGCCCTAGACAGGTGCTAATGATGTTCCCAATTCTTACCGGCTTGCAAGCTCTTTCACTGTTAGGCTTGCAAGCTCTTTCACTGTTAATCTGTATGAATAATGTCTTCCAAACCCTGTCTTTGTAGGATTTTTTATTGTTCTACTTGCTCTGAATGTTTCTTTCCAGCCCTAGGTGCTAATAATGTTCCCAACTCTTACAGGCTTGCAAGATCTTTCATTGTTATTCTCTGAGAATAATGTTTTCCAAGTCCTAAGTCTTTACAGCTTTTTTTTATTGCTCTATTTGCTCAGAATTTTTCTTTCCAGCCCTAACCAGGTTCTAACAATGTTCCCAGCTCTTACTTGTTACTCTCTCCAAATACAGTTTTTTTAAAGCTCTAACCAGGGGATAAAATAATGTGCTGAAACTGATCAAATTAAGGATGCTACCCAGATGAATATCTGGTAAGCAGATTCCTTTCTCTATTTTCCTCCCCAAAAACTAAGGTGCGTCTTATACTCCGGTGTATCTTATACTCCGAAAAATACGGTATTTGGCTCATTGTTAGGGTATGACTTATTTTGGGGAAAACAGGCTGTGGAGGGTGGCTATGGGCTCCTTTGAAATCTGCAGGGACATGCAGATGATTTTGAAAAATAGAAGGCTGGTATATTTAAGAAATCTTTGCCAAGGTGAATTTGAAAATAATTATGCTACATTTTATACTTAGCATTTGAAGAACTACCATGCCAATTTACTCATGTAAATATACGAATATACACTTAATGATAAACAAAGTGTTGAGTTTCAGCTATTGTTTTAATTTTTTAGATAAAATTGGACCTAGATAAGCTTAATTATCTGTGGAGATAAAATTGCTAGCAGCTGGTATTTTGCTTATGATTTATTCATTTATTGTTGTAAATAGTAAGATAAGATAGGAATTCAGCAATGTCAAGAGATGTTGCCTATACAGTGATCCCCCGCTCGTTGCGAGGGTTCCGTTCCAGGACCCCCCGCAACGAGCGGGATTTCGCGAAGTAGCGCTGCGGAAGTAAAAACACCATCTGCGCATGTGCAGATGGTGTTTTTACTTCCGCAGCGCTAGCGAGGAGCCGAAGATTGGGGGCGGCGCGTGTGTTTTAAAACGTCCCCGCCGACATGGGGGGCTCGCTAGCACCCCCCCGAACCCCCAACCCGAGTTTGGGGGGGTGCTAGCGAGCCCCCCATGTCGGCGGGGACGTTTTAAAACACACGCGCCGCTTTCCAATGAGTCCCGAAGACAAACGGGGAAGTTTGACGTTTGTCTTCGGGACTCATTGGAAAGCGGCGCGTGTGTTTTAAAACGTCCCCGCCGACATGGGGGGCTCGCTAGCACCCCCCCCGAACCCCCAACCCGGGTTTGGGGGTGTGCTAGCGAGCCCCCCATGTCGGCGGGGACGTTTTAAAACAGCCGCGCTGCCCCCAATCTTCGGCTCCTCGCTAGCGGGCAGGCAGGCGAGAGCTAGCGCCAGCGAACGGCTTGTCCGCGCTCGCTCTCGCCACTTTGGAGCTGAGTCCTGAAGCGAATTCGCTTCAGGACTCAGCTCCAAAGCGGTGAGAATGAACGGTGTGGGCGGGCGAAGGGCGGGCGGCAGCGAGGAGTTTGCGTGGGCGGTGGGGAAACTCCTTGCTGATGCCCGCTGCTCGCCCTCCCGCCAGCAAGAGGGGGAAGACCCAGGGAAGCCGCCCAGCAGCTGATCTGCCGGGTGCCATCTACGCATGCGTGCCCATAGAAAAAAGGGCACGCATGCGTAGATGGTGTTTTGACTTCCGGGTTGAAAAATCGCGAATTACCCTGTTCGCAATGGTCAGGGACGCAATAACCGGGGGGATCACTGTATTGCTATTTTTTAATCTGCATAGTAATTTGAATAGTCTCTTTAGTTTCACTAATTGGCTATCATAGATGGCTAAAATCTCATTCAAGAAGGAATGCTACGGAGGATAGTTTCTGAGGTAATAAAATAATATTTGGAATTATGTTAATAATCCTTGGATTCCTATATTTCATTGTCTTTAGTTTGCCAGTTTACACTGACCATAGTTTGTTGTTAAACTATAGGGACAACTAAAGGTTTGCCATAAACCAGGAAGAAAGAGAAATGAACAATAAAGATGAGGCTTCTTTAAGGTTCAATTAGTTTAAAATCATATTTATTATCCCGTGTATACTTTAGATGAACTCTTATTAATCAGAAGAATCTGGAGAATTTGGGTTTTTTTAAATGAGAAGTTACTTCTCTTTGTTATGTTAAATGTCTTTTGTTATATTAAGATGTTTGTGAAATGTGGATGTGCACCTATGGATTAGGGTGGAATATGACATGTATATTAAAATAGGAATTGTAGCTATTTTGAATAATGTGTATTAGTTTATCATTTTGTAAGGGATAAATTATTTCTTTGTCATTTCAAGGCTTTTGTTTTATAGATATTACAAATATTTAAGCTGCAAACCTTTGTCTATACAAACAAACCTGTCCAAAATCTACTTCTTGGTAAGCTAGAAAAGTGTCGAATAGACAGCATTGCCACCAGATGGATGAGTAGTCCCTTAATGATTTTTACATTTACATGGAGGGAAGTAAGCAATGGGGTACAACAATGTTCTATCTTTGGCTCAATATTCTTAGGTATCTTCATAATGACTTAGATTCTTAGAAGAGAGAAGAGAAGAGGAATTCATGAAAATTGCAATTGAGACTAATAGAGAATACACTAGAAGACAAGCTCGGGATCTAAAACGATCTTGACAAACTTGAACAATGGGCCCTAGCCAATAAAATGAATTTGTATGTAGAGAAAAGCAAGGTTTTATACTTAGACAGGAAAAATCAAATGTACAAGTACAGATTAAGTGAAACCTGACTCAAAAAAATAACTCTGAGAGGAACCATGGAGTCCTAGTGGAGGTTCAGAACTAGGTATGCAACCGCAGCTAAAAAAACCTAATACAATCCTTGCACAAAACCAGTGCCATATGTAGTATTAGTACTGCTTTATAAAGCCTTAGTTCGGCAACACATGGAATACTGCATAAAAGACATGGAGACTAAAACATGAAGAATTATTGAAGAATTTAGGTTTGGCTAGTGTAGAGAAAAGGACTGAAGGGAAATGATACAGTATTCCAGTATTTGAGATTGCAACATGGAGGGAGTCAGCTTATCTTCCAAAGCACCAGAGGGCATGATCAGAAACAATGGATGGAAATTAATGAAGGAAAGAAACAACTGGAATCAAGAAGATGCTTCCTAATAGTGAGAACAATTGTAGGGGCTATGTGGCTGGAGGTTTTTAAGAAGAGACTGGTATGCCACTTGTCTGAAATGGCGTGGGGTCTCCTATTTAAGAATGGGGCTGGACTAGAAGATCTCCAATGTTCCTTCCAGTTCTATTCAATTTAAATCTCCAACCCTAGAAGACCTTATAGTTGGAAATAGGTGGAAAGAGTTAGTTTCTAGAACTGTTATATAAGTAATGCTCTGGAAATTAATCCTTTCCCGTTTTCTTTTTCTTCCTTCTCCTTATTTCCATTTGCATAATGCTCACAGGTCTGCTTGCATACTGTAAAGCAAGAAGTGTACTGAACATGTTGAATTTGCAAACAAAATGGACCTCTTGGAATATAACCTGTTCATTGATAGAACAATATGCTTGTTTACATTGGAATACAGTAGTAACCCTAGATACGAGCATAATTCGTTCCAGAGGGGAGCTTGTATGTCGAGCAAACTCGTATCTGGAACAAATAGCTTTAGACTTTGTTTTTCCCCTCCGAGATAACCAAAAGCAAGGATTCTTGCGCCACCTAGTGGACGCTCGGCTCGTATCCCGAATTTGAGCTCGGGACTTGAACAGGAATGTCTCTCCCCTCCTGGCTCGTATCTTGAAATACTCGCATGTGGAGCAGCTCGTATCTAGAGGTACTACTGTATAGGAACTATTTTCTGCCTTTTGCCTTGAAATCTGGAATATTAAATTTTATATATGTTAATAATGTTAAAATCTTAGATCTTTGTTTGAATCTTTTCCTGGTAATTAAATTGAAGAATGAGGAATTTATTTATTTCATTTGCCCTTTATGGAATGGGTTTTATGGTTCTTAGTTAAGAGGACTGAATATATTATGGAGTTGTTTATATAGGCCATCATTAGAGCGGGAATGAACCCTAACAGTTTTAGGGATGAGAGGAAGACCTTTTCATTTTTATTGTATTTTTCTTTTTTAATTTGTATCTTTTAGTGTTCTACTTTAAACCCTTAATAAAATTATTAAACAAATATTAATGTAAAATTATTAAAATAGTCATTAGATTGAAAAAAACAACTATCATAGAACGTCACAAATTTCTTTTATCTCCAATTACACTTAGAATTCTGTTCTGTTCTGATCTACCCAATGGGCTAGAGAGGAATTTAGAGCCTTGAGTTAATTGTTAGAATAACTCAGTATTTTAACTGATACAATTGAAAAATAATTGCTTCCCCTTCCAAGCCTGACATAGTTTGTATTAAACGGTTGTCTTTTCCTTTTAAAACAAAATAACCCAGACATTCAATATATTAAATCTTTGGAATGAATAGTATTTCATTTTTGAATCATTCATCCTTAAAGTAAAAATGGGGCAAAATATTATTTATATCCACAATGATAGATATCTGTATATCTAATTACACTTGAGATTTCCTCCCAAACACTTGAATGATCTATTTCTTCAAAAATACCCTCCATCCAATATAAGATTAAACTTTATTTGAAACATATCAACAGCAATTCTGAAAAGCAATTTTTTTGTAGAAAACATTGATTTTACACAAAATTTTTCATGTTAACATTGACTATTAGAAAGCGATATTCAGCTTTCTTGAAGATAGTACTAAACTTTTTATAGAATGGAAATAACTCTTAAAACACTTGGCATATAAATAACTTGAAATATCAGTGGCATTCTTTTTTTTTTAAACCCTGCTTTTTCTGGAAGGATCATTAAGTTATAAAAGATAAAAGGCAGTTGAAATGATTCAACCTATTTGGAAATGGGGAAGCAAGTTTGAAAACAAAATTAACAGTTACCATCTGTTATCAACCATGTATGGATATTTTGTAACCTAATGCATCCATGACAAACATGCACTATCTTTATTGCAGGCATTCTGTGAGGACATGCAACATGCTCACAAAATTGTAAATTAGCCCAAAAGGACTAGCAAAAAAAGGAAAAGAAAGCTTGCCTCACCTTCTTTAAAGCAATCCACAGAATGAGACATATGGGGTCCAAGAAGTTACCTTTCTTACTAAAACTTTCATTCAAGTACAGTGGTACCTTGTCTTACGAACTTAATTTGTGCCGTGACCAGGTTCGTAAGTAGAAATGTTCGTAAGAAGCAGCAATTTTTCACATAGGAATCAATGTAAAAGCGAATAATGCGTGCAAACCCATCTGTGAATTGTTTTTAAGCAACGCTGGCATTCTGATTCTTGTTCAGGGGCGGGTGGAGGAGGCAGGTGGTGGTGGGGATACAGTGGAAGCTGCCTGGAGGGAGCCTCACGGGGGGATTAACATGTCCGCCCTCGACGGTCTCCTCTGGGGCTTAAGAGTCAAAGCAGGTGGCTGGGCCGGCTTTAGCCCTAATCCTGTCTTAACAGGGCTAAGGCTCCTTTAACCCCAGCCCACGATCGAGCCAGAGAACTGAAGGAAGTGTAGGAAGCTTTCCTCTTCCCCGTATGCTCTCCATGTCTCCTCCAACTTTCATGGAGGGTTTCTAAGCTCTCCTCTTTATTTATTTATTAAATTTGTATGCCGCCCCTCTATGTAGACTCATAGCGCCTCACAGCAATAGTAAAAAACAATGTAAAATAGAAATCTAATATTTAAAAAACTAAAAACCCATAATTTAAAAACCATACAAACAACATACCATACATAAACTATATAGGCTTGGGGAAGATGTCTCAATTCCCCCATGCCTGACAGCAGAGATGGGTCCTAAGAAGTTTACAAAAGGCAAGGAGGGTGGGGGCAATCCTAATTTCCGGGGGGAGCTGATTGCAGAGGGTTGGGGCCGCCACAGAGAAGGCTCTTCTCCTGGGTCCCGCCAGACGGCATTGTTTCGTCGAAGGGACCCAGAGAAGGCCAACTCTGTGGGACCTAAAAGGTCGCTGGCATTTATGCGGCAGAAGGCGGTCCCAGAGATATTCTGGTCCGATGCCATGAAGGGCTTTATAGGCCATAACCATAGAAACATAGAAGACTGACGGCAGAAAAAGACCTCATGGTCCATCTAGTCTGCCCTTATACTATTTCCTGTGTTTTATCTTAGGATGGATATATGTTTATCCCAGGCATGTTTAAATTCAGTTACTGTGGATTTACCAACCACGTCTGCTGGAAGTTTGTTCCAAGGATCTACTACCAACACTTTGAATTGTGACCGGAAACTGATCGGCAAACAATGCAGACTGCGGAGTGTTGGTGGCACATGGGCATACTTAGGGAAGCCCATGATTGCTCTCACAGCTGCATTCTGCACAATCTGAAGTTTCCGAACACTCTTCAAAGGTAGCCCCATGTAGAGAGCATTACAGTAGTCAAATCTCGATGTGATGAGGACATGAGTGACTGTGAGCAGTGACTCCCGGTCCAGATAGGTGCACAAGGCAAACCTGGGCAAACGCCCCCCTCGCCACAGCTGAAAGATGGTTCTCTAATGTAAGCTGTGGATCAAGGAGGACGCCCAAGTTGCGGACCCTCTCTGAGGGGGTCAGTAATTCCCCCCTCAGGGTAATGGACGGACAGATGGAATTATCCTTGGGAGGCAGAACCCACAGCCACTCCATCTTATAAGGGTTGAGTTTGGGTCTGTTGACACCCATCCAGACCCCAACAGCCTCCAGGCACCGGCACATCACTTCCATTGCTTCGTTGACTGGACAACTGGGTATCATCAGTATACTGATACCTCACCCCATGCCCCTGGATGATGTTGCCCAGCGGTTTCATGTAGATATTAAATAGCAGGGGGGAGAGGACCAACCCCTGAGGTACCCCACAAGAGAGAAGCCTAGAGGTCGACCTCTGACCCCCCACTAACACCGACTGCGACCGACTGGAGAGATAGAACCACTGAAGGACAGTGCCTCCCACTCCCAACCCCTCCAACCAGCGCAGAAGGATACCATGGTCAATGGTATCGAAAGCCACTGAGAGGTCAAGAAGCACCAGGACAGAGGATAAACCTGTCCCGGGCCCGCCAAAGATCATCCATCAACGCGACCAAAGCATTTTCCGTGCTGTAGCTGGGCCCGAATCCTGACTGCTGAGGGCCTAGATAATCGGCTTCTTCCAAGAACCGCTGGAGCTGGAGTGCCACCACCTTCTCAACAACCTTCCCCATAAAGGGAAGGTTGGAGACTGGACAATAGTTGTTGAGAATGGCTGGGTCCAGGGAAGGCTTCTTGAGGAGAGGGCGCACAAGTGCCTCCTTGTAAGGAGCCGGAAAGGACCCCCTCCTGTTATCCAATCGGAGTCAAGGTCCACCCGGATCTGAGCGACTTTATCAGCGAAAAATGTGTTAAAGTCCTCGGCACTACTCTGCAAGGGCTCCCCAACTCCCTCCTGGTTAAGAAGGGAGCGGATCACCCTAAAGAGCGGCCGGGCGAGATTCCGCTATTGCAATCAAGGCAGCATGATACGCGCATCTTGCCGCCTTTAGCACCACTTTGTTAGTCTTAATATGAGCTCTTACAAGTGTTTGATCGGATTCGGACTTACTCTTCCTCCATCGCTTCTCTAGACGTCTCTTCTGGTGTTTCAGCTCCCAGAGCTCCTCATTGAACCATGGAGCTCTAAGGGGTCTAGTGCCAGGGAGAGGTCGCAACGGCGCAATCCGGTCAAGAGCCTCAGCAAGAGACTCTGCCGAATTGTGGACGTTCCCCATTTGCTCTCTGTGCCCTCCAGCAATTACGGAGGGTTTCTAACCTTTCCTCTTCCCCATTCTCCATGAAAGCTGGAGGACACATAGTGAGCAAAGGGTGAAGAGGAGAGCTTATAAACCCTCCGTGAAAGCTGGAGGACACATGGATAGCAAACAGGGAAGATGAGTGTTTATAAACCCTCTGTGAAAGCTGGAGGACACATGGAGAGTAAACGGGAAAGAGGACAGCTTAAAAATCCTCCATGAAAACTGGAGGACACAGAGAGAGCAAATGGGAGTTTCCTTCACTTTCTTCACTGCTCTGTCCTCCAGCTTTCACGAATGGTTTACAAGTTCTCCTTTTCCCCGTTTGCTCTCCATGTGTTCTCCAGCTTTCACGGAAGGTTTATAAGCTCTCCTCTTCCCCGTTTGTTCTGCATATGTCCTCCAGCTTTCACGGACGGTTTATAAGCTCCCCTCTTCCCTGTTTGCTATGTGTCCTCCAGCTTTCACAGAAAATGGGGAAGAGGAAAGCTTAGAAACCTACCCCCCCTGAAAGCTGGATGACACATAGAGAGGAATGGAGGACCAAACGAAGGCAAATAGAGTGGAGACAGGCAGCGAGGAGAAGTGGAGAATAGAGGACCAAACAAAGGGAAATGGAGGCGGCTGGAGACGTGATTTTGGAAGCAAGATGGGGTGAAGGAAGCAGTAGGCGAGGGGGGATTTTGGCAGCGGGATGGGGCGGCTGTGGAGAGTTCCTCTGACACACCGTTTCAGCTGCAGCAGCCGAGAGAGAAGCGAGGGTTCGTAAAACGAAAATGGTTCATGAGAAGAGGCAAAAAAATCTTGAACGCCTGGTTCATATCTCGAAAAGTTCTTATGATGAGGCGTTCATAAGATGTGGTACCACTTTACTTCTTTGTTCTATACAAACTCACTTCTTCAGATATGTTGGACAATCTTACCTCATTTCTTGAAATAAAAAATGTATTAGGATACAATAATATATCATTTATTCTTGAAAACTCACTTCCTGAAGTACACCATGTTAAGCTATTGATCTCCTATTGATTTTTAATCATTCAACATTTCAAATGCCTTATGAGATTTACAAAGATATGTGAATTGTATGTCTTATGCTCTTTCCTATCAGATTGTTTTTCCTAGCTTTGCAAATGCTTTTGCTTACCTACCTTACCTTCTTGATTCTTTTTGGGAATACTTATGGTCACCTACTGGTGTTCCCCGAGAAAGTAAATACACATTAATTATTCATTCACTGTTGTATCTGTTTTGACACTTGCCAACCTGCACATAGCTCCTGACAGGAATATCTTAACATAGACATATTATTTCCTTGGAACATCTGTCCTCTGGAATGACCATGTAAACTTGAAAAAATATAGGCTCGGTTTAAGGCATGGGTCACCAACCTTTCAGATCTAAGGAACCACTAAATTCATAATTTTAAATTCCATGGACCACTAAAATGAATTTCTAAAAAAAGATAAACAGTATTTAGTGCAATATAAAAAATGCAAATAATTTTTCTGCAGACCACCAAAACTTTCTCAGGGAACACCAGTAGGTGACCATAAGTATTCCCAAAAAGAATCAAGAAGGTAAGGTAGGTAAGCAATACAGGTGTAGATTTGATAGGAAAATGTCACTGTAATATTTAATTTTGATGAGGCAAAATGGATCAAAATCATATTTACATTTATTCACCGCTTCCGTATTCTGTGTGCATCTTATCTTAATCGAACTGACAGAAAATTTAATGGATGTTGTTGGCTTATAAATTAAAATTTCTAGATTGGGAGTAGGGCACAATATAGTTTTATATATGAATAGTTTCAGATTTTTGGAATTGAAGGGGGTTTTGGTTTCTGAAAACTAATATTTAGATACTTAATGACTATATATTGTTAAGAGTGACAATTTTCTATCGACTTCCTCAGATTGCTAGTGACAATTTTATGAAGATATAAAAATGGATTCTATTTTTTTCAAAATATAAATAATTAAATAATATATTAAACCAAATAAACACCAGCTGGTAAAATGTATTGCAAATCTCTTTTAATTTAAACTTTAAAAGTATCAATTTAAAGAATTTCTGCAATTTATTGAGAAAGAATATTTAGGGTCAGACTGTAGCTATAACCAAATACACACAAATTATTACATGTACATTAAATTATCTAGGGTCAATATACTTTTAATCAGTAAATACAATGTGTTTTTACAGAAATCAAAACTTTAATTGATTTATAGGAATTATCCAGAAGAAATGCTACAAGTTATATTTTACTAATAAAATATGCAAATAAAACTTGTATATTATTCAAATGTAATTGAAACTATCATTTATTTGCTTCATTCAAAATTGTGATTCCTATAAAATTTGGGTATAGGGGTAGAAAAATCAAGGCATAACCTTGTTGCTGAAAATGTTAGTAAGGACAGAAATAATTTATTATCAAATAATATGATTGAAGACTAGGGAGAAAGATTAATTAAAGTTTTTTGGAAACTACAAAATGCATGTTTTCACATATAGCCCTATTGATATATTTTATTTTATTTTTCAGACTATGTTTACCATAGAGGGGCGGCATGCAAGTCCAATTAATAAATAAATAAGTAAATAAATAAGTAATATTAAATCCATAATTTAATGGAGCATTTACAAAGTAATGCATATTAAAATGCCTATTAAATCCATAGTTAATCAATGTTTGTCATTCCAATCAACTTTTTATTTATATTTATACAAATAATATATTTTTTCAATTTACATAATTTGTTTAGACATAGTGACAAAAATAAATTGACACAAAAGATGCAATTTATATGAATTATCCAAATGTCAAGACACAGGAGACTTTATCTATTGTTTTGGGATTATTTTAGGAAAAAGTTTGGGGATTATATCCAGTCATATATTGACAATTTGTTTTATTTTTAAAAGCTAATATTTATGCACACATGTGATAGATTTTTATTTAGCTGCTATAAACTGTGAAGTGTTGGAAATTAAATATTTATTTGCTCTTATATTTTTCATTATATGCAAAGTTACTATTTTATTTTATTAAAAAATGTAGAAATACCAAAGAATCAAAATGTTAATTGATTGCTTTTAAAATAATTTTAATAAGATTATTTTCTTATTAACCTTTCCCCACCTTACTATCTTCCAGATATGCAAGTTTCATATTCTTAATTCTTAATCTGTTAAGCCATTGTTAATGAATATGAAGTTCAGAACTCTAGAAGGCACTAAAGATTTGGAAGTCAAAGTTACTAGTGTTGTAGCTAACAAATTAACATTTTACGACTGAAAAGGGAAGATTAATGACTTCCAAATAATAATAGTAATAACAATAAAATACTATCCATTACACATTGGTTGGATTAATACATATGTCAACAAATTATGAATCCTAGCTTCTTGAGAAAAAAGTAATGAAGGCCAACTGGCAATTGTAATTTTACATTATCATCTATATCAGTGATTTTCAACCTTTTTTGAGCCGCGGCACATTTTTTACATTTACGAAACCCTGGGGCACATTGAGCGGGGGGGGGGGCAGCTAAAAAAAGTTTGGACAAAAAAATTCTCTCTCTCTCTCTCTTCCTCCATTTCGCTTTATTTCTCTCTCCCTCTCTTTTTCTCTCCCTTCCACTTTCTTTCTCTCTCTCTCCATCCCTCTTTCTTTCTCTTCCTTCCTTCCTCTCTTTTTTGCTCTCTTTCTCTCTCCCTCCCTACCTCCCTCTATGTCTTACTCTCTCTCTCCTTCCCTCCGTCTCTTTCTCTCTCTCTTGCTTTCTTTCTCTCTATTGCTCTCTCTCATGCTTTCTTTTTCTTGTTCTCTTTCTCTCTCTCTCTCTTGCTTTCTTTCTCTCTTGTTCTCTTTCTTGCTCGCTCTTTCTCTCTCTTGCTTTCTTTCTCTCTCTCTTTCTTCCTTCCTTTCTCTCTCTGAGCTTCGCGGCACACCTGACCATGTCTTGCGGCACACTAGTGTGCCACGGCACACTGGTTGAAAAACACTGATCTATATAATATAAGAAAGCCAATTTTAAATCATGACTGTCATGTAGCTTTTTGTGTAATATCTGAAATATGGACTTTTGCCAATTCTAACAAATCTGTCCACAATTCAAACCTAGACATTAGCAGAGAAGATATACTATAAAATAACCCTTTTCCGTCTTCTGAAAACTTCCACTTGCATGCTGTCTGCTGATGTGCATAAATGTGTTCACTGTTCTAGAAGTGTATGCTATGGTGACTGTGCATGCCTGAAATTAAGCGCAAGAGTGATTTTTATGTTTGTTTGGACTTATGAACAAAATGGATTTATAAACATTTGCCTGAAATATAACCTGTTTGTAAGTAGGGGAATGTCTATCTATATTTGTTTAAATATAACAGCAGACTATAATTATTTGTGGATTCCTTGTTAATTTCACAAAGTGATTGATATATGTGTGCATGTTTTATGCCTAGCTGTTTAATAATAAAACATTTCATTGCTGAAATTTAATTGGCTGCAACATTATCCACCTTCCCAAAACAGTTGGAGGCCTTATCTTGTGTGTTTAATGTTGGCAATAAGTAGTTTTTGAGGTTTGTAAGTAATACATTATTATTTATTATGTCATTATCTTATTGTGAGCTGCTGAGTTCACAATTCCAATTTATTTATTATTTGGATTTCTAGCCCAAGCTCCTCTGCAGACTCAGGATGGCTTACAAAACAAGAATAAATACAATGAGACATGTAGAAACCCAAATATTAAAACCCATAAAATCTAATATAAAAAAACCCAATTTATCAAAAACATTCATTCATTGCAATCATGCATATGAAGCAAGATGCCAATATTCAACAGCCCGAAGCCTGTCAGCAAAGTGAGTTTTTAAAACCTTATGAAAGGCCAGGAGGATGGGGGCAGTACGAATTTCTGGAGGGAGCCGTTTCCAAAGGGCCAAAGCTGCCACAGAGAAGGCTCTACTCCTAGGTCCCCCCAGGTGGTATTGCCTAGCTGATGGGACCTGGAGAAGGCCAACTCTGTGGGACCTGACCGGTCGCTGGGATTCATAAGGCAGCAGAGTGTTCCATAAGTAACCTGGTCCCAAGCCATGTAGGTTTTTATAGGTCATGACCAACACTTTAAATTGCTTGTTGGAAGATGGTACTGAAGTTTGCAAGTTGTAAAAGTAAGTAGTGATCATATGACTAAGAGGAAATGCAACCGTGAAACTACAAAGTGACTACCAAGTACAGGTAAAACTCAAAAAATTAGAATATAGTGCAAACATTCATTTATTTCAGTAATATAACTTAAAAAGTGAAAATATATGAGAGATATTCATAACATGCAAGGCAAGATAGTTCAAGCTATCTTGAACTATCATAATTGTGATGATTATGAGGTACAGCTCATGAAAACCCCAAATCCCCCATCTCAGAAAATTAGAATATTACATGTGATCAATTAAAAAAGGATTGTACATAGAACAATATCAGACCTCTGACAAGTATAAGCATGCATGTGTACTCAGTACTTCATTTGGGCCCCTTTTGCAGCAATTACTGCCTCAATGCAGCATGGCATGGACACTATTAGCCAGTGGCACTGCTGAGATTTAGATTTAGATTTATTGGATTTATATGCCGCCCCTCTCCGCAAACTGAGGTGTCATGGAAGACCAGGATGCTTTAATAGCGGCCTTCATCTCTTCTGCATTGTCATGTCTCTCATCTTTCTCTTGGCAATGCCCCATAGGTTCTCTATGGGGTTTAGGTCAGGCGAGTTTGCTGGCCAATCAAGGACAGTAATCCCACGGTCATTAAAGCAGGTTTTGGTGCTTTGGGCAGGTAACAAGACCTGCTGGAAAATTTAAGTCACCATCCCCAAAAAGTTTCTATGTGGATGGAAGCATGGAGTGCTCCAAAATCTCCTGGTAGGTGCCTGCATTAACCTTGCACTTAATGAAGCACAATGGATGAATACCAGCAGATGACATGGCTCCCCAAATCAACAGACTGTGGAAACGTTACACTGGACCTTAAGCATCTTTCAGTGTGTGCCTCTCAATTCTTCCTCCATGCTCTGAGTCCTTGGTTTCCAGAGTCTGTGTTGATTTGGGGAGCAATGTCCTCTGCTGGTATTCATCCACTATGCTTCATTAAGTCCAGGGTCAATGCAGCCGTCTACCAGATTTTGGAGCGCTCCATGCTTCTTTCTGCATGAGTTTTATGGGGATGGTGACTTAAATTTTCCAGCAGGACTTGTCACCTGCCCACACTGCCAAAAGCACCAAAAACTGCTTCAGTGACCTTGGGATTACTGTCTTTGATTGGCCAGCATATTTACCTAACCTGAACACCAGAGTATCTATGGGGCATTGCCAAGAGAAAGATGAGAGACATGACACCGAACAATGCAGAAGAGCTGAAGGCCGCTATTGAAGCATCCTGGTCATCCATAACACCTCAGCAGTGCCACAGGCTAATAGCATCATGCCACATGGCATTGAGGCAGTAATTGCTGCAAACTGCTGCAAAAGGGGCCCAGATAAAGTGCTGAGTACATGTGCATGATTGTCATAAGTCCGATACGGTTCTATGTATAATCCTTTTTTATTAATTGCATGTAATATTCTAATTTTCTGAGATGGGGGATCTGGGGTTTTCATGAGCTGTACCCCATAATAATCACAATTATGACAAATCACAGCTTGAACTATCTTGTCTTGCATGTTATTAATGTCTCTCATATATTAGGTTTTAAGTTACATTACTAAAATAAATAAACATTAGCACAATATTCTAACTTTTCAAGTTTCAAGTTGGTAATAACCTATAAAGCCCTATATGGCATCAGACCAGAATACCTTCAGAACCATCTTCTGCCACATGAATCCCAGTGTCCGACAAGGTCCCAAAGAGTTGGCCTTCTCAGGGTCCCGTTGATTAAACAATGTCTGGCGGGCCCCAGGGGAAGAGCCTTCTCTGTGGCTGCCCTGGCCCTCTGGAATCAACTCTCCTGGGAGATTAGAACTGCCCCTACCCTCTTTGCCTTTCATAAGTTACTGAAGACCCACCTATGTCATCAGGCATGGGGAAATTGAGATACCCCTGGGCTTATATTGTTTATGTATGGTATGATTGTGTTGCATTGTTTTAAATGACGATTTTTTAGATGTTTTTTAAATATATTGGATTTGTCACATTGTTGTTATTGTTGTGAGCCGCTCCAACTCTCCGGAGAGGGGCGGCATACAAATATTATTATTATTATTATTATTATTATTATTATTATTATTATTATTAATTATTATTCACCTGTATGAACTGCAATAATCTCAGACACATTGTGATGGCCCCAACTACAAAGATGAGGACCCGGATTGTGGGGGCAATAGGCTGGCTCTGTTAAATAGTTCTATTGCTAACATGTTATGAGCCGCCCTGAGTCTGAGGAGAAGGGCAGCATAAAAATCGAATAAATAAAGAGTGATCATAGGTCCTGTTCCTTCAGCACTATCACAACTTCCAATGGTTGCTAAAGGAGTGGTTGTTCAACAAGAATTATAAATGTTTAAATTTTGGCTTGCCTGGGCTACAAGAGGAATTGCCTTGGCCACATCTAAAATATATAACTGTATATAAATCAGATAATAACAATAAACTTTCATGATCTTGTGCTAGCTGCTGAATGCCATCTGGTGTCCTGGGTTGGACATGCTTGATCTATATTTAAAATACCCACCTTAAATATCTGTTAAAGAAAATAATTCGAAAGAAAACATCAAAAATACTTCTGAATCATCGCTACTCTAAAAAATAAGCTAGAAACATTCACTTGCAACTTAAACTATACCATGTATGTGATGTGTTATTTTTTTAAAAGTTTGGTTTGCTTATGAGAAGACGGCCTTTACTGACATTTATTTTATTTTTATATTTATATTTTTATGTATTTATTTTGTCAAGTAAGTATTGGTAGTATACATAGATATAACACTGTCTATATACATGAGATGGGTACTAATAAAAGGGAAACAGGACAGGGATGGTAGGCAAGCGGGTGCAATTATGCACACCCCTTACATGCATAAGATACAACAGGTTGAAGCACTTCCAAAGTTACAAGCCCACTTATACAATATTGCCCCTTTTGCACTTTGCAAATACATTTTGTATAAAAAGCAAAAGAATGAACTTTTTAGGTAATACATTATTTTCTATCATTCCAATGCTGACAAAAAATCTTAATTTATAAGACTGTAGTCTCAGTATCCTTTACTTTTAAGATGCAGCTGCTTCTGTAAAAACATATTCAACACAAAAAAGGTGAGTTTATTAATTTTACAAAGAAACAGCAACATTAATACGAAAAGTAGATTTTAAATATTTTCCCAGCACCACTTCAAATTCTAACACTTTCTTTGTTCATGCATCTGTAGAATAGCAGCAAGCTCTTTTGATAAACACATGAACTGCTTTCCTACTGTTGTGCTATGTTGCCTTTTTTATGGTCAGTTACAATAAGGAAGTGACCCTGTTTGAACTTTCTGTGAAACAAGAGAAATAGAAGTTAGTAATAGGCTAAAGCAGAGGTCCCCAACCTTTTTTGCACCAGGGACCGGCTTTAAGCTAGACCAGTTTTCCATGGCCCGGTGAGGGGGGGGGGGGGGGGGGCTAGCTGTCAGCGGCGCCGTAAAAGGGGCGATCAAGAGAGGAATGGGTGAATGAATGGACGGAGGGTGGGAAGGAAGGAAGGAAAGAGGGAAGGGACAGGAACAAAAGAAGGGTGCAAAGGAAGCAAGGAAAGGTGTGAAAGGGGAGAGTAAGAGAGGAAGGAGTGAAAGAAGGGAATGAGGGAGGAAGGAAGGGAGGAAGGAAAAGGAAAGCAAGAAATGGAGGGAGGAAAGGAAGGAAAGAAAGAAAGAAAGAAAGAAAGAAAGAAAGAAAGAAAGGGGGAAGGGACAGGAACAGAGGAAGGAAGCAAGGAAACTTATGAAAGGGGAGAGTAAGGGAAGAAGGTAGGAAGGAGAAAGAAAAGAAGAAATAGAGGAAGGGAAGGTAAAAGAGAGAAAGAAAAAGAGCAAGAAAGAAAGAAAGAAAGAGAAAGAAAGAAAGGCAACTTCAAAGAAAGGCTCACTGAGCATCTCTCACTCTCTCTCTCTTTCTATCCCTCTTTCTTTCTTTCTCTTCCTTTCTCTCTCTCCTCTTCCTTTATCTCCTCTCTCTCTCCCTCTCTCTTTCTCTCCCCCTCTCTCCCCCTTTCCCTCTCTCCCTCTCTTGCTATCTCTCCCCCCTCTCCCTCTCTCTTTCTCCCTCTCCCTCTCTTTCTCTCTCTCCCCCCCTCTCTCTTTCTCTCTCTCTCCCCCTCTTTCTCTCTCTTCTTCTCACTTTCTCTCTCTTGTTTTCTTTCTGTCTCTTTTGCTTTCTCTCTCTCTCACTCTTTCTTGTTTTCTTTCTCACGCTCTTTCTCTCTCTTGTTCTCTCTCTTGCTATCTCTTTCTCTCCCCCCCCTTTCTCACTCTCTCTTTCTCACTTTCTCTCTATCTTGCTGTCTGTTGCTCTCACTCACTCTCGTTCTCTCTCCATTCTTCTCAGCGATGACGCGCGCACGCCCTGCCCGCCTCACCTTTGCGAGAGCACTTTCGCCCCGGGCTCTCAGCAAGGGGGTTTGGAGGAGAGGCGGGGCCGGCGAAGGTGATATTGAATGTCGGGGGAGAACGGGCGGCTGCAAGCGCTCCCTATCCCCCTGCTAGCCCACTCGGAATATTCAAAATAAGAAAAGCCTTCGCCGGCAAAGGTTTTTCTTATTTTGAATATTCCGAGTGGGCTAGCAGGGGGATAGGGAGCGCGTGCAAATACCCGTTCTCCCCCGACATTCAATATCACCTTCGCCGGCCTCCGCTGAGGAAAGCCTTTGCCGGCATTTCCTCTCGTTGTCAAGGAGGCGCAGCGGCGGGCGGAGAGAGGGAAGGAGGGGGGGGGGCAGCGGCGTCCCTCCTGGCCTTGGCGGGCCGCCCAACCCTCCCCACCTCCTGCAAACGCGGCGGGCGGCGGGGGGAGAGCGAGGAGCCGGTTCCGGCGGGCGCGGGGCTTGGCTGGCTGGCGGGGGGAGCGCCGCTGGTGATGCGGAAAGGCCGAGGGGGCCCTGGCGCCGCGGACCGGCTGAAAAGCTCCAACGGCCCGGTCCCGGTCCGCGGACCGGCGGTTGGGGACCTCTGGGCTAAAGTACAGTATTCTTTCTATTGTGTCTCTCTCCCAGCCCCACAATCTTTCAAGAAAAAAAGATTACTCTTAATTAGCCTAATTACGTGTCCATTTTTCTCTTATACTGCTGCACTTTGAATACTCTCGTCCAACCAACTAAATTATATTCTACTCTAAAATTGAAAATGCTATCATTTCATGATTTTATTATTTTGTGACAGGATACATGAAGAAAACTTTAAAATACATGTAAGTGTAGAACAACAAAAACTGGACTGGTTTTTCTATAGGGGAAAGCTTTGTTCAGAAAGCTACCTCCTTGGTATAAATCTAAACAAATCTAACAGCTTTACAGTCACGAAAACTAGGAAGAGGCAAATTGCACTTCTCAAACAGTTCAGTGAAAGAGACGTGTAATTTAACGGCATGAATACGAACAGCAAGGCCCTCCAGCTAAATAACCCTCGCTGAAGTAGCAAATACTGCAGGCCCAGAACAAACATGTCAGCCTCCCCATGCCATCAAATCCACGATTCCCGTTGCCTCCATTCCTTTCGCGGGCCGGGAATAACCGTCCCCCGCCCGAATTTCTCGTATTCCTTCCCGCATCTCCATCCTAATAAGCATCCTTGCTCCTTCATTATTCCCTTGGGGCTTCCACCTCTCGCTTTGGTCTGGACCTATTAGGAAATCATCAACAGCGGGAAAAAGAAAGAAATAGGGAGAAAATGCCAGGCAACTTACCACCCAGGTTAGACCCCCGCAGCCGCCGCCGCCAGCGGTTCCTCCACTGCCATTGCCGCCGCCGCCTCCTGATTTTGCCATTGTTTTATACTCGTTTTACTATAAATAATTATAAATATAAAGGCCTAAAAGGGGGATGGTGGAAGGGGGGGAGCCACTCCGGAGCTACTCTCTCTCGTTTCCTGCACCGCAATTTCGGGAGGTAGGAGGAGTTCCCGTTCCACAGAGAAAGGTTCTGCCCACCCAGCTCGCGCGCGGCCTGCACACACAAAACAGAGATATGGAACCCAAGGCTCAGGCGAACGTGCGCCCTCCCCCTTCCCCCACACCCCTAACTTAGCTCCGAGGCACGCGCGCACTTAAACGACGTGAGCTACCACAGAAACGCGCACACACAAACAGGTTTCACTATGCACGCTCTCCTATACAATTTTCTTCAGAAGCTTTATAGAGCCTCTGAGTTCTTGTTTCTCTACTTTGGGTTTCAGAACACAAGTATTTCTTTCATATTTGAGACAGAGATTTTTCTTTTAAATACCGATAAATTAAAAAAACGACTCGAAATCAACTCGCGGGGCCCAGAGAACGCTGCAGATGGGGGAGGGGAAGTCTGTTCGGATGACGCTCCCTACACCAATGTTGGGCGGCGGCGTAGCAGATAGGCTCTTTGGAGTCTTGTGCGTAACCGCGGAGGTGTGGGCCACCTTTTTTCTTCAAAGTAAGATCCGAACTGCCAAGAGCCCGAGTAAAAAAAAACGGCCTGGCAAACCTCACCAATTGTCCACCCGCGGAAAGGCGCTATATTCACAAAATAACTGCACTGCCCCCGTCCGGCATAGCTACTGCAACCTCCAAATCCTCCATTCCTCCTCTCCCCACCCTGCTAAGCCGCAATCAGCCAATTATAATCGAATGACAGTCGTGCAGATCTCGTCTTCTACCAATCCCGAAAAGGCCATTCCAGAAGCAGTTCTACCTCATCGCGGGTGGCAGCAAGGGAATTCTTTTTCAGAATGAGGATTTCAGAGAACGAAGGCTACGTTTCTTAATTTAAAAAGAAACAGAATGAGATCATTATTCTCCAGTTGCTAAATTCCTGGTTAAGGCCACGTTCGTTCTTTCAGACGCAGAGGGCTAGCAGTGCCTATATTAAAATCGCTTTGTTGTTAGCAGTGCCTAAATTAAAATCGCTGATTTTGGATACTCTAGGTCAGTGATTTTCAACCTTTTTTGAGCTGCGGCACATTTTTTACATATACAAAATCATGGGGCACATTGAGTGGGGGGGGGGAGTGGGGGGCTAAACAAAGTTTGGACAAAAAAATTCTCTCTCTCTTCCTCCCTTTCGCTCTATTTCTCTCCCTCCTTCTCTCCCTTCCTCTCTCTCCATCCCTCTTTCTTTCTCTCTTCCTTCCTTCCTCTCTTTTTTGCTCTATCTCTCCCTCCTTCCCTGCCTTTCTTTCTCTCTCGCTTTCTTTCTCTCTCTCTTTTGTTTTCTTTCTCTCTCTCTCTCTTTCTTTCTGAGCTTCGCGGCACACCTCACCATGTCTCGCGGCACACGTGTGCCCCGGCACACTAGTTGAAAAACACTGCTCTAGGTGCTGTTAAGCTTATTTGAAAAAATACTTATAGAAATAAAATCTTACTAATATTTTTGATAAACATATTTAAAGTTAATTTAAATATATAATAATGTTCCTTCAATTCTTAATTAGTAATGAAATGAGAGACTAACAGCCATTAAAATTTAATAGGACCTTGGTAAAATCCACTAAAACAACCTTTCATAATTTTAAATCCCTCAGACCATTAATAAGATTATTTTTTTAAAAAAGATAAATAGTATTTAGTGCAATATAAAAAAGGCAAATAATTTTTCTGCAAGCTATTAGCATTTTCTCCCAGATCATCAATCATCCAGGGCCCAGCGGTTGATGACCACTGCGCTAAAACACAATGGAACTCAAGAAAACAGTTGCTTGCACAAAAACTAATTAAAGCAGATGGTATCTTTTGGGAATAGGAAACACAGAATTTTAAAGTATCCAACTAGAATACTTATGATTGCTGGATTTTTATAAAAATAATTCCAGATGAGATGTTCAGGGAAAGAGAGCATTGGTGACCCCCTCACGGGAATGACAACCTACAAAAGTAAGATGATTATTATACCCTGATTATAAAGAACCCTTCCATTCCTTGTCAGCTATTCTGACAAGGTGGGTAATAAACTACCAAACATATTCCTTTCTATATTGATACATTCTTATCTAACGCTATGGATTTTACTTAGTTTAAAGAAACAGGTATTATCTTCAAAAGGGGACAGCGTTCAAACATTACTTTAGCTACATTATTAATTGTAACTGGATTCATTTCTTCAAGGCTGTACATGTTCTCACATTCTACAAAACATCTCATCACTTCCTTATCAGCTTAAATTCCCAGCAACCTCCCGAACCCTGAACTTTTGCCGAACTTCTGGGAGGTTGCTGGGAAGCCTCCCAGCCCGGCTATGACCTTTTAAAGCAGCCGCGCGGCTTTCCAGCAGCCTCCGAACGCCGAACGCGGAAGTTCGGGTTTGGCGTTCAGCTTCGGGAGGTTGCTGGGAAGCCCCCCAGCCCAGCTGTGACCTTTTAAAACAGCCTGGCGGCTTCCCAGCAGCTTCCCGAAGCCGAACGCCAAACCTGAACTTCCGCTTTCGGCATTCGGAGACTGCTGGGAAGCCCCGCCGCCCGGCTGTCACCTTTTAAAACAGCCTGGGGGCTTCTCGGCGGCCTCCTGAACGCCGAACCCGGAAGTTCATGTTTGGCGTTCAGCGTTCGGGAGGTCACTGAGAAGCCCCCAGGCTGTTTTAAAAGGTGACAGCCGGGCGGCAGCATTTTTTTGCGGGGGTTTTTTTTTGGTTGCACGGATTAATTGACATTACATTGTTTCCTATGGGAAACAATGTTTCGTCTTACGAACCTTTCATCTTACGAACCTCCCCCCTGGAACCAATTAGGTTCGTAAGACGAGGTATGACTGTATTTGCTTGTCACGTTAATTATTGAAAGTTTCACCATTTGCTTCCAATACTTTCCATGGCCAAGCCTCCTCACATATTGCTTTTTCTGCACACAAAACAATTAGTCATCCCCAATGTTCTGGCCACATTTTCTGCAAACTCAAAAAAATAAATTTCTGCCTTTTTTTAAATCAGTTACCATTAAGCTTCATATCCATTACCATCTATTCCAAATCCATAAGATACCATTTTATTAGCATTAGCTATTTTCCATTTTAATTTAACAATTTTGCCAAACCCCCTTATGAATTCTTTAACGTCGGGACATTCGGTCCTAGAGTTTCCCAACTTTGTTTACACGATATCCCTTGTAGATGTACCTCCAAAACCCTGCATACATCAAATTCTAATTGTATTGCTGAGCTTGCATTAATTTTTAATGTCTTTGTGCTGTTAATATATCTTAATCACTCATCATCTTCTTTGTCCCCTTTGCCAGCATAAATGGTAATGTTGAATTCTGTTGGGTTTTATATACATGTCATATTGTTTGTTTTCATATATGCAGGTTCCATATTTCTTTTTCCCCAAAGGATATATATTAGAGTGTTCAATTTTCTATTCCCATAAAATACTCTCCATCCCATAGACAAATCTAAATATACTTGCTCTCCACACCTAATATTGACCAAAATTTCTTGAGTAAATGTAGATGGAATAGTCTTATTCCTCTTTCCACACATAGCTCTTTTTTTTCCTTTTTTTCTTTTGCAATTCAGCACTTATTCTACATAATGATAAGTTGGGGATGGCCAGGCCCTCGCGGAATGCTTCAGTTTGCGGGGACTGACTGCCATCCTCCATAAGGCGTCTCAGTTGGATCCAATCAAGGTGTTTGCACCAGAAATGGCCGTCCAGCAGTCCAACCTTGTACAACCTCGGTCCCAGCTCCCTGACTATGGTCGCGGGAACCCATAATGGACCATTGGCATACGAGCGGGCAAATACAGGGGCCTCAACTCTAAATCTCCTCGCAGGAGGCTCTGGCCACGGGGAGGGTTGCACATAAAGGGGGTGAAGCCTATCCAGGACAATCTGAAGCTTCCGTCCCATTAACAACTCAGCCAGGGTTTTCTGTGTGGTGACCCAAGGTGTTGTATGTTGGGTGAGGAGCAATTCCGAGAGTTTATTTTGCCATGAACACTGGGGCAACTTTTTAAGGGTGCCCTTGGCTGAGCAAATCATACACTCGGCATGTCCATTTCTGGCAGGGTGACAAGGTGAAGTTAGAGCATGACACACTCCCACAGAAGCTAGATACGACTGAAAGAGTACAGAGGTGAACTGAGGGCTGTTATTCGATACCAAAAGGTCCAGAAAGCCATGGGTTGCAAACAAAGTATCCAGGGCATTGACAATGGCCTGAGAATAGGTAGAACAAAAGTGGATAACCTCAAGCCACTGAGAGTGGGCATCCACTACAATAAGAAATGTTTGACCTAAGAAGGGGCGGGCCAGGTCCATATGGACCCAGGCCCAGGGCCCCCTAGGTGGCTCCCAAACAAGTGGCTCTGCTCGTGGTGGAGAGGGATGGTTCTCCTGACAGAGCAAACACACTGCAATGCGACTTTATCAAGGCCTGGCCACCAGATGTATTCACGGGCCAGGCCCTTCATTCAAACAACCCCAGGGTGTCCCTTATGGAGGAGGGATAGACCTCAGCTATGGAGAGGTGGTGGAATTACCACCCTGGTTCCCCGAAGAAGGCAACCTTGTTCCACGGAGAACTCGGTGTGGCAACAGAAGAACAAGGAAAACTCCAGGGCAGGGACTTCCTGGGGCCACCCCCGAAGGACCCACTGCAATACTGCGGCCGTGGTGGGGTCACAACTGGTCTTCTTAGCTATGTTGGAAGCAGCTAAGAGTAGGAGATCCTCCGTGAGAGCCAGGACAGTGGAGGTTGGTGCTGGGTCCTCAGAAGGTCCTCTGAGAGGGGGCGCCTACTTAGCGCATCGGCATGGGTGATGTGGTGGCCAGGGCAATAAACCAGGTGGTAAGAATAATTTCCCAAGGAAATGATCCACTGGGACATACAAGGGAAAAGAACCACTGGGCTCTGACAATTTTCTGCCAAGAGCCCCAGCAAGGGCTGATGATCGGTTACCAGCTTGAAACTCTGGCCATAGAGAAAGTCATGAAAACGGTGTACCCCTGCGATAAGTGCCAGGGCTTCCTTATCTATTTGACCAAAATTGCGCTCTGCCTTGGCAAGAGTGTGCGAGAATGCCAGTGGCGCTTCTGACCCATTAGGTAGCCAATGACTGAGTACCACACCAACCCCAAATGGGGAGGCGTCGCAGGTTAGTACCAATGGCAAACTAGGGGAATATTGAGCTAGGACAGTGTTTGAGGTAAGTATGTCTTTCATGGCCTTAAAAGTGCCCGCCTCTCTTGGTTCCCAGGACCATCTGATGTTCTTATTCAAAAGGCGGTGTAGAGGCTCAGCCACAGAAGCTTTGTGGGGGATAAACACAGCGTAAAAATTGAGCAAGCCTAAGAAGGCTTGCAGCTCCAATTAGGACTGAGGAGCAGGGCCATCCCGGCTAGCCCGTGTTTTCTCTGGCGTGGGGTGGATACCTTTGGCATCTACCACAAATCCCCAAAAGTGGAGGTGGCTTAGACGGTGCCATCCATAGCTGCAAGTGAATGTGTAGAAAGTTTGAATGTGCGGGCCTCTGTTAAAGCGGCCCTAAATGTCAAATCTTGGATAGCCAATAATCGGCATTTAAGGTGGCCATCTTTGATGCCAAACACAAGTCTATTTAGTAAGTAATCATTGAGGTTGTCAAACTCACAATATAATGCTGCACGGCAAAGAGCAGCCACGAACCCATTAATTGATTTGCCTTCCAATTGGCTGCGATGAAAGAACTTACAGCACCGGGCGCAACAGGAGGACACTGGGGCATAATGGTCTTGCAGCGTGGAGAGGAATTCCGGGCATGGAATATAATGGATAGAGGTAGGAGCGAACATCATGCGGGTTGTCTCAAACATGTCTGTTCCGCAGAATCCTAAAAAATAGGAGTGTTTGCGGTCTCCAGATATCTCAGTGTAGCCGTTGGAAATAAGAAGGCAGTCAAACCGGGCTACGTAAGAGTCCCAAGTCTCTCCTTGGGGGTTAAACAGAGGAAAGATAAGCTGGATAGACATCGCGACTTACAGATGATAGATTTCTTTCTCCAGTTCGGTAGATGCACAACGTGGATCACGCAGCCTTCGTCGCCATTGAAAAGTCAGAAGACTGGAGTTGTAACAAGGCTTTATTGATGGAACAAGAACAAGTTAACAGCAAGCAAGAGAATGACAGCCGGCTTCATGAAGAACCTTAAATAGGTCCAGTTGGCTGAGGAAACAACCAATCCGGTAACAGAACCCTTCCCGCCTAAACTGTAACCAAACTGGGTGGTAACAACCAATGAGGAACTTATAGATCTTTCACCATTGCTGAGCATCTCTAGGCAGAACACCAAAGTCTTGGTTGCTGGGCAGGGACATAACAGTTTCATCAATAATTATTAAAAATATCTGGGCCTCCCCACCTATGGCATTTCTGTGACAACAATTTGCAATGCCAGAGGTCTTCCTCCCCCTTTGAGTTTGCCTCACATGATTATGATTCAAACATTTATTGACAACTTGTTGGGCAGTGGTATACATTTTGATCCTTGCAAAAATTTTCAACACAACATCCATCAGGCCTGAGTTCCCCAATGACTTCCCTCATGCAATCTTTCCATTATTCTTCTGAGATATGGTTGATTCAATATCTGCTTCCCATCTGGCAAATACTGTACTACTTCCCATTTTTCCCCTTCTTGACCACCTAACTGTGTAAGTTTCTCCTTTTCTTTTTCAGTGAAAATTGGTCAGGCTCTTGAGGTACCAAAATTAAGCACTTTTCTTCTTGTTCCTCTAATCTTATTAATTGGGCCTTTGCATTCGCGAATCTGTTTCCTTTAACATCTTCTTTGTCTTCCCGATGGTGAGCTCTGATTTGTATTACTGCAATCCCTAAGGACCCACTCAAAGCATTTAACACTCGAATAATTAGTTCATAATGGATCAAATTCTTTCCTTGACTAATAACGTACCCCCTTTCTCTCCCTATTTTTCCAAAAGGTATGTACTACTCCAAAAGTGTATTTTGAGTCTGTATAAATGTTCACAATCTTCCCTTTTCTTAATTCCAAAGCTCTATTGCTTGCGACGACCAATATTTAAGTAATTTGCTTCTCTCAATTACTGATCAATCTCCTACTCTTATGACCGCATAGCCATTTGATTTTTCTCCGTTCACTACCCAAGATCTGTCTATGTACAACTTCTCCCCTTCTCCCAGCGGCTCGTCTTATAAATATGGCTAGATTTTGTTTTCAAGTTCTACCACCTCTTTGTGGTCTAGCAACATGCCTTCATATTTTAGGTTCTGAATCTGTGAGCCAGCATCCCCTTTTTTTTTTTGCTTTAATAAATTTCCAATTGATGGTGACTGCTGACTATTAAAGCACCCCTTGCATAATTTTCTGCTCTTTTCAACTAAATCTGCTACTGCAGGAATGGCCTGAAGGCATTTAGGTCATCCCTGGGTAACAATGTCCACTAATTCAGACAGGTAAGATTTACAAACTGGGGAAAAGGTTCACAGTCTGCAGTATCCCACTAATCTTAGAATTTTTCTTAAGTCACTTTTTGTTTTAATTAGTCCTAAGTATTTGACTTCTCTTTTAACAATTTGCAATTTATTTTTCCCCACCCTCAACCCCTCTTGGGCTAAAAAGTAAGCTCATTCTTCTTTTCAGTTCTTTTCCTTTTGCAATAATTGGTCAATAATGAGTTGCAGTCCTTCTTTTCCCTCTAGTGAAATAGCATACTCCTTTTGTCTTACTACTCATTAAAAGTCTTTCAAAATTATGCGTATTTGCTCAATTTGCAACTTTCTTCTATTCCTTATTGTTCTTTGGCTTCTTCTGTTAATTTAAATATCACATCCTCCTCAGTGGAAAAAATGATAGTAATTCTCATTTGTACTGTAACATCTCCTTCCATTATATTTGTACCTGCTTGAAGTACGTAAAAAAAACCCCTATGTATATTTTTCTTCTTTCATAAGTTAAGGGAAAGGCAAAGTTTGTTTAACTGTGAATAATTTTTCCCCTACTCCCTTAATTATTTTTGTTTCTTCTGTTATTTTCATATCAGGCTTCAGACACTTACAGATGTTTGGGAGGCTCCAGTGTTTACTAAAAAAAATGGCCACTCTTTCATTTCCCACCTTCAAATTTATCAAGAGCTTCCAGTGAGTTAAACCCCAGACTTCCCTAATATATTTTCTCTGAAGCCTTCTCTGCCTCTAGGAATAAATTCTTTTCCGGCACCTAGATTGGGTGTTTCCTGCCCTGCTACTTTGGAAATCTTTTCTTGGATTTTTCTGACAGTTTGCTCTATGGTTTGGCTAGTTTCTTTCCTTTTGTTTTTTTTTTTGAAATTCAACTGTTCTTTACTAAAAGCCACCATGAATGAAGTGCAAATTTCAGAACAATGTTCTATGTAGAGGAAGATTTTAGCCCTTTCCCCCTCCAAACCTTTCTCTCCCTTTTAATTTTAATTTTATTTTTATTTTCAAATTTTATGTTACAAACGACAATAAAACATGACAAAGTGTCAAAACAATAGTTACACAGTTATATAATAAATCATTTTTGATTCCCAGCTCATTGGATTCATAATTGTATTCTGTGAGCTGCCCCGAGTCTTCGGAGAAGGGCGGCATATAAAACTAAATAATAATTAATAATAATAATAATTAATAATAACAACAGCAACAACAAATAACAATAATAACATACAGTTCCATTATAAAGAAATAAAGATTCCTATATTTCTGCAAACATACAAAATATAACATATAATTGAACTGTAGTCCTACCCTTTGAAGCAAACATATTATTTTTCCTTCCTTCATCATCTGCTCTAAGTTATTTGGCATATCCCCAAGGAACCTTTTAACCTTTTTTGTAAATACCATTCTGTCAGAGTGAATGGACGCGTCACTACGTCCAACTCTGTCTGTGTAAAGTATATACAGTGATCCCTCGAGTTTCGCGATCTCGATCTTCGCGAAACGCTATATCGCGATTTTTCCACCCGATGACGTCACTCTCTTCCTTCCTTTCTCATCTTTCTTTCTCTCTCTCTTTCTCTATCTTGCTTCTTCCTCTCTCACACTCTCTTCCTCCCTCTCTCATCTCTTTCTTTCCTTCTCTCTCTTTCTCTATCTCTCCCCCTCTTGCTGGCGGGCGGCGGGCGGGCGAGCGGGGGCATCAGCGAGAAGCCGGGGTTTCCCCTTTGCGTGGGCGGCCGGGAAGACCCAGGGAAGGTTCCTTCGGCCGCCCAGCAGCTGATCTGCTCGGTAGCGCAGCAGCAGCGAGGAGCCGAATCGGGGTTTCCCCTTTGCGTGGGCGGCGGGGAACGCAAACTCCACCGTCTACGCATGCACGGCCATAGAAAAAAAGGGCGCGCATGCGCAGATGGTGTTTTTACTTCCGCAACCCTACATTGTGAAAAACCGATTATCGCGAGGGGTCTTGGAACGGAACCCTCGCGATAATAGAGGGATCACTGTACTCAGAAAACACCTCAATTTTCTAAAGAATGGGGCTGTGAACTTGCTTTTGGATTTTTCTGCTTCTAAGTTTTCTACATGAAAGAGTCATTTCATTTGATCTATCACCATGCCCACCGTAGGGACTGTGGGTTCCAACCAGCATTTTAGTAAATATTTTTTGCTAAGTAATAGAATATGCATTAGTTTAGGTTTACTCAGGGAATTGTCATGTCCACAATGGAATAAACATAACTTAGAAAAAAGATTATTTTTTTTGGCCAAATCTTTTAAATAATTTCTTCTATTAGTTGCCAGAATTTTATGACATATGCACATTCCCACAATCCATGGTATAAGTCACAGTTGGATGTTCCACATTTTGGGCATGCTGTTAATCTGTCTGGTCTGCTTGTTGTTATTGGGAGATTGAATGCATATATAGTTCTATGTATAATTTTGAATTGAGTCTCATGCCAATATTCATTGATCATGGCCTTGTGTGATGTATTCCATCCTTTTAAGATGGTATCCCAAATACCTTTATCCCCTAAGTGTCACACCCATGAGGAGAAGAAAGTTTCGGTAGCGCAGCAGCAGCGAGGAGCCGAATCGGGGTTTCCCCTTTGCGTGGGCGGCGGGGAACGCAAACTCCACCATCTACGCATGCGCGGCCATAGAAAAAAAGGGGGCGCATGCGCAGATGGTGTTTTTACTTCCGCAACCCTACATCGCGAAAAACCGATTATCGCGAGGGGTCTTGGAAGGGAACCCTCGTGATAATAGAGGGATCACTGTACTCAGAAAACACCTCAATTTTCTAAAGAATGGGGCTGTGCACTTGCTTTTGGATTTTTCTGCTTCTATGTCTTTTCACATTTAGATTTCTCATATGGTGATACAGCATTGTCACTGTCCTGGTCCCTAGATTTAGTGAGAGGATTTTATCCATTTCATTTTATCGGATTTCATTTTTTACATCATATAATATAGGTACTAGAAAACCCCGTATTTGAGCATACGGTAATCCATGTGCTGGTCCTAGTTGAAATTTATCTAGTAGTTCTTCTCTATCTAACCATCTAGGTTCTGTTTCATGCAGGATGCCTTTTGTTTTCCATTCCCCAAACATCTTATTTTCTCAGCCCTGTGGGAACCCTGGGTGGTTCCAAAGTGGTAGATACTTTGATATCTGGAATGATAGATGATATTTTATTTGTACAGCTTTCCATGTTGCTATGGTATCATGGAAAACAATTGATTTTTAAATATATGGTGGTAATTGAACTATCTTAACATGTAGTAAGGTGGCCAAGTCCCAGGACACACAGTATTGAGATTCTAAATCATATGCTGAAAAAATACTTGTGCATTTTAACCAGTCACAAATGTGCCTAATCATGCATACTAAATTGTATCCCCTAATATTAGGGCCATTAATCCCTCCTTTTTCCTTTGCAGCTATCAGCTTATGGTAGTGGATGTGTGGGCACTAGTGATGGGCGAACCCAACAAAGTTCAGGTTCGGCGGATTTGGACGAACTTTGCAAAAAATTCAGGTGACGTCACTGAACCCCGAACCTGAACCGAACTCCGAATTTTTTAAAAATAGAACTGCGGAAGGCAGCCCTGTGGTTGCCCACAAATTAAATTTGCAGGAGGGTGAACGGGGATGCAGAGTAGCAGAAGGAGGCAACAGCAGCCTCCCGCCAGCTTTTACCCAGCAATCCGATATGCCGCAGGCATCACCTTTTTCACAGTAATCCTGTGTGATGGAAGGCCATGCGCTCTGTGGCGCTATCAGTCTCTGGCCGCTGTGACCAGTAGTAACAGTTTGAGGCTTCCGATTACACAGAAAAAGGAAAGGCAGAGAAAGAAGGTGTCCCTGTGGTTGACCCCAAATTACATTTAGAGACAGCGCTAGTGGCTTTGTCTTGCACAGAAAAAGGAAAGGCAGAGAAAGGTGTGCCTGTGGTTGACCCCAAATTATATTTAGAGAGAGCACTAGTGGCTTTAGATTACACAGAAAAAGGAAAGGCAGAGAAAGAAGGCAGCCCTGCGGTTGTCCACAAATTAAATTGAGAGACAGCGCTAGTGGCTTTGTCTTGCAAAGAAAAAGGAAAGGCAGAGAAAGGTGGTGGTCCTGTGGTTGACCCAAAATTACATTTAAAAGAGGGTGAACAGGGGGACGCAGAGTAGCAGGAGGACGCAACATCAGCCACCAGCTTTTTCACCGAAATCCCGTGTGATGGAAGGCCATGCTCTCTGTAGTGCTATCGGTCTCTGGCCACTGTGACTGGTAGTAACAGCTTTAGGCTTTAGATTACACAGGAAAAGGAAAGGCAGAGAAAAAGGTGTCCCTGTGGTTGACTCCAAATTACATTTAGAGACAGCGCTAGTGGCTTTGTGTTGCACAGAAAAGGAAAGGCAGAGAAAGAAGGCAGCCCTGCGGTTGCCCACAAATTAAATTGAGAGACAGCGCTAGTGGCTTTGTCTTACATAGAAAAAGGAAAGGCAGAGAAAGAAAATGGTCCCGTGGTTGACCCAAAATTACATTTGCAAGAGGGTGAACAGGGGGACCCAGAGTAGCAGGGGGACACAACAGCAGCCACACACCAGATTTTGCACAGCAATCCTGTATGATTGGAGGGCATGCGCTATGTGGCACGCTGGGTCACTGGCCACTATGGGCAGTAGTAACAGCAGAATCAACACTGGGGGGTTTCAGTCCACGTGTGATCTAACACCTCGTCATCACCCCTGGTATCTTCTTCCACCAACTCCTCCCTGCTAGCCTTATTCTCAGACTCTACATTGCAATAAGCTGCAGAATTGGTGATCTGGGTCTCATCATCCTTCCCAGATGATGCCCTGGACACTTCCTCTTTCTCTTGTTCTGTTGCCATGGCTGGATGGCTTTGCACAATGGACAAGAGTGGCACACTGGGAAATTGCAACTGGTGGAGAGAGAACACAAACCGTGTTTGTCAAACCCAAACCAGACCATTACATCCCATTACTATAAGTCTGCATATCTCAGATTTACAAACGGTGACAGTTCTGGGAGGGGACATAGTTTATACTTTATTAGAGTTGTATGCCGCCCCTCTCCGAAGACTTCGAAGGCTTTAGATTAACAGGAAAAGGAAAGGCAGAGAAAGAAGGTGTCCCTGTGGTTGACCCCAAATTACCTTTAGAGAGAGCACTAGTGGCTTTCTCTTGCATAGAAAAGGAAAGGCAGAGAAAGAAGGCGGCCCTGCAGTTGCCCACAAATTAAATTGAGAGACAGCGCTAGTGGCTTTGTCTTGCATAGAAAAAAGGAAAGGCAGAGAAAGAAGGTGGTCCTGTGGTTGAACCAAAATTACATTTGCAAGAGGGTGAACAGGGGGATGCAGAGTAGCAGGACGCAACAGCAGCCACCCACCAGATTTTGCACAGCAATCTTATATGATTGGAGGGCATACACAATGTGGCGCGCAGGGTCACTGGCCACTGAGGGCAGTAGTAACAGCAGACTGAACACTGAGGATTTTTGGTCCATCTGTGATCTTTTAAGCATATGCAGTGTGGAATTCCACCTGGTTTGCAAATCGCAGATGAGGCGGTGGGTGGGAAGGCCAAAATTCCTCTGCAGGAAAGATAGGCGAGCAGCAGCAGGGTGAGAACGTTGAAAGTGCGCACACACTGCATGCACTTTACCCAGCAGCGCCGACATGCCCGGATAATTGGCCAGGAACTCTGCACCACCAGGTTGACCACATGCGCCATGCAAGGGATGTGCGTCAACCCCGCTCGGCCCAAGGTTGTCAGGGAAGGTTCTGCCCGTTGTTGCACACCACCTTCCCTGGCTTCAGGTTCAGCAGCAACAACCACTCATCTATCTGCCCCTGGATGCCGATCCATAGCTCCTGGGCGGTATGTGGTTTCTCGCCCAAGCAGGTGAGTTTCAGCACCACGTGCTGCTGTTTACCCACAGGCGTTCTGAAGTAAGAGGTTACCGGGCTGCACTTACTGGATGTGGAGGAAGAAGATGGGGAAGCAGAGTAGGAGCAGGAGGCAACAGCAGGCACCAACTGATGTCCAGTAATCCTGGGTGGTGGAAGGATATGTGCTGAACTGCTTCCCGCCTCATTCCCGACTGCCACTACATTCACCCAGTGGGCAGTGAGAGAGATGTACCAGCCCTGGCCATGTTTGCTGGTCCACGTGTCGGTGGTGAGATGGACGCGGGAACGGACAGCATTTTGCAGTGCACACTGAATTTTCTCCACTACATTTGGTGCAGGGCAGGGATGGCCTTGCGTGAAAAGTAATAGCAGCTGAGAACGTATTGTGGGACAGCCAATTTAACAAATTTCCTGAAACCTGGTGTCTCAACCAGGCGGTAGGGTAGCATTTCAAAAGCAAACAGCTGTGAAATGCTGGCATTTAGGGCCAGGGCTCGTGGGTGGGATGGCCTGAACCTCCACTCTCTCTCAAAGGTTTGAGGGATGGACAGCTGATTAATGCTTCCCTGGGATGGTGTAGACATGCTTGGCGATGGTGGTAGTGGTGCTGCTGCTGACGGTGCTGCCGTTGTTGGTGGTGTTGGTGTTGATCCATCATTGTCCCTTTGGAGACAGACAGGGGACCTTGTTGTTAGGGGGGCATTGGCAGTGGCAGTGACAGCAGAAAAGGAAGACCCAGGCATTTGAATACTTTTAAGGTATTGTCTCCACTGAAGGTCATGTTTTGAAATCAGGTGCCTGGTCATGCAGCTAGTGCTGAGATTATTAAGATCTCTCCCTCGCTTCAGGGACTGGTGGCAGAGATCGCAAATGACATTTTTCTTGTCTTCTATTAACTTCTTGAAAAAATGCCATGCTGGTGAGATTCTTTGTGACACATGAGGCATGCTCGGCCCCTGGACACGGTGGGCAGTAGTACCAGCAGACTCAGCGCTGAGGGTTTGCAGCCTTCTCCCTCCGATTCTGCTGGCTGTGGGACTACCACAGCCTCTTCCTCCTCTGAACTCTGTCGGCCTTCGGTCCACGTGGGATCTAGCACCTCGTCATCTTTCACCGACTCCTCCCCACTAGCCTCCTTCTCAGACTCTACATAGCACTAAGCTACAGGAGTGGGGATCTGGGTCTCATCATCATCGATCATGGTCTTCCCTGATGATGCCATGGACACGTCCTCTTTCTCCGGCAGAAGCTCCTGGCTATCCAGAAGCCCAAGGTCTGCAATTGCGGATTGGGCAGGTGGACGCCCCATGGTATCCCAGTTGCAAGTTTCAGAGAACAGCATTAAGGACTCTGCTGCTTCTGGGTGAGACAGCCTTGCTGCTTTGGAGGGGGTGATGACTCAGGCAGTGAACACGCGAATGTGGTGGAGTGTATAGAAGGCAATAACAAGGAAAAGGTAGCGCTGCATGCCATGTCATCTCTAACTGCATCAAACCTAGGCGCCTGCTTGCACCAGTGGAAGGAGTAGGACATACAGATGTTACACGCCCTGTACCTGCCCCTGCAGCACCAGCTCCAACACCAACACCAGCAGCAGCAGCAGCAGCAGCAGGGCCATGTCCCTTTTTTGCAGCTTTCTTCATGTTTGAAGGCCTGCGGTAACACTGGTCCAAGGAACAGATGAAGGTGCGGTGTTCAGGTGGAACTAGAATTAGAGAAAAAAATGCCCTGTAAAACGTAAATGCCCAGGCAGCAGTAGAGCCTTTGTATTAGACAGAAAAACATCAAAATCACAGATATATGAAGTCGCCCCGTGTTTGATCCAAAAATAAATTTCAGAGAGCACTAGAGGCTTCAGATTAGATAAAAGAAAGAGATGCAGATATAGGAATTGGCCCTTGTTTGACCCAAAAATAAATTTCAGAGAGAACTAGAGGCTTCAGATTAGATAGAAGAAAGAGATACAGAGATAGGAATTGGCCCTTGTTTGACCCAAAAATAAATTTCAGAGAGCACTAGTGGCTTTTTTTATATATAGAAAAAAAGGAAATGCACAGAAATAAATGGAAAGAAAGTGGCCAAGAGGTGGACCCAAAAGTACAAGTGCCAGGGGTCAGTATCAAGACAAAAGTGTCCATCCACCCCCTTTTATGTATTTATTAATTTTTTCATTTTTTTATGCCACGATTCTCCTTAGAGTCTGGGCGGCTTTCAACATGTTAGCCATTGCAGTTTTTAATTACTAGAATGGCTCGATTTATTACTTATACATCAACTTTTTCAACCAAACCAATTTGCATGTTGGATACTTTTTCAACCCTCCCTCTGGATACAGGAAATAGCGTTTGCCCTGCAAGCAGGTGTTGCTTTGCAAGACTAGAAGGACCGCAGACCGCACTGGAGACCTTTTCTTCAGACAGGTACAGGAGTCCCCCCCTCCCTCTGGATACAAGAAATAGTGTTTGCTCTGCAAGCAAGTGTTGCTTTGCGAGACTGGAAGGACCCCAGACTGCACTGGAGAACTTTTCTTCAGACAGGTACTGTTGTGGTTGGCTCTGGCCCAGCTCCTGCCCCAAGGAATGTGGAGGTGGATGCAGGGGAAACATCAACATGTCATAGACCTGTTTTACTGCTGACAGAGTCAGGTAGTGCAGTTTCCTTGGACGAAGAAGGTGAGGGTGACTTGGAAGAGGAGGGCTTCGCACACAGCCCAGAAAGCCAATTTCCATTATCTTTGGTCGATTCGGATGAGGAAGTGTTAGACCCACGCATGCGCAGAATTATGCATAGAAGAGACCAATTGAAGAAATATTACAGGAGATAAGAGAGGCCACCTGTGTTTGAGTGGGGCTCCAGCAATTAGAGCTGCTGATATAAATAGCAGCGTGTTGGCTTAGCCGTTGTGGAAGATTATCTGATCATTGTTTCTTTAGGACCGTGCCTTGCTGCTTCCGGACTTTCTTTGTTGATTTTTCACTATTTTGAAACCAAAGCAGAGCAAAATGTGTGTGTCTCACTTTGTGGAAGAAGGAGGGCTGTGACTTTTTTCACAGCTGCTAGCTAAGTACTTAAGGACTGATTAAGGGTGCTTTGTTTCTTTTGAATTTTTGTGATAAAGAACATTGTGTTTGAACTTTCAAGTGTGTGTGTGTCTGAAATTTTTACCCTTGAATTTTCGGGAGACTCATACCATAGAGCCCGACAGAACAGGTACGGGAGCCCCCCTCCCTCTGGATACAGGAAATAGCGTTTGCCCTGCAGAAATTAGAAGTCTGTTTCAAATCTTGAGAGAAGAGATGAAACTTGTGAGAGCGGATGTGAATCAAAAGGTCAAATCAATTAAAGATAATATACTTCAAATGAATGAAAATGTGAATCAAGTGAAAGTAGATATGAAAGAAATGAGAGAAATAATGGAGAAAATAATGGAGAAAAGCGGATACAAAAGATGGAGGAAAAAGTGGAAAGCTATGATTTAAGGATGCAGGAGTTGACAACATCAATAAGCGGCAAGAAAGGGTCTCCTTAGTCCTGGAGATTGACCGTTCTGAATTTTACTTGAGGCTTCAAAACATTCCAGAGGAAAGAGAAAACTTTTATGAAATATTTGGTGAAATGCTAGCTAAAGCGATGGAAGAAGACAAGGAAAAAATTCTGAATGATGTTGATGAAATTTATCATGTGAATACAAGATATCTTGTGTGGCACAACCTGCCAAGAGAGGTGCATATGATTTAATAAAACGTCACATAGATCTCAATTGCTGCAAAAATTGAGGACTACCACTCTTAAATATAGAGAATTGGTGGGGATTTTAAATGTATGGTGAACAGGGCAATCACACCCCTATCCAGTGCCCATTGTGCAACTGCTTCATTTTCTAGGTCAGGGACAGGTCTTCGCCAAGCTGGATATGGTGCAGGCTTATCAGCAGTTGCCAGTGGATGGCGCTTCTGCTGAAGCTCTAACATTGGTTATCCACTGTGGGGCATTCTGTTGCCGTCACCCGCAGTTTGGCGTAAGCGTGGCCCCAGGCCTATTTCAAAACATCATGGGTTGCTCACAGACTTGCCTGGAGTTATCCCATATTTTGATGACATTTTAATTTCGGCCTCTTCTAATTCAGAATTATTATCATGTCTCAAAGTTGTTCTATTGGGATTTCGCCAGTCAGGCCTAAAATGGAAAAGAAGTAGATGCCGGATAAGGATACCCAGGGTAGAGTTCTTGGGTTATGTGGTGGATTCCTCGGGCATCCACCCCTCTCCTTCAAAGGTGTGCACTATTAAGAGTGTGCCACAACCTAAAACAAGGGGAGAGTTGCAGGCTTTTCTATGACTATTGAATTTTTATACTTCATTTCTTTCACACAAGGTGACGCTGGCAGAGCCGTTACATTCTCTCTTGGATACTAAACAACCTTGGTATTGTGGGGAGTAAGCTCAGGCCTCCTTTGGATTTGAGAACGACGGTTCTTTGCCTATTACATAATAGGCCACCCGGGTATTGTTAGAATGAAAGTGCTAGATCGCAGTTATATTTGGTGATCAGGAATGGATCAGGCTATTAAATCCGGAGTTGCTACATGTTCAGGATGCCAGGATTTGAGACCGGCTCCACCTTGTTACTCCTAAAGTCTGGGAACTGCCAAGAGGGCCATGGGCTAGATTGCATGTGGATTTTGCAGGCCCTTTCCATGGGTGCTACTTCATGGTCTTAGTAAATGTGTCCTCAGGCTGGGTAGAGATTGATACAATGAATTCCATCATGACACAGGCCTTAATTCAATTGTTGCAAAGAATATTTGCAACTCATGGTCTCCCAGGTATCGTTAGTGACAATGGCCCTCAATTTACTGCTACCGCCTTTCAATTGTACTTGGCAGCCATGGGCATTCGCTGTGCCAGAGTGGCACCATGGCATCCCGCTACTAATTGAAGGGCTATGAGATCAGCTAAGGAGGCCCTGGCACGTTTGAGTAATGGGAATGGGCATGATAAGGTGGCTCAATATTTGTTTTGTCAATGTACCACCCTATGTCCCATGTCCAACTGTAGCCCGGCTGAAATATTGTTGGGGCGTAGACTTAGAACACGCTTGGATAGACTGCACCCCTCATTTGCCCCATAATCTGTTGGGGAGAAGTCATCTAACCATAGAGAATTCCAGGTGGGGGACAGGGTCTTTGCTGAGAATCATGGGGGCACTCCTCATTGGCTACCAGGAGTTATTACTTAAATAACGGGCCCTGTTTCTTACAGGGTCCAGTTAGAGGATGGGAGGTGTTGGCGCAGACACATGGATCAGCTTTATGCTCATTGCCAAGGGGCCTACTAGGCTTGAACAGTGGGTATTGTCACCATCGAAGGCCCACAAATGTTTCAAACACCAGTAATGGCACCACCACCATGATTCCGTATCTGATGCTCAACTAGAGGGTACTGTTACCAGTGGAAGCCCTCAATTGCTTCAAATGCCAGGAATGACATAATCAATGGACTCTGTGCTTGATGCTTCAGTTAGCATGGTTGTTGTGCCGGAACCTATTAGAACGTCCGTTTCTCCACCTGAAACTGAATTGGCAGATATTAGTGCTCTGGTCGTGCAGGAGGAGCCATTGATTTCCCATGGATCAACCAGGCAGCGTAAGCATCCATCGTATCTTGATGAGTTCGTCTGCACTTGCCAAGGGAGGAAGGGTGTTGTGTCCCCAGCAACAGCAGGGAGTACAGCTGTAGACTTTCTAAAACAGCGGGAAATCTAACCTCACTAATTGGTTGTTGAGTAATGACAATCTATTGTAAAAGGAGTCATAGGAGGGTTTTTACAGACACTCCTTGTTATAGCCTGTATGCATTGAGTTTGTTTTATATGTTTTATTGCTACAATAAAGTGAGAACATTTCTACCTTGGAGCTTGTCCAGTATGCAACAAATTACTTAGATGAAGGAATAGAAAGGGAACTCATCAAATCTGGAGATGACATTAAACTGGCAGGAATAGCCAATACTCTATAAGACAAGCTCAGGATCCAAAAAGATCTTGACAAACTTGAATACTGAGCTCTATCCAATAAAAGGAAATTTAATGTGGAGAAAAGCAATATTTTACAATTAGTTGGTCACTTAAAACATTAACCAGCAGGTATGCTGGTACATCAACTCACACAATCCTTGGTTGTATCAATAGAAGCAGAGAATCAAAATCATATGAAATATTAATGCCACTTTATAATGCCTTATTAAGGCCACACCTCAAATAGTGTATCCAGTTTTGGTTACCACATTACAATAAAGATGTTGAGACTGCAAAAAATGCAAAGAGCAATTAAGACGGTTAAGAGTCTGGAGACAAAAAGATGAAGAACAGTTATAGGGATTGGCCATAGGCTGTCTAGAGAAAAGGACTACGGATGACATTATAGCAGCATTTCAGTATTTGAGGGGTTGCCACAAAGTGCGGGCCAACTTATTTTCCAAAGCATCAGAGGACAGGAAAAGAAACAGCAGATGTAAATCTTAAGTTTGTTTTGTTTTAGTTATACAGTTATATATTTATCTCACTCAGTACATGCATATATCCAGAAGTACTAAGTCTCAGAAAATAATTAAATAAATACATTTTTGGTGGTTAGGACAGATGGAAGATTGATTCTCTGGCATAAACTAACATAAGATGCTCTTGAGTAGCTATAACAAAATGATAATAGCAATTTTATATAAAAATGCAAATCAATCCAAATTTATACATTATAACATGCTTATCCAAATTACATACTTTATCAAAGCTCTACACTTTTAAGTAACATATACTGTATGCTTATATTGGAATTGTCCAAATTTTAGAACATAATGTATTTAATATTTTTCTAGATCAGAATCTATACTAAATTTGGAATAATTAGGAATGACACAATACATATCAATATTATATTTTATCAAAATTTCATTTTTAAAAACTAAAGTGTAAGTAAATTAAAAATTACAGGAAGCAGTAGTACTATATTTCTATTAGTTTAGTTTCATATTGTTAATGCAATAAATTGTCTACTATAAAATTAGAGTTAAACAAGAATGTTAAAATATGTTTTTTTTAAAATGACATTTTACAACCCAGATTTAAAACACTAAAATTTCATTCATTTTTAAAAAAAATTCTTTTACAGATTAAAAGATGTAACTTACAGTATATTTTAAAATTTGAAACAACATGCTGAAGATGTCATGTGTGAATTTAGCATCTTCTCAATTGTTACTCTTTGTATAAATATTCAGGGAATTGCTTTCTGAATTAATTAAAAAAACATTTTCCCCTTTGATATATTTCATTATTTTAAAGAAAACAAAGTAAAAACAAAATTTCACTGCATTTCCTATTTGCAAAGTCTGATTGTTTTCAACAGTGACACTGAAAATATGAGGGGTTTTCATACTATTCATTTATTTCTAAAAATATTTTGCCTGAAAGTTGTTGTTTCATCAGAATATTAACTTAATATTCAGAGTTCACTCAATTTTATAATTATATCAAAACAATCTTCAATGTCTTTTAAACTTTGTCTAAATAGCTGTGCATGTTGCCAGGCAATATTGCCATCTCCACCACTTAGTTCAGCTTCTAACATAATATTTGTTGTGTTGGAAATATCAGGATAAAAATGAAGCCTTTTATCTATGAAATGAAAACAAAAAAAAACCTGTTAAAATTTTATCTATATATCTATATGTTGATAAGCAATTGCAAATTATTATACAATAGTAAAAGTTCAAATCATTCTGAGAATTTGTTTACATGGAACAAGCAAGACTCTGTAGTACATATATTACATCTGATGTATATTACATGTATTTGGAAACTGGTTATGTGTATGGTAATATTGTTCCCCAAAAATGGTTCCAGAAATGAGTTTAACTGGTTGCCACAGGAAATAACTTAGAAAATGCAAAACATACATCTTTAAACAGGGTCAAGTTGCACTAATGGACATTATTAAAAAAGATTTGAGGGGAAAAAAATGATGAAAACTAGAAAAATGTTATAGAATGTCCCTAGCATTTCTAAGTTTCTTTCTTTCTTTTTTTTGGAAAAATAATCTTTACTAAATATACATTAAAAAAAAGGATGGAAGAAAAGAAACATTAATCAAAACAGTAAAACGGTAACAGTACAAATAAATAATAAATAAATAAATAATAAATAAAGGAGTACAATTTCTATAACGGTGCATAGTAAATACATAATAAAAGTACGTTTAGTTTAGTTTAGTAGTTTAAAGCTTTCTCATTACATACGTAGGGTTGATTCTTAATAGATTAATCAATTATATCAATTTCATCTCTGAATGAATCTTATATAGTCAGTCGTTGTACTTTCCTATTTTTTAATTCAGTTTTGATTAAGTTTTGGTTCAGGAGAAGAAAGGAAAGGGAAAGGAGGGATGGAAAGCAGAAAAAAAAAGAAAAGTGAAGGTGAAAAAGGTATGAGAAAGAAAGGAAAAGAAGAATGAAACAGTATAGTAAGAGAGAAAAAAGAGAAAGTAAGATAGAAGAAAGATAGGAGGGAGCCAGCGAAAGGCTGGTATATCATTTTCATACGACATTGAGTCCGTATTTATCATTGGTACATTATTCCCTTTCTTAGAGTGGTTGATGGATTCTATTGGTTGGTTTACAGTTATGAGTGTAAATTCTTCCAGTGTTACATATGGATTGTATCTTATACCTTACATTGATTGAAGTGTTTTTAAAAGATTTATCATTAATTAATTAATTATTTTGTTGGGTTATTTTCTTTTTGAATTATTTGAGCAAATTTTTTTTTTCCTTAGCCATTCATACCATTTGCCCCAGACTTGGTAAAAGACCGTGTCATCTCGATTTTGTAGTTCCATGGTCAGTTTAGACATCTCTGCGTAGTCCATGATTTTAATTAGGAGGTTTAAAGTAGTGGGTGTTTGTTCCTGTTTCCAATATTGGGCGTAGAGAATTCTCGCTGCGGCGAGGATTTGAATTATAATATAGTAATCATTTTGTTAATCTTTTGTCTTATTGTTCCTAGGAGGAACAGTTCTGGATTTAGGGATATATTTATAGAAGTAATTTGATCTATTATTTTTTTATTTTTAACCAATAGGCTTTTGCAATTTCAGAGGTCCACCACATATGGTAGTATGTGCCAATTTTTTCATTGCACTTCCAGCATTTTGGAGACATATTTGGATAAATTTTAGCAAGTCTTGCTGGAGGGAGGTGCCATCTATAAAACATTTTATATTGGTTTTCTTTCTGGGTGGTGGCGATTTTATATTTATAATTTTTTGTCCATATTCTTTCCCATTCTTTAAGGTAAATGTTATACCCAAAATTTTGACCCCAGGCAATCATTGTTGTTTTAACTGTTTCTTCTATCGTATATTGTTGTAAGAGGATATTGTATAAGTTAGATATTATTTTCTTTTTTGGGCCAAATAGGATCTTATCTAATGGAATATTTTTTTGGAATCCAAAGTTTTTTTGTGTTTAGTGTAGATATTATGTAGTTGTATATATTGATACCAGTCTAAGTTGAGACCAATCTCTGCAAGAGTTTGTTTAGGTATTAAAAGGTCATTTGAGTCAAGTACTGTACTTGTTCATAAGTTATTATCTTATTTATGGGAAGAAGATTAGGATAAGTAAATACTTAAATTGGTAAAATCCATTTTGGAATAGCTAGATAATAATTCTTCCTAATAGATTGCCAAACATGGATTAATGCCTTACGAATGTAATGTTGCTTGATATAGGTGCTATTTTGTGCAAATCTGTTAGTAAGATGGCATGCCATCCCTTAAGGAGGTTATAGCCTTCTAGTAGAAGTAGCCTTCTGTTTTTCAGAGTTATCCATTCCTTAATTAAATTAAACATTGAGGCTTTGTAATACAATTCCATATTAGGGAGTCCAAATCCTCCTCTTGTGCGGTGGTTGAACATACATCTCATTGCCTTCTTCTTTGCCCAGATAAATTTGCGGAACTTTTTATGTAGTGACTCAAAAAAGGCTTTATTTAATTTTGTTGGGGCAGTTTGAAATAAGTATAAATATCTTGGGAGAATGTTTGATTTGATCGTGGCTATCCTTCCCATTAAAGAGAGAGGAAGTTTTGTCCATTTTTTAAATTCTTTGTCTACATCTTCTGTGAGTTTATCATAGTTGTCTTTTTTGATTGCTGCACAATTCGCAGTGATCCATAGGCCTAAATATTTAATTTTTTTTGTGGATTTGAGTTTAGATAATTCTTCTAGCTTAGTTATCTGGATTTGAGACATATTTTTAATTATCATTTTAGTTTTTCTTTGTTAATATTTAGTCCAGACATGTTACCAAATCTCTCCATTTCTTTAATAAAGTTTGTAATTGTTTGTAATGGGCCTGTAGTATAAAAACCATGTCGTCAGCGAAAGCTTGAACTTTAAAGTATTCATGTTTTATTTTAAGACCTTGAATTTGTTTATTTGCTCTTATGTTATTTAACAGGGTTTCTAAAGCCAAAATAAAAAGTAATGGGGCTAGTGGATATTCTTGTCTGACACCTTTACCGATATATATCTTATCTGCAATATCGTTATTGACTAGTATTTTCGCTGACAGGATATTATATAAGGCTCTAATTAAGTTAACAAAGTGGTTACCAAAGTTCATAGTTTCCAGTTGTGAAATAAGAAATTGTCAGTGTAAGCTATCAAAACCTTATAAAGGTCAACAAATATGAACGCAGCAGGCTTATCAATATTTTTATTATAATATTCTATGGAGTCAAGTATAATTCTAGTATTCATTCCAATGTTCCTTGTCAGAAGGAAACCATTTTGATCTGCATGTATAATATTTAAAATCCTTTTTAATCTATCAGCGATAATTGTGGCAAAGATTTTATAGTCTGAGTTTAGTAGAAATATCGGACGGTAAGTCTGTATATGGGACCTATTTTTCTCATCTTTCAGGACTAATGTTATGTAGGCTTCGTTCCATGTGTCAGGAATTAGAGCTTCTTCTAGTACTTCGTTGAATAGTTTAAGAAGTACAGTATAAGGTTCAAATTTTTTGAGGCTTGTTTATATAATTCAGCAGGAATGCCATTGTTTTTTTGATTGGCAATTGCTTTGTCTAATTCAAAGGCCGTTATTTTTTTATTTATAAGTTCCTGGTGTTCTTTCTTTATTTTAATTAAGTCTGAATGTTGTAATAATTCTAAGATCAAATGTTCATCAATATCTTCCTTTTTATACAAATTGGCAAAAAACATTTCAATTATTTGTTTTTTATCATTATGGGAGGTTTTTAAGACTCCCTGTTCATCATATAGAGCAGTGGTCCCCAAACTACGGCCCGCGGGCCACATGTGGCCCACTGAGGCCATTTATCCGGCCCGCCAGTGAGTGACAAGAGCACAGGGAAAAGAGAGAGAGAAAGAAAGAAAAGGGAAAGAGAAGGAGGGAAGGAGAAGTGGAGAGGAATGAAGGAGGGAAGGAAGAAAGGAAGGAAAGAAGGAGAAATGGAGGGAACAAGGAAGGAAGGAAGGAAGAATGAAATGGAGGGACAGAGGAAGGAAAGACTGTTTTTTTGGGGGGGTGTAATTTTTTTAAATTTTTTTCTCAACATACATTCAAACAACACAGTGTACCATCTAATTTTCCATGAATAAAATGTGGTATTTTGTTAGTAACTAATATAAATCATCAAAAAAGTTGCAAAAGGTTTTTTTTCTAATTTTGTCATCCAGTTACATTCATTTTCTTTTAATTAAATTCCCTCCTTAATGTTCCTTCAAAAAGTGCAACACCAATTATATTTCTAACATATTAACCATTATGCCAAAGTGCTTCCTTCTTTCTTTGTACATTTTTCATAAGCCAAGAAAACCTTGTATAGCCAATCAGATTTTAACAAAAGAAAATTAAAAACAAAACATAAACATATATGAATTTCAGATCTTCTTCCCCCTCTAAATAGTACGTTCCCATTTTGTTTTTTACTTTAAAACAAAGTATGTGCAGTGTGCATAGGGATTTGTTCATAGTTTATTTTTATAGTCCGGCCCTCCAACAGTCCAAGGGACAGTGAACTGGCCCCCTGTGTAAAAAGTTTGGGGACCCTTGATATAGAGCTTCGATATTTTTGTCTTTCTTCTGTTGTGCGAGTTGATAGGATAGCTATCTACCAGGTTTATTGGCAAATTCAAATTGTTTTTGCCTAGACATTCTTAATTTTCGAGATAGTTCATCTTGGGTTTTTATGTTTATTTCGTGTTTAATCAAACTTATTTCAAATAGGATTTTATGATTGGTTGGGTTTATTTGTAATTTTTCTTCTAATTTTTTTTATTTTTGTGTTTAGAATGTCAAATTGAGTTTGTTTGTTTTTTTCTTTTTAGCTGTATATGCAATATAAATGCCTCTTATGTATGCTTTCAAAGTATCCCACAGATTTTGAGTTGATGTTCTTCCATCCTGGTTTATTTGAAGAAAAATCTGAATTTCATTTTGAATTAAATTTTGGAACTCTTTTTCATTGAGAACTGCTTGGTTCATAGACCATCTTCGAAAGTGCAGATTTGAGGGAAATCTTAGTTTCAAAATTATGGGATTATGGTCTGCCCATGTGTTTGGAAGTATCTGAACCTGCGTAATTTCATTAAAAATGTCTGGGGTAGACCAAATCATGTCAATTCGTGACCATGATTTATGGGGAGCAGAAAAGAATGTATATTCTAGACATTCTGGGTTGTAATAACGCCAGACGTCTTGTAGTGCAAATTCCATATTCAAATCTTCAAAGGTTGATGGCAGTTGTTTTCTAGATTTAGCTTTAGAGCCTTTGTAATCCAATTTTTTGTTAAATATCACATTGTAATCACCCACAATCATTATATTTTCTAATTTTAATTCCAATTTTTTTTAATGGAGATTAGAAAAGAATATGTGTTGCCGAATTGATGGGGCATATATTGTAATTATATTCACTCTTTTTGAGCCTAGAGAGATTTGTATTATTAAAATCTGACCATTATTGTCAGAATAAATTAATTTTGGTGCAAGATTTGGTTTGGCGTATACAACTATTCCTCTTTTTATACATTTGCAAGTGATATCAAAATTTGATATGCGTTTCTTGAAGGCAGATTAAATCAAAGTCTTGTTTTATTATTTTGTGAAAGGTTTTCTTCCTCTTCGAAGGAGAGTTTAGACCGTTAATGTTTACTGAGAATAATGTTATTTCCTTGTACTGGTGGTAATTTTCAATATTCTCATCTCTTCTCCTTTCTGGCTTCAGTTTGGGCTCTAGTTTTTGGACCGTCTCTACCATATTCCTGTCTTTTGGAAACATCTCTAGTTTCTTTATCTGAGAGGGCATCTTCGGAACTCAATTCCTCAACACTGGTCTTGTCTTTTGTTTCTTGTGCCAGGGGGTAATGTTCCTCCACTATTTTAATAACATGCTCATGGAAGTCTTTAGCCTCTTCTACCGTGGTGATCTTGTGTTTCTTCTCACTGAGAGATATGAGCATGCCCTCTGGGACAAGCCATCTAAAAGGTATTTTGTTCTTATTAAGTTTTTGTGCCAGTGCCTGGTAAGTTTTTTTTTCTCTCTTACACGTCAAGGTATTTGGCAAAGAGTTATAATTTTTTTCTGTTTAAAAAAAACAGAATTGTCTTTAGATGCATTATATATTTCGTCTCTAAAGGTACGCCGGAGGAAGCGAATGTGGACTTCTCTGGGCAGTCGGTTTCTTCTAGCATATGGCGTAGAAACATTTCTAAGTTTCTATACAATTAATTAAAGACAGGTTTCAAATGGGGAGAAAAGGGTCAAAAAAACTTCAGAGAAAGATATTCTGTTTTACAGCACTACAGGTAGACTTTGAGTTACGAATGTAATGGAGCTTGCCAATTGCATTCATAACCAGAGGATTCATGGGAGTGAATCGCATAACTTGACTGTGATCACATTCTGCTTTTGCCTGTGCATTTTCTATTGAATGTGCAGGTTGTTAAGTGCACATAAGGTATCTCAGGGTGAGGAATTCCATAGGGTCCTAACAATGGCACAGGCCATCTGCTTCAAGGCATCTCCCAAGGCCTCTCCCAATCTTCTGGGATACCTCATGCTCTATCTCCTGGGCTCCCCACAATTACTCTATCCCACATCCGTCTGTGCCGGGTCACTTACCTTTTGGAGATCTCTCTCCTCTCTGCCACGATTTCTTTCTCCGCATGCAGTCTCAGTGTGAAAAGGTTTGCAAGCCAATGGGAGGCTTCAAGCAATTTGATTTCATGGCCCCTTATTGGCTTGCAAGAACTCTTCGGCTGGATCTCTTATAGGCCTCAGTTCATGGAGGCCTAAATTACTGTAGTGCAAGATCACGCAAAACCAGTCGCGAGATCAGAGCAACGGCTTCTTCATAATTGCTCAATATTTTATACCTCTGTTTTTCACAAAAGTACAAAATTAGGCAACAGAATTGATGGCTCACTAGATCATTGCAAGGTAAGTGAGTCTCCACAGGCTCAATGGCTATGGAGACCCAGCAAAAGGGGAGGGAGTACACAGGGTGAATGTTGCAGTGCCTCTACCATCATTTGTAAGTGTAAATGACTTATTACAGCTGTAACTGTAAATGCTGCAACACTTGTAACTTCAGGACTGGATTGTAAGTACTTGAGGGGAATTAGACCATAACCTCAAATGGTCACTAAGTGACTTCGTAACTCAGTACTTGTTAAGTGAATCACAGCAGTTGTTAAATTAGTAACTTAGTTGTTAAGTGAACTGGCTTCCTGATTGACTTTGTCAAGTCACAAAAGGTGATCATGTGAGGCCCCCACCCCCCATCCCAGAATACTAGAAACATAAATATGAGTCACTTGCCAAGCTTTTGAATTTTGGTCATATGACCAGAAGGATACTACAGAGGTATAAAATACTTTTTCTAGTGTCATCATAACTTTGAATGGTCACTAAATGAACTAGTATAAGTCAAGAACTACCTGTATAGAGTAGCATGGGTTTTGTTGTGCTTACAACCACAGAGGTGCTACAGCACCATATCACTTTTTTGTCCCTATCTCACTCACTGGGTCCCCACAGGGACTACGCCTGTTTTTGGATTTCACACACACTTTCCCAGTTCCATCACCAACTGCTCAGTTATCTTTTATGGTAGATCTCCTTTTGGAACGTCTACAGATTGCACTAGAAAAGAACAAAAAGTGTTCTATCCCTAAGCCATCTGGCCCAGAGCAAACACTCTTTTGAAGCAGGTCGGAGATGCTACCTAGCAATGCAGCTGAGCAGCATGGCCTAGGAATAGAATAACCTCTCTTCTGCAATGCCATTTTTTCTAGCCCAGGCATGCTAGAAGCTCTGGGAAAGTCAACGTTTTTAGGTCAAAGCTCTTCCAGTTTTGTTTGGGCACGTGAAAGGCTAGAAGCTGCAGGAAAGTGATATTGGAACAAGGCTTCCCTATCGTTTTTTCCATCCTCACAGCGTTTAGCATTTTTTTCTATCTCTTTGAAATCTTTTTCCAATGCTTATCGTTAGATAGATAGATATGCAGCAGGCATGTGAGCAAGCAAGAAGCACGGGCAAAGAAGAGATTTGTGCCGTAACCTTTGTCAGTTCCACCAATTGTTATTCGCAGGACAAAAGACAGCAGAACCTGCAAAGGTAACCATGTCCAGCAATGCTTCTCACTCAAAAGGTGTTGTGTGATGTGCATACAAGTGAGAAGCACTAATGAAGAAAAACAAGCTGGTTTTTTTAGGACACATTTCTCCATTCTGGAAATGAGCACCATTTTAAACCACCCTTACTTTCATTGGGGCCACTCTGAAAATAGCACTTGATTTTGGGCCACAGTCTAGGGATGCCAAAGACTAGGAAGCTTGTTCTTATTGCTAATGTGATCTATGGAATGTGCAGACAGAGATCTAGGATCAAAGATAAGTGAGCAATGGGTAAGCGATGGATGACAGATTTCGGGAGGAACATGTGAGATTCTAAGGTGAAAAGGCAGAGCACAGATGTTCATGGAATGAGGGTGGCATTGAGAAGCTTTAGGCAGGGCCTGCACTAGATCTCTCAGAACCACCATGGCACCTGAGCTCTTCTTAACAAGCCATGCATTCACTTAATGATTTACATCTGCAGAGCAGGGATGAGGGTTGTTAAGCGAGGTAGTTCCAACTTTTGACCATAATGGGCAGGTTCCATTATGATTGTGAGTCAGGGACTACTTACAGATGTGCTCATACACTCTGACAGAATTTATGATTTCTTGGCCATTTTTCATAGAATATGAATGATAACATGAATAGCTTTCTGTCATTCATGGTTAGTGTTTGGCTGAAGCCATTTATTATTAATCAACTGTGTTTACTCTTTTGCAATCATGACAACAGAAGCTATCCAAATGATCACGATCAACAGTTTACATACTCTGGTGCTTTTGGCTTGATAACATGCACACAGGTTGATACAAAGGGGTGTGAAGGTAACCAACCTCACCTGTGATCTGTTTGCATGTAATCAATGTGTATGTATAAAAGGCCAATGAGTTTCTAGCCTGCTGGAAGATCCTTGCATCTTTCATTCAGTGCCATACTGACATGTCTGGATTCTGAGTCATGAGAAAAGCAAAAGAATTGTCAAAGGATCTGCAGGAAAAGGGAGCTGAATTGGGATATAAAAAGATATCCAAGGAATTCAGAATGCCAATCAGCAGTATTCAAACACTAATCAAGAAGTAGAAAATGAGGGGTTCTGTTGAAACCAAACCACGGTCAGAGAGGCCAACTAAATTTTCAGCCACAACTGCCAAGAAAATGGTTCAGGATGCAAAGAAACCCCCACAAATAACTCCAGGTAAAATACAGGATACTCTGAAAACATGTGGTATGGCTGTTGAAAGATGCACAATAAGAAGGTACTTGAAGAAAGATAGTCTTCATAATCAAGTCGCCAGAAGAAAGTCATTACTACGCAAATGCCACAAAATATCCTGCTTACAATATGCCAAACAGCCCAGAGACAAGCCTCAAACTTTCTGGCAAAAAGTCATGAGTTATGAATTATGAGACCAAAATTGAGCTTTTTGGCCACAACCATAAAGGCTAGATTTGGAGAGGAGTCAACAAGGCTATGGTGAAAAGTACACCATTCCTACTGTGAAACACGGAGGTGGATCATTTTGGGATGCATGAACTACAAAGACACATGACATTTGGTCAGAATTGATGGAACGATGAATGCAGTATGTTATCAAAAGATACCGGGGGACAATTTGCATTAATCAGCCTGAAAGCTGCGCATGGGACATACTAGGACATTCCAAATGACAATGATCCTAAACATAAAGCCAAGTTAACCTGTCATTGGCTACAGCAGAATTAAGTGAAAGTTCTGGAGTGGCCATCTGAGTCTCCTAACCTCAATATATTGGAACTACTTTGGGGACATCTCAAACGTGCAGTTGATACAAGACAGCACAAGAATTTACAGGACCTGGAGGCTTTTTGGCAGGAAGCTTTACCATCTGGGAAAATAAAGAGCCTCATCCACACATACTACAAAAGACTTTAAGCTGTCATTGATGTTAAAGGGGGAAACACACCGTATTAAGAACTGTTAGAATATTCATGCCTGGGAGAGCCATGTTAATAAGGTTAGCCAATGAATAGGCAAAGGAACTGAGTCAGCCAATAGGTGCTAGCCACTTCTGAGTGCAGAGAATTGAAACTGAGAAGCTTAAGGCTGGGTGTGGTTTAGTCTCCATTCTGTACTCTTCCGCACTGAACTCTGCTGAAATAAAAATAACTGTTTTGTGTTGTCTGTAACTTCTTGAAGAACTCTGCCAATAGTATTGCAAATTCATCTGTTACTATGGTTATAAAGAAGTTTTTGAATCCAGCTATATCAGTCATCTATGTGTGTTTCTTGTTTAGATTTTTGCAACAAACTTTAACAAACTGGGGCATGTAAACTTTTGATCAGGGCCATTTGGATAGTTTCTGTTGTCATTGTGATTGCAAACAAGTATACACATTGATTGATCATAAATGGCTTCAGCCAAACACTAACCATGAGTGACAGAAAGGTTTTTGTGTTATCATTCATATTCTCTGAAAAATGGCCAGGAAATCATGGATTCTGCCAAGGTATATACACTTATAAGCACAACTGTATACTGACTAAATAATAATAATTTTGAGACAAATATGATTCAAACAAATGCAGAATTTTATACATTCATTTGTAACATATAACTTTCATGATAGCAACACAATCTTTTGGTTATTTAAGCAGAATTAGATCCCACTATATTCAAATATTTATGAAATATGTATGAGAATCCAGCTATAGGTTGGAATCAGATTTAGAAGCAAAGATACCTTCTAAACAAATATTATTAGAGTTGCAATATAAATCACGAAAATTTGAAGTTATAGTCTCTTATTTGTCTGTAGCTTAACTCTTCTCAGACCATTCTGAAAAATGACACATTTGGCTTGTTTTGTGTTTTACTAAAATTGATAAACATGATGTACTGTTGGATACATTATATTACCATCACAATCTTATTTTTTAATACTTTTGCACTGGTTGTAAAGTTATTAAATATTATATATACCTCCATGAACATCAACTGTAATGCTTCCAGAGTGCAATGTCCACTTTACTCTTCCACTCTCAAATGTTTGGCTAGTTGTTCTAACTGAAATGTTGTCTATTTTTAAACCAACAGAGCCACATTCAAACTTCCAACAGATGTAGCCAGATAAGAAGCCTTCCTTTCGAGCTAAATAAACCTAGTTAGATGATAAAAAATGTGAATATTAACCAATGAATTGTAGCACATTAATATTGTGATATCACACTCAATTTAGTGCATCATTTCAGTGTTAGTAGTAAAATATTAGCTGCTTCTTAAAAGTGCAAACCTTAGCATATTTAATCATATAGACTACAAAGTTATGCGTAGTTTATTTCCTAGTACATGTTGAGCATTCATGCTATTAAAAATAACTTCTAAAAAGAATTTTACATATAAATTAGTAGAATTCACATATTTTCTTATAGTTTACAATAATATTCATAGGCAGATAGTTGTATAGACTATTTAAAAGTATTGTGCTTTACCAAATAATATTCTGGAATGGAACTGTTTGCCTCCTCCACTTCGGCGCGCTTGTTTCACCACCAACCTTCCGCTCCCCAGCCATTTGGGTGCTTCCTTTTCTCCCTGGCCCTTTCACTGAACGGTCTCAAAAGCACTTTCACCCTGACCTTTTGGACAAAGGGGACACTCTGCGGCCAGCCAGAAGATTCATTCCTTTCCATTCTCCCTGAGGGAGTGCCTGGAAGCAGCCTTTTTAGGAGGAGGCGTGGGAGTTTTATATTTTAATTTGATTAGAAGTAAGAGAGAAATTGAAATAACAAATGAGTGCAGTTTCCCTATCTTTATCAAGAACCCCGTTCTTCATTCCTTGTGCTTTTTAGGAGAAGGAACTTGAGGGGGTAGCCTCCCTCTCTCCCTCCCCCCCATGCTGTGTGTGTGTGTGTGTGTGTATGTGTGCTTTTTAGGAGAAGAAACTGGAGGGGTAACCTCCTTCCCTTTCTCTTACTCTCCCTCCCCACCCCAGTGCTCTCTCTCTCTCTCTCTGTGTACAGTGATCCCTCGAGTTTCGCGATCTCGATCTTCGCGAAACGCTATATCGCGATTAAAAAAAAAATTAATTAAAAAAAAAAACCACTTCCGCGTTTGGCTTCGGGAGTCAGCTGGGAAGCGGCGCGGCTGTTTTAAAAGGTCGCAGCCGGCCTGGGGGGCTTCCTAGCACCCCCCCGAACACCCAACCCGGGTTCGGGGGGGTGCTGGGAAGCCCCCCAGGCCGGCTGCGACCTTTTAAAACAGCCGCGCCGCTTCCCAGCTGAGTCCTGAAGCCAAACGCCAAAGGTGAACTTCCGCGTTTGGCTTCAGGACTCAGCTAGGAAACGGCGCGGCTGTTTTAAAAGGTCGCAGCCGGCCTGGGGGGCTTCCCAGCACCCCCCCCTGAACCCCCAACCTGGGTCTTCCCGGCCGCCCACGCAAAGGGGAAACCCCGGCTCCTCGCTGATACCCGCCGCTCGCCCGCCCGCCAGCAAGAGGGGGAAGACCCAGGGAAGGTTCCTTCGGCCGCCCAGCAGCTGATCTTCTCGGTAGCGCAGCAGCAGCGAGGAGCCGAATCGGGGTTTCCCCTTTGCGTGGGCGGCGGGGAACGCAAACTCCACCATCTACGCATGCGCGGCCATAGAAAAAAAAGGGCGCACATGCGCAGATGGTGTTTTTACTTCCGCAACCCTACATCGTAAAAAACCGATTATCGCAAGGGGTCTTGGAACGGAACCCTCGCGATAATAGAGGGATCACTGTATGTGCTTTTTAGGAGAAGGAACTGGAGGAGTACAATGAATCGACCCAGCACTTGGGCAGCTTCTCTCGCAATCTAAGGTGGTAAAGGCTCCAAAGATGTTTCTAGAACCTGCTGCTTTTGTCTTGTGCTGTCTTCCAGAAGATTCAAGGTCACACACACATATACACACAAAAACCCCTTTGTCCACTTAGGGTGCTCATCTGGCACCTGCAGACAATGTCTGCATCCTGCAGGTGCCAGCCCTACCAGCCACCCCTCATACACACACAAACACACATCGCAGTCACCCCACCATCCCGCATACACACACATGGAGAGAGAGAGATACATACACACACACATGGAGAGAGAGAAGGAGGGAGGGAGGCTATCCCCTCCTGTTCCTTCCCCTAATAAGCATATACACACACACACACATACAGCACGGGGTACGGGGAGGAGGAAGACTACCCCCTCCTGTTCCTTCTCCTAAAAAGCACACACACAGCACACTGGGGGAGAGAGAGGGAGGGAGGCTACCCCTCCTGTCCCTTCTCTTAAAAAGCACACACACACACACAGAACACGGGGGGGGGGAGAGGGGGGGAGGGTACCTCCTCCCGTTCCTTCTCTTCAAAAGCACACACACACACACACAGAGCGGGGTGGGGGGAAGAGAGTGGGAGGGAGGCTACTCCATACACACACACACACAGAGCACAGGGGAGGGGGGAGAGTGGGAGGGAGGCTACCTCAGTATCTATGAAGTAGACACTTTTTTGATAAAAGACAGGGAAACTGCTCATTTGTTATTTCAATTCCTGCCTTACTTCTAATCAAATTAAAATATAAAACTCTGCTCATTCTCCTAAAAAGGTTGCTTCCAGACACATCCAGAGGAGAGGAAAGGAATGAAAATGAATAAATGCTCTGATTGGCTGGCAGCAAAGGGTCCCCTGCATCCAAAAGGATAGGGTGAAAGTGCTTTTGAGCCTGTTCGGCGAAAGGGCCAGGGAGAAAAGGCAGCACCTGAATGGCTGGGGGGGCAGAAGCCTAGGAACATAAGAGGTGTGGTGAAAGAAGTGGAGTAAGCAGTGTTCCCTCTAATGTGAGTTGTGCACTATAGCGCAGGAGATTTGAGATGTCTGCCCATGAGTTTCAATTCCTGCGCTGGAATTGGCAATTAGAATAAGATTGATCGTGGATCATTTGTCCCGCCTCTCGCTCCATTTGAAAAATGTCCCGCTTTTTTTTTCCACCCTGGGGAGGGAGGGGGAAGAGAGAAAAGCCCAGCCGGCTCATTTCCCCCCTCCCTCCGACTCCAAAGTGCGGCATGACTTTAAACTGACTGGATTGGATTTCCACAGTGGGGAGGGAGGGGGGAAGAGAGAAAAGCCCAGCTGGCTCATTTCCCCCCTCCCTCCGACTCCAAAGTGCGGCGTGAAAACCAAGCTTAACATGTTTTCTTGATGGTAAAAGGTATATTTAGGTGTTGTTTAATATTAGAATGTATTAATTTGTAAAATTGGATTAGAATTTTAGAACTATATAGAATTACAAATGTAAAATTAATGGATGATACATAGGATAAATAAGGGGTTTATGATATGTACTGTATGATTTTATGACTTTGCATTATGAATTTAAAATATACTAGGAAATGTAGAAGATTGATGAAAGTTAATAATAGTAAATGCTAAGTGCCTGAAAATTAATTGAGCTTGGAAATATTGAATGAAATTATAGAACAGTAAATAGGGAAATATATTAATTGATGCATTAGTGTTCAGATAGATTTTCATAGTATTATTAGATTACTATAATACTATGATAAATATTTAAGAAATGAAAATTTTAAATCATGGATTTATTAATAGTTGTGTTTTTGGTTTGCTGGTTGTTTTAGTTTTAATAGTAATAGATTTTGTTTTTGTTTTATTATTAATTTCTTTTAATAAAAAAGAAGGGAATTTTTTTTCCTAATTAGGAAAAAATTGTATAAGGGTTTTTTGTTTCTTTTAAGAAGAATGTATAAGGAGGAGTAGACATGATGGCCTATCTGGATTTATTACAGGATAATGATATTAATTGAAATATAAAATAATAGAATAACATAGTGGGAAGGGACCTTATTCTGCCCCAGGACCGAGCCCCAAATAATTATGCAATAAGTTGTCTTGGGTGACATCTGTGAAAAAAAAATCAGGCACTCAGGCATGAAAAATTTGTTTGTTTATTTATTTGACTTCTATGCCGCTCAGTCCCAAAGGGACTGCCGCTCAGACACTATACTTTTCCGCCCACACTGAAAAAAAATTTGAGGGAACATTGGGAGGAAGCAAATAGTCCCAGACCCATAATATTCTACATAAGAAAATAAAATTACAGATTCTGACATATAGCAATGAGGCAGGTATGTGGGGGCAATATGCTGGCTCTGTTAAAATGTGCTATGGCTAACATGCTGTAAGCCGCCCTGAGTCTAAGGAGAAGGGTGGCATTAAAAAATTGAATGAATGAATGAATAAATAAATAAATGTGCCAAAATATAATCTGATCAAGAGATAAAAGGTGATAGATTAGTCCCTTGCTTTGAAAATAGTTTGCTACTATCAACTTCAACTAAAAATCTTATATATCTGGAGTTGCACAGCTGAACTAGATGTAGCATAGCTAATCAAAGATCTCTATACCAGAGGTGATAATCCTCACTTGTTGGGATTGAAGGTGTGTTGCTAAATCAAATTGTCATTAACTGGGAGATCACATAATCTTTCCATGATTTATTTTTCTCACACACCCTTCTCTTTAGAATGCTGGGGACAGTCAGAAATTGAAAAGATTATTTTTTCACATTTTATGCCTTTTTTTTTTGTCTTCTACCACTTCTCCATACTGGGCAATACTCATCCTGCTACTGAGATAAGCATTTACAAGAACTAAATTCATGTCTGTATTTTCCATGGAGGAAAGAGAAATTACAAAACTGTAAACAGGCATATAATGGAAAATACACATCAAATGGAACGGACTGACTCTCATTTACATTCATTTTCTTTCTTTCTTTCTTTCTTTCTCTCTCTCTCCTTCCTTCCTATTTTCTTTCTTTCTTTCTTTCTTTCTTTCTTTGACATCTATGCCGCCAATGCAGCTTTTGGGAGCCCCAAAATTGCTCATTTTGCAGTCTCTGAACATTCTTCAAAGAGAGCCCCATGTAGACAGCATTGCAGTAATTGAACCTCAAGGTGATAAGGGCATGAGTGACTGTGAGAAGTGACTCACTGTCCAAATAGGGCTGCAACTTGAACACTAGGCATACCCGTGCAAATGCCCCCCTCGCCACAACCGAGAGGTGGTCTTCAAAGCTCAGCTGTGGATCGAGGAGAACGCTCAAGTTGCAGACCCTCTCTGAGGGAGGCAAGGACTCCCCACCACAGGATGATGGATGGACAAATTAAATTGTCCTTGGGAGGCAAAACCCACAGCCACTCTGTCTTGTCAGAGTTGAGTCTGACAAGACAAGCCTATTAACGCCTATCCAGACCCTAACAGCCTCCTGACACTGGCACATTACCTCCACTGCTTCATTGAGTTGACACAGCGTGAAAATGCATAGCTGAGTATCATCAGCATTTTGATGTTAACTCACCCCATGCCATCGGATGATCTGAGGGACCTAGAAGTTGACTCTGGTCACCTGCCAACACTGACTGCAACTGGCCAGAGAGCTAGGAGGCGAACCACTGCAAAACGGTGCCTCCCACTTCTAACCCCTCCAGCCAGCACAGAAGGATACTATGGTCGATGGTATCGAAAGCCGCTGAGAGGTCAAGAAGCACTAGGATAGAGGATTGACCCATATCCCAGGCCCACCAGAGATCATTCGTCAGTATGACCAAAGCAATTTCAGTGCCAGGCCTGAATCCTGACTGCCGAGGATCCAGATAATTGGCTTTATCCAAGGACTGATGGAGCGGGAGCGACACCAACTCTCAACAAGCTTCCCTATGAAGGGAAAGTTGGAGACAGGGTGATAACTGATCAAAACAGCTGGGTCCAAGGATTCTTGAGGGGGCACACCACTGCCTCCTTGCAGGGAGGTGGAATGGACCCCTCCCTCAGAGAAGCATTGACAATTTCCTGGACCCAGCCCCGTATCACCTCCCTGCTGGCCGAAACCAGCCAGGGACACGGATCCAATAAGCAGGTGGCAAAATTTACAGCTCCCACGGCCTTGTTCACTTCATCAGTAATTGCCAGGTCAAATTCCTCCCATACAACAGGACTAAGACGAGCCTCTGTCACCTTGACTAACTCATTGTCAGCTGGATCTGAGCGATTTTATCTGCAAAAGAACTCATTAAAATCCTCAGTACTACCCTGCAGAGGTTTGTCAACTCCCCCTGGTTAAGGAGGGAGCAAGTCACCCTAAACAGGGCAGCTAGGCGAGATTCCACTGATGCAACTAAGGCAGCATGATACACGCATCTTTCTGCCTTGAGTGCCACTTTATAAGTCTCAATATGAGCTCTTAAAAAGTGTTTGGTGAGATTCAAATTTACTTTTCCTTCAGCGCACTTCTAGATGTCTCTTCTGCCGTTTCATCCCCGGAGTTCCTTGGTAAACCAAGAAGCTCTCCAGGGTCTACTGCCACAGAGAGGTCACAAAGACATGCTAGACAGATAGCCCCATATATTCCCCATTATGTGCTTGCTTACTTGCTACCTTGTTTTTCTGAAAATACAAATAACCCTTACCATAAAAATAAGTTAAGTCGTCACGCCCACTGTCTTGTTGTACAAGGTGGGATGAAACACCAGGGAAGAAGTTGTGGGGATGGAGGACAACCCCATCCCATGCTGGCTTACTTCAGGGTCAGAAACCCCATCCAAGACCATATGTGGATGCTGGCCCGCTTCTCCTTGCTTGCCACTGCAATAAGGGAGGCTAAGTGACACACATGAGGTCCTAGATGGAGCTGCTGGAACCACTGCAAGTGGAGGCAGTTGTCAGGAAGTTGATGCCCTGGTTGTGGGGCGCCCAGGTTAGCCAAGGCAGGACAGCTGAAGGGATTGAACGCCACATTTTCAGCATCATTTGGTTTCCCTCCCCATCCCTGCAAGGCTGGTCTGGTATGGGTCAGGGATGGGTTCTGAATTTTTTTTACTACTGGTTCTATGGGCATGGCTGAATGGTCATGTCATTAGGTGGGTATGGCTAAGTGGTCACGATCTTTTGCAATCCCCCCAAAGATTAAAGGAAACCAGATTCCATACAGCTCTGAATCCTTAAGGCAAACCAAATACAAGTGGTCCTCACAATGGCTGGTTGCTTAGCAAATGTTCAAGTGTTCACTCTGACCTCCTCAGAGCTACCTGACCTGTTTTTTTGGGTTTTGAAAACCATGTGGACATGCACATATGTTCAAACGTGTGATCTCTCACACACATTTATAACCATTTTCTATGTTTTTTGCCAGTTCCCAAAAAATTATTTTGGTTTCAGGTTAAAAATGCCCATATGGAAAATGGACTTGTTTGCTTAATGACCACAAGGTTCACTTAACAACTATGGTGTTTGCTTAACCCAAGGGTCTGCAGCCTTAAACATTCAAAGAACCATTTTTTAATTTTCTTTTAAACAGGTATCTCTCTCTCTCTTTTTTTCTTTCTCCCTATCTCTCTTCTTTCTCTCTCATCTCTCTCATCTTCTCTCCTTCATCTCTTTTTCTTTCTCCTTCCTTTCTCATCTCTCTCTCTCACACATCTTTCTCTTTCTTTCAGATTTCTCTCCTTCCCTTCTTTCTCTCTGGTATGGGACTGAGAGTGCCAACACTGCCGCTTGCCCTTGCCTCCTCCTCTTTCTTTAGGATGGCCCAAAGTCATCCAAGTCAGTGCCTAAGGCATCTAAACCCCATTCCACATCTTCTAATGCTCTCCACCCATTCAGCCATTTGTCAATAATTCTTCCCTCCAGCTACTCATTCACCCACCCGCCCATACACCTCGCTGCAGGGCAGGTGGGGGGGCTGGAACTCCCGTGCGCTCCCGGGTGAAATTCTAGGCACCCAGCACCTCTAGTATTTCTCTTTCTTGTCTTTTGCAGCCTCTTGCCTAAGTGCACTGAGGAGGTCAAGCAGCAGCAGGAAGAGCAGGGACTTCTGAAGCAACTGACAGTAATGCCCGCAATGGGGGGACTCAATCCCCCTTAAGAGATTCAGTTTATCCTTGAGTACCATTGGCCTTTCTCCCTGCCTCTCTCAGCCAATGTTGCTGATGAGTAAACTGCAGCTAAGATCTCCCATATTATTATTATTATTATTATTATTATTATTATTATTATTATTATTATTGATTTCGTATTTCATCACCAGTCGGGCGCTTCCCAAGCACCTAGGACTGCGTGATGTAGTGGCGAATTATGTTTGCCGATCCCAGTAAAGCGGCCTTTTGCAATTGACAGATGGAGATTTTGTCAAGTCCGATGGTTTTCAAATGTCCGCTGAGATCCTTTGGCACTGTGCCCAGCGTGCCAAGTACCACTGGGACCACTTTCTCTGGCTTATGCCAGAGTTGTTGCAGCTTGATTTTTAGATTTTCGTATTTCACTAGTTTCTCTAACTGCTTCTCCTCAATTCTGCTGTCCCCTGGGATTATTATTATTAATTAAATTTGTATGCCGCCCCTCTCCGCAGACTCGGGATTGCGATGTTGATGATCCATACTTTCTTTTTCTCCACAATCAGGATGTCTGGTGTGTTATGCTTCAGAATTCAGGCAGTCTGAAGTCGGAAGTCCCACAGTAGTTTTGCTTGCTCATTTTCGACCACTTTTTCGGGCTTATGATCCCACCAGTTCTTTGCCACTGGTAAATGGTAGTTCCGGCACAAGTTCCAGTGGATCATCTGTGCCATAGCATCATGTCTATGCTTGTAGTCAGTCTGTGCAATCTTTTTGCAGCAGCTGAGTATGTGATCGATTGTTTCATCTGTTTCTTTACAGAGTTTGCACTTTGGATCGTCTGTTGATTTTTCAATTCTGGCTTTGACAGCATTTGTTTTAATGGCCTGTTCTTGTGCCGCCAGTATTAGTCCTTCTGTCTCCTTTTTGAGTGTTCCACTTGTAAGCCATGACCAGGTCTTTTCTTTATCCACTTTGCCTTCAATCTTCTCCAAGAACTGGCCATTCAGTGCTTTGTTCCGCCAACTGTCCATATGACATTGAGTTACAGTTTTTCTGTACTGGTCCTTAGTTTGCTTCACCTTGAGAAGCTTCCTATTATTGACCTCCATCAATGCTGACTCTTTGCTCTCCTTCACATAGTCAGCTAATGCATGCTTCTCTTCTTCCACTGTCTGCTTCACTTGCAAAAGTCCTCTGCCGCCTATTTTCCTTGGTAAATACAGCCTGTCAACGTCACTGCAGGGGTGTAGTGCATAATGGATCATCATTAATTTTCTGGTTTTCCTGTCCAGGTTGTCCAGTTCTGCTTGAGTCCAGTTCACTATGCCAGCTGTGTATATAATGACAGGTATGGTCCAAGTATTTATAGTATCAATATAGTATTGATAGTGTTGCCACCATTCAGTTTGCTCTTCAAAATTTTTCTGGTCCTCTGGATGTACTCTTTGCTGATCACAGTTTTCACATCGCCATGCTTGATATTATCCAGTTGCAAGATGCCCAAGTATCTGTAGGCTTCTGGCTGGAGGCATTTGATGGTTTGACCATTTGGCATTTCAATGCCCTCACTTTCAGTGATTTCCCCCTTTTTCAGTGCCACTGTGGCACATTTATCCAGGCCAAACTCCATGCTGATGTCATTGCTGAAGATTCGCACAGTGTTGGTTAGTGACTGTATCTCAGTTTCTGATTTTCCGTACAACTTCAGGTCATACATATACAGCAGGTGTGAAATTTTTGGTGAATTCCTAGCAGTTTGGTAGCCTAGGTTTGTTTTCTGTAGGATGAGTGACAGCGGGATTATAGCGATGATGAATAGCAATGGGGACAAAGAGTCCCGCTGGAAGATGCCCTTCTGATGTTGATGAGTCCATAGCTTTCATTCCCAACAAAAAGCTCAGTCTTCCAATATTTCATCGCCTTTTCTATGAATTTCCTGATGTTTTCATTGACTCCAATGACTTCCAGGCATTTTATGATCCAGCTGTGTGGCAATGAGTCAAAGGCTTTCTTGTAGTCAATCCAGGTCATGTATAGGTTTGATTTCCTGTTCTTACAGTTCTCCGAAATCATTTTATCAATTAGGAGCTGGTCTTTCGTACCTCTGCTTCGTCTTTTATTGCCCTTTTGCTCCACTGGCATGATGTCATTTTCTTCTAGGCAGTCCTGAATTCTGTCAGCTATGATACCTGTCAGAAGTTTGAGCATTATTATATTATTATTATTATTATTATTATTATTATTATTATTATTATTAATTAGATTTGTATGCCGCCCCTCAGTAGACTCGGGGCGGCTCACAACAATAGTAAAAACAATATACAATAACAAATCTAATAATTAAAATATCTAAAAACCCCTTATTTAAAAGCAAGACATAAACACAAACATACCATGCATAAACTATATAGGCTGGGGGAGATGTCTCAATTCCCCCATGCCTGATGACAGAGGTGGGTTTTAAGGAGTTTACGAAAGGCAAGGAGGGTAGGGGCAATCCTAATCTCCGGGAGGAGCTGGTTCCAGAGGGTCGGGACCGCAACAGATAAGGCTCTTCCCCTGGGTCTCGCCAGATGACACTGTTTAGTCGACGGGACCCGGAGAAGGCCAACTCTGTGGGACCTAACTCATCACTGGGATTCGTGCGGCAGAAGGCGGTCCCAGAGATATTCTGGTCAGATGCCATGAAGGGCTTTATAGGTCATAACCAACACTTTGAATTGTGACCGGAAACTGATCGGCAACCAATGCAGACTGCGGAGTGTTGGTGTAATATGGGCGTACCTAGGGAAGCCCATGATTGCTCTCACAGCTGCATTCTGCACAATCTGAAGTTTCCGAACACTTTTTAAAGGTAGCCCCATGTAGAGAGCGTTATAGTAGTTGAATCTTGAAGCGATGAGGACATGAGTGACTGTGAGCAGTGACCCCCGGTCCAGGTAGGGCCGCAACTGGTGCACCAGGTGAACCTGGGAAAACACACCCCTCGCCACAGCTGAAAGATGGTTCTCTAATATAACCTGTGGATTGAGGAGGGCGCCCAAGCTGTGGACCCTCTCTGAGGGGGTCAGTAATTCCCCCCCCCCCAGGGTAATGGAAGGACAGATGGAATTGTCTTTGGGAGACAAAACCCACAGCCACTCCATCTTATCAGGGTTGAGTTTGAGTCTGTTGACACCCATCCAGACCCCAACAGCCTCAACATTTTATTGAAATTTGTTTTTCTGAAATCCAATTCTTTATGGTTGTAGTATAGGATTGCTCACAAATATAGGTGATCACTGCAACCTAAGTTTTCTCCCACCTTAACCTCTGAAACCCAGTTCCCATTCGTAAAAACTAAATCTAGAATATTCTCCCCTCTAGTTGGTGTCTTAACCAGCTGTAAGGGCCTCTACTATATTCTTACTTTTGCATGTAAGGGCATTAGGGATATTCCAGTTAACATTGAGCATGTTGAAATCACCCATGATCACAATAAGGTCAGGCTACTTGGAATGAACAGCTATTGCAATAACCCGGGATTGAAAGCGCATGGCTAGGGTCAAGGAATGGTCCTTTTCCTTAAAAAGCGCCAAAACTGCTCCTAGTGTCAGTTCCTCAGGGGCACTGGCATGCCTTTCCTTTTGCCACCAGCCATGGGAGGAAGGTAAGGTCAAGAGCCCAATGGGAACACAGGAGGGAGCTGCAAGCTCTGGGAATTGGGCAAGGGAGACTAACGTGACCTTGACTTACCTGTAGGCAGGAGGTGGCAGCTCAATTGGGGGGGGGAGTACAGGCACCACATGGGAACTTGGAAGGCAGATTAGGTGGTAAGAAGTGAGTAGGTAGGGCGGGGCAAATGAAAAAATTCAAAAAATATTTTTTTAAAAAAAAGATGGTAGCGCCCACGGACTGGCACCGACCGATCTAGTTTGGTGACATCATCAGGACATTACTAGCTGGTCGCTACCAGGTAAGGCAAACCGGTCCAAGCTGGGAGGAACCCACCCCTGGTCTTTGGGGGGGGGTATTTATTGATTTGATTTGATTTCTATGCCGCCCTTCTCCTGAGACTCAAGGTGGCTCACAACGTGTAGAAATCTAAATAAATTTTAAAAATTTAAATCCCCACAATTAAAAGTTAACAACTGACTCATACATCATCCATCACACATTCATTCATTGGATGTGACAAGGTGTTAAAATGTCAATGGCCTCAGGCCTGCCGGGAGATGGGTCTTTAAAAGTTTATGGAAAGCAGGGGGGGTGGGGGCAGTACGAATCTCCTAGGAGGCCTTATGATAACAACAACAACAAAAAAGACCTCTCTGAAAATAAGCTCGAGTGCTTATTTTTGAACCCAAAAGAAAATAAGTAATCCTTTCCTTTCCATTTTCTCTCTAATGTGTGTGGAGCAAAACAAAAATAATAAAAAAACAGGTCAGGTATAGTTATACAGTTATTACATCACTATATGTAATAGTGATTATGTGTCTGAGAAATGCTGCAAAGATTATAAATGTGGGCATTGCTTATAATTTTTTTCCAGTATTGTCATAACTTCAAACAGTTGCTGAATTATGCAATCACTAAGCAAGGACAACCTGTATCACCTTCTAAGTTGGATAGAGCTATGTGTACACACAGATAAATGTTACATCAGAATGTCTATTTCAATTATCTTTTGCTACTGCTACATATCGTGATTATTGAAAATGCTTTATTTATATTTAATCTATCAGTCTTCTTTCTATGTTCTATTTGGATATGTCAACTTGTCTTTAATTTCTTCACTAAATTGAAGACAGGTTGAATCTTAAATGTGCTTTATTTCTTTGCTCATGATTAAGTAAAATTTAGTGTAAGAAAATTTTGCATAGTTCTTACATTGAGATAGATAGATGTCAGATAAATATCCTAACTTTTAAATTAAATAAATAATTCTCTACGTAGCCAAATTTATAACAGATGAGTAGTAGTTATCTCAGTTCTTTCAGTGGTCATGAAAGCTACATTGATAAAGAAATGTTTTACAATGAGGCATGGAGTGCTTTGGACTTGAAGGAATAAAAGTGCTCTGGAGTATGCTTATTAATTTATATATTTAGTAAAGTCTTAATGCAGCTGCAGAAGATATCCACTAGATTCCCAGAAAAGATTCAATAGTTCTAAGGAGTTGCCAATTGCTGCCATATTAACATCCCGGCATGCACATATCAAGCATCTTTTTCTTTTAAATAGGAGTCAGCTGCAGCCCTATTTTAAAATAACTTTTTTTTTCTACTTACCATTTTCCAATCCGATTCAATCTTCCTCCATAAAGAGTCCATTTTCCAAACACCATTCTCCCAACCATTTATTTTTTCATTATTATTTGATATTCGTGTGTAACGATCTTCCACTATATTATAGTTGAGGTGAAAAAGCTTGGAGGCTTTCTCTTTTACAGTTGGAATAAATATTACTTGTTTAGTCTAAATAATCAAACCAAAAACTGAAGTTAGTTTCTTATTAGACTTTTAATAAACATCATTAATGAATAATATGTATCTGTTACAAACATTTTATATAATATACAAAGAAAGCCCATCCTCTTTGAATTCTATGATTTTAAGTATCACAACATAGTAAAAATCATCTAGTCTCTAGCAGTACTTAAAAGTAAGTAAATGCAACCTCAGATGACATATTATATCATGTTATTATTTATTATACAAAAAGAAAACCAAAAGGGAGAAGTAGGAGAAGGAATTACTTTATAATTTATAAGGTTTTATAATTTGATATAATTGATTTCATAAGGTGAATTTAATCAATAAGTACTTATATGGACAAATAATAATTAATAATTAAGATTTGCTAATTAAGATTTGCTAAGAATTATTATAATTTACAGCTATAGTATTAGGAATCTATATAATATGTTAGAATAATTTTACTGTGTATATTTTATAATTTAATAATTACAAACTAAACTAGTAATTTGTGGCATTGATAGTGCTTGATATATATTGCTTCTATTTATTAAATTTTTGATTGATAGACATAAGAGTTCCAACTTACCATATTTAAAGCTCATTATAAATTAATTGTTTAGTGGAAGACTTAATATTATCATTATTATTAAGATAATATCATTATTTTAGAATAGAGCAGTTAGAAAACAATCTAGTTTGTGCTAATTTAACTTTAAAGATTCCTAGAGTATACATTAAGGATTGTAATTCATTTTATATAATATAATTTTTTTTATAATTTACTTACTTACTTTACTTACTGTAATTTACTTTAAATTGTTGCCCATATTCTTTTCCTTTACTTCTTCCTATCTTTGCCTCCTACTCAAGGTTTAACAACTTCTCTCTCTCTTTTTCTTTCTTTTCTCTCTTTCTTTTATATTGATTAACATAAATTATTGCAATTAAAGTCTAGGGTAGCAATATATTGATTTTGACTAATAATTGGGAGATAGGTGTTGCCTATGGTTATTTGGAACAGGATATTTAAAATCTTAGAGAAACAAGTTCAATCTCCGTTCTGTTCATTCTTCATTTTATTCTATTATTCTATTCTGTTCTGCCCTACTCTATTCCAATCTCTGTTCTGTTCTGTTCATTCTTCATTCTATTCTATTGTTCTATATACTCTGTTCTATTCTATTCTGCCCTGCCCTGCTCTACCTTACCGTATTCCAATCCATTCAATTCATTCTAATAGTATGAATTTTGGCATTAATCATTTGTTCTACATAATTAATATGAATATATTTACTTTTTTTTAGTGTGTTTTCTCTTTGTACAAGATACAGTGGTACCTCTACTTATGAACTTAATTTGTTCCGTGACCAGCTTCTTAAGTAGAAAAGTTTGTAAGAAGAAGCAATTATTCCCATAGGAATCTATGTAAAAGCAAATAATGTGTGCGACTGGGGAAACCACAGGGAGGGTGGAGGCCCTGTTTCCTCCCAGGAGATTCCTAGAGAGGGCCTACGGAGGTTTCTCCCTGCGTTTTCTGATTGCAGTTTCAGAGGCTTGGGTTTGTAAGTAAAAAATGGTTCTTTAGAAGAGGCAAAAAAATCTTGAACACTTGGTTCTGATCTAGAAAAATTTGTAAGTAGAGGCGTTCTTACTTAGAGGTGCCACTGTATCATCTTATAGAAGATTTCACAATTAATGATTGAGTAATCCTGAATTGTTATTTAGTAATCAATTGAGATAGTAATGATTTTAACTTATGGAATATGTTTTAAATGGAAAATCTGAATATTTATCATATGGAAGTTTGATTTAAGCAATTGTTTTGAAATAATATATGAAATCCCAGTTATTAAGAAAATTATAATGATATTGTAATGAAGATGAAGATAACAGATTTTATTACATACCTAAAGATATTTTTAGAGGTTGTTGGTTACGATAAAAGGAGGAATTTTTAAAAAGGGATCATATGAACTCTGGACACTGCAACTGTCATAAATATGAATTAGTTACTAAGCGTCTGAACTTTGATCATGTGAGGGTTCTGCAACAGACTTAAGTGTGAAAAACAGTCATAAATTACTTCTGTGTTGTTGTTAAATAGTCACTATATGAACTGTTATAAGTCATATTGTAAAAGAGGGGCTAGTTTATATAAAGTGGGCTGGAAGAAGGGGGAGAAAGAAAGGGAAAGAACCATAGAGAAATGCAGAGAGGGGGAAGAGATACAGAAAGAGGGAGGAGATATAGAGGGAGAGAGAGACACACACACAGAGGGGGAGAGAGAAAAATAGAAGGGGGGGAAGAGAGAGAAAAGGGTTTTGTGGTTCCCAGTTCTCTGTCCTAATGACCAGCTTGGTAGGCATGGCTAGGGGTCATGTGACTGGGTGAGAGTGAGTGATGTCCAGTTGCCACACCCACCCTGGTTTTGTGGTTCCTGGTGGGTTTTTTTCTGTGGGAAATGGGTCCAAATGGCTCTTTGAATATTTAAGTTTGCCTACCTCTGCTCTAGGTGAAAACATAACAAATTGAAAAACTGAATTACAAATTTGATCTGAAATAAATAGGAAATCTTTTGTAACTAAATAAAACCAACAAAAAATAAGCACAATTGTCTGTGAACATACATCAAACCAAGAAGTGACAATCATGGCTTACATTAAAAATTCTAAAAATTGCTTCTAGATGCTATAAATACCTCTAAAGCAATTTCATCTCTGGCAGCTCTCCAGGCCAATGATCCAGACACTCTTCCACCAAGTTCTCCTGGCTTTGGTGTTTTTGGAGAAATAAACTCAACAAGCTCTACGATGAGTCTCTGTATGAGCTCGTGTTTTCTTTCCTCACTCAATATTTGCTGTCTCTAGAATCAATAAAATTATACCAGAATTTTATACCTATATACTCAAAAGGCAAATATTACTGAATGATTAAAATCTAGATTTCATTGTAACAAATCATGATATAAAAATAATGTATAATTTATTTTGCATGATTTTAGATATCAGTTGCAATTTGTATTAATTTATTCATTTATTAAATTTATATGCTATTGAATTATTCACACAGAACATACAACAAAATTAATAATTAGTATTAATATTAAAGCAGTTAACTATAAAGATAAAAAGTGGGAAAATTTTAACAATGGTTTAAATAATGCTGTAATATAGAGTCAAATAAACTGAGAGTTTCATTTACAGATGTAATTGTCAGCATATGACCAGTCATTTGAGAACTTACAGCTGACTTTAAAAAACTACTTATGATCCATCTTTGATTGCCACCAACCTTCTCACTGCAGTAATATAATTGTATTTCAGGCACTTGACAGCCTGCTTGTGGTGAACACCATTTGGAACATTTTGAGGTTTTTTTCTATTATTTCCAGACAAATATACACCCTTGGGAGAATAGAATCATTTAACAAGCCTGTAATCTGCTTAATCACTTCATGATTTTTAAATGACTGCAGTGCCTCACTTAAGAACTGTTGTAAAGATAGTTGTAAAATTGAGTCTGATCACACAGTGCCTCTACATATGACTGAAAACAACTTAAGTGAAATCCCAGTCCAAATTGTGATTTTAAGTTAATTCTTCTGCAAACATGACTACAGATAATCCCCAAATTACGTCAGTTCATTTAACAACCGTTAAAAGTTATTTACGAATCAGTCCCAAAGTTACAGCTTCTTCCTTCTGCGCCGGCTGGAGGGGTTGGGAGTGGGAGGCACTGTCCTTCAGTGGTTCTCCTCCTACCTCTCCAGTCGGTCGCAGTCGGTGTTAGTGGGGGGTCAGAGGTCGACCTCTAGGCTTCTCCCTTGTGGGGTGCCTCAGGGGTCGGTCCTCTCCCCCCTGCTATTTAATATCTACATGAAACCGCTGGGCAAGATCATCCAAGGGCCGGGGGTGAGGTATCATCAGTACGCTGATGATACCCAGTTGTACATCTCCACACCATGTCCAGTCAACGAAGCAGTGGAAGTGATGTGCCGGTGTCTGGAGGCTGTTGGGGTCTGGATGGGTGTCAACAGACTCAAACTCAACCCTGATAAGACGGAGTGGCTGTGGGTTTTGCCTCCCAAGGATAATTCCATCTGTCCATCCATTACCCTGAGGGGGAATTACTGACCCCCTCATAGAGGGTCCGCAACTTGGGCGTCCTCCTCGATCCACAGCTTACATTAGAGAACCATCTTTCAGCTGTGGCGAGGGGAGCATTTGCCCAGGTTCGCCTGGTGCACCAGTTGCGGCCCTATCTGGCCCAGGAGTCACTGCTCACAGTCACTTATGCCCTCATCACCTCAAGGTTCGACTACTGTAATGCTCTCTACATGGGGCTACCTTTGAAAAGTGTTTGGAAACTTCATATCATGCCCATGTGTCACCAACACTCCGCAGTCTGCATTGGTTGCCGATCATTTTCTGGTCACAATTCAAATGTTGGTTATGACCTATAAAGCCCTTCATGGCATCTGACCAAAATATCTCTGGGACCACCTTCTGCCGCACGAATCCCAGCGACCAGTTAGGTCCCGGAGTTGGCCTTCTCTGGGTCCCGTCGACTAAACAATGTCGTCTGGTGGGACCCAGGGGAAGACTCTCTGGTGGCCCTGACCCTCTGGAACCAGCTCCCCCCGGAGATTAGGATTGCCCCCACCTTCCTTGCCTTTCATAAACTTCTTAAGACCCATCTCTGCCGTCAGGCATGGGGGAATTGAGACATCTTCCCCAGGCCTATATAGTTTATGTATGGTATAGTTTATGTATGGTATGTTGTGTGTATGTTTTTTAAATTATGGGTTTTTAGTTTTTTAAATATTAGATTTGTATTTTACATTGTTTTTACTATTGCTGTGAGCCGCCCCGAGTCTGCGGAGAGGGGCGGCATACAAATTTAATTAATAATAATAATAATAATAATAATAATAATAATAATAATAATAATCTTGCATCGTAAATCTTGAAATTTGCATAATAATTCCTGAATATTAATCTCTGTGTTTTCAAAGTCGAAGTTCCAGATAACATATAAACTAAATCAGAAACTAAGTCAAAACAATATTTGAAATTCCAATTTAATTCTGGAGCCATGCTGGCAACTGTTGTGTTTAGGCCTGGGCCAGCTGTTGCTCCCACAGATGGGAGAGACGCGGCACAAAGTGAATGTGAAAGCCTGGCTGACAGCCAGGAAGATGTGGCAGCCAGCCAGGAAGATGTGGCAGCCAGCCAGGAGGACGAGGCCACTGGGACGCAGGATTCAGCAGACAGCCCAGGGGATTTGGCCTGCAGTCCCTCAGACAGTCTTTCCTCCCTGAGTTCTTCTGTAGATCAATATATTGATCTACGTAGCCGAAGAGCTATGCAAAGAAGGGATCACTTTAAGAAGTATTGTAAGCCATTGTAGGAGCACCTGGGCTGGGTGTGGTTCCCTTAATGAGGGCTAAAGGGATAAAACGGAACAAGGGCCAAGGCAAACTGTGGCTGTTTATCTGTGTTGTTTTGTGGTTACTGCTTCGAAGTTTCTGTGCCATTGGAGTTTTCAATCCAGCTTTTTCAGACAAGTGGGAGGTGAAAACTCTGGGACTTGCTGTTTGCTTCAAAGATTCAAAAGGACTCCTGAAACGTCTTTGCTCATTCCAGGTTGTCTTTGTTTGGGTTTTTTTGGGGTTTTTGTATACGGCTGGTAAGCCTTGCATTGTTTTCGGACACTAAAAACTGTTTTTTGAGTAAGCCATTTTTGTTTACCTAATACAAGTTTGCTGATTAGCAGAGCACGTGCGTGTTTGATTTCTTTTCCTTGGACTATTACGCATTGCCGAGCCAGTCAGGCAGAACAGCAACCATACAGGGAATCCTGGGTCTGAGGTTCTACCCAGTTGAAAGTTCACATCCTTTGCTGTCCACCACTTGTCTATTAGCCACTTAGATTGTGCCAGCATAGAATGCCATCTTCACTTCCAACCGGTGGAATGCAATCTAAAGAATGCTTTGTAGTTGCTTTTTGAAATTCCCCTCCTTTCTTAGATAGCGTGGCAGGCCGTTAATTTATCAACAACTTCTGCAATGTCTTTTCAGGAAACTTCCCCCCAAGAAAAAAACATATCCTGCAGTGGAGAGAGATCACAAGGCGTTAATCTATTAATTGGAGAGGGGCGGCATACAAATCTAATAAATAATAATAATAATAATAATAATAATTATTATTATTATTATTATTAACCACCCCTCTCTTTCCCAGGGGGACCCGTGGGCTTATCTGGACATTTGCCATGAATTGTTTGACTAATCTGTCCACTTTCATTCTACAACTGATTACTCATGTGGATTCAGATAAAGGGTACCCCTTTCAATGAATGAGATATTGTAATTGACCTCTAAATATTATTATTATTATTTATTAGATTTGTATGTCGCCCCTCTCCGTAGACTCCGTAGACTCGAGGGTCTAATATTTTTTTCACCTCATAATGTGTCTCCCTGTGTATTACAAGGGTAAGGGATGTGGTGGTAGGATCTGTGGCCTTAAATCAGATCTTGTCACCGGTTTTAATAGTGGCAATGGAACATTAGGTGGATTTTTACCAATATTTTGGGCAATGCAATGGGTGGGTTTATCATTTTAACTATAGGAATTTAGGCCCTAGCTTGTTTGTGGATAATAATTATTATTGTTGTTTGTGGATAATTGTGGATGATAATTATTATTATTATTATTATTTCCTATCCTATTATTATTATTATTATTATTATTATTATTAATTAGATTTATTTGCCGTCCCTTTCCGAGGATTCTTTATCTCCCACTCGGAAAGTAGGCTTGTCTTGTAGGCCTTGGACTCATTGGTCAGTGCCCTCTTAGTGTTCTGCCATCCTTTCTTTATGGTTTCCATCCATTCAGCCAGAGACATGGAAGAGGGTGCTTCTGTGGGTAGTTCCAGCATGGGAATGAACTCTTGGCCGCTGGTAACTTGGAAAGGAGTCAACCCGGTGCTCCCTGCTATATTGTTATACGCTACTTCTGCAAATTGTAGCAGCTCCACCCAGTCATCTTGTTTGTAAACTACATAACACCATTGCATTGGCCCGTTATATTGCATCATTGGTACTTGGATGGAAAGCCGAGCTAAGTCTTTGCGTGGATCCAATCACGTGTATGAACTCTCTCCAAAACATGGTGGTGAACTGCACGCCTCTATCGGATATGATCCTCTTGGGCACCCCATGCAAGCGGTAGATGTGCTTGATGAACAACTTTGCAAAGTGTCTGGTGGATGGCAATTCGGAACAAGCAATGCAATGGGCTGGCTTGGCAAACAAGTTGACAGCCGTCCAGATCACAGTGTTGCCCTTGCTGTCCGGGAGTTCCACTATGAAATCCATCACTACCTCCTCCCAGGGCTTGGTCACCTGTTGTAGGAGTCCATGTGGTTTTCCTAGCCAGTGTTTCTGGGTGGCGCAGGTAGTACAGCTTCTCACGTAGTCCTCCACCTCTGATTTTATCCTAATAATAATATCTGCTTAAAAACTTCCAGTGTTAGAGCATTTACAACTTCCTCTCTCATAACCCTCCACAGGAAGCACTCAGGAGACCAAAGTTAAGTGATAGAGCAGGCTGACTAATGGAGTCCAAAAGTGATCCTATGGGAAGAACATATGGGGCAGCATTAGAGGTGGGGTTTGTGTTAGGGAGAGAAGAGGTGAGTGGGTAGCAGCAATCTGGAAGCAACCATGGGATAAAAGGCACTCGGACCCCTGGAATTGTTTGCTCGGTGGGAAGGTGGGCAACATGAGTTCAGGCTCACCCTCACTCTCTGTCAGGAGCTGGAGGTGAGTCCTCTCTGCAGAGCCTTGGGCTCCTGCAGCTTCTGTGTCGTGTGTTTGCGTGACAGCAGAAAATGCTGCATGGCAGTTCATTATCGCGTATGCGGCCATGTAGCTTAGAGGGAACAGTGCCCACCACCTGTCCATTAGCCATTGTGCCAGCATGGAAAGCCATCTCCACTTCCGCCCTGGTGGAATGCAATCTAAAGAATGCTTTGTAGTTGCCTCTTGAAATTCTCTCTCCTTTCTTAGATAGTGTGGCAAGTCATTAATTTATCAACAACTTTTGCAACGGCTTGACATCCAGTTGGTATCTTGGCTTGAATCTTGGCTTTTGTGGTTCCAGTTTTAAGAAAACCTGTCCGTTGATAGCCTGCTCAGTGACTCTAATTTGTTTTGGCTTGGCTTTTTCAAGGACTAATTTCTAGGAACGTTCTTGGAAGCTCAGTAAGATACCGTATTTTTCGCTTTATAAGACGCACCTGCTGATAAGACGCACCTAGATTTTAGAGGAGGAAAATAGAAAAAAAATATTTTGAGCCAAAAAGTAGGCTAAAATATTTATTACAATAACACTGCCCTAGGGGAATTGGGAAAATATACAAACAAGCCCCCCCTCTCTCTTTCTTTCTATCTCTCCCTCTTTCTCTCTACCTTTCTTTCTCTTTCTCTCTCTCTTTCTCTGTCCCTCTTTCTTTCTCTCTGTTCTTCTCTTTCTTTCTCTCTGTCCCTCTTTCTTTCTCTCTGTCCCTCTCTTTCTTTCTCTGTCCCTCTCTTTCTTTCTCTCTGTCCCTCTTTCTTTCTCTCTCTTATCTCTCCTTCTCTCACTCACTCTCTTTGTATCTCTCTTTCTCTCCTTCTCTATCTCTCCCTCTTTCTCTCTCCCCCTTTCTATCTCTCCTCTCCCTTTCTGTCCCTCTCTTTCTTTCTCTCTGTTCTTCTCTTTCTTTCTCTCTGTCCCTCTTTCTTTCTCTCTGTCCCTCTCTTTCTTTCTCTCTGTCCCTCTCTTTCTTTCTCTCTGTCCCTCTTTCTTTCTCTCTGCCCCTCTCTTTCTTTCTCTCTGTCCCTCTCTTTCTTTCTCTCTGTCCCTCTCTTTCTTTCTCTGTTATTCTCTTTCTTTCTCTCTGTCCCTCTTTCTTTCTCTCTGTCCCTCTCTTTCTTTCTCTCTGTCCCTCTTTCTTTCTCTCTGTCCCTCTTTCTTTCTCTCTGTCCCTCTCTTTCTTTCTCTCTCTCCCTCTTTCTTTCTCTCTCTTATCTCTCCTTCTCTCACTCACTCTCTTTGTATCTCTCTTTCTCTCCTTCTCTTTCTCTCTCCCCCTTTCTATCTCTCCTCTCCCTTTCTCTGTCCCTCTCTTTCTTTCTCTCTGTTCTTCTTTCTTTCTCTCTGTCCCTCTTTCTTTCTCTCTGTCCCTCTTTTTTCTCTCTGTCCCTCTCTTTCTTTCTCTCTGTCCCTCTTTCTTTCTCTCTGTCCCTCTCTTTCTTTCTCTCTGTCCCTCTTTCTTTCTCTCCGTCCCTCTCTTTCTTTCTCTCTGTCCCTCTTTCTTTCTCTCTCTTATCTCTCCTTCTCTCACTCACTCTCTTTGTATCTCTCTCTTTCTCTCTCTCCTTCTCTATCTCTCCCTCTTTCTCTCTCCCCTTTCTATCTCTCCTCTTCCTTTCTCTCTCTTTCTCTTTCTCTCTCCCTTATTTTTTCAGTTTTTCTGCTGTGGGCAGAGAGCGTGCGGCCCAGACCCTGAGCAGAAAGGGGCCTCCGTGGCTCCCGAGTGGCATCCGAAACCCGCTGGGCAATCTGCCAGGTGCTTTAGGGCCCCTCAAACCCTGACGACCTTGCCCCCGGGGCCCTCCGCCGCCCCCAGATCCTGGCCGGGACAGGGCAGCTTCCTCTGACAGGCGCTGCGCGGGGCCGAGGGGGCTTAAAAACTCAGGCGCCGTGCGGGGCCGAGGGGGCTCAGCAGGAGGCACAGCGGCGGGCGGAGAGAGGGAAGGGGGGGCAGCGGCGTCCCTCCTGGCCTTGGCGGGCCGCCCGACCCTCCCCACCTCCTGCAAACGCAGCGGGCGGCGGGGGGAGAGCGAGGAGCCGGCTCTGGCGGGCGCGGGGCTTGGCTGGCTGGCGGAGCGCCGCTGGTGGTGCGGAGGGAGACCCTCCTCCGGGAGGAAGGGGGCCAGGCAGCAGCTAGCCAGCCAGCCGGCGGGATGGCGCTTCCGAGTTCGCAGCCAAACTTTGCACAGGCGGCGGCCGGCTGCGAGCGACTGGCTGGGTTTTGGGTCTTCGAGACCTCCCCGCCTCCTGAAGCGATTCCCGTAGCCTTCCCAAAGGCTCGGAGCCGCCAACGCTCCTCCGGTGCCGCTCCGCCTCCTAAACCTGCGCAGTGGAGGCGTCCCCCGGCCCAGCACTTCCGGAGGCCGAAAGGCGCGGCTCTCTTCGGGGTTGGGAAGAGGAGAGGCGGCGACAGAGGCGGCGGTCTCCAGATGAGTATATCGCCGCCCCCCCTCTGCTCCAGCGCCCCCCCCCCCCTGCCTGCATCTTCGCTCCATAAGACGCGACTGATTTTTCATCCAACTTTGGGAGGAAAAAAACTGCGTCTTATGGAGCGAAAAATACGGTAACTGCACTTCCTTATTCTTCCTTGTCTTCATTCACTTTTAACTGTTTGTAAACTAAAGTATGCCTTTTGTTTTAGGCTCCTAAGAAGCTATTAGGAGACTCCCCATTTATTTTCTAAAACAAAATGTGTTGTTTGTGTGTTGCATATTTTTGGGGGGCTTCGGCACTGGGCCAGTACAAGTAAGACCCCATTGAATTTTATAGAATTTACAGTATTTCTACGTAAGTGTTATGGTTTTATAAAGCACAGAAGTCCATTACCAAGTCTAAGTGTTTTAAAAAGTTTAAACTTTAAATTGGATTTATTTGAAATTTTTATTCTGAGGTTGGATTTGTTCTGTACTGTAATGCAGAATTTTTTTTTTTTTTAAAAAAAGGATGTTGGATAGATAAGATTTAGATTTTTAAGATCTAATTGGATTTGTATACCGCCCCTCTCCGAGGACTCAGGGCGGCTCACAGCATATACAAAAAACAGAAAACAATAGTAAACAATCCAATTAATAATATTGTACATTTTAAAACAATTCTTTAAAAAATTCTAATTTAAAAAGCTATCATTACCATTCATTCAACAGTCATACTAAAAACATTCATTTGGTCAGGGGGGAAGATCTAAAAACCCCAGCCTGGCGGCAAAGATGAGTTTTTAAACTCTTTCGGAAGGCAAGGAGGGTGGGGGGCAGTGCAAATCTCCAAGGGGAGCTGATTCCAGAGGGCCGGGGTCCCCACAGAGAAGGCTCTTCCCCTAGGTCCCGCCAGCCAGCATTGTTTGGTCGACGGGACCCTAAGGAGACCAACTCTGTGGGACTTCACCGGATGCTGGGATTCGTGCGGCAGAAGGTGGTCTAGGGCAGTGACTTTCAACCTTTTTTGAGCCGCGGCACATTTTTTACATTTATGAAACCCTGGGGCACATTGAGCGGGGGGGGGGGGCTAAAAAAAGTTTGGACAAAAAAATTCTCTCTCTCTTCCTCCCTTTCACATTATTTCTCTCTCCCTCCCTCTCTCTCCATCCCTCTTTCTTTCTCTCTCTCTCCATCCCTCTTTCTTTCTCTTTCTTCCTTCCTCTCCTTTTTGCTCTCTCTCTCCCTCCCTACCTCCCTCTATGTCTTTCTCTCTCTCTCCTTCCCTCCCTCTGTTTCTCTCTCTCTCTTGCTTTCTTTCTCTCTTTCTCTCTCTCTTGCTTTCTTTTTCTTGTTCTCTTTCTCTCTCTCTTGCTTTCTTTCTCTCTCTTGTTCTCTTTCTCTCTTTCTTTCTTTCTCTCTCTCTCTCTTGCTTTCTTTCTCTCTCTCTTGTTCTCTTTCTCTCTTGCTTTCTTTCTCTCTCTCTCTTCCTTTCTTTCTCTCTCTGAGCTTCGCGGCACACCTGACCATGTCTCGCGGCACACTAGTGTGCCCCGGCACACTGGTTGAAAAACACTGGTCTAGGGGATATGCCATGTAGGGCTTTATAGGTCATAACCAACATTTTGAATTGTGTCTGAAAACAGATCGGCAGCCAGTGCAGTTCGCAGAGTGATGACGAGATATGGGCATGTCTTGGCTCGCGCGGCTGCATTTTAGACGATCTGAAGTTTCCGAACACTCTAAAAAATGTTATTCCATACAATAAAAAATGTTATTCCATACAATTGACTTATAACGATTAGAATTTCTGTCATTGACTGATGTGGCCATAAAGTATGGTGTCACATGATCTCTTAGGAATGGCAATCATGACATTCACCAATGCCATCCCCATATATGGGGAAGTGTGCAATTTTTTTCTTGCCATCATTTGTAATTTACATGCAAATAATTTTTGATTCAGAAACAGCACATGTGTCTAGTGATAAATCTGTTATCTTCTCTCAATTAATTGAACAGCTACAGATTACATTTTAAATCTTTGATTCAGGATGTGTTTGAATTCAACTTTTCTGTAAATTTAACAGCTAAATTAAAACTACATACAATTTTGTTAAGATTATTGATTGTTTCTCGTAGCACAGTTTCTTTGACCTGTGTCCTTCTAGAAAGCAATTCTTCATGTTTACAAGAGTAACGCCAGGTGACATCAACAACCTGAAAAACAATTATGAAACAAAATACTTTATACAGTATTATAGAGAGAAAATAAAAACTGAATTTCAAGCATGTTAAGGTTAAAACTATTCCAATGAAGAAACAATATTCTCCTTGCTGTGCTCGTATACAACTGCTTTATCAGAACCAATGCTATAGCTAGAGCTCCTGGAAGTCTGTTTAATTCAGTAAGCATTGTTCACCTACCTCCTCTTTAGAAAAGGCAATAATATATGACAATTTTTTCCCCCATCCAATCTCATACAAAAGGGGTTGATCACACACATTTTCACAAGAGTCACAATGAAGCCATCTTTGCTGTGATACAGAATAAACTTCAGTCCATACATGATCTGAGAAAAAAAAAAACCAAGAGAAGCAGCAAGCATTTAAAAAGAAAGTTCTCAATTTTAAAATGTTGAACTCCTCAAAAAAGATGTTTTTTTCTTTTTACACTTCATTTAAATTTTAGTTGCTCTTTGATTTAAATATATACTTTGATTTAAATACACACACACAGTGGTACCTCTACTTAAGAACTTAATTTGTTCTGTGACCAGGTTCTTAAGTAGAAAAGTTTGTAAGTAGAAGCAATTTTTCCCATAGGAATCAATGTAAAAACAAATAATGCCTGCAAACCCATTAGGAAAGAAATAAAAGTTTGGAATTTGGGTGGGAGGAGGGGGAGGAAGAAGAAGAGGAGGACAGCTGCTCCCAAAGAAAGGTGAGGGAGGAGAATAAAAAAAAATCCAAAACTTTAAGGCTGGGGGGGGAAAAGGGACTCTGAGGCAGCGAGCAGGAGCAGTAGACCCCTCGGCCAGGGGCAGTGGAGGACATCGAAATTCTCTTCCCCCTGAGTTGGAAAGTGGGGGAAGAAGCACGGTTGTTCATTGTTAACTTATTCTGTTAGAAAAGTTAGAAAAGGTTCTTGCTTAGTTGTTCTGCAGATCTTTCCTCCTCCTCTCCGTGACGACGTTATTCAAATCTTCCCATTGCATTTACTTCCTGAATTCAAAATCACATTTCCAAGATGGAAAATCAGCTCCCAAAGCCACACAACAGCCACAAAACAGCCCCAAGATGACACGTCACTTCCTCAAAGGCAAAAGGGACAATTTCGAAGGGAAGTACACCATAATCCAAATAAACACCAAATCTGATCTGACCCAAACTCCATCTTTAACAGCCTTTAAAGTTCTTCAAAAGAAGAATGTTGATTAGGCACTTTTGCTAATCCATGCTCTCGCTGTATGCCCCTATTCACGAGCAGCCGCTGTGATCTATTTCTGGCTTCTTTAGTCATGATCGTAACCAATTTTCGAACAGATTCAATTAGCTTCCTTATGACTCCAAACTCACCAGCACACCGCTTAAAGTTTCTTCACCATGCCAATGCTTGTCTATTTGGTGTCATTTTCTATTCTCTGTCTTACTTTATTTTATTTTTAAATTTCTTTAGCGACCTAATTTTATTTTATTTTTTATAGATTTAATTTTATTTTGATTCTATCATTTTCATTTTTAATTTTTTATATAAAGCAGTTAGTAATTAGGTTGGTAATTGGATTAATTAGGCAATATTTGGTGACATTATTGGGTTTATTTTTTCCCCTTTGACTACGCTACTGTAAGAATTTTTCAAATATTTTTTTAAGGGTATTTTATTGATAGGCGCTAACTATTTGTAAAGGGTATTGATTATATATTAAAATTGATATGGAAGCGATTAGGAGATATTTGAAACATTTCAGCCTATTCAATGTGAGATACTAGAATTCAGAACAGCTTAAATGGGGTCTTAGCTAATAGTATATTTCTATAGCTTTAAAAAATTGGGCAGCTATTTCTATTCAGATGTCAAAAGTGAAGGTGGTAGCATTGTATTCTATAACTTCCTGAAATTGATTTATTGTAAAACAATTTGATGTTGTTGTTATAATTTTTATTGTACTGAGATTGGAGAAAAAAAATAAAAAATTAATTTGCCGCAAAATGGGTGGGGAACAGACAGGCAAGGCTGGGGGCGCTATCACCACCATGGGTGATAACAGAACTGGTTGTCTGTTGAGGTTTTGACTCAGGTTATGATTAGGTAGTCCTGCCGGTCCCCAAATGCTGGCAGCTAGTGGAGGAGGATCCTTGGAGGTTATTGAAGGAGTTTGGCCTGATTCAGAGAGAGGTTTCTGGCTGCCCTTTCATGGATCTTCTGTAAGGCACGGTCCCTATGCTTTTCTGCTCTCGTGGAGGAGGAAGAGCTATCTCTGGAATCTGAGATAATAGAGATGGAATCAGGATCCTCTTGTTGGGATTTGCTACTCTTTTTCGATCTTTTGCTTCCAGTCTTTGGGGCTGAAGGGGTGACGGGGTCAGCCATAGTGAAAAGAAGTAGAGGATAAATGGCAGAAGGCAAAGTCAAGTCAGAGAAAGGAAAGATAAATTCCTAAATCTTGTTAGGATATTAGTGATACCTCCAAGAGGCTTGTCTGATAAAACTTCCTCTAAGGGATCAACTAATAAGGACCTAATAAGGGTAATTAATGCTTGCCCTTGTTTATTTTATTTACATAAATATATACATATATGTACACATACACACAAATACTGTGTGTGTGTGTGTGTGTGTGTGTGTGTGTGTGTATGTATGTATGTATGTATTTTTTTTTTTTTTTATTACTTAGATTTGTATGCCGCCCCTCTCCGAAGACTCGGGGCGGCTCACAACATGTAAAAACAAATCATAAGCAATCAGACAAATTTAAAATATTTAAATATTTAAAAAACCCCATATGCTAACAGTCACACACACAGACATACCATGCATAAATTAAACGTGCCCAGGGGGAGATGTTTCAGTTCCCCCATGCCTGACGGCAAAGGTGGGTTTTAAGGAGTTTACGGAAGGCAGGAAGAGTAGGGGCAGTTCTAATCTCCGGGGGGAGTTGGTTCCAGAGGGCCGGGGCCGCCACAGAGAAGGCTCTTCCCCTGGGGCCCGCCAACCGACATTGTTTAGTTGACGGGACCCGGAGAAGGCCCACTCTGTGGGACCTAATCGGTCGCTGGGATTCGTGCGGCAGGAGGCGGTCTCGGAGATGTATGTATGTATGTATGTATATTCTTTTCTCCTCCCCCCAAATTATTTATGTATTTATTTATTTAAAGTGGTCTAATTAATATAAATTGGAACACTTAAGGGCAATGATTCCAGTTGCTAATGAAAGCTTGTTGTGAAAAGAAACTTGCTCCCAGGAAAAGGAGTCAGTTAAATAATTAGCTCCTTCGGTTACTGCCAAGCAAAGGGGGTTTCAAGGAGGGCCTTGAAGGGACCAATTGCCAGCGAGAGCATCAGCACTAATAATAATAAGACCAATGGTAAAAGCAGCACTTTTCTGTTCGTTAAGAATTGGCGCCAAACCCAGGAGGCCGCCTCAGAGCCGCTAAGGCGTGGGCGGCTGATTGCCAGGCAATGGAGCCCAACGCACCTCTCCTGTTAGTATTTCCTTCCTTATTTTAGTCTTTAGCGCTAAGAAAGGAGAGCAAGGAAAATAGTCGAGGGAGAGAGGTGGTGAAAATAAATACCGCAATCGGCTCCTTGTCAGTCCTATCGCTGGGAGGATAAAAAAGTTATTTTTATTATCTCAATTCCAAATTTATGAGTCTTCCTTTATCTCCAAAATAATTTTTTTGACTTTAGAAACTCTCTCAGTCAAGATGATAAATGTGTATGTTAGTAATAATAAATGTATTCATAAATGATAATTTAAGAGGCCAATATATTCTGATGCAATTTACAATTAGAACCTCAATGGGATTTAGATAAATAGGTTTGCATTAATACTCTAAACTGGAAGTCATTAAAATGGCACTTGGTACAGCACTATTACGGTAACAATTTCAGAATGTCTATAGAACATTTTGCTTTAAGTTAAGGTAGTCTAAAACAGCTTTACCTGTTGCATCCCAAATGTATCTTGCTTCAAATCCTACTGCTCTACAACAAAGTGTAAAACAATTGGCCCATTCACCACAACGCCCTTGTCTAGTTTCCAGGAGCTTCTCAGGATTGTTGTATCTGGAAACATAATTTTTGAAATATGAAATTTTTAGTTACTGCTATAAGAACCAAAATAATTCAGTTATCTTAAAAAGTTCCCCCATAACTACCGGTATCTAATAGCTAGAAATTTTACAATATGTCAAAAATTATAATGTTGAAATTTATCTTTTAATTTATTACATCCAATAATTATTTCAGACAGTCATCATGATGCTTTAATTTGCTTGTTTTTTATTTTCTGTCACTGTTTCCTTTGTGCGATATGGAATCCAAAACAAAGCACTTTATGACTTAAACAAACATACCCTTCTATTCTTTTAAGCTGGCTATTATTATTTGAATTTATCCAGATGTATAAAATTCTATTACTTCATTCCGGATTAAAATAAAACCTACAATATTCGAGTGATATTTTAATATTTTAAATTGATTGATAGCACTGCTGCTCAACTCCAGATTTTGTAGTAAATCTTGGAACATTAAAATCTGAACGACAATCTTCCTCTGCTCACCAATATACAGTACTTTAAAAAGAAATCACAAAGAAGATAAGACACATATTCTACTCTTATGTGATAGCATATTGTGCTACCAAACAGTTGTTGGGACCTTGCATTATATATGATATTCCAAATGAGATGCATACAATAACTTAATAATGTCTAATACAAACTCAGTTGTAAACTCACCTTGGGAACCTGTTGCTGAATTGGCATTGGTTACAGAAGTGATTTTCAACTCTACTTGCATCCCATTTCAGGTCATCCTCGTTAGGTGATAAATTATCTTTAGTTTCTGTTTGTCCCCCGCATTTGCTACATGGTAAGCTATCTACCCACTTGAAAAAACTACATTTAAACCAATTGATTAATTCCACCAGAAGAATATCCTCTTCTCTCAGAATGCAATCTATACATTTAAAAAAGAATTAAAATTAAAGCTGGAGTCCAGGTTATTTAATTGGAATAATCATTTCAGGAATTACACAGAATTGAAAGGAAAATAATTTTGAAGGCGAACGAAGAAATAGTAACTTTATATCAAATATGGTATAACTTCTATAATATTCTTGTATTTTATGGAGGTATTAATTGGCTGTTTTAATCTAAAACACAGTTGGCTTACTAAATACAATAGTACCTTGTGATACGAACCCATCGTCATACGAACCTTTCAAGATACGAACCTGGGGTTCAGAATTTTTTTGCCTCTTCTTACAAACTTTTTTCGTCTTATGAACCCGCCGCTGCAAACGCCGAGCCCGGAAGTTTGGCAAAAGTTCGGGTTCGGGAGGCTGCCGGGAAGCACCACTGCCCGGCTATCACCTTCTGAAACAGCCGGGGGTCTTCTTGGCATTCTCCCGAATGCCGAACCTGGAAGTTCGGCAAAAGTTCAGGTTCGGCGTTCGAGAGAACGCCGAGAAGCGCCACCGCCCGGCTGTCACCTTTGCAGAAGAGCCGTGGAGTTGTCCGTCGGCCAGGAGGCTCAAACAGAGGTGGGGAATCTCAATAGGGAATTCCAGGGACATAGCTTTGATATCACGAAGACGTCCTTCCTGGAGTCCACATTTTAGCCGGCCAGGAAGGACGTCTCCGTGACGTCAAAGCTCCGCCCCTGGAATTCTCTATTGGGATTCCCCACTTCCGTTTGAGCCTCCTGACCGGCTGACAGTACCAAGCTCTTCTGCAAAGGTGACAGCCGGGGGCAGCGCTTCTCGGCGTTCTCCCGAACCCAAACTTTTGCCGAACGTCCGAACGCCGAGAAGCAGCCGGCTGTTTCAAAAGGTGACAGCCGGGAGGCGGTGCTCAGCGGAGCGCCGTTTTTGCGATTTTTTTTGTTTGCACACATTAATCGGTTTTACATTGTTTCCTATGGGAAACATTGTTTTGTCTTACGAACTTTTCACCTTACGAACATGAGAAAGTATTATTTTACTGAAAGAGTAGTAGATCCTTGGAACAAACTTAGAGCAGACGTGGTTGGTAAATCCACAGTAACCGAATTTAAACATGCCTGGGATAAACATATATCCATTGTAAGATAAAATACAGGAAATAGTAAAAGGGCAGACTAGATGGACCATGGGGTCTTTTTCTGCCGTCAGTCTTCTATGTTTCTATGTTTCTATGAACCTCCTCCCAGAACCAATTAAGTTCATAAGACGAGGTAACACTGTACTTGAAAACAAAATTACTGTAGCTTTAAAGGTTCCGGTACTGAAAGGAAGTCTTCATAAATTCAGAGCCAGGAAATATTAGCATGCTATATATAAATATCAGGAAATCTCCACTGCCATAACTAACACAGAATCAATAGGATGACTGATCTTTAATATTTACATATTTAAGTTTTCAATTTAGAATTTCAACAACATTATGGCAGTTAATCTGAAAGTATCAGGTGAAAAAAGCTACTTTGAGTATAACATCAGAATTATTTGTAAGTGAATTAAAAACATTTGATGCACTAGATAAATATAAATCAAGGACAAAAATGACCACCTTTAATAGAATCATGACAGTATAATGGAGATAACTGCACAATCTAAATCATCGTTGCATCAGATTGCATGAATACAGAGTTACAATTCTTACACCTATCTAAAAATACATAGCTTTATTATTTTTAAAGCTATTCCAAAATGCACCTCCTGTCACAATTTTGTTTAATAGATGAATTAATGTATATAGTAATGCTTTGTTTGATACTGTCAAACAACCTATTCAGATATTACCTCTGTCCCGTTTTTGGGCTTGTGATAACTTTTTCTGAGCTTGCTTTTTCAGATTTTGGAGTGGAATACAAGTCAAGGCTTTCTTTTGTAAAATTGAGTTTTCATATGCCATTACATGCAGAAAATTTGACTGAAGTGTCTTCAAGAAAATTGATCCGGTTGTCTAAAACGAGGAGAAAAAGTCTTCTCATTTCAATTGTTTAAAACAGAATTTCTAGGAATATCAGATAAATTGATTTGTCTACATAAATGTCCTTCAATCTGATGATTCTCCAGATATATTCTAACAACAAAGATTTCTAGGTGTTCAGAGCAATTGTAAGTTATGATCCTAATATATATGGGGAACAATGGTTCCAAACATTTCAAAACGGATGTTTGCACATATGAGAGATTTCCTCACATACTTAAGTAAAACAAGTTTACACAAGCTGTTCAAGCATAAATACATCTTACGAACTTAATTCATTCCGTGATCAGGTTAGTAAGTAGAACAGTTCGTAAGTAGAAACAATGTTTCCCATAGGAATCAATATAAAAGCGAATAATGCGGTCAAATACGTCTGAAAACTCACCCCTTTTGCCTTATTACCGCCGGCATTCTGATCCTTGTTTGGGGGCAGGTGGAGGAGGTGGGGGGAGACAGCAGAGGCTGCCCAGAGGGAGCCTTATGGGTTGATTGACACAGGCAGGAAGCTGGGGCTTTCACCTTCCTTGAAAGTTTTCAGGGGCGGCTGCAGGCAAAGGGGGCTGCCACATTCCGGCGGATTCCATCCCTCTTGCCAGGACAAGAGGATCGTGGCGGCAGTGGTTTCCCTTCCAGAAGCAGCAGCAGCGCTGGGAATGTCACATCCACCCCCCAGCCCCCGAACAAGGATCCGAAGGCCGGCAGTAATGGGCAAAAGGGGTGAGTTTTATTTATTTATTTATTTATTTATTTATTAATTAATTATTTGGATTTGTATGCCGCCCCTCTCCGAAGACTCGGGGCGGCTCACAACAGTGAAAACAAATCATAATTTTTGGGCTTGCACGCATTATTCACTTTTCCATTGATTCCTATGGGAAACATTGTTTCATCTTACAAACTTTTCACCTTACGAACCTCATCCCAGAACCAATTAAGTTCGTAAGACAAGGTATTACTGTATGTGCATCTAACAAAATAGATAACATGTACATTTAATTTGGGAGTGTATGAAGCAGCTTTGATTTAATCTGAATCGATGACTAGATCATTCATCCAATTTGGAATCTCCAAATGATTCGGACATTGAAAGCATCGATTGATTAAGTGATCTTCACAATAAATTTCCAGATCTTGCATAATACTCACCATTATTAGATAGGCAGGGTATAAAAATAATTTCAGCATGATTTGCAAGTTTGTTATAAAATATCATGCAAATGACCTTAAATCCACTATAAATTTTATTTTCATATTATGTAACATATCATCCTTCATTGGGTATAACCTTGAAGACCAAATGCTTATGCAATATATAACACTGAAAATTTTATAAAAGCAAAGAAAATAATATTTCTAGGAATTGACATATGAGTTACATTTCCATTTCACACTAAGGTTTAAAAATCTTAAATTTACACTCTCAATTTAAAATATTTTTGTTTAATGAAACACTTTAAAATAAGTTACCATGGCAGCAGACTATTTGTATCTAATTTGGCGTCAGTAGTAGGCTTTGTACTCTTTCCAGATGATCTCATTTGATCTGTTCCATTTATTCAGCTATTATTTTCCTCAGCAATTAGATTTCACTAGGCATAACTGTTCAATTGATGCTTCATTAGGAAAGTAAGATGAGTTTTTACCTGAAATTAAAATTACAAAAGCGAAATCATCTGTATTAAAAATCATTTTGTTCTGCATTATGCCATATTTTCCAGCCTGGTAAAATAAATCCATAAATAAAAATATTCTTGTCAACTTGGAAAAGGGTGCGCGGGGGGCCGTTTTGGGGTGCGCTGGCGCAGGCATGCGCAGCCTACAAGGAACGGTAGTTGAGAGAGTTTTGTGCATGCGCAAGGTAACCCCACCAACTAGCCACAGTTCACAACTATACCTAATTGAAGTCTTCAATAAAAAATACTGCAGCAGGATTTCTTGTAAAAAATACTTTCTTGTTCTTAGCAAAATGTTTCTCTAAATAAACTATCACCTCTACATTTAACCAATGTAACAAACCACCCACAATACTATCATACAACTACTATTACATTCACTACTGCAACCATCCACTAACCATTAACAACTAACTACTAACCACAAAACTACAAACCACACCCATGCAAAGGTGTTATTCCTTTTATATAGGTTACAGCCAATCAGGTTGAAGCACAGTTAGCAAACCCATGATTACATACTGATTATGGCTTACATCAATCTTTCCCATGGTTACAAACCATTTTCTTGCATTGAAATATTAAGAAATAAACCTATTTCTGACAGAGGTGAGGTAGGATCTGCTGTCACTCTGTAATTGGAAAAACAGCCATTTTAGAATTTATTTTTCAAGTAGACAACAAGTTATCCCTTTCACTTTTTAGACAATTTATTAGCTTATTTTATTTACTAAGCTAAAAGAGGCTCCTTTCAGTCACAGCTTATTACTCCTTTTTGAAGGTCTTCACCATTTTGGCGACAGCTATTTTTGAATGATGAGAAAGAAGGCTACCATACATGAACTAAAGGAAGGAAGTATGAGGTATATTTTTCCTTTTTAATTTTGATACAGAAGCATAAGGATTCAAAAGGTGGGTTTATTTTGTAATTTTCATGAATTGTCTTCCTGTATTTGATGTTGGAAGTTATAATTTGAAATTTTTGATTGTTTGTTCTAGGCGGCTGAAATCATTTGATTTTTTTATATGCATTTTGATTGGCCAGGAAATATCAGTGTCAGCCCAAAGCAACCATTTGGAGTTGGAGACTTTGGCCTGCCACAGTAGAATAGTAACATGGGAACTGGGAGGGGTAGTTGCATGAGAGGGAAAGTTACTAGCCACAAAAAATTCATTTTTTAGTGTTCAAGGTCATCCTTTCTTCTGCACCAGCGGAAGTAAGGAAGAGGTTGGTGAAATCCCTGCACTTGGACTGATCCCCGTGATGAACTTGTGGGTGTAGGGGTGGGGGATGAACCTTAACTTGGGTGGGGTACTGGAAGGAAGTTAGTATCGGAATGGCAATGGTGTTACCAACATGGCTCTGATATAATAAATCAAACCTTGGATGAAAGAATTGGACTGGAATCTGATTTAATTCTCAGATGCTATTTGGGCTGCTGACATTTAGCTGATCTAAATAACATTTTTGTCTTTTGTTTTGATCACAAAAGGGAGCTTTAAAGTTTATTATATTTTTATTTGTAACTAGTTGACTGCTGATCTGGTTTATAATGGAGTTTTACAACTCTTTCTTGTTATTTCATTGTTTACTATTGAACTCCAAGCCACTTTCCTTTTCACTGTAAGGAACTCTGATGAAAATATATTTTCTGGAAATGAAAATCATGTGGTTCGACTTATACACAATTATATTGCAAAAGTTATTTTTTCTAATTGTTAAAAAAAGTATTTTGATTTTTATGTTTTAAATTTGATGAGAAAATTTCTCCTTTTAAATCATTTTTTATTTTGGGAAAAAAATTATCTCAACTTTTTTCTGTGGTCTCTTGTCTCTTGATTCTCTTGTCCCTGAAAAGAACAGTGTGTTTTTCAAAATATCTCTGAAAGGAAATAAAATTTTCTGGAAAGCCATCAAAAAAAGAATGCTCTCCAACCTATTTATTTATTTGAAAATAGAAGTAAAAAATGGGTCAACAGTGACTTTGAACCAAATCCAGGAGGATATTCAAAAGAAGGAAATAACAGGACTTGATTTGCAACTTAATGAATTCAAGCATGATCTATTGCTGCCAAATGGGAAGAAAGTATTTGGTTTGAAAAGGAATATGCATAAAAGAAATTCTGAGATAATAAAGGATGAATTGGATTTTCTTGGCAAGGTTGATGTGTTCTTAAGGAGAATTTTTCACAACGAATGCAGAGATATATTGACAACCGAGACTTATGAATGAAGTGCAATTTGGGGTGAAATTCCCAATTAAAAATCCAAGGAAAGGTTTAATTATTAAGACTCAAATGAGGGTATTTGATTTTGGACAGATCAGAGGTAATGACTGGGGTATTTGAAACCACTGTAGACTCTCTAGAAGTAAATTACAATAATAGATTCTTAACAAAGGGCCTTGAACTTTAATTTTGCTGATATTTAACTCAGGGGTCCTTAAACCCAGTACACAGACTGGGCTATGCAAACAGCAGGTAAGTGTGCAAAAGCTGGTGGGGTAGCTGGGAGACTTCTGATTTATTTATTTATTTTTGTAGATGCAATATATAACAGGTCAAATTGGGTTGCAATATATATAAAAATGTGTACTTTTGGACCTGTTTTTCAAGGGGGCAAGCTATTGTTGTAATACACCTGACACACTTCAATTAGGACAGTGCTTCTCAATTATTTTCTGTTATGCCCCCCATCACTGTCCCCTGTAAGCTGTGCGCACGCGCACCCCCCAAAATACCCCCCGTGCACCCTTTTCCAAGGGCGCGCAAGGAGCCAGGCATTGGAGTTGAAGGCGGGAAGCGACAAAAGTGCGGAGGCGCCGCACACGCTCCCCATCCCCCTGCCAGCCCCGCGGGGGGAGCGGGGAGGCACCAGCAGTAGACATGGAAGGAAAGGGAGCCGTGGCTGCCCCCGCCTCCCCACAGTGCCTCCGGCCCCCTCGCACCCCTGGCCTCTCACCGCTGCCCCCCGCGTGCCCAATCTGCCCCCTCTCCGACTTTCTCGGCCTCCCACCTTGGGGTGCGACTTCTCCCGCAGCGGTGGCGGCTGCGGCTTCTCCTCCTCCTTATCCGCGCTCCCAGCCAGAGAGCTGCGAGTGGGTTTTCTCCGCGCGCTTCGGGAATGCCCGTCCCGCCCCTCTCGCAGCCCCTTTGCTCGGAGCACTTTCATCCCGAGCTTTCAGCAAGGGGGCTGCAGTAGAGGCAGGGCAGACGTTCCCAAAGCGCTCAGAGAAAGTGCTCTCGCAGCCCCCTCGCTGAGAGAGAGCAACAAACAGAGCAAGATGGAAAAGGAGAGGAAGAGAAAGTAAGTGAGAAAGAGAGAGAGAGAGAAAGGGGGGGAGAGAGGTAGCAAGAGAGAGAACGAGAGAAAGAAAGCAAGAGAGATAGAGTGAGAGAGAAAGAAAGCAAGAGAGGGAGAGAAAAAAATGAGAGGAAGAGTGAGAAAGAGAGAGAGAACAACAGAGCGATAGAAAGAGAGGGAGAGAGAAAGTGAGAAAAAGAGAGAGAGAGCAAGAGGGGAAGAGAGAAATGACTCTTGATTTAAAGCATATGGTAAAAAGCACCCAAATAATAACAGAGAAAAAAAACCCAGCCTCTGTGTGTGTGTGTGAACTTTTGAACCATTTCCAATAGCCCTCACCTGTTATTGGAAATGGTTCAAGAGTTCACATACACACACACACATATTGGGGGGGGGGACAGGGATGGAAAAAGAGAAGATAGTAATAATAGTAATAGATTTTGGTTTTGTTTTATTATTAATTTCTTTTAATAAAAAAGAAGGGATTTTTTTTCTTGTTTATTTGTTTATTTATTTATACTTCTATGCCGCCCAGTCCCAAAGGGACTGCCACTCAGACACTATACTTTTCCGCCCACACCGAAAAAAAATTAGAGGGAACATTGTCCCCCATCCCGGGAGAAGTAAACATTTCGCATCTCCCCCTCTGATTTGGACTCAATGGAATTTTAGTGTTAATATTTATTATTTTACTTATTAATAGCAAGCAAACTATTGGCTGAGGAAGTCTGCTTTATCCACTTACCTAGAAGTAAGTTACACTGAATTCAGTGGGACCTGTTTTCAGTTAGGCAGGCTTTGGCTACCTCAGTTAGGGCCCTATTTTGACACAGTGCAAGGCCAGCTTAATCAAGCTGATGTTTTGGAGTTGCCAGCCTGGCGCATAAGCACTGCTTCTGCCAAGCACTCACAGCAGATGATGTGGAAGGAGGCTTTAGGATGCCATTTGAAGCTTTCGCCCAGTTGCACAGGATGCTCTTCCTTGACCAGCAACAGGTCTGCCACACCGTTCATGACTACCGTGGCGCATGCTGAGAACAACAAGAATCCACACAGCCACCTGCCCCAAGTGGCTGCCTTCTCTTCCAGGCTTGGAGCAGCGTGCAGCGTGAAAAAGCGCTACCTGTCTGGGGGAATCGATTGAGAGGGACCACACTTGTTCCCTGGGGTCACACGCCCTCCCCCGACATCGCTCTGCACACACACACTGGGGGAACATGCTCACTATTTGAGAAGGACTGAACTAGGGGAACATAAAAACAAAAACAAAATCCCACATTATTCCAGAAAGCCATTGGAAATTGATATGAATTGTGACATGTTCCTGTATAAATGAAAGTTAGATAATTTGACTTGTAATTCTTAAAGTATGATTTGTGTTTTATAATAGTTACTGTTGCAGTTACCATTTTAATCTGTTTATGGAATTGGAATGTACACTTAGGAGTCAGTTTAATTTAAATGGTATATAAACCTGAATAATAACTGTCTTTTTCTGAAATCATAATTAGTGTGGGCATTATGTTTGCTAACATGTATTATAACTGAATCTTCTTTTGCTCTTGTTTAGAGGCACTTAATGAAATTAGGAGAAAATTATCTAAAAATTCAGTTAGGTCAGAAATAATAAGCTATAAACTATTCAAAGAACATACTGCTACTATTTTCTAAATAATTACATTGCCTGGCAGGACATTTATGGACATAGTTTAATCTTCTTATGCTTCTGCTTAAAATCCTACTTTAATACTGAATCAGTCTTCTTCCAAAATGTTCAAATTTTAGAGGATTTCCCCAGTTTTCTGTACTGTTTATATAATAATTTTATTCTTTCTGCTTTTCCTGCAGTATCCTGCAGCTACTCCAAAGAACTCTTCTTCCAAAATTTATTCATCTGCTGCCATCAGTTTAATTGATGTAATTTCTAACTAACAAGGGAGTTGTTCCAAACACCCAGAGGCATATTATTCCAATTTTAAACTATAATTTTATTCTGATATTTGATTATTCTGATAAAAAGTGTTCCAGATAGCTTGTTTTTCCCCCTATTGTGATATTACAGCTCCCAAAATTACATGCCTTAATTTTTAAAATGAATTTTATTTTATTTATTTGTTCTGTCCAATACACAATAATACACAATGAGGGTTATAGAGGATATAATCATTTAGAATGTATTAAAGGGGGAATAGAGGAAAAAATAAAGAAGTAAAATATAACTATGAAAGAATAGCAGGAAAACACATAGGTATAAAAGAGAAGATATAGGAGATATAGTAGAGACAATAGGATAGGGGACGATAGGCACTCTGGTGCACTTATGTACTTATTGCAACTCCATACTAAATCTTTTTGCTATTCAATCTGAAACACAAACATTATTTTGTGTAGGGAACATGCACTCTGTACATAGAAGTTTTCCCAAACTCTCAAATTTGTATGTGCCTGGACAGAACAAATAGCAGGGTGCACCTTTAAATTCATATACCTGGCAGTAAGAAGTTATAAGAGATTTACCTTTCCCACAATATAATTGAGCTGTTGGAATGCAGCTTCGTATTACGCTGAACAAATGGTCAGACAAGCTAGTAATACAATACAGATCTTAATGGTGATTTATTTTTCCTTAAGCAGATGCAGAAGAGATAGTCTAATTTGTAATTGAGCACAAAAACAGGAAATTGAGCAACTGAATTTGTTAGTTAATAACCCGCCCGCGACACTAAAAACAATTTTTATGCTCCCGATCCATAATGTTTTTTTAAAATATATACGCAGGGAAATCCCATCCCGACGGCCTTCACGGAAAAAACTGACCCCAACGTCGTCACCTCCTGTTTCACGGACCCTTCCATCCATCTCACCTGATGATATTACACGCGTAGGTAAGTAGTAACCGGGAGGCCTCTAAAAACCTTTCTCCAGAATTCTGGAACAAGTCGTTTAATGCTCGAGAGTTGTACTGATAGATTCCATCGCGGCCACCATCCTATTGCAATGGCATTTACCTACTGTTAATCTTAGCCAGAAAACAGAAACTTTTTTTTCGCGGCGCGCCCGCCCGCATTCAATTCTAAACATTCCTGACTCAGACCACCATGCGTCTAAATGGAGCGACGACTATGGTGACTCAGAAAAGGATGGCGTTAACGCCTTCATTCGTATGACAGGATCGCTTTCCCACTCCCCCTGATGAGCATGCGCAACAGCTACATTTAGCTCTCTCGCTCTCTCTCGCTCTCTCTCTCTCTCTCTCTCTCTCTCACACACACACACACACACCCAAATATGGTAATCCTGCAGGACTTTCCAACAAATTATTGCAGAATCTAGTCAGTAGCTAGAAGAGAAGAAAACTTTCCTATAACCTAGTGCCTATTCGGCTTTTGCGATTCAGGTTTCTCAGCTTTAATCAAAAGCACTATGGATCTTATCCTCAGTGTTCCCATTTTTTTTCTTTTAAGAAAATAAAAGGAAAAATGGTAAGGGAAATCAAGATGTTTTGTAAATAGAGAACATTTATCACCTTAGATCCCTTTGGTGAATGATACAAGGCAGTTAGATGAATTGCATGCTCTAATCATGCATCTGCACTGCAATCCTAAGCAGTGCAGATACATCGTGTTAAATGATGTATTTTTATTTTCCTGTAAAGTTAAATCTCACCTTTATGGGAGTTACTTCCTTATATCTGAACAATTGTATATTAGTTGAACTGGAAACTTGTAAGTTCTGCCAAATTCATTATGGCTTTCTTAGGACATTAAGTTTGCTGCTCATACAGTTGAATGTTGGTGATCTGGAATTAAAATCTATCTACATTTTATTATCACAAGAAATGAGCAATATGGACATCTCCAAATTTTGTAGAACTATTAATAGGATCACTTATACTTTCTATGCAATACAATTAAAATGATGGTGATCATCCATCATTTTCGAAGAGAATCTTGACATCTTGGGAGGGATGTCAGTTAAAATAGAATGTATATGATGATGCGTATATACTGTATTTTTCAGAGTATAAGACAGAGTATAAGATGCACATTAGTTTTTTGGGCGAAAGAATCTGCTTACCAGATATTCATTTGACTAGCATCCTTAGTCTGGTCAGTTTCAGCACATTATTTTATCACCTGGTTAGGGCTTTGAAAAAAACCTTATTTGGAGAGAAAACTTGCAAGCCAGTAAGAGCTGGGGACATTGTAAGAACCTGGTTAGGGCTGGAAACAAAAATTCTGAGCAAGTAGAGCAATAAAAAAAACCTACAAAGACTTAGGGCTTGGAAAACATTCTCCGTAGAGAATAACAGTGAAAGACTTTGCAAGCCGGTAAGAGTTGGGGATATTGTTAGCACCTGTTTAGGACTGGAAAGAAACATTTAGAGCAAGTTAGCGCTATGAAAAAAAACCTGTAAAGGCAGGCTTGGGAAACATTCTTAGCCGAGAGTAACAATGAGAGCTTGCAAGTAATAAGAGTTCGGAACATAGTTAGCACCTGGATAGGGCTTGAAAGAAACTTACTCTAGAGTAATGAAAAAAACCTGCAAAGACTTAGAGCTTGGAAAACATTCTTTGCAGACAGTAATAATGAAAGAACCTGCAAGATAAAAGCTGGGAAGATCGTTAGTACCCAGTTAGGGCTGGGGGGAAAAAACTTTGAAAAAAGCTGCATTCAAAGCCTGTTTTACAGAGGAAAAAGGTGTGTTTTATACTCTGAAAAATACAGTAGGTCCCAAACTTCTATGGCATAACGACTTGTAAGGATTTGTTGATGGTATAAAATAAACAGTAGCAAGGATATAACTTGTCTCTGATTTTGAATAGCTAATCCCTTTTTTCCTTTATTCTCTTCAAGTTAATTTATTTGTTCTTTCATTGTCTTCACCAATGCTGAAATTTAAATAAGATACTGAAATCTAAATAGCTTTTGGTAAATTCTATATGCTGAAGGGGAGACTTCTGTTTCTTAAAAAGTAGCGTCTTATAAATAAGCTGTAGGCAGTGAGAAGACCTCTGAAAAGAGGTAATGTGTTATATGAGCCTACTAAACACAAAACATGTAAAGTTGTTGTGCTGGGCTTCTCATTAACAGCCCCCAGTGAAAGAGGAATGCAAATTCAAACACACACATGCCGGCTCAGAAGAAATAAAAGTACAGTAATACCTCATGATACGAACTTAATTGGTGCAAGGAGGAGGTTCGTAAGACGAAAGGTTCGTAAGACGAAACATTGTTTCCCATAGGAAACAATGTAAAGTCAATTAATCCGTGCAACAGCAAAAAAATCCCCGCAAAAAAACGCTGCCGCCCGGCTGTCACCTTTTAAAACAGCCAGGGGGGGGGGGCGCTTCCCAGCAGCCTCCCGAACCCGGAAGTTTGGCAAAATTTCGGGGTTCGGGAGGCTGCTGGGAAGCCCCGCAGCCCGGCTGTCACGTTTTAAAACAGCCGGGAGGCTTCCCAGCAGCCTCCTGAACCCCAACGCCAAACCCTCCACGCACTTCGCCCTGAATGCCTCCTGGCTCAAGCCCGCCTTTGGGTTATCGGCTGGGGGTGGGGAGCAGGAGGACCTTCCTAACTCCCTCCTCCCCGAGCCGAAAACCCAAAGGCGGTCTGCTGCTGCGCGCCTGAGCCAAGAGGCATTCAGGGCGTGGAGGAATGAGAAGCTCAAACGCCGGTGGCTTCAGCTTCCCATTCCTCCATGCATTTCGCCCTGAATGCCTCCTGGCCGCCTGGCAGAGCGCTCACAGCCAGCGGCGGTGGCGGGGGGGACGGACAAAAGGCACGCAGAGTGCCTGGCTCCTGCCTCTCCGGAGCCGCCGACCGAGCGGAGCGATCTTCTGCTGGCCACGGGCGAAGGGCGGGGAAGCCTCTTGCACCAGCTGCTACAGCCGCTGGCTTCCCCGCCCTTCGCCGGCAGAAGATCGCTCCGCACGGTCGGCGGCTGCCCAGAATCGTTATCCCTCCCCCGTTCGGATCTCACCCCCCTCCCCGCCCGGGGGGCTGGGATGGGAGGGAAAAAGAGAAAGAAGGCGGCGCTCCCCGCCCAGCCACGATGGTCCCTTCCTTATGGCTCATGTTGGCTGACGGGGAAGGGGCAGCGAAGTCGGTGCCGAGGCACCCTAAGCCCACCGGTGACAGCCAAAGGGTTGGCGAAGGGAGGGTGCTGCGGCGACCCGGCCAAGCCTATGGACGCGCGCCTCCCGTCGCTCTGCCCAATCGCAAAGCCGAAGGAGGCACGGGAGGCGTTGAATGTCATGTCCTCCGGCCAGTCAAGCGAGGCAAGGCGGGGAATGTTGTGGGGGGGGGGGGAAGTGAAGAAAATTGAAACAGATTACGAAAAGCTCGGTGGTGGATGGCACTCCTTCCAGGAAAACGCCCAGTCCAGCCCCCGCGGAGGCGTTTTCCTGGAAGGAGTGCAATCACCACCACCGAGCTTTTCGTAATCTGTTTCAATTTTCTTCACTCCCCCCACAACATTCCCCGCCTTGCTTCGCTTGACTGGCCAGAGGACATGACATTCACCGCCTCCCGTGCCTCCTTCGGCTTTGTGATTGGGCAGAGTGGCAGGAGGCGCATCCAATCGCAAAGCCGAAGGAGGCACGGGAGGCGTTGAATGTCATGTCCTCCAGCCAGTCAAGCGAGGCAAGGCGGGGAATGTTGGGGGGGGGGGAGTGAAGAAAATTGAAACATATTACGAAAAGCTCGGTGGTGGATGGCACTCCTTCCAGGAAAACGCCCAGCCCAGCCCCCGCGGAGGCGTTTTCCTGGAAGGAGTGCAATCACCACCACCGAGCTTTTCGTAATCTGTTTCAATTTTCTTCACTCCCCCCACAACATTCCCCGCCTTGCTTCGCTTGACTGGCCGGAGGACATGACATTCACCGCCTCCCGTGCCTCCTTCGGCTTTGTGATTGGGCAGAGCGGCAGGAGGCGCATCCAATCGCAAAGCCGAAGGAGGCAGGGGAGGCGGTGAATGTCATGTCCTCCGGCCAGTCAAGCGAAGCAAGGCGGGGAATGTTGGGGGGGAGTGAAGAAAATTGAAACAGATTACGAAAAGCTCGATGGTGGATGGCACTCCTTCCAGGAAAACGCCTCCGGGGGGGCTGGGCTGGGCGTTTTCCTTGGCGATCTTCCCATGGCTTCCCTTGGCTTCCCTGGCCGCCTGGCGCTGCAATCTTCCGATCTTCCCTTTGCTTCCCTGGCCGCTTCCCTGGCCGCCTGGCGCTGCGATCGGAAGATCGCAGCGCCAGGCGGCCAGGGAAGCGGCCGGGGAAGCGGCCGGGGAAGCGGCCAGGGAAGCGGCCAGGGAAGCGGCCAGGGAAGCCAAGGGAAGATCGGAAGATCGCAGCGCCAGGCGGCCAGGGAAGCGGCCAAGGAAGCCAAGCCGGGAGCAGTGCACCGCAGGCAACGCATGCTGTGATCACAGCGTGTGTTGCCTGCGGCGCACTGCTCCCGGCTTCCTTCCATGGCCGCCTTGGCTTCCCTGGCCGCCTGGCGCTGCGATCTTCCGATCTTCCCTTGGCTTCCCTGGCCACTTCCCTGGCTGCCTGGCGCTGGGATCTTCCGATCGCAGCGCCAGGCAGCCAGGGAAGCGGCCAGGGAAGCCAGGGAAGATCGCCAAGGGAAGATTGGAAGATCGCAGTGCCAGGCGGCCAGGGAAGCGGCCAGGGAAGCCAAGGCGGCCAGGGAAGCCAAGCCCGGAGCGGCGGCGATGCTGCTCCGGTTGCCTGGTCCTCTCCTGCCTCCCACGCTGATGTTCCCCGCTGCGTCAGGCGCCGCCAGCCCCAAGTCAGACGCACCCTCGCCGCCGCGCCCAGCCGCTGCCCGCCCCGTCCTAGCCGGAGCCTGAGCCGGCCCGCTCGGTTGCGCCTCCTCGCCCGCGGCCCGCCCACCTGCCCAGGATGCAGATCTGCTGTCTCTCCCCGTGCCCGCCGCCGGCCCGATCCTGCGCCTTCTGCTTCCCCCCCAGCCAAAAATACAAAGGTGGTCTGCCGCCACCTGCGGAGCAATGGGAAACTGAAGCCGCTGGCGGTTTCAGACTCCCTTTGCTCCACGCTGCTCCGCCCTGCCTGTCATGCGGCGGCAGACCGTCTTTGTGTTTTTTGCTGAGGGGGGGAGCAGGAGGACCTTCCTGACTCCCTCCCCCAGGGTCGGACCTCCTGCCCTCCCTCCCAGCCGAAAACCCAAAGCCGTTTTCCATCTTACGTACCTGCCGCCGCCGAGAAGCCCCGCAGCCCGGCTGTCACATTTTAAAACAGCCGGGTGGCTTCCCAGCAGCCTCCCGAAGCCGAACGCCAAACCCGAACTTCCGGGTTTGGCTTCGGGAGGCAACTGGGAAGCCCCCTGGCTGTTTTAAAAGGTGACAGCCGGGCTGCGGGGCTTCCCAGCAGCCTCCGGAATGCCAAACCCGGAAGTTCGGGTTTGCCGTTCGTAACACGAAAAAAGTTCGTAAGAAGAGGCAAAAATTTTCTGAACCCGGGTTCGTATCTCGGGTTGTTCGTAAGACGAGGGGTTCGTATCTTGAGGTACCACTGTAATGTATCTGAAACAGTGTTAAAAGCACACACGTTTAAGCAGAGTCAAATTTCTCTCACCCAGATTACAGTCCTGGAATGCAGTCAAAAGCAGGAACAAAATAGAGCAATTAAGGTAGCTCTGATTCCGCACAGCTCCCCCTCTTGAGTCCACAAGAGTAAACTGTGAACTGTCCAAATAGTCAACAGAAGTTCTGGAATAGTCCAAACCTTGGCAATGATCTTTCTCCAAATGAATAAACACCCACATGCTCACTCCCTAATGCCCGTAATTTATCATCAACCCCATTAACCTAATTGCCTCAGCAATAGGTGTTCTCTCTTATCTCCGACGATGCCTGCGCAGTTGGTCCCTTCTAGCCATGAGCCTGCGCATAGGGGCGTCTATCCACCGATCCTCCTCCGAGTCTGATGACTCGCTAATGGGGTCATTAACTAATGGGCTGGCTGCACCCATCTCTCCATCTGATTCTGCTTCCCCACCGTCTGACCTTGGCAATGAATCTTCACTATCCGAAGCTGTTGGCAATAATACAAGTCTCTTTTTAAAAAAAAAAATTTTTTTTAATTGATTTTTTAACAAGGTTAATATACACACAACTTAAAACAGTGCATAGTGAAAAAAATTACCCACCACCCCGACACACACACATACCCCACCACCATATCGGGGGTGTTTTTTATATAAACCACTATAAGCCGAGAGCAAAATATCTAATTACATATTATAGAGTGCTTCCAATTTATTTCTTGTAGCTTGGTCTCGGATTCTACTCGTCATATATCTTCTTACTTTGTCCCACCGTCCCATCAGTTGTTTCAATTCAGTTTCATTATCCAAATTTATCCTTTTACCCATCATTTCAAATTGAATATGGTCAACCATGTACCTATACCAATTTTGCATTGTCCATTTTGTCGCATCCTTCCAACCCAAAACTATTACCGCCTGAGCGCTTTCTATTGCTGCTTGTTTTATTTTTCTAAATTCTCCCATCGCATTGCTTTTAACTAATACTGCCATTTCCTTTGCGATTATCCATCGTATATTTAACATTCTATTTATATCCTCTTGCAACTTTTTGCCACAATTCCTGCACTATGGGGCATTCCCAAATCATATGCATAAACACTCCTTTATCTTGACAGCCATGCCAACAATTACCCCTAACCTGCTGAAAGTGTGCGAGCTGAACGGGAGTATAATACCACTTATGTAATATTTTCCTTCTCATTTCCCTAATTCTTGTATTCTTAGTTTTCCTTATATTTTCTACTATATTTTCCATCTCTTGTACTTCTACTTGTATCTCATTTTGCCACCATTTAGTCAATCCTTGAATTGTATCCCCGTCTGATTGCACTAACAGCTTGCTTATTTATTTATTTATTTATTTATTTATTTATTTATTTATTTATTTATTTATTTATTTATTTATTTATTTATTGGATTTGTATGCAGCCCCTCTCCGTAGACATATTGGTTGCTTGTGCCTTTATATCCCCATTTTTTTCTCTTATTATTTTCTCTAACCCTGTCTCCTCCCTCAATACTGCTTCTTTATTCTTCCTTTCATTAAGATATTTACATATTGCATTTATTTGTAGCCATCTTTCCTTACCTAACCACCGTTCTATACGATTTCTACTTGGCCTGCCAGCCTTCTCATATAACTGTTCTATCTTGGTTATCCCTCTTCCCTTCAAATCTCTTATAACCCTATTCAAATTTGTTTCATTGTCTCTATTTATTACATAAAGCGATGACAGTTTAGATTTATATAATCCTATTTTCCCCTGCCATTTGTTCCAAATTTCCATAGTCCCTTTCATGGGACCTATTAATTTACCTAAGTCGCTCCTATTCCACTTTATAAAAATTAATTCTCTATTCTTCATCTCGTTTATCTGGTTTTCCAGTTTCACCCATTTGTTTTCACATAGTTGCAACTCCAGTAACCTTTCCATTTGAAAAGCTTCCCTATACAGCTCCAAACAAGGAACTCCGCATCCCCCCTCTTTTTCATTCGCAATTAACCACTTTTTCCTTATACTTGGTCTCTTATCTTCTTCAATCCAGTAATTAAGTTTTTTGTCCCAATCTTTAAACTTAAATGTTGATCGCCCCCTGACAGCACCTGAAATAGGTACATCATTTTGGGAACCATCATCATTTTTAAAGCTCTTATTTTAGAGATTCTCCTTAACTTTTTCTCTTTCCAGCTCCTCATCTGTTTCAACATTTTCCTCCATATTAATCTATAATTCACCTCCTCAATTTTTGCTGGGTTTCTCAATAACCAAATTCCCAAATATTTGATTTTTTTTAGTCCTAATTTCAACTCTGATTCTTTCCTAATTTCTATCTGCTCTCTCAGACCTGTATTTAAACACATAATCTCTGATTTTTCCATATTAACTTGACAGTCCCGATTCCTGTTTAAACTCTTGTAAAATATTTATTTATTTATTTATTCATTCATTCATTCATTCATTCATTCATTCATTCATTCATTCATTCATTCATTTATTTATTGGATTTGTATGCCGCCCCTGTCCGCAGATTCGGGGAAGCTAACAACAGCAGTAAAACAGTATAACAAAATCCAATACTAAAAAGCAGTTAAAAACCCATTATATAAAAACCAGTCATACATATAAACATCCCATGCATAAAATTGTAAAGGCCTGGGGGGAAAGTGTATCTTAGTTCCCCCATGCCTGGCGGCAGAGGTGGGTTTTAAGCAGCTTATGAAAGGCAAGGAGGGTGGGGGCAATTCTAATCTCTGGGGGGAGTTGGTTCCAGAGGGTCAGGGCCGTCACATAGAAGACTCTTCCTCTGGGTCCCGCCAAGCAACATTGTTTGGTTGACGGGACCCGGAGAAGACCCACTCTGTGGGACCTAACTGGTCGCTGGGATTCGTGCAGCAGAAGGCGGTCCCTGAGGTAATGTTATACCTTTAATCATCTCCATTGGGGTCTGGATCAATATAATTGCATCATCTGCAAATAAATTTATTTTCATTTCTAATTTCATTTCTAATTCCCCTATTCTATATCCTGCCCAGGTGTTATCTTGTCTTATCTTATTTGCTAAGATCTCTATTGCTATTACAAATAATTTTGGAGATAAAGGACATCCCTGCTTGGTGCCGTTTAATATTTTAATTCTCTGCATTCTTTGTCCATTTACTCTTATATACGCTTCATTCCCTTTATAAATCTCTTTTATACTTTCACAAAATTCCCCCCCCCCATATTTAGTTCCTTACATAATTTATATAAATAGCTATGGTTAACTTTATCAAAGGCTTTATACACATCTAATTTCAGAATTTCCAATTTCCTTTTAGTAACGGTGGTATGGTGCATCACATTTATTACATTTCTAATTGGTTCGCTTATTTTCCTTCCCTTCACAAATCCATATTGATCCTCTTCAATTATTTTTGGTAAAATATTTTCTAATATATTTGCCAATATTTTCATAAATATTTTATAATCTTGATTTGCCAAACTGATAGGACGGTAGGACCCAGGCTCTCTTAAATCTCGACCCATCTTCAGAATAGTAACAATTTCTGAAAGCTTCCATGTCTGCGGGATATCAGGATTTAACAATATGTTATTGAACAGTTTCCCCAAATGCGGCAGCAATACATTCATAAGTTTTGTAAAATTCTCCTGTAAACCCATCTGGGCCCGATGCTTTGGCTTGTTTTAACCCTTTAATTACTCTAGCAATTTCATCTTGTGTAATTTCTGCATTCAATATTTGTTTATCTTCTTCACTTACTATTTTCCCAACATTGAGGACTCCTATCTTCACCTGCTCCTCTTTATACAAATCTTCATAATATTTCCCCATTATCTTCTCTAGCTACTCATTACCATATCTAACCACTCCACTAGAGTCTCTCAATGCTAAAATACATGATTTTTCTTTCCTCTTCTTCAGTTATCTGGCCATTTGCTACATTGATTTTGTCCCCCAGCTCCACATTTTTTGTCGCATCGTCATTCTCATCTTGTTCCATTTGATCTCATCATACACCAACAATTGTTTCTTTTTCAATTTCAATAAACAATTCCAATCGCTACTTTTAGTTAATCTTAACTGCTCTTGTATCAAATCTATTTCCTTTATCTTTATTTCCCTTTCTCTACCCCACATCTTCCTAATATCTGCTTCCATACATATACATTGTCCCCTCATAAAGGCCTTACATGCATCCCACACAATTGTTTAATACCACCCACATCATTAATTCTAAAATATTCACAACTCTGTTTGCAATTTCTCTTTATCTTGTTGACCAGCAGTTACAACTGCATTATTTCTCCAAATTCTTCGATTGCGTTCCTGACCTATTTCCAATACTGCCAATAGTGGGGCATGATCTGATAACCAAATATTTTTAATATCTACTTTTTTAACTTGTATATTGCCCCCATTCATTAATATATAATCTATGCAGCTAAATGTATGATATCTTGCTGAATAATATGTACTTCTGTTTGAAATATCTGCATGAAGATCCACCATATTAAGTCTGTTTAAATGTAACGTCCTACTGTTTCCAATCCCATTTGTTAATTGCATATTAAAATCTCCTGCCAAAAAAGTTGAGCCCTCCATAAAGTTGTCTAACTGCCTCTTAGTATTTATTATAAATTGTTTTGTTTTTGTATTTGGGGCATAAATTGCTGCCAATGTCAACTTCTTTTGATTTATTTTCCCTTTAACAAATATCCACCTTCCTTCTCTGTCTTTATGAACTCCAACTTCTTCAAAATTAACCCTCTGATAAATAAGAATCGCTGTACCTCTACTATTTTGCGTTCCTCTAGATTCATACACCCATTTCCAATTTCTATCATCAATCAATTTATCCCTTCCTCCCCATCTTTTATGTGTTTCTGTCAAAATCATAATATCCACCTTATGTTGCTTAGCCATCCTTAATATCCTACAACATTTCAAATCTGATCCCAAACCATTCACATTTAAAACCATTATCTTACACTCAATTATAATATACCAAAATAACCCTTTTCCCCTCTTGTTTTGCTCTTGGTTTAATTTTCCCCCTTTTCCTTACCCCTGTTACCCCCCCAAACTTGCCTCCCCCCATGCTCCCCCCACCAAAGGGGGGAGGACAAGAAAAACCCTTGTCCATTTATGAGGCACATTCTCTTGATTGCGTTCCCACACAACTAAGCTCCTCTTTCAACCACTTTTAATTGTAATAAAAGAGAAATATTCCCCTCCCACCCTCTGTTCTCCTTTAGATAATTCCTTCTTTAACTTTAACTTCTTTAACCCTTTCCCCCCCTTAAACGTCCCCCACCGAATAACAGATATACAAGAATCCAAAAACATTTTTTTAAAAAATAATTTTTATTGGTTTTATAGGTTTACATAAAACAAACATATAACAGTGCACAGTGCATGTGCCCGTCACCTAACAACACACACACCCCGTCACCCCCACCACCCGTACAAGAGGATTCAAAAAATTTACTTATTTATCTAACTATTAATCCTTGGCTCTATCTTGAACAAATATTACTGAAAGAGTGATTGTAATTTATTTTTCATATTTACATCACAGATTCTACTTAACATATAGTCTTTTACCTTGTTCCATCGCACCATCAGCTTCTCCAATTTATTCTCATCAAAATTATTTAATCTTATTTCCATAATTTCAAAATGTATGTGATCCACCATATACCAGTACCAATTTTGTACTGTCCATTTTGTAGAATCTTTCCATCCTAATACCATCACCGCTTGAGCACTTTCCAATGCTGCGGTTTTAATTTCCTTAAATTCTCCTAGTTCCCTATATTTAATTAAAATTGCTATTTCTTTTGTAATAATCCAGTTAATGTTTAACATTTTATTAATTTCATTCTGGACTACATTCCAGAATTTCTGAATTTCTGCACACTCCCAGATCATATGCATAAAAATTCCTTTTTTCTGGCACCCGTGCCAACATTTACCCTTCTCTTTCCCCTGGAAGTGTGCAATTTGTACAGGTGTATAATACCATTTATGTAAGATTTTTCATCTCATCTCTCTAACTCTCGTATTTTTAATCTTGTATATATTTTCTATTGTTTCTTTCATTTCTCTTTCATCTATTTGTAAATCATCCTGCCAACATCTTGTTAAACTTTTTGTTACTTCTTCTTCCATCTGCAATAGCATTCTATATATATTACCGGCTTGTGCTTTACTTTCATTTATCTTTTCACTTATTATTTTTTCTAAACTATTTTCTTCCCGTAAGAAGGCTTCTTTATTCTCACTTTTGTTTAAGTATGTACATATTGCATTAATCTGCAACCATTTCTGTTTACCAATCCACCATTCCAATCTAGTTCTACTAACTCTTCCATCTTTCTCATATAATTGTTCAATTCTCGTTATCCCTTTACTATTTAATATTTTAATAATTCTACTTAGGTTAACATCATCCCCTATATTCAATACATGTAACGTTGATAGCCTGGATACCTTTATTCCACTTGTCCTCTGCCATTTAAGCCATATTTCTAAACATGCTTTAAAAGGATCACTTAAAGTACTGATTTCAATTCTACTCCAATTTTTAAATAATAGTTCTTTGTTATTTATATTATTAATTTCTTTTTCTAATTCTACCCATTTCTTTTCCCCCCATAACTGTAGCTCCATTAACCTTTCCATTTGAAATGCATTTCTATATAATACTAGACATGGGCTGCCCCAACCTCCCTCTTTCTCTTGTGCAAACTGCCAATGCTTCCTTATTCTGGGTTTTTTATCTCCTTCAATCCAAAAATTTAGTCTATTATCCCATTCTCTTAATTTTGCCTCAGGAAAACTACCAGGTAGAACCTGAAACAAATACAGTGATCCCTCGATTAGCACGGTCTCGATTAGTGCGAAACGCTACAACACGGTTTTTCAAAAAATATTAATTAAAAAATAAGTCCGCGGTTTTTTTTTCTACACCACGGTTTTTCCCACCCGATGACGTCATACGTCATCACCAAGAGTCACTTCTCTGTCTCTTTCTCTTTCTTTCCTGTCATTCTCTGCTTCAATCATTTTCTCATTTCTCTTTTTTTCTCACCTTTTTTCTATCATTTCTCTCTCTTTCTCTCCCTGTTGCCGGCGTGGTATATGAGAGAGAAAGAGAGAGGCAATCATTTTCTCATTTCTCTTTTTTTCTCACCTTTTTTCTATCATTTCTCTCTCTCTTTCTCTCCCTGTTGCCGGCGTGGTATATGAGAGAGAAAGAGAGAGGCAGAGGTCGGGCGCATTACCGGGAGGTGGAGGCGGCGTGGGGACGCTGGGTGCCGGGGACACCGAGGAGGGGGTGGACGTGGCCTCTCAGCTGCAGAGCCGAACAAGGGCGGAGGCAACGGCGGAGTCCGGCGCTGGGGCCATGCGGGGCCGCTCATCCAGGGGGGCGTGGACTGGCAAGTCGCCCTCCTTTCTCTTTCTTTCTCTCTCTTATACCACACCAGTAACAGGGAGAGAAAGAGAGAGAGCGGAGGGCACCTTGCCGGTCCACGCCCCCCTAGATGAGCGGCTCCGCATGGCCCCAGCGCCGCCCAGGCAAAGGGGAAACCCCAAGATCGCTTGCCGCTTGCCGCTTGCCGTATTGCAGCGAAGGAGGCGAAGCAAGGCTCCAAGCTGCAATACGGCAAGCGGCAAGCGATCTTGGGGTTTCCCCTTTGCCTGGGCGGCGGGAAGACCAAGGGAAGGTTCCTTCAGCCGCCCAACACCTGATCCGCTCCGCAGCGCGGCAGCAGCGAGGAGCCGAAGATGGGGTTTCCCCTTTGCCTGGGCAACGGGGAAACCCCATCTTCGGCTCCTCGCTGCTTCCGCGCTGCGGAGCAGATCAGCTGTTGGGCGGCCGAAGGAACCTTCCCTTGGTCTTCCCCGCCGCCCACACGCAAACTCCACCATCTGCGCATGTGCGGCCATGAAAAAAATGGCGCGCATGCGCAGATGGTGTTTTTTACTTCCGCACCACTATAACGTGGAAATCGATTAGCGCGGGAGGTCTTGGAACGTAACCCCCGCGCTAATCGAGGGATCACTGTACATCATTTTTGGTATTATCATCATCTTAAGGGCCCTAATCTTAGCCATTCTTCCTAACTTTTTACCCTTCCAATTTTTAATCTGCTTCTGGATTTTTTTCCATATTAGGTTATAATTGGCCGTTACTATTTTTATTGGATTCTTGAATAACCAAATTCCCAAATATTTCATTTTTTTACAACCTAGTTTCAGTCCTGAAGTTTTTTGAATCTCGATTTGCTCTTTAGGGCCAGTATTTAAACATATTATCTCTGATTTATCTATATTAACCTTAAGTCCAGATTGTTCTTTAAATTCCTGAAGTAGTATCATTATTCTTTTCATCATTTCAATTGGGGTTTCAGACATCACTACAGCATCATCTGCAAATAAGTTTAATTTCAATTCAAGTTCCCCTATTTGATAGCCTCTCCATTCCTTATCATTTCTAATTTTGTTTGCTAAGGTCTCAATTGCTAATGCAAATAACATTGGGGATAGTGGGCAACCCTGCTTAGTTCCATTTTGAATTTTAACCATTTCTGTTCTATTGCCATTTACTCTGATTTGAGCCACATTATCCTTATATATTGTTTCTATAACTCTGCAAAATATGTTTCCCATATTTAAGTCTTTACATAATTGAAATAGGTAGTCATGGTTAACTTTGTCAAAAGCCTTATAGACACCTAATTTTAAAATGCTTAATTTCCTTTTGGTACTGGTAGCATGGTGTAAAACATTGACCACGTTTCTTATTGGTTCATAAATTTTCCTTCCTTTCACAAATCCGTATTGATCTTCTCCAATTATTTTTGGTAATATATTCTCCACCCTATTTGCCAATATTTTCATAAATATCTTATAATCCTGATTTAATAAGCTGATGGGGCGATAAGAACTCGGGTCCATTAAATCACGATCTGGTTTTGGGACCGTTATAATTTCTGACATTTTCCACGTCTGTGGAGTTTCAAAAGTCTCCATTACATTATTAAACAATTTCTCCATATGCGGTAATAATTCATTCATATACACTTTATAATATTCAGCAGTAAAACCATCTGGACCTGGAGCTTTGGCAGGTTTCAATCCCTTAATAACTCTAGATATCTCCTCACTTGTGATTTTTGCATCTAACATTTGACTATCTTCTTCCTTTAATTTCTTTTTAACCTCTGAGGTTTGCAAAACAACATACTCTTTTTTATATAATTCCCCATAAAAATCTCTCATTATTTTTTCCATTTCTACATTACTACGTTTTATTACACCATCCTTATCTTTTAAAGCAGAGATGTAAGATTTCTCTTTTCTTTTTTTCAAATAGTGTACCATTTGCTTCATTGATTTGTTACTCCAACCTCTAATTCTATGTTTCATAATCATCTTCATTTTATTCCATCTTTCTTCATCAAGTAATTGTAATTTCTTTTTCTCAAATGATAATAATAAATTCCATTCTCTATTTCTTGTAATTTTTAAAGTTTCTTGGATTAAATCTATTTCTTTTAATAAATTATTCCTCTTAACATCCCAGGATTTCCTAATAAAAGCTTACCCCTCATTACTGCTTTATGTGTATCCCAAACTATTGTTTGTTTAATCTCACCTGTTGCATTAATACAAAAGAATCCATTAAGTTCCCTTTGTAATTTAATTCTACTCTCCTCATTTGCTGAGACAATGGGGTTATACCTCCAAATTCTTTGTTTGCTACAAACCTCTATCTCTATCACAGCCAACAGAGGAGCATGGTCTGATAGCCAAATAGTTTTCACTTCCGCTTTCTTAAACTTTACCTTATCTGTTTTATTAATTAACATATAATCTATACAGCTAAATTTATTATGTCTTGCAGAATAGAAAGTATCTCTATTAACTACGTTTTCATGAAGATCCATCATATTAATTTTATTTAGATGTAACTTTTTCTTTTCCCCCTTCCCTGCTGTTAATTCCAAATTAAAATCGCCTGCTAAAATTACTATACCTTCCGCAAAATTATCTAGTTTCCGTTTTACATTTATTATAAATTGTTTTGCATTTACGTTAGGGACATAAATAACCGCTAAGGTTACTAACTTGTTTCTTATTTTCCCCTTAATAAATAACATTCTGCCATCATTGTCCCTTTTAATATTACTTAACTGAATCCAAAAACATCTCCAAGAAAAAAATACAAAAAGACAAGGAGAGCCAACAAGGTCACTTTTTAGCTCGTGTTATTCTCTGCTCTCTTCTAATGGCCTCCACCTGCCCGGTTAACTCCTTCAGCTGCTCTTCCCTTTGTCTTTCCTCCTCGTCTGGGGTACTCCGACCGTCAAAAAAATCTCCTTCCTCTGCTTCTTTTGTGTCACTCATTGATCCTTGTGCTCCAACTTCTTCAAACTTGATCCCCAGTTGATCCAATAATGCCTTTCCCTCCTCCAATGTACATACCCTGTACATTTTATTTTCTTGGAACACCAAAATAGCAGCTGGAAACCCCCAAGTAAACTTTTTTCCACTTTGATATAAACGGCTTGAAATTGGGCGTAAGGCAGCTCTCGTTCTCAAGGTTTCCCAAGAGAGATCTCTTAAAACTCTTATCTCATTTCCATCTTGTTTAAGGCAAGCAGAACTCTTCAAAGACTTGTAAACAATCTCTGCTTTTTTTTCACTGACCAAAGCCATAACAATGTCTCTTTGCCTCTCCCTGTTTCTGCGTGGAGCAGCCCAGTGAACCCGTAATATATCTTCCGAGCCGACTTGAACACCAGCTTGCTTATTTATCCAAGCAGGTACTGCTTCAATTAAGTTTAAACCAGAGGCAAAGTCTGATCTGAACCCACGCAGACATAAATTTCTTCTCCTCTGACGGTCCTCCAGATTAGCAATTCTATAATTCATTTGTTTAATTAATTCATCATGATCCTTCGCTTGTTTTTCAACTTTTTGTATCTTTCCAGCAGAAGATTCCTCCTCCTTTTTAATCAATTTTACTTCCGAAGCCAGATTTCCAATTGTTGACTCCACTGTAATAAATCTCTGCTCAAATCCAGAACAGATGTCCAACAATTTATCCAGGTTTTTTTTGATGTTCGCTAAGCTTGAGTCTTTCCCTTTCTCCACCATTTTAAGATTTATTGTACTCACTTATCACTCCCTCGTTATAGCGAAAGAATCTCCGTCTTTGCTTAAAACCGTAAATCTTTAAGTTCTCTTTGATGTCTGTAGATTTTTGTTGTTTCTGTTCTTCTTCAAGAAGGATTTATAATATTTTTAAGGGAGAGATTTCCCTTTACATATTAGTTCAGAGCTAGAGGTGGAGCACTTAGAATTCAATTTGGCACATGCTCAATCAGCAATAATTCAAGTCTCTGTGACCCTGAGGATTCCCCTAAACCAGCGGTCACCAAACTACGGCCCATGGAACCGATGCGGCCAGCTGAGGCCATTTATTTGGCCCGCAGTAGCGCACAAGATTTTACCAATAGATATAATAAGCTCCAGAATCTCCTTTCTACTCACCGCAGTCTGCTGCTGAGTGAGGAGGAGGTGGAGAGCCAAGGGGCAGGGAGGAAAGCGGGCCTGCAATTGGCCCCTTTCTTTGCCGCCTTTAGGGAGAGAAACTGTTTCTGCCCTATGGCAGAGCAGCAACAGTTCCTCTCCCTAAAGGGCCCACTTTCCTCCCCACCCCTTGGCTCCCCACCACCTCCTCTGCAGTGAGTGGACAGGAGATTCAGGAAACCCCCGAATTCACCTAAATGGAGGCGGGGTGGTGGCTTCAAGGGACCAAGAGCCAGTCCTTCTTGGTGCTGCATTGTTGCAGCCTCTGAGGCCGCCGCCGCCACCTCCGGGTGAAGGGATCTCTTTGGTGGGTGGCCTCAGAGGTTGCAGCAATGCAGCGCCGAGAAGGACCCTTGAAGCCACTGCCGCCCACCATGGAGATCCCTTCACCCGAATGGAGGCAGCAGCGGCAACTTCAAGGGACCAACAGTTGGTCCTTCTCGGCGCTGTGTTGCTGCAGCCTCTGAGGCCGCCTCTGTTCGGGCGATGGGATCTCCTTGGTGGGCGGCCTCGGAAACTGGCAATGCAGCGCTGAGAAGGACTGGATGTTGATTCTTTGAAGCTGCCGCTGCCGCCACCACCACCCACCACAGAGAACCCTTCACCCAAACAGAGGCGGCAGTGTTGGTGGCTTCAAGGGACCAAGAGCCGGTTCTTCTCGGCGCTGCGTTGCTGCAGATTCCGAGGCCGCCGCCGCCTCCGTTTGGGCAAAAGGATCTCCTCGGTGGGTAGTCTCGGAGGCTGAAGCAATGCAGCCCCGAGAAGGACTGGCTGTTGGTCCCTTGAAGCCGCCACCACCGCCACCCATTGCGGAGATCCCTTCGCCCGAACGGAGGCAGTGGCGGTGGCTTCAAGGGACCAACAGCTGGTCCTTCTCGGCGCTGCGTTGCTGCAGCCTCTGAGCTCCGCTGCTGTCCCCGGGTCATCGTAACGAAATGTCATAAGTCAGGGACAACGTAACCTGGGGACTACCTGTAATTAGAGAGAGAGAGAGAGAGAGAAAGCCATTGCTGGAGAGAGAGAGAGGGACAGAGAGAGAGAGAAAGAAAGCAGAGAGAGAGGGGACAGAGAAAGAGAGAGAGAGAGAGGGAGAGAGAAAGGAAGAGGGAGAGAGAGAAAGGGAGAGAGAGGGGGGGAGAGAGAAAGGAAGAGGGAGAGATAGAAAGAGTGAGTGAGTGAAAGAGAAAGCAAGAGAGAGAGAGAGAAAGAAAGAGAGAGGGACAGAGAGAAAGGAAGAGAGAAAGAAAGGAAAGAGAGAGAGAGAAAGAGAGAGAGAAAGAGAGAGAGGGAGAGAAAGGAAGAGGGAGAGAGAGAGAGGGAGAGAGAGAAAGAGGGAGAGATAGAGAGGGAGACAAAGAGAGAGGGAGAGATAGAAAGAGAGTGAGTGAGAGCGAGAAGGAAAGCAAGAGAGAGAGAGAAAGAGGGAGAGAAAGGAAGTGGGAGAGATAGAAAGGGAGAGAAAGAAAGAGGGAGAGAGAGAGGGGGAGAGATACAGAGAGATAGAAAGAGAGAGAGAGAAAGAGAAAGAGAGGACAGAGAAAGAGAGAAAGAGGGAGAGAGAGAGGGAGGGAAAGGAAGAGGGAGAGATGGAAAGAGAGAAAAAGTAAAAAGAGGAAGAGAAAATGAGAAAATGATGGAGGGAAAGAATAAGGGAGAGGAAAATGAAACAAATGAGAGAGAAGGAAAAAACAGGGATGAGAGAAGTGGAGAATTAGGAGGGAGGGGAGGGAGGAAGGAGAAATGGAGGGAATTTGTTGATTTAAGTTTAAATTTACTTGTTAATAAAGAAGTATAAATTACTTTATTACTTCTTTATTTTAAATATTGTATTTGTTCCCATTTTGTTTTTTACTTTAAATAAGGTATGTGCAATGTGCATAGGGATTTGTTCATAGGTTTATTTTACAGTCCGGCCCTTCAACAGTCTGAGGGACAGTGAACTGGCCCCCTGTGTAAAAAGTTTGAGGACCCTTGCCCTAAGCCAACGTCCAAATTTCCTGTTGCAGGAGCTGGCCCAGAGTCAACCACAACAAGAGTAATAGGATTAAAAGGGCTATTGGGGATCTTCTAGTCCATTGTCTACTTTGCCATCCAAAAGGAGGAAACAGAAAGCTTATGAGCCAATTTGGCTAAATGTCAGATAATTATATGTGCAAATCAGAGATATTAATCAAATTGCTTATCATGAAGTTGGCTACTACAGCTTGTTTTTGATGATGTTGCTGACTAAAAAGTTATTTTAATAGATCCATACAGTTTTCATTACTACACTGTCCTTCCTTTCTCTATGACTTTTGGAAAAAAATTCTGAGTCTATTTTCCAGTCTTGATAGTTTTTGATAGTGTCCCGTAGAATCACTAATTATGTCTGACACTGTAACTATGGCATAATGACTTATTTTTCAGAATATCTATTTCCTGCAAAGCAGTAAAATACCAAAGTTTTGTTCTACTTCCTAAACTTTACAAGAAAGATAAAATTATAATAGTAAAGATTTTAAAGTTTGAGCTGAAATTTTCTATGCATATATTTTTTGAATTTCATACAGTACATCGAATACATTAAATTTACTATGACCAAAGAGTCATTTCTTGCAAATTTTATGAGTAATTTGACTTTGAAATATACTAGAAATTTTTTATGGGAAAATCCTTATCTCTTTTCAAATTTCAATTACAAATTCTTCAATTAGGCTTGAAAATTATGAAGTAGAAACCATTTATTTCATTTTATTTAAATTTACATTATCATATGTTGCATGTTCGGTGTATTGATAACTTTTTTACTGTTATAAGAAAGACAAACTTTACCCATGGTGAAAGCTTGCAAATAATAATTTTATTTTCCTCCCCTCCATAGGAAGAAACTTTGAAGTAGAAGAGTGATGACTCTCCAGCACTTGAGAACTCTGTTCAGAGCTACAGGCCTCTACCTTCCAAGTTTACAAGTACAACAGTATATAAATATCAATAAAAGATGTCTGAATACTAGGTTACTTCATGGTCAAAGAAGGGTTGTTGTCACAGGTATAGGATTAGTATCTCCTCTTGGTGTTGGAACCCAGTTGGTTTGGAACAATCTTCTCCAAGGAAACTGTGGGATAGTTGCCCTTGAAGGGGAAGAATATGCTTCTGTTCCTTGTAAAGTTGCTGCTTGTGTGCCAAAAGGGGTTGATGAAGGTCAGTTCCATGGAGAAAATTTTATAATAAAATCAGATAGCAAAGCTATGTCTTCTGCTACCATCATGGCCATAGGCGCTGCTGATTTAGCATTAAAAGATTCTGGTTGGTCTCCGCAATCTGACCAGGATAGTTTGAAAGCTGGTGTGGCCATAGGAATGGGAATGGTTCCATTGGAAGATATCTCTGATACAGCCTTGACATTCAGAACAAAAGGCTACAACAAAATCAGCCCATTTTTTGTTCCAAAAATTTTGATAAATATGGCAGCAGGTCATATTAGTATCAAGCATCAATTGAAAGGACCAAATCATGCTGTGTCCACTGCTTGTACCACTGGAGCACATGCCATTGGAGACTCTTTTCGATTTATAACTCATGGTGATGCTGATATGATGTTGGCTGGAGGAACGGAAGCTTGTATTAGTCCGTTGTCTCTGGCTGGATTTGCCAGAGCTCGGGCTCTGAGCACTAGCTTTAACTCTAACCCTCAAAAAGCTTGTCGGCCATTCCACCCACTAAGAGAAGGATTTGTTATGGGAGAAGGTGCTGCAGTTTTGGTTTTGGAAGAATACATGCGTGCTATCCAGAGAGGAGTCAAACCATATGCAGAAATTTTAGGCTATGGACTGTCAGCTGATGCCTGCCACATTACAGCACCCGATCCAAATGGAGATGGAGCTTTAAGGTAACAGCTATTGTCATAAATCATTGGTATAATTTGGTAATGTAGGAATGGCTTGCTTTTATATGGGAACATTAACTGCGGTAGCTAATCGAGAAATATATTTACCAGGAAAGTGATACCAGTTTTGGGTGTGGTGGTAGTGTGCCTCCATGTGTGAAGAGTCTGTTGGCAAAGAATATCTATGGCAGTGATGGCAAACCTTTTTTTCCTCAGGTGCCGAAAGAGCATGTGTGCGCGCCATTGCACATCTGCAAGTGTCCCCACCCATAATTCAATGCTTGGGGAGGATGAAAAAAGCTTCTCCCCCCACCCAGAGGCTCTCTGGAGGCCAGAAATGGAGAGGGTGTAAAAATGCCCTCCCTCATCCCCCAGAGGCTCTCTGGAAGCAAAAAATGTCCTCCCAGAGCCTCTGTGCAAGCCTCTGGCCAGCACACACATGCACGTTGGAGCTGAGCTAGGACAATGTGGCAGATATGGCTCCACGTGCCACCTGTGGCATCCATCACAGGTCTATGGAGATTGGTAACCAGAAAGTTCAGTTGCCTTTTGAAAAAAGCATTTTTGGAACTGCTGGCAAAGAGAATGGTGCACTGGCATGGTCAGTGAGTAGACCACTGTTCTTTGCTATTTACTCTGGAAGTAAAGTTACAATGCTGGGTCAGCCTTGGCTGCCATTTCACAATCATTTGAACCAATCACCAGGTGCAGCTGTGCATGCACGTTATTTGCCCAATGACAAATTCTGATGAGCACCCATCTTCCCAGGATAAAACCAGATATGACATGGATATCAGCAGCCTTCCTTTAAGGTGACTTTCTTTAAGATTATGGTAACTGGTACACCCCTTTTTTGTGGTCACACATTAAAAAAATGTTTTTTTCATATAAAAGTTAGATTGGCATTGGTACATTTATTACTGAGACCTTTTCATTTTTATGTTTCTGTTTTCCTGTGTTTTTGATGGTTGATGAATGGAATATTTTTATTCCTTTATTTGCCTGCTACAGTGCTTTATGTTACAGTCTCCTTTGTACTGTTCTTTTAGTTACATTTCATATAAATTATTATTTCATTTTTTAAAAAGGAATTGAGAAACAATTGACCCAATATACTAGTTTTAAGATTAATACCTTTTTTCATAAGTATTAAAGTATGAACAGAGCTTTTATTTAGGAAGGATGTGAATCTGATAAAGTTTTAAATTTGAATTTGGATAAAGCCATTTGAAATATTATTGTGATTATCAGAGATAATCATGGAACAATTATACTGGCTCATTGTAAATAAGGAAATAATTATGAATTATATAGTAGCTACATACTATGTTAGAACTGATATTGCTCATAAAAATCTATTTTATCCATTGTTAAAATAATGGTAATTCCTCATTATATAAAAAAAGAAAATTAACTGTTAATAATTGTTTCTGCTTCTTCAGCTCCAGGGTACCTACAGTTAAGGAGAGACACGGCATTCAATAAAATATTCTACCAACCAACACAACTGAAGATTAAAGATAATTAAATTTATCAGCTCCCTAGAATTTTCTAGTTACAACCAACCTGACAATACATACTATAGAATATCATTTTTCAATTAAAATTATAATATAGAAGAAAAGGGTGCCCATGTCTTAAAAACCCAGCTTAAGAATTCAACATTTAGTTGTAACAGGTGTCTTGTGAAGTTCTTCATACTTCTTAGTTTGGGTGAGGATCTCCTAATCTTCAGTGCAGAGTTACAGTATATAGGATCCCAGAGAATTTCATTTACATATATGACTTTATATCCTTTCAGTGTTGCATGTTTCATTTTTTTAGGCACACAAATTGATTGAAATAACTTTCTCATATCGATAAGCTAATGTCTTCCTTTCTGTTCCAAAGGTGCATGTCTGCAGCAATCAAAGATTCTGGAATTTCTCCAGAAGATATAACATACATCAATGCTCATGCCACCTCCACTCCACTAGGAGACGCTGCAGAGAATCAAGCTATCAAAGACCTTTTTAAAGGTCATGCTTCTGCTCTTGCAGTCTCCTCAACTAAGGGAGCAACAGGTCATCTCTTGGGTGCCGCAGGAGCTATTGAGGCAGCTTTTACTGCTTTAGCTTGTTACCATGGAATTTTGCCACCTACTTTAAATCTGGATCAGACAGAGCCATTATTTGATCTCAATTATGTTCCTCTAGTACCACAAGAATGGAAATGTAAAAAGCGGCTTATTGCTCTCAGTAACTCTTTTGGTTTTGGTGGAACTAATGCATCATTGTGTTTTGCTAGTATTTAATCTTGCAATCTCTATATGTAAGTACCATGCTCCCTTCTTCATTTACCTACCAACCAAATATAAGTATAAATGTAAATCATTTGTCTATTTCTTTTATCCACATCTTTATTTATTAGTGCTTGCTTGTTCGTTTGCTTTTTTATATATGTTTTATTGGTACTTTTTTTCTTCAAAAATATAAAAAATTCCATGCCTATCTGAACAATATGTTGTCTGGGTGTAGTTAATTTTGAGTAAAGGTACAACAATAACCATAATCATACTATTAATCTTAATAAACATATCAATATTCATCATAAAATAATAAAACAATTAGTTTTTCCATTTTAAAAATCACTTCACATACCTGTACAATTAGCACAGGGGGGCCCCAAGGCTGTGTACTCTCACCACTTCTCTCCAATGACTGCATCTCAAACAATCGATTTGTTAAACTACTGAAGTTTGCAGATGATACAACAGTGATCGGACTCATTCGAGATAATGAATCCGCATACAGACGGGAGGTTGAACAATTAACCTTGTGGTGTGACCGGAAAAATCTAGAACTGAACATTCAAAACTGTAGAAATGGTGGTAGATTTTAGGAGAAACCCTCCTTCCATCCTTCCACCTCTCACAATACTAGACAACACAGAATCAACAGTAAAGACCTTCAAATTTCTAGGTTCTATCATAGCTCAAGACCTAAAATGGTCACGTAACATCAAAAACATCATCAAAAAAGCACAACAAAGAATGTTCTTTCTGTACCAACTCAGAAAGCTCAAACTGCTCAAGGAGCTGCTGATACAGTTCTACAGAGGAATCATTGAGTCTGTCATCTGCACCTCTATAACTGTCTGGTTTGGTTCTGCAACCCAACAAGACAGACACAGACTTCAGAGGGTAATCAGAACTGCAGAAAAAACAATTGCTGCCAACCTGCCTTTCATACTGCAAGAGTCAAAAAGAGGGTGGTGAAAATATTTACTGACCCCCTCACATCCTGACCACAAACTGTTTCAACTGCTACCCTCAAAACGTTGCTACAGAGCACTGCACATCAAGACAACTAGACACAAGAACAGTTTTTTCCCAAATGCCATCACTACTAAACAAATAATTCCCTCAACTTTTTACTAAGTCTGCACTTCTATTTCTACTAGTTTTTTCTCATCATTCCTATCATCCTTTTCCTCTCACTTAGTACTGTATGACTGTAACTTGTTGCTTGTATACTAAGATTTTTATTAATATTGATTGTTTCTTCATTGCTTATTTGACCCCTGTGACAATAATTAAGTGTTGTACCACATGATTCTTGACAAATGTATATTTTTCTTTTATGTACGCTGAGAGCATATGCACTAAGACAAATTCTTTGTGTGTCCAATCACACTTGGCCAATAAATTCTATTCTATTCTATTCTATTAAGTGTTCCCTTTATTTTTTTGAGCAGCATTTTGAATGGCCTGACTTTTGTATAGCAAAAATCTTAATATTTTATGTGGATCAAAACATTTCTAGTATTTTTTAAAAATAGTTTTTATTAATTATTTACACTAAAACAAAGACAAAGGGGAGAAAAGAAAACAATACAACAATACACACAATACACAAAAAAAGAATTAAAATTTATATATATATATATATATATATATATATATATATATATATATATATATATATATATAAAGATTGGAACTCCAGCCTGATGATGGTGAATGTGATTTCGCCGAAACGTCGCATAGACATGCAAAACATTACACAGGGCAAAACCCGAACTCAGAACAATCTACATATATATATATATATATATATACACATACATATATATATATGTTTTCGTAAATTTCCACGGGTATATGTATGTAGATTGTTCTGAGTTCGGGTTTTGCCCTGTGTAATATTTTGCATGTTTATGCGACGTTTCGGTTTATGCGATGTTTCGACGTTTCCATTTTACAACAGCACGAAGCTTGGAAACTTCAGCCTGATGATGGTGGATGTGATTTCACCGAAACGTCGCATAAACATGCAAAATATTACACAGGGCAAAACCCGAACTCAGAACAATCTACATGTTTAAGCTGAATTTGAAAATTAAGGGAGACTAGGATAGATCTATTTCAGCCTTATTTTGGCCTCATCAGCTAGCCATACCCACTGGGACTTGAACCTGCAACCTTTGCCTTGTAAGGCAGAGAATTATCCTCTAGGCTACAGTATCCAATCCCTTCAGCTCTGTACCAGGGGAGGGTTACATTTTGTGTCGAATCACCCTGGTATATTGAAGGAACATCACAGCTCCTTTTTTTTTTTGCCTCTCGGCCCAACCCAGGGCCATTTCCAAGGCAGTTAATTTTATTGATAGCCGACAATTCTATTCAAATATATATATTTGTTTTCGTAGATTTTCACCGGTATATGTATGTAGATTCTTCTGAGTTCGGGTTTTGCCCCATGTAATATTTTGACACTCAAAATATTACATAGACACTCAAAATATTATATACACGGGGCAAAACCCGAACTCAGAACAATCTACATATATATATATATCCCAATGACCAGTTAGGTGCCACAGAGTTGACCTTCTCTGGGTCCCATCAACTAAACAATGTCATTTGGTGGGACCCAGGGGAAGAGCCTTCTCTCTGGTGGCCCCGGCCCTCTGGAACCAGCTCCTCCCAGAGATCAGAATTGCCCCCACCCTCCTCGCCTTTCGTAAGCTCCTTAAAACCCACCTCTGTCGTCAGGCATGGGGGAATTGAGATATTCCTTCCCCCTAGGCCTATACAATTTATGCATGGTATGTTTGTGGATATGTTTGGTTATTAATAAGGGTTTTTAGTTATTTTAATATTAGATTTGTTATATGCTTTTTTAATTGTTGTTGTTAGCCGCCCCGAGTCTACGGAGAGGGGCGGCATACAAATCTAATAAATAAAATAATAAATAAATAAATAAATACATAATAAAACAAAACATATATTTGCCAGCCTGCAAGTTGGCATTGTTGCTACAGCTTTCACTATTGTTTACTATATTCATATATTTACAAGAATCTTGGTCATGTATATTTCACTCTTATATCCAGTATTTTATGATAAAGAAATAACAAAGTGTAACAAGATTGCTAGGAAATAATCTCTTTGACTGTAATGTAATTGTTTAAAGTTTTAAATATTTTTTTGGGTCAACTCAGTTATACCATCTTTTCAATGTCTAGTAGAATTCTGTATTATCTTTTTGTCAAATTTCCATTGTCAATTTATCCATTTTAGCAAATTTCATAGATTTTATTTATTATATTTAATGTTGATGGAATATTATTTAGGTTCCAATTTTGCGCAAATGTGATTCTGGCTGCAGTAGTTATGTGTATCATTAGATATCTGTCCTCTTTTGCTATTTTTGCCTGATAATTCCGAGCAGGTATAACTCTGGTTTTAGTGGAATTTGTAAATTTGTTCTTTGCTCTAAAAGACTTTTGATTTTAATCTAATATTTTTAGCTTTGGGGCAAGTCCACCATGTATGGTAGAAAGTTCCAATTTTCTTTTGGCACTTCCAGCATGTTGGTGATGTATTTGGAAACATTTTAGAAAGTCGGGCAGGTGGCAAAAGCTACCTGTAGAACATTTTATAGATATTCTCTTTATATTTAGATGTTGCCAATTTATAATTAATAGTCCATGTTTTCTCCCACTCATCAATATTAATAGAGTACGCAAAATTTTGTGCCCATGCTATCATGGGCCCTTTAACCTGATCTTCCATCACTTCGACATTAAGGAGTTGTTTATAAAATTTGGAAACCAATTTTTCTTCTGGGCCAGATAATATTTTGTCTAATTGATTTTTCTGTTTAAATTCCATTTTTTTATCTTCATTGTATTTTGACTTTATTTGTAGGTAATGAATCCAGTCAATAATAATTCCTTTATCTCGTAATTCTTGAATTGTATGTATTGAGTATCATCATTTAATAATTGCTCGTAGGTTAGTATTTTATTTGTATCTAATGTGTTTGGGTAAATTATTGCTTCTTTTTGAGATATCCAATTTGGTAATTGTGTATAATGTTGCCCTTTAATTTTTAACCAGATTTCTATTAGATTTTTCCTTATGTGGTGTTGTTTGAAAAAGCTATATAGTTTATTTTTTGCACCAAACAAGTAGGAGTGCTATCCAAATTCCAATTAGCAATAATCATCTGTCTCTTAAGGTTATCCAGTCCTTAATCCAAGTCATGGCTGCGGCCAGTGTTCCCTCTAATTTTTTTTCAGTGTGGGCGGAAAAGTATAGTGTCCTTCAGGACTGGGCAGCACAGAAGTCAAAATGAATGAATGAATGAATGATTGAATGAATGAATGAATGAATGAATGAATGAATGAATAAATAAATAAATAAATTTTCATGCCCGAGCGCCTGATTTTTTTTCACAGATGTCACCCGAGACAACTTATTGTGTAATTATTTGTGGCTCAGTGCTGGGGTAGAATAAGGTCCCTTCCCACTATGTTATTCTGTTATTTTATATTTCAATTAATATCATTATCCTCTTACAAATCCAGATAGGCCATCATGCTTACTCCTCCTTATACATTCTTCTTAAAAGAAACTAAAAAATTTTATACAACTTTTCCTAATTTATAGGGAAAGGTCATAAAATCATAGTACTGTATAACGAAAACATGATGGGCAACTATATTTGGTGATTGATTCATGAAACTGATTTGCAGTATAGTGATAAATCTCGGAAAACCACACACTTCTGAACAGTTTTTGGTAATCTGTGTAAATTTGCAATGCATATAGTGTTCTTAGTCTGACTGTATAAATGAGAAGATGCAAAATCATCTGTTTCTATGGTAAAAATGCATAATTTTCATTGCCGTGGTCACAAAAGCGAAGGTTATGATGAATGTAAGCAATTTTTAATTTGTTTTAGACATAAGCAATTGAAATATAACATTTAAAAGCTGAGAATAAAATTTGTTACATCTAAAAAGGAGTCAAAGCAGAGATGGGCTGCTAAGATGGAATGGTGACATGTGCTTACTCCCGTGGCTCTGAGTGCTAGCGCAATTATGCTACTGCACCTGGGCAGGTAGTGAAATCGTGCGTGGACATGCAGGGTGTCCATGTGCGATTTTGCTACCTGCCCAGGTGCAGTAGCATAATTGCACTGGACACTGCTAGTACTCAGAGCCACAGGGACGAGCACATGTCACCGTTCCACCTTAGCAGCCCACCTCTGAGTCAAAGTAACAACTAAATTCTATAATTAGTATTATTAATGGATGAAACATATATGAAACACTAATAATTCTTTGCAAGTATGTAAGAGCTCATATTAAGACTTACAAAGTGGCGCTCAAGGCGGCAAGATGCGCGTATCATGCCACCTTGATTGCATCAGCGGAATCCCGCCCAGCTGCTCTGTTTAGGGTGACCCGCTCCCTTCTTAACCAGGGGGCAATTGGGGAGCCGTTGCAGAGTAGTGCCAAGGATTTTAACACGTTTTTCGCTGATAAAATCACTCAGATTTGAGCGGACGTCGACTCCAATTGGAAAACAGAGTCGACTGACAACGAGTCAGTCAAGCGGACTGGGGCCCGTACTTGTCCACCTGTCTGGGAAGAGTTTGATCTGGTGACACCTGATGAAGTGGACAAGGCCATTGGAGCTGTGAGTTCCGCCACCTGTTTGCTGGATCCTTGTCCCTCCTGGCTGGTTTCGGCCAGTAGGGAGGTGACACGGAGCTGGGTCCAGGAGATTATCAACGCTTCTTTGGGGAGGGGGTCCTTTCTGGATCCTTACAAGGAGGCACTTGTGCACACCCTCCTCAAGAAGCCTTCCCTGGACCCAGCCATTCTCAACAACTATCGCCCAGTCTCCAACATTCCCTTTATGGAGAAGGTTGTTGAGAAGGTGGTGGCGCTCCAGCTCCAGCGGTCCTTGGAAGAAGCTGATTATCTAGGCCCTCAGCAGTCAGGATTCAGACCTGGCTACAGCACGGAAACTGCTTCGGTCGCGCTGATGGATGATCTCTGGTGGGCCCGGGACAGAGGGTTTATCCCCTGTCCTGGAGCTTCTTGACCTCTCAGCGGCTTTTGATACCATCAACCATGGTATCCTTCTGTGCCGACTGGAGGGGCTGGGAGTGGGAGGCACTGTTCTTTAGTGGTTCTCCTCCTACCTCTCCGGTCGGTCGCAGTCGATGTTAGTGGGGGGTCAGAGGTCGACCTCTTGGTTGCTCCCTTGTGGGGTACCTCAGGGGTCAGTCCTCTCCCCCCTGCTATTTAATATCTACATGAAACTGCTGGGTGAGATCATCCAAGGGCATGGGGTGAGGTATCATCAGTATGCAGATGATACCCAGCTCTACATCTCCACCCCTTGTCCAGTCAGCGAAGCAGTGGAAGTTATGTGCCGGTGCCTGGAGGCTGTTGGGGTCTGGATGGGTGTCAACAGACTCAAACTCAACCCTGATAAGACGGAGTGGCTGTGGGTTTTGCCTCCCAAGGACAATTCTATCTGTCTGTCCATCACCCTGGGGAGGGAATCATTGACCCCCTCAGAGAGGGTCCGCAACTTGGGCGTCCTCCTCGATTCACAGCTCACATTAGAGAAACATCTTTCAGCTGTGGCGAGGGGGGCATTTGCCCAGGTTCGTCTGATGCACCAGTTGCTCACAGTCACTCATGCCCTCATCACCTCGAGGCTCGACTACTGTAATGCTCTCTACATGGGGCTACCTTTCAAAAGTGTTCGGAAACTTCAGATCGTGCAGAATGCAGCTGCGAGAGCAATCATGGGCTTTCCCAAATATGCCCATGTTACACCAACAATCTGCAGTCTGCATTGGTTGCCGATCAGTTTCCAGTCACAATTCAAAGTGTTGGTTATGATCTATAAGGCCCTTCATGGCACCAGACCAGATTATCTCAGGGAACGCCTTCTGCTGCACAAATCCCAGCGACCAGTTAGGTCCCACAGAGTGGGCCTTCTCCGGGTCCCGTCAACTAAACAATGTCGTTTGGTGGGACCCAGGGGAAGAGTCTTCTCTGTGGTGGCCCCACCCCTCTGGAACCAACTCCCCCCAGAAATTAGAATTTGCCCCACCCTCCTTGCCTTTTGTAAGCTTCTTAAAACCCACCTCTGCCCCCAGGCATGGGGGAACTGAGATATTCTTTCCCCCTAGGCCTTTTTATGCATGGTATGTTTGTATGTATGTTTGTTTTTTATACTAAGGGTTTTTTAGTTGTTTTAGTATTGGATTGTTACATGCTGTTTTCATTATTGTTGTTAGCTGCCCCGAGTCTGCGGACAAGGGCGGCATACAAATCCAATAAATAAATAAATAAATAAATAAATAAATAAACAAACAAACAAACAAACCAATCAATCAATCAATCAATAAACATGGTAAAATATTCCAACTTCTCTGAACTGTAGCAAATTGGTAGAAAAAATATATTTTCTGCTAGAAGTCAGCAAATAAAAAAAAGCAAGAGTATCTTAGATGCTGCAATATTCCTAAGAGGAAAAATAATTTCACAATGACAGTCAAAATGTATAGATCAAGATCATATGTATACATCAAGGTGAATATCATTCAATTCAATTTTAATTTTAATTTCCTATATAGTTTTTCAGGTCATATTTGACTCATGTTGACTCAGCCATCCATCCTTCCTAGGTGGGTAAAATAAGGACCCGGATTGTGAGGGCAATATGCTGCCTCTTTTAAAAAGGGTTATTGCTAACATGTTGTAAACCACCCTGAGTCTAAGGAGAAGGGTGGCATTAAATAAAATGAAATGAAATGAAATGAAATGAATAAATAAATAAATAAATAAATAATGAATGAATGAATGAATGAATGAATCCTGATAGAATGGGAGTCTCAAATCTTCAGAGCAGGATTCAAATGTGTTGAGGAAGATCTGTAGTAGGTAGGATCCTAGAAAATATTATTTTTATATATGGAATTGCGTACAATGTTTGGACCTGTCCTGGTATACCAAGAGTTCTAAAAGGTTTTTACCATGTAAGCAGCTCCCTTTACTGTATAATATATGACTTTACTGTATAAACAGTCCTGATAATATACTGTTGGAATCTAACCAGATTAAACAATAGTGAAATGGCATTCAGAAATCATGTAAGACAACTGTTTATCAAATTATCTGAATAGGGCTAATTGATTTAATGCTCTTTTAATGTGCATTATATGTGTGCTTGGAATTCTTTAAAAAGAATATGATTTTTAGATATGCCGAAAGTTATTACCCATGCTTTATTGTTTTTCATTTTAAGGATAGAATTGGATTTTAGAATGTCAGTTTGAATTGGGGCAATCAGTGGTATGTAATATTTGTTATAGCATAAGGAATATTATGTATGTGCCACAGATAATCTGGAAGAAAAGTTGCCGTTCAACACTTTTGCTTTTGATAAATAAAATATAGCCATTTTATGTTGTTTCATGGTAGTATTTCTATGCTATCTTCTCCCAGAAATGCAAAGCAGTATTCCGCTTTGGATTTTCCCCTCAAACTGCTTTTGAATTAAGAGCTGAGAATGAATATATTATTTTTGGACTATAAGACACTCCAAACTATAAGACATATCTAGCTTTTGGGAAGGAAAATGGGAAAGGGGGAGAAGATCTGCCTCTGCTTCCCAGCATTCATCCAGTATTCATCTGGCCTCTTCAATACTGTGCCTTTGGTGTAGCCCATTCATTGCGGCCTATTGGTGCCACCATAGCCTGTTTGGCATGACCCATTCACTGATGCCCATTTGGCTGGGCCTGTTTCCTGATGCCTATTCAGCACGGCCTGTTCACCACCAGTGCAGCACAGTTGGCATTGCCCATTCACTGCCATGGCCTTTTCACTGGCATCACCCATTTGCCGCCATCACCCACCCATTCTAGAACAGCTGATTTGCACCACACCAAACCCCTTCTGCCTCAATATTTGGAGTATAAGACACAGACATTTCCACCCATTTTGGAGGGGGGGGTGCGTCTTATACTCAAAAATATGGTAATTATCCCATAGCTGTCCAATAAGGTTTCATGGCTGAAGATTAACTTGAACCTATGTTTCCTTAGTCTTAGCTAAATATCTTGATCACACTGACTTTCTTTTCAAAATTCATATCCTCCAAAGAGTTCTAGTATAGCAGCACATTAACATACATGTGCTTTCACTTTCAGAAACATTTTTTGGAGCAATCAGCAATCAATATTCCTATCTTTATAATTGTATGGAAGTCAATTATTATTACAGTATTTCTTAATTAAACGTATATTGTATTTTTCCACTAGTATGAAATGGCAGGCAGCCATTCTTATTCTCCCCCCATTTAGATAGGCCTGATAGGAACAAACCAAGTCAGATGCAAAGCTTTATAATGGTCAGGATTTATTCCTATACACAAGACTCAGAATGGAGCGTGTTAGCATCAAGGTATGCAAAGTCAGTGCTGGGAGCCTCTACCTATCAGCACTGTTTTAAACTACCCATCCTACTTCCTATCACCCAATTGCCCTGGTTCCATGCCCCATTCATCCAGATGCAACATCTGCCTATAACCAGCACCCAGTCCATATCCCAATGTCCAATGCCCAGGCTGGCAGTTCGTGTCAGCAGAAACCAGCTGGAGATATCTGATGCTCAGCTGGTCGATATGGAGCGTCGAAACTTAATAATGTCAGAGGTGCACCCATTTGCTTTGGAGTAGCTGCTACCATGCCTTGGTATGCTTCTTAACATACCAAGGCATGGTGAACCTGAAACTAGGGGCTCAATACTTATAATGTATGGGAGCGAGAATTACTAGTAGACATCATCATACCTTTGGTGTATTAAAATTTTTATATACATAATATATTTGTCAGTTTTAAAAACTGAATTCCTTCAAGAGTTCAAGAAGGCACACCAAGCATTTCCTATAAGATTTTCCCACAATTCTGTGGACCAGGTTGCATAAGACAGAGTGACTGGCCATAATCATCCAGTGAACTTCTATGACCAAGAATAGATTTGAATCTGAATCTCTATGGTTTTTACATGAAGTAGAGTGGAAAGAGGAAATATTTTGTGCAGATTTCCCACATTTATTCCTTCTTAGAAATAATTAAAAGAAGGTATCTACTGTGTTTCCATGAAAATAAGACCCTGTCTTATATTTTTTTGAACTCCAAACTAAGCGCTTGGCCTTATTTTTGTTGTAACCATATGACCACTGATAAGTTATCTGCTATAAGAAATATAGAGAAATAATATTAATAATAATAATATTAATAATTCCCAAAGTAGACATCTAAAAAATGCTTGATATCCTGGCATCTCAAGAGTTCTGAATATAAACTGACTATTGCCACCTCTTATAAAGAAAACCTGGTCAAAATGTTTTACCGTTGGCATATTACCCCAATTAAATTAACCAAAGTGAACAACAAACTTTCACCAATCTGTTGGAAATGTCAACAAGAATTGGGTACCTACTTTCATCTATGGTGGGATTGCAATAAAGCCAAAACCTATTGGGAGATGATTGGAAATTGGATTGAAGAAATATTAAATTTGACGCTCGACAAAACCCCTGAATGTTTTTTACTAGGTATAATTAGGCAAAAACTGTCAAAACCCCAAGCTCATCTTATCATCCACTTAACTACCGCAGCAAGACTTACATACGCGCAGTGGTGGAAAAATGAAGACCTTCCCCCAAAGGAAGCAATAGTTAGGAAAATAATGTACTGCGCAGAAATGTCGAAACTGACCCTATTAGTCAGGAACGAACCGTTAGATACGTTTAACAGTTGTTGGGACCCTCTCTATAAATGGCTAGGAAGCAACAGAGAGACCAATAGGCTTTAAGAAGGTAAAAAACCAAAAAACAAACAAACCATGAACTGTTACAAATCCGGTATAAAGTATTCCATTATCTAATATTATTACACGAGACTGTATATGTATTTAACTACCTAAACCTATCATTATTTTTTGCGAACTTCTTAACAATATATGTAAACGCAACACTGGTTTCTAACACTCTTGATAACCTATTCGAAATATGTTAACTGAGCAAAAATATCTAGATCTAATTTTCGTTTTCAATTCAACTCCCCTGCTTATTCGCCGATATTGTTATTAGTTTTGTTTTTGTTTGTTTGTTTGTTTTTTGTTTTTTGTCTTTTCCCTTTATATATGATATGCCCCGCATTGTACCATATGTTGTATATAACGATGTATATGTCTATATTTTAATAATAAAAAGATTAAAAAAAATAATAAAAAAAAAGAGTTCTGAATACTATCTTAACTCTATTCTGAAGTCTTTATTCTTCATTCTAATCTTAATTTAATCATGATTTTGATATGCTTTGAAGTCTAAATCCTAGTAAGGCTTGAATCCTGGCATCACCTATTTATTGGTTGTGTTAGCCTATTGTATGATCGATCACCCAGAGCTTATTTAGAATGCATGATAAAAGTTTGGAAATAGTTTCTCAAACTCTTTGGAATCTAAGTGATTTTTAAAAACTTTCTCCTACGCATACATAATAACATGCATGCACTTAATATATATTAAGTATTAAATAATAAGTATTAAGATTATTCACTTAATTTGCATGCTTATCTGTCATCTTAAATTATGGGTTTAAATTTTGTCAACTCTAATACAACATGTTTTTTGTTGCCCAACCTAAATACATTTTGAATATATATGTGTATTTTAAAAACAAAGGACAATTTTATTATTTAAATACAAAGAAGAAAAAGAGAATAAAATCTAGACTACAGTATTATGAAAGAAAAATAAACCGACCACACGGTGGCACTAAAGCCGTAGCAGTAAGTTGGCTTTTTGTAGCATAGATTAGATAATTGATTATTTTACTATTAAAGTACCATTATTTTTCTTTTTATCAGAAAAGATGCTATAAAATAAGAATTATCGTTCTCTCTCTCTCCTCTGTCTCTGTCTATCTCATTTCTAGACCACACATTAAATCTAAAGGAATGACATAGCATATGGCGTGTGTGTGTGCGCGCACACGCAATGACAAGCCTGCCCAGCCCCACCAGCACTCGCAGCACACCCGGTCCTGACTCTTACCTTTTGGAGAAGAGCCGAGGCTGCATGATTTCTCAATTCTTCATGTGTGACATGCCCCTCCTGCAGTAGTATCAGCCGTACCGTCTTCCTGCTTTGCCCTCGCTGCACCAAGATGCAGTGTGGGGACCAGGCTGGGCAGCCGGAGTTCAGGGCTGCTGCTGTTGCGGCTGCTGCCTGGCTGTGGTTCTGCCACTCTAGGCGCTGCAGCAAGATTCAGTTGCTGTGCATGTACAGTAACCAAAATCTTGAGCGAACGTCCTTCACGCAGCAAGATTTTGGCAAAAATCCACATGCGCGGAAGCAAAAAAATTGTGATTTTCACTGGAATCTCATTGATTGCAAACATGCATGGCATGTGCACGGTCAGCGGTAATGGAGCTGCAGTGCATTTCCATTGCCGGACCAGCATTTCCCCACATTCTGGCTGGGGCCCACCCCTGTGTATGTGTGTATTTGTTCATCTTACCCACTTGGTCAGATTATGTATGAATAATACACAGTCCTTGTTATTTGTGAAGATTCTATTCAAGCAGAAAACCATACTATCTATCTATCTATCTATCTATCTATCTATCTATCTATCTATCTATCTATCTATCTATCTATCTATCATCTATCAGCACATTCACATCATATTTATATAAAAATGCATTGAATAAAAATACAAAATATGAAATATAAAATCTAATATACTATAAATGTATGTCTAAATTACAGATATAATTGTCTGCTTTTGTGACAGCCAGCAAACTATCTACTATAGGCTCTATTTTAGCATCTGACTCTATGGCGAATAGTTTAGTTTTTAGTCTCACCATCACAATTCAGTGATGGTATTTTGTTCTGCTGCCCATAGGGCTGGTCAAATCCAGATATTTTTTCCAAAATGCAAGGCAAACTTGGTCATTTTAGATAGCAATTTTCTATTGTTTTCAAATATTGTTTATGTTAAAATCATCTTCATCAAGTACTTTGGCAGCAGAAGTAGCTGGATGTCTAGATCTCAAACCACTTTTGCTCCAGGCACTCTATGTTGTTCAATATTAGTAGCTGGGAGTTATCAATAATCTTACTTCTCTTGATAATTGACTCAAAACAGGCGGCCAATATGTGGCAGTAGTTACGATCATCCTACTAATGATGCACATTGACTCATGCAACAGTACATAAATCCTATTTGTGCATTGGCTATTAAGCCATTCTGGGGCACAATACTCGATTGCTGAATAAACCAAGCTGTGCAAATTTTCACAGTATGTCTGTTGTTGAGCACCAACTAGTTTTGCATAATTTGTAAGGATGTAATTGCTACCTTTTAAATTTGTCAGCAAACTTCATTAAGTGTTCTTTGTATGAAAGTTCTTGCCCAGGATAACCCCAGGATATTTGGGGTATTTATTTTGATTGAACTGGTTTCAAGGTACCTATTTGGGTGGTGATAATTACCTTGCTTACATCGTGTGATTCACATCAGCTACCTCTTTTTCTGTGTAGTTCTTTAATGGGTTTAGTGCAGGGACCTTTCAATAACTTCACTGATAATGCCATTTACAGACAATGTGTAGTTGTGATTGGAATGAGTTGTGAGTGCAGGGTATACTTCAGCAGTGCAGTTCACCATGATTGATCTGCATGTAGAACTAGCATTTAACAATATAATCGAGTTAATCACCACACATGATATTTGGATAGCACTAGTATCCCTTATGAATCATTTACCAGTATTTATATGGATAAAGCAACACAAAAAAACACACCAAAATTTAAAGCTTTCACCCATATGTTGATCTTGGACTAATGAAGGAGAATATACATGTCTCAGGATAATATTTCAGGATCCAATCTGGGTCAATCACCAGAACCAGAGGTAGTCTTCCGAACTTTTGGACTTGTACTGGAGCCCATCTTTAGGGAATTTCTCTCTAGCAAATGTGTTTTTCTGCGTGGTGTAGTATTTATAATGCCTATTGTATGTGGCTTTCTAGAACAAAATTGAATGGAATTGAGAGACTGGGCACTTTTAGCACCGGGCCGACATTTGCGTAGGTGCCGATAACATGGCACTGATTTCTGGTTTTGCTGGGAGGTCTCGCGTGGCAGCATGCCCTACGCAGTCATGGCACCAGGGAAACAAGCTGGGTGGGGCGAGCGGCCTTTTTAAGGGCTTGCAACTGCCTAGCTTTTCTCTTTTCCTGCTTGGCTGCAAGGAGAGCAGATACCCACCCACCCTCTGCTCAATCCAAGGTGTTTAAAAGGGTCGCCCGAATGGGGGCTGTTCTGCCTGACAGGGCTCAGGCAGCAATTAAAGGTCCAGAAAAGAAGGTCAGACACACACGAGCATTGTTAAGCAGCAAACTGGTATTAAACATAAAAGAAAAGACAAATCAAAACTGTCCTTATTTTTCAGGAGTAAAACACAGTTCGAGGTGAAAATTCAGATAGTTACAAAGTTCATGAAAAAGCAAACAAATACAAAGTTCACGTAGCAGGAACAGTTCAGGAGTTCTCCAAATTTTCGAGGCACAATAGCAGCAGCTATTCACAGGTTTTCCAACTCCCACTTGCCTGACAATGCTGGGTTGAATCCAAAAGCACAGAGCAGAGGCTTCAAAGCAGGGAACAGCAACCACACAAACCACACAGATAAACATCCACAGTTTGCCTCTGCCTCTGTTCCCTTTTGTAAGTGTAGCCCTCATTATGGGAACCACACCCAGCCATCATTCTGTGGACCACACCCAAACACAGGTGACCCCAGAATCACCGTTGATAATCCCTTAATTGAGCCCTATGTTGCATTGCTCTACGGCTACGCATATTGATTATCTGTTCAGCATCTGAATCCAGAGAAGAGAGGCTATCCAACGGGCTGCCTGCCAAGTCCCCTGGGCTGTCTGCCAATTCCTTTGGGCTGTCTGCCAACTCCACTGAACAATCTGCCACAACCTCTGGGCTGTCTGCCACGTTTTCCTGGCTGTCAGTCATGCTTTTCCAATCACTTTGTGACACATCTCTCACAGACGTGGGGTCAGCAGCCGGCCCAAGCCCAAACAACAGGGACCAAGTAGGAATTTTTTGCAATCACAGCACAATTTTAGTCGTGATTATTTTTTCACCTACTCCACCCTGGGGAGTGGTTGGCGAAGTTAGTTTAGGGTTACTGGTGTGTCTCTGTGTTAAATAGGCTATTTCTAACATTTTGTTTAATCTGCCCATGTGGTCATTGTTTTGGCAGTAATGGGGCCGAAAAGGGTATCAGTAGCAACTGCGTGTTCTCCCTTGGGCATCTTTTGCAAGATGATGGGCTCCCTTTTTCCATAACCCAAGCTGCCTACACGACTAGAGCCAGGGCCGCCATCAGGAATTTTGGGGCCCCATACAGCCTAAGTGTCTGCCCCCCCGCCATTTTAAAACTACTGCCCCCCAAATCCCGTGCCATGCCACCATGGCCACACACCCTGGGCAAGCCCACCCCCGGTCCTCTGAGGTCAAACACAGCCCTGATGTGGCCCTCAATGAAATTGAGTTTGACACCCCTGGCCTAGAGGCTAAATCCTATGACCAAGGGCTAAGAGAATGAGTATGTTTAACTCAACAAATAGAAAACTGAGCGAAAATATAATAGTAGTTTCCCAATCCTTAAAGGGCTGCCACAGAGCAGATGGCATCTATTTATTCTCCATGCCACCTGAAGGTAGTGCAAGAAGCAATGGGCGGAACCTCACCAAGAAGAAATGCAATCTGGAAATAAGGAAAAACTTGGGACTGGGCGACATAGAAATAAATAAATAAATAAATAAATAAATCCCTTCTTTTTTATTAAAAGAAATTAATAATTAAAAAAAAACCAAATTCCATTACTATTAAAACTAAAACAACCAGCAAAACTATTAATAAAAACAGGTGAGGGCTGGGTTTTTTTCTCTGTTATTATTTAAGTGCTTTTATCATATGCTTTAAATCAAGAGTCACTTCTCTCTCTGTTTCTCTCTCTTTCCTGTCATTCTCTGCCTCAATCATTTTCTCATTTCTCTTTTTTTCTCCCCTTTTTTCTATCATTTCTCTCTCTTCCTTCCAGTGTTCCTCTAATTGTTTTGGGGGGTGGGCGGAAAAGTATAGTGTCTGAGCGGCAGTCCCTTCGGGATTGGGCAGCATGGAAATAATAAATAAATAAACAAACAAACAAACGTTTTGACTCAGAGAATTTCAAAATAAAATACTGTACTGTGTGTCTATAACAGTGAGCTCATAATAGGGCAACTCTATCAATATCAAAATGCCACTGAAATAGTTGAGCTAGTTTCAAACTAGATTTTGATTTTCTTTCTCTCTTCCTTACTCCCATTCTTTTTCTTTCTCTTTTCCTTCCTCTCTTTTTTCTATCTGTTTCTCTCTCTTCCTCTCTTCCTCTCTCTCTCCTTCCCTCTCACTCTTTCCCTCTCGGCTTCTGGGCAGGTTTGGAAAACTCTGAGTTGATGATGATTTTTAAGTGAGTGATTGCTCACTGCTCAGCTTAGAGGGAACTATGCTTCCTTCAACTCTTCTCTCTCTCTCTTTCTTCCTCTCTCTCACTCTCTTCCTTCCTCTCTCATTTCTCTTTCTTTCTCTCTCTCTCTCTTTCTCTATCTTGCTTTCTTCCTCTCTCTCATTCTCTTCCTTCCTCTCTCATCTCTCTCTCTTTCTTTCTTTCTCTCTCTCTCTTTCTCTATCTTGCTTTCTTCCTCTCACTCTCTTCCTTCCTCTCTCATCTCTCTCTCATTCTTTCTCTCTCTCTCTTTCTCTCTCCCCCTCTTGCTCTCTCTCTTTTTCTCACTTTCCCTCTCGTTTTCTTTCTCTCTCTCTTGCTTTCTCTCTCACTCTTTCTCTCTTGTTTTCTTTCTCTCACTCTTTCTCTCTCTCATTCTCTCTCTCTTGCTATCTCTCTCCCCCCTCTTTCTCTCTCTCTCTCTTTCTCACTTTCTCTCTCTCTTGCTCTGTCGCTCTCACTCTCTCTCGTTCTCTGGAGGCTGGCGAAAGTGATTTTCTTTTTTTTAAAAAATAATTTTTATTAGTTTACAGAAAAAAAGTATGTACAAAGGGAGGAAGAGTAAATATATCTTAATTGCCATCATTGTGATAACATATATTCGCAAGTGTAATATGATTATTCTGTTCAATTAAACTTTATCCAGTCAGTATACATATCAAACCCAGAACCAATTATGGAAAATTCATTATCATTTAAGTCTTCTGACTCTTCCTTCCCTCCCCCTCCCCCCCAGTGAACTGTAACAGTTCTGAAAGCTTTAAATTACTAATTGGGCGGCATATGGGTGCCGCGGTTTTTGTTGTTTTTTGTTTTTCTGTTGTTGTTTTATTTTTATCAATACATTTCTAGATTACACTTGAGATAAAGTCATATTGGGTTGATCAAGGTGTTCATAATAATCCGATAAAACCGTTCAGAGTTTTATGTTATGTCGCTATAAAGGTTTCTCCACTATCCGTTAATGTATTTTTGATCTACAATTTATGTTGTTTCCTTGTCTTTCTTTTCTTTCTCCATTTGTTTTTTGATTTTTACCCAGTCGTAAATTTTTTCCCAATTCTTATAGAATCTCGAATCTTCTTTATTTTTAAGTTTTTGGGTGAGCCTATCCATTTCTGCACAATCATAAATTTTTTTAATAATTTCTCTTTCACTTGGTGTATTGTCTTTTTTCCAATTTTGTGCTATTGTGATTCTTGTAGCTGTAATTATATGCTGTATTAGGTATAGGTCTTCTTTTTTATTTTCCAAATCCATTATGCCCAGGAGGAATATTTCTCTCTTTTTCACTTTCTCTCTCTCTTGCTCTGTCGCTCTCACTCTCTCTCGTTCTCTGGAGGCTGGCGAAAGTGATTTTCAATGTTGGGCGCGCAGGCCGGTGCATGCTCTCCCCATCCCCCTGCCAGCCCGCCACAATGATTGAAGGTCGTAGCCTTCAAGTGTTAATATTCTACAATTTTTTAATGTTCTCCATTCTTTCAGTAAATTTGCAATTGAGGCATGGTAATATAATTCCATGTTAGGTAACCCAAATCCACCTCTTGATCTACGGTCTTGTAAGTTTTTGAGTTTTATTCTGGCCTTTTTTTTTTGTCCATATAAATTTGTGAATTTTTTTTGTGAAGGTTATTGAAAAAGGTCCTGTTTAATTTAATGGGTGCAGTTTGAAAAAGGTATAGAAATCTGGGAAGTATATTACTTTTAATTTCGGCAATTTTCTCCATTATAGAAAGTGGGAGCTTTGACCATCTGGAAAAATCTTTGTCCATTTCGTTAATTAATTTGTCATAGTTGTTTTTTCTTAATAGTGCTACAGTTAGTGGTGATCCATAGTCCTAGGTATTTAACTTTAATAGATTCCTCTAGTTTTGATATCTGCTGCTGTGACATATTTTTTGTTATCATCTTAGTTTTTTCCCTGTTGATTTTTAGTCCGGCAATCTCTCCAAATTTATTTATTTAATTAATCAGAATAGGTGCAGATTCTAAGGGATCTTGTACAATGAACACCATGACATCAGCAAATGCTTGAAGTTTATAGTGTTCATTTTTAATTTTTAGTCCTTGGATTTCCTTGTTGTGCCTTATTTTATTAAGTAGAACTTCTAGTGCAAAAATAAAAATCAGGGGGGCTAAAGGGCAACTCTGCCTCACTCCTTTTTTATGTTTATTGTTTCTGTCATATCGTTGTTTATCAGTATCTTGGCTGTATTGAATAAATAGTTTTAATGAGTTCTGTAAATTTAATACCAAGTTGCATTGATGCCATTTGGCTTGTGAAGAATTGCCAGCATAAACTATCAAATGCTTTCTGTAAGTCTACGAATAGGAATGCTACTGGTTTGTCTATGTTTTTATTATAATATTCTAGAGAGTCCAAAATAATCCTTGTATTTGTTGCTATATTTCTTGCTGGAAGGAAGCCATTTTGGTCTGTATGTATTCTAACAGTAAGTATTTTTTTTTAAATCTTTCAGCTATGATTGATGCAAAGATTTTGTAGTCTGAATTAAGAAGGGATACTGAGCGATAATTTTGGATGTAGGCTCTATTTTGGGTGTCTTTAGGTATTAATGTTATATAGGCCTCATTCCAAGAGGAAGGAAGTTTTGAACCTTCAAAAATTTCATTAAAAAGAGGTAACATTATAGGCTCCAATATTTCTTGAAATTGTTTGTAGAATACCATCTGTGCCTGGGTTTTTATTGTTTTTTGTTTCATAATTGCATTAATTAATTATATTGATGTTATTTTGTCATTTAGCATATCCTGATCTTCCTTATTTATTTTTGTATCTTCTAAACTCTCGAATAGTTTCTTTATTGATTGTTCATTTACATCATCTTTTTTATACAATTCCTCAAAGAAGGATTTAATTATTTGCTTTTTATCATGAATTGTTGTTTTTAGGACACCTGTGTGGTCATATATTGCCTCTATGGTTTTGTCTGCTTTTTGATGAGCGAGTTTTGAGGCTAACCATCACCCGGGTTGTTTGCAAATTTGAAATGCTTTTGTTTGGCAATCCTTAGTTTGTGTGAAAGTTCTTCTTCGATTTGGAAGTTTATGTAATGTTTAGTAATATTCAGTTCTAAAATTTCGGTGTTGTTTGGTTTGGTTTCTAAGGTTTTTTCAAGGTTCTGGAGTTTTATTTTTAGTGTACATAGGCTGTTTTGTTTCTGTTTTTTCTTTTTACTTTGGTATGCAATATAAATTCCTCGCAGATATGCTTTCATTGTGTCCCATAAATTTTGTATAAAGGTATTGTTGATTTGAAGAAATTCACACATCTTTTGTTTTAAAGTTTTTTGAAAATTTTCTTCTTTAAGTATTGTTTAGTTCATAGTCCATCACCTTGCATAATTATTGGTTGAATCTCTCCATTTCAACAATATGGGGTTATGGTCTGCCCAGGACTTCGGAAGTATTTGTATGTCTGTTACTTCATTGATAAATTCTAAATCAGCCCAGGCCATAACAATACGGGACCATGACTTATGGGGAAAGGAGAAGAAAGTATATTGTCTATTGTTTGGATTGAAGTAACGCCATATGTCTTTTAGAGCTAATTCAGTTGCGAGTTGTTCGAAGGCTGTCGGTAGTTGTTTTCCCTTTTTCATTTGTTTAGTGCTCTTATGATTCTTTTTCCTATCTAAGATTGCATTGAAGTTGCCAACTATTATTATATTTGTCAAGTTAGTTTGGTAATTTTTGTAGTTTTGCATAGAACATAGATTGATTTATTGTGGGAGCATAAATTGCGATTATGTGTATTTTCTTTGGTCCTGATATGATTTGTACTATTAATATCTGTCCATTGTCATCTGTATAGATTAATTTGGGGGTGAATTTGGGTTTAATGTATAGTACTACTCCTCTCTTCTTAATTTGAGCAAGGGATGAGAAGATTTCTCCAAGCCTGGGATGGTTCAAAATTAATTGGTCTTGTTTTCTTACATGCGTCTCTTGGAGACATATTATATCTGCATTTTGTTACTGGATTTTATGAAATGTTTTTTTCCCCTTTTAATAGGAGAATTGAGGCCATTGATATTAATGGAAAATAATCTTATTTCATTGTTAGGTAAGGTTTTTTTCTGATGTAGGTTAATTTGCTGGTTCTCTTATTTTCTCCTTTCTCGCCTCTGCTTTAGATCTTGTTGTTGGACCGTCTCTGCCATATTCTTCCGTTGATTTAAATCCAGTTTCCTTGTCTGAGAGAATGTCTTCAGGGCTAAGTTCATCCAGACTAGGTTTATCTTTTGATTCTTGTTCCCTAATACATTCCTCATCCACCTTTTGATGACTTGGTCATAGAAGTCCCTTGCTCCTATCAGTTATTTTGTATTTTTTATCGATCAGGGAGATGAGCATGACCTCAGGTATCAGTCATCTAAACGGTATCTTGTTTCTGTTAAGTTTAGTAGCTAGGGTTTGATAGGGCTTCCGCTTTTCTCGAACATAGGATTATTATCTCTTTTCCTTTATATGATACAGAGTTTTCCTTTGACATATTATAAATTTCATCTCTTATAGTACGCTTTATAAATCTGATATGTACTTCCCTGGGTAAGCGATTTCTTTTTGCATAGCTTGTGGATAATCTGTAAATTTCATCTATTTGCTGATACATTTCCTGTGAGGTTTTGTTAGTAATGGATGTGAGAATTTCTGACATAATCTGGGGCAGGTCCTCTTCATTTGATTCAGTAATATTCTGGAACCTCAAGAAGAATGCTGATTTTTGAAGTTTGAGGTTTATTATGGCCTCTTCCAGATTTTTATTAATATATTCTGTTCTACTTTCTGCATATTGTAGTCTGGTTTCCATTCTATCATTTAGTTCCTCAATTTTTAATTTTTTTTTTATCATTCTGTGTGAGGGTTCTATGCATCATTTCTATCTTCTCATCAAGATGCCCAACACGGTCGTCAATTTTCTTAATATCTTCCTTGATATCTTTCTTCATCGCACCCATGTTTCTCATCATTACTTCATAATTTCGATCTATTGATTGCTGCATTTTAATCATTAAAGTGGCTAAGGTGATAGGTGCAACTTGGTCTGATTGTACAACTGATGTTTTGTCAGTAGAAGAGTTTTCTGAGTTACACTGGATGACCGGGGTTGAGGGTTGAGGTGTTGCCTTCCTCCAAGCTTTAGTAATTGTATTTGTATTGGTAGATGACATTTTGAATATTTTACAAATAATTTCTAGTTTAGTCATGTATAATTAGCTATGGGGATTTCAAATTTGAATATCTGTCATAGTTCAAAGTAATTGCATTAAAATGATTAAAGTGATGAATGGTAAAAGTAACTTGCTAGAAGTTTTATATTATGAATATAAGAAAATAAAATAGAGTATAGTAACAGATATAGAGATATTAGTTTAGCTTGTACTCAAAAGGGTCAAAGTTGTTGATTTATATTAATCTTAGTAAGATAACTTATAATAAACTCTACAGTCCAAGTCTTAGGAGTCAAAATTGTCAATATACAATTCTATATCAATATCTCATAAGTATTATTAATGTCTTCAAGATTCTAAATATGAGTATTCAAGTATTCAAGTAAATTGGAGTAACTTAAGGACAGAATAATTAAGTAATTAATAAGTAGTAAAAGGTAACTTTCAATTAATTTATAATAATTAATTACAATTGATTAGCAAGTTTTAGTATTTGTATTAATAGATAAATCAACATATGAGCATATATGTATATAGGTCAATAAATAAATTATTAGTTTAGATATAAATCAGTAAGTAAATCTAGCTCAGTAGTTCAATTAATTCATAGGTTCAATAAATCTCTAATAGTAATGACAGTATAACACTATAGAATATTATCAATGGCAGTATAGCAATATAATGGCAGTATATCAGTATAGAATATTATCAAAAATCAATTAAAAGGTTATTCTCAATGTTGCAGCAAATCACATATGAAGTATTCAAAAATGATTGAAAGAGAGAGCGGCAAGGGACAGGATTATTCAGGAGTGGGAAGAAAAACAGTAAGAAGCAGATAGTATCTGGAAGATGTTTTCTTCCTTTTTCTTTTTCTTTCTCCTTGGGCTTATGCAATAGTGCTGAGTCACAGTTCAGTCTCTGTCAGTAAGGTTCAATAGGAAATCAAAGTTCAGAGTTTGTAGTTTTTTGTTTTTAACAACTGGAGCAACAATGCAAAGTCAATACAAAATCAAAAGGGGTCACTCGACAGAAGAAAAAATAATAAACTGAACTGAGTTGACTTGCTAATATGGTATCAAATTCTTCAACCAATTATTCTTTTTTCTGTATTTCTTGTTTGGTTGTTCTCGTTAGTTAACAGGGGGAGAGGAGGGAAGGAGGGGGGAATCTTTTATTATGTTGTAAAATGGGGAAGAAGGGGGGCACATTTTTGAGTATTTTTCAAGGACTTCTCTGGCACACTGCAACTGCTCATAGTGGATAGCTCCCAACTGAGTCTCCTAGGACTGGACTGGTTCTCCTCCCTGGGTCTGGAAATCACTGGAATCAGTGATTCTCATATTGAGACCTGAATGTTTGATTTTGCAGATCTTTTTGACTCTCCCCTCCCAGTCGCTCTGATTCAAATGAAGCTATAAAGAGTACCATTCACATTTGCTTAAAGATTGATGAGCAACTTGATAAGCTCATCAGGCTAGGAATCCTGGAACCTGTCGACTTCCCAAAATGGGCACAAACTTATCTATTTCATGTAAGGCATGTTTATTGCAGAATTTACAGCATTTACTGTAATGTTGTTTTACTATTTTGGTTATTATTGATGGAAGTATTTATAAAACATTTTGTATCAACTTTTTCTTAAATTGTAATTTATATTTTACTGATTTCTTCCAAAGGCTTTCTCATTATTAAACATCTATAATAGAAAATAGACTATTTGAGAGCTCCTTATATATTATAAGATGCTGAAATCTGAATTACAACAAAACCTTTGGACATGGTTTTTGACTTGACTGTTTCTATAGTTTTTCATTACAGGGTTGTTGTTGAACTTTTTGAAGCAGTTCATCAAAAGATTTCATTAGGCACCCACACATTGTACAATCTTTCTGCTGGTTCTCTGGGCATATGAAACACAATGACTCTTTATTATTTTTTATATCTCATCAAATGCACATCTTTGTAAAACAGATTGGGAAGCCTGGCATTAACCCTAAATCTAACCCTAACCCTAAAATTAACCCTAACCTCTTAAACACATTCTTTGGCTCAGTCTTTGTAAACAGCAATGGCTCACCCCTAATCGTACCTCAAATACTCACAATGACTTAACGCAAATAGATTTCACAGAAAATAGAATGTTGAAAAAGCACTACACCACATGAAATCTTCTCTATCAATTGAGCCTGATGGTCTATGCACATACTTATATAAAGCCCTACATAGCATTGGACCAGGCTACTTATGGGATTGCCTTCTACCACATGAGCCCCAGCAACCGGTCAGATCCTACAGAGTCGGCCTTTTCCAAATCCCATCAACTAGATAGTGTCATACGGGAAGAGCCTTCTGTTTGTGGGGTCTGGAATCAGCTCCCCCCCAGAGATTCGTACTGCCCCTACCCTCCTTGCCTTCTGTAAGAATTTGAAGACACAGTTGTGCTGTCAAGCCTGGGGACGCTAACCATCAACCCCTGCCTATGGATGAATGTATGTTGAATGGAAAGTATATTGGTGGATTGGAATGACTGTTTTTAAATTAAATTGGAGTTTTAGATTAGTTGTTTAGTTAGTATTGGATTTTAGAATTGTATTGTTTTTACATGTTGTAAGCTGTGCCGAGTCCTCAGAGAGGGGCAGGATACAAATCCAATTAAATAAATAAATAAATACATACATACAATACATACGTAAATACTTCCTAAAAAAGCTATCAACAGCCATAGCTGAACCACTAAGCATAATCTTTAAAAAATCATTCAGGGCCAGTTCACTACTAAAGCTATGGTCACTAGCAACAGTCATCTCCATCTTCATACAGACCAATCTCACTATGCTGCATCACATGCAAGGCCATGGAATCTATCTATTTTGTTTCAGAAAAAAATTATCTTGCAACTTGCAACTCCTTCACTGTGAAAACATATGGACTACCCATCTCGATTAGGGCAAATCAATAGATGCAATTTACATTGACTTCTGTAAAGCCTTCGAATCAGTAGTTCGTGACAAACTATTTCTAAAACTCAAATCCTACAGCACTGTAGGATTCCTCCATAGCTGCATAACTGCATTCCTATCAAACGGACAAGAAGTTGTCAAAATAGGGAGTGCCATATCTAATTCTGTTCTGGTTAAGAGTGGAGTATCCCAAGACAACGTACTTGGACCAACATTTTTCATACTCTATATACATGATCTTTGCAATCACATTACAAGAAACTGCATTCTCTTTGCTGACGATGTAAACTTTTCAATACCACTGATAACGCAGTCACTCTCCCCAAAGACCTTTTTTTTTCTTTTTTGTGGGGTGGGAATTTTTTTTTCTCCATACAAACTTTTTCAATACATATAACAATACCTTCATAATACAATAAAAACAGTATCAAGTTAGTGAGCCAATTATAATTGCCCCCCCACAAAAATTATTATTTCCCTATTAATTACTTCCAGTATTCATCAAATCCACCAACCTTGACCTCTAATTTTGTCATCTAGATCAGTGATTTTCAACCTTTTTTGAGCCGCGGCACACTTTTTACATTTACAAAATCCTGGGGCACACCACCAACCAAAATGACACAAAAAGACAGTAAATATTATTTATTTATTTATTTATTTATTCAATTTTTATGCCCCCTTCTCCTTAGACTCAGGGCGGCTTACAACATGTTAGCAATAGCATTTTTTAACAGAGCCAGTATATTGCCCCCACAATCTGGGTCCTCATTTTACCCACCTCGGAAGGATGGAAGGCTGAGTCAACCTGGAGCTGGGGATGAGATTTTAACTGCTGACCTTCAGATTTACAGTATTTCTACATGTATTTCTACATAGAACATACAATCCCATGTAACACCCCCTTATAAATACAGTCAATCATCAATCATCCCTCCTCAAATTTATACTACTGTCTCATTTCTGTCTCTCCCCCCGCCCCTTATATGTCTGTGTGTACTCAAACCATTTCCAAAACCAGGTGAGGGCTGGGGTTTTATTCTCTTTTATTCTTTTCAAAAACAGGTGAGGGCTGGGGTTTTTTTCTTATTATTTGGGTGCTTTTTACCATATGCTTCAAGAATCACCTCTCTCTCTCTTTTGTTTCTCCTCTCATTCTCTGCCTCAATCATTTTCTCATTTCTCCTCCCCTTTTTGTTCTTATTTCTCTCTCTCTCTCCTTTCCTCTTCCTATCTGTCTCTCTTGCTTTCTTTTTTTCTCTCTCTCTCTCTTTCTTGCTTTCTTTCAGTATCTCTTGCTATCTCTCTTTTTCTCTCTTGCTTTTCTTCTCTCGTGATTTTTCTTGTTCTTTCTCTCTCTCTGTTGCTCTCTCTCATTCTCTTATTTTCTCTCTCTCTCTTTTCTTTCTCTCTCTCTGTTGCTCTCTCTCATTCTCTTTTCTCTCTCTCTCTCTTTTCTTTCTCTCTCTCTTAGTCTCTCTCTCTCTTGTTCTCTCTTATTTTCTTTCTCTCTCTTGTTCTTTCTCTCTCTGTCATGCTTTCTCTCTCTTGTTCTTTCTCACTCTCTCTCTGTTGCTATTAGCACTCCGGATCGGGCAGGCAGAGACATCGACAAGAAGCCATGGGCGCGAGGGGGCTCCAGAGAAGGAAGGGTCGGGCGGGGGGGGGCTCCTGCAAGTGGAAGCCTCAGCCCTGGAGCCCCCTCGCGCCCATGGCTTCTCGTCGATGTCTCTGCCTGCCCGATCCGCGGGAGTGCTAATAGCGGCGGCGGGCAGGAGCCCCCCCTGCTATTCCCGCCGCCGCTATTAGCACTCCAGATCGGGCAGGCAGAGACATCGACGAAAAGCCATGGGCGCAAGGGGGCTCCAGGGCTGAGGCTTCCACTTGCAGGAGCCCCCCCCGCTATTCCCGCCGCCGTCGCTGCCATTAGCACTCCCACGGGCGAGGGGGCTCCAGGGCTGAGGCTTCCACTTGCAGGAGCCCCCCCTGCTATTCCCGCCGCCGTCGCCGCCATTAGCACTCCCACGGGCGAGGGGGCTCCAGGGATGAGGCTTCCACTTGCAGGAGCCCCCCCCGCTATTCCCGCCGCCGCCTCTATTACCACTCCCGATGCCACAAGTGAAAGCCTCAGCCGCTACTATTGCCATCCCGCCGAGTCCCAAGCTCACCTGCTGCAAAGAAGGAAGGCACGAAGAAGAAAGGCGCGAAAATGAAGGTGTGAAGAAGCAAGCCGGGACACTCAACTTCCGGTTTGGAAGCGGAACTTTGCGGCACACCTGACCTTGTCTCGCGGCACACTACTGTGCCGCGGCACAGCGGTTGGGAAACGCTGATCTAGATATCCAATTTTCTTCTAATTGAATTCAACCTTGATTTCCTTTAAACCTTATTAAATTAACCAATATCCTTTCACTAATTCAGGCATGCCATTGTACCTACTCCTCCTTCTTATGTATTTTCCGAAATCCTTACAAGAAAAAAAGACTTTATCCACTAAAAATAATAATAAAAAAATTATAGACCAAAAAACAAGGGAAAGAAAAAGAAAGAAAAAACCAAGAAAAAACCAAGCTCTATTACTATAACAATAAATAAATTTATCAATCTATTATTTTAAATCTTCAACATTTAAACATTTATCGTATTATAATCATATTTCATTCCATATAATAATCAATCATTTTTCAAATATTTATGACTTCATTATCATTAACTTTCCCTCTGATGACCCTTTTCTATTTCCATTTCTCTGTTGACCATTCTGTTCCAGCTGTTCAAAACTCTTTCCTTCTTCTCCCTTGGTTTCGCTACAATCCTGATTAAAACTTTCAATAGAAAAAATGGCGGCATTATTTTTGTTTTCTTCTTTTCACTCTTTAATGTTTTTAAGTATGTCTTTGAACAAATCTCTTATGTCTTCTATGTCTTGCAAAATTAATATGTCAAAAAGCTTTATCCAAATATCCAATTAAACTTTGTGTCATCCAAAAGCCAAAATTTTCCAAAACAGATTACGGTATATTCTTCTTTCCTTCAATCCCTTTGCAAGTTCAAATAGAGATCAAGTCCAAAGTGTTTTCTTTCTATTTAATTTTTCAGCTCCTCTTTATCACTTGTTGAAAAAGAAAACAATCTGCCCAGTTTTGTTGTGTCAAGGACAAATTCAGTGAATAACAAATCCAACCAAATATTTCCTCAACTTCACCAGCAGATTTCCTCGGTATACAGTCTCACAATTAGTTCCAATTCTTTGATTCTGGCCTCTGTAACAACTTTAAAATTTAAATTGCACTAGTTCCAAAAGTCCAATCTTAACTCCCAACTTCCACAAATGAAACAAATTATAAATACTAGGGTTTTTAAAGAAATTTGAAGTTCATTTTAATGCCAAATAAAGAATCCAATAATAATACAGCCGCAACTATTTCCACTTCCGCCCAACTTCCGAAACAGAATTTTTAAAAAAATCTGAATAAAGGTCCCCTCCGGCATAATTGCTCAATCTTTCCAGCAAATTTTTATTCTTCTCAGCCTCCAGCACAAAAACTTAGGCTTCTTCTCCTTCCAAATGATTTCCGATGCTTTGAATCTTGTCTTTTCAGCATGTAGTTGCTGCGGCTTTGGCGACAGAGGTCATTTTATGCACTGCCGGTCAAGGTCACAAATCTTCCTGTTGTGGGGTGGGTCAATCCCAAAATGGCAGGAGACCAAGATCCTCCTTTCACTCCCCCTTCAAGGAGGTTCCGGGCCAATCTGACAGGAATCGGCTCCCCCAAATAGTGGGGATTCGGCATCCCCCACAGGAGCACAGGAGAAGCTGTCTTGCCATAGCGCTGACCACGCCTCTCTCCCTGCTATTCTCCAAAGAGACCTTGATTTTGTGTTTGAATGGTCAAACATCTGGCAACTCCAAATCTCAACCAATAAATGCTCTGTCTTACTCATTGGCAAAAAGAATCATAACACCAAACCAGAATACAAGCTGAATAAACAAGATCTTACAGACAACCCTCACTCTGTAAAAGACCTTGAAATACTCATATCAAATGACCTAAGTGCCAAAGTCCACTGTAACAAAATCACCCAAAAGGCTTCAAGAGTTGTTAACCTAATCCTACATAGCTTCTGCTCCAGTAATCTCACACTACTAACCAGAGTATATAAAACTTTTGCCAGACTAGAGACTTCCGGGGTGGGGCCAAGCTGAAGCGATGTGTAAGCTAGTAGCTCCTGATTTACAATCGAGATTTTTCACCGAAAAACCATATATTTGGAGATAATTCTTCCCGGAGAGGAGAGTTAGAGTAAGGGGAAGTGTCCGACAGTGGGTGGGGTGCAACCCCCCACTGCGAGTGGCGAAACCCCCGTGTTTGGGCAGGAAAAAAGTTGGAGTTTTAACTCCGGCCCATTTTGGCGCACTGAGCTGACATCAGGGAAGCAAAAGGAGGAGCAGCGGTAACAGCGGTCCTTATTAAACTACTATAATATACTTACCCGTGAGAAAATCAAAGGGGAAAAGAGGTTAGAAGAAAAAAAATAGGCAGTCTCCCTATTTTGAACTGTCGGCGATCAAAGAGAGAGGAGCATTCCGAAGTCCAGAGAGGTAAAAGGAAGTTGTTGATGGTGGGCGGAAGTGACTGGTGGTCGAAGGAAGGTTGGTGAAGATGGATCCTACGGAGGAAATAGCAGAGGCCGATTCTTTCGCATGGTGATTGGAGAACAGCTGGGCAGTCAGTTTGGGGATCGAGGACGTGAGGATGACTAAGATTGAAGACCGAGACAGGAAATTGGAGATTGGAGAGCGGAGACCAAGATCAAGACCAGAAGTTGGAGGAAAGATCAAGTGAAACGAGGAGTGAGGAGAGTGAGGAGAAAGTGAGAACCAGCAAGGAAAGAACCGAGACCCCGGATACATCGGTTGAGTTTCCTGAGCCTCTTGAGTTTCCTGAGTTGCCCTTGTGAGACAGGGAGACGTGTGAGATCCGGAATTAGTGGAGATTGTGAAAGCTTGAAGGTTTGGCTTGATTTGGTAAAGTGAGAAAGTTTGGGAGAGGAAGTGTAAACTTGTATGTACGTGATTGAAAGACGGGAGACACCATTCTTTTTCTACAGGAAAGAACATTAGAGACTGAAATTGACACTTATAATAATTCCTATCAAACGGCTCACATATTCTCTTATGTCATAGATTTAATTATGGTTTGTTCAATATCTTAAATTACTGAGTGTGGACTAAAGCACAATGACTGGACTGATAGATCATAAATAGCTCAACATCTATAACTCTAATCTTTGTCACAAGTAGAGTAGAGTAAAGAATAGAAAAGAAAAGGATCTTGAAGTTCTTCTAGTCCATCCTCCTTTCAGATAAGTAACTTGTCTAGATCATGCTATGACTAAAGTGAAAAACCATTATGATTTGGTGCAATATGCACACTAATTGACCTGTTCAATTTGTATCATAATAATGTTAAAAATAATCAAAGCGATCCTACACTTACCCAATTGAGAAACTGAGTAAATTTGGTTATTATAATGTACTGTAGCTAAGGGTTTATATAAAGCATTAATTTAGACCTTTGTGATGCAATGACAAATGGAATGAATAAAAGTGACCTATAAAGTGGGCAGAAAGGTCAGTTTGTCCATAATTATATTCTTTAATTCCTTATAAAATGTGATAGAATGTAGGTTTGTGGTGTGTGTGTGTTTGTGTATAAAACATATTGTAAGGCAATGTTGTTTGACAAAAGAGATAAAGTCATCCTGAAACAAATTTAAGGATTGGGTTTATTTATTTATTTGGTCAGCTTTCTGTGCCTCCTTCTCCGCTGACTCAGGGTTGTTGCATATATAGATAAATATAGGTTTTTTGAGACGAAGTAAACAATAAAGTATGGATATTTGCTATTGCATTCTTCTTTACTTCTCAGTGTAATCTATATCCTTCAGATTCTCTGATATCTCTCTTCCAAATAGTCTTGATATTGCTTACCTTCAAAGCTCGGAAAACATGAGTCAAAGATTCATTCTCAATCACAAACAGCATTTGTATCTTTGGACAAATCATTCTGTCACCTTAACTGAGTTCATTGCTATTATGAAATCATATGAAACATGACTTCTCCAGCTTATGCACTGATATACCGATTAAAGTATTTATAAACTTATTAATGTAGATTGTTCTGAGTTCGGGTTTTGCCCTGTGTAATGTTTTGCATGTCTATGCGACGTTTCGGTGAAATCACATTCACCATCATCAGGCTGGAGTTCCAATCTTTGTGTTTTTGCAAATGAATATTAGCAACTGACATTTCTTCTTAGCATGTAGTGTGGGGGTGGAGATTTGCTTTGAATGTAGCAAATAGATTGGGTGACTATGCTTCCGTGATCTGATTGGTTGGTGTAATCATGGTTATAGAAGGAATGGCATGAAGATTATGAAGTGTTTTGTTTAAGTCTGATTTCCAAATATAAAATTCTAAAATCATAATAATTAAAGGATTGACATATTGATTATAATGAGGTGTTTATTTTGTTTAAGGCTGGTTTCCAAATCTCTGGCAGGCGCGAGGTATCATCCCTTTTATTTAAACAAAAAGATCTTTTTTCAATTTCAATAGCTTCTAGAGAGATTCTTTTATATAAATTCTCTGTTTTGTGGAGTAATTTAGTTTTTTCAAAGTCAATTTCGTGCCCTGTTTTTTTAATGTGCTGGACAAGGGAGGAGGTCTTCTCCTGTTTCTTGACTGCATTCATATGTTCTGCCATGCGCTGGCTCACTCTTCGGTTAGTTTGTCCAATGTATGTGGCTGCACATGTTTTGCAAGGGATTTCATAGATACCTTGGTATTCTAATTGGATTTTATCTTTGGGGCTCCTTAGGATATTAGATATTTTTTGGTTAGTGCAAAATGAGGTTTTGATGTTATGTTTTTGTAGAATTTTACTAATTTTATCCGTGGTGCCTTTGATGTAAGGAAGGATGGTGGTGCCATTGTCCTGTTCTTGATCTTGTTTTTTGGGGGGTGTCTCTTTATTGATTAGGTTTGTTATTGTTTTCTCTTTGAATCCATTAGAAATTAGTACATCTTTGTACTTAGATGTACTAATTTCTAATGGATTCAAAGAGAAAACAATAACAAACCTAATCAATAAAGAGACACCCCCCAAAAAACAAGATCAAGAACAGGACAATGGCACCACCATCCTTCCTTACATCAAAGGCACCACGGATAAAATTAGTAAAATTCTACAAAAACATAACATCAAAACCTCATTTTGCACTAACCAAAAAATATCTAATATCCTAAGGAGCCCCAAAGATAAAATCCAATTAGAATACCAAGGTATCTATGAAATCCCTTGCAAAACATGTGCAGCCACATACATTGGACAAACTAACCGAAGAGTGAGCCAGCGCATGGCAGAACATATGAATGCAGTCAAGAAACAGGAGAAGACCTCCTCCCTTGTCCAGCACATTAAAAAAACAGGGCACGAAATTGACTTTGAAAAAACTAAATTACTCCACAAAACAGAGAATTTATATAAAAGAATCTCTCTAGAAGCTATTGAAATTGAAAAAAGATCTTTTTGTTTAAATAAAAGGGATGATACCTCGCGCCTGCCAGAGATTTGGAAACCAGCCTTAAACAAAATAAACACCTCATTATAATCAATATGTCAATCCTTTAATTATTATGATTTTAGAATTTTATATTTGGAAATCAGACTTAAACAAAACACTTCATAATCTTCATGCCATTCCTTCTATAACCATGATTACACCAACCAATCAGATCACGGAAGCATAGTCACCCAATCTATTTGCTACATTCAAAGCAAATCTCCACCCCCACACTACATGCTAAGAAGAAATGTCAGTTGCTAATATTCATTTGCAAAAACACAAAGATTGGAACTCCAGCCTGATGATGGTGAATGTGATTTCACCGAAACGTCGCATAGACATGCAAAACATTACACAGGGCAAAACCCGAACTCAGAACAATCTACATACATATACCCGTGAAAATTTACGAAAACTTATTAATGCATATATGTCTAAAGAACACAGTATCAAAGCCTTTTCTTTGTCAAGAAAATATGAGCACACATTTGCATCTGCATTAAACTATAAGCAACAGATGGCTCAGGGGACAAATGAAATTTGCTTTCCCCCCTCCCCTGAAAAAGTGACTGTCTATTTCCTCTGGAACATGTAAGCTACCAGCATATGGTAATAATGAAAGCTCCTGGGTTTAGGCATTGTCCTTTGGGTTATGTTTTCAATTTTTACTTCTATGAAGGGTTTATCTTCTATATTAACAGCAACTGGAAAACTGAGTAATGTATGTTGAATTATCCAAGTATAGTTACAACTTAACATTTCTTGATTGGTAAAAGGAAAAACAGGAATATATGATACAGCCCAGTCAAAAGTTAACTTATCATTTAAAAAATGAGTTGTAGCCATTTTGAGATATGATTATTAATTTTGTATTTTAGTAGAATGGAATAATTAAAGGTTTTTTTACTTATTTTTCTAAATATTAGTTTGTTTCATCAATATTTGCATATTTTATTTTGTTTGAATATTTGATTATATGTTCTCGGTATTTATATATATACCGAGAACATATGATCAAATATTCAAACAAAATAAAATATGCAAATATTAATGAAACAAGCTAATATTTAGAGAAAGAAGTAAAAAAACCCTTCAATTATTCCATTCCACTAATATATATATATTATATATATATGATTCAACACAAAAATATGTAACCCTTCCCTGGTGCAGAGCTGAAGGGATTGGATACTGTAGCCTAGAAGATAATTCTCTGCCTTTCAAGGCAAAGGTTGCAGGTTCAAGTCCCAGTGGGTATGGCTAGCTGATGAGGCCAAAATAAGGCCGAAATAGATCTATCCTAGTCTCCCTTAATTTTCAAATTCAGCAAAAAAACATGTGACATATATATATGACGGTCTTGGTATATTCGGATTTCTTCCCATGTAGGATTTAGAGCTTTCTGGCGACGTTTCGACAAGATCCCACTCGTCATCTTCAGGCTGGTGCTTCTGTCCTTGTTCTAGGGTGAAGACAGGGAGATCTGAGCTGCCTTCCCTCTATAAATACTGGTGGGTGGGTGTGATTTGATGTCTCAGCAGCTGTCTGCTGTGTTGAAACTTCCTGGTGAGTCAGTGGGGTAACACCTAGGGTTGTTAATGTAACTGAGATATGCTGATTAGTTAATGTTTGTGGATTGGGGGTGATATCCTGAGTAGTTGGAGCTTGCAGGCTACTTAGTTGTTGAGTCTGGTTTCAGTTTATATGGCTGGGATTCGTTTGTCAATGAGGGCTGGTTTCCAGATGTCTGGTAGGCGGGAGGTATGATACCTGATTGGTTCCAGGATGAGGTTTGTAAGGTGAAATGTTTGTAAGACGAAACAATGTTTCCCATAGGAATCAATGGAAAAGTGATTAATGCATGCAAGCCCAAAACTCATCCCTTTTGCCAGCCGAAGCGCCCGTTTTTGCGCTGCTGGGATTCCCCTGAGGCCCCCCTCCATGGGAAACCCCACCTCCGGACTTCCGTGTTTTTCTGATGCTGCAGGGGAATCCCAGCAGCACAAAAATGAGTGCTTTACTGGCAACGGAAGTCCAGAGGTGGGGTTTCCCATCAAGGGGAGCCTCAGTGAAATTGCAGCATCGCAAAAACATGGAAGTCCTCAAAACCCCACCTCCAGACTTCTGTGTTTTTGTGATGCTGCGATTTCGCTGAGGCTCCCCTCATTGGGAAACCCCACCTCAAACTTCCGTTGCCAGTGAAGTGCCCGTTTTTGCGCTGCTGGGATTCCCCTGTAGCATCACAAAAACACGGAAGTCTGGAGGTGGTGTTTCCCATGGAGGGGAGCCTCAGGGGAATCCCAGCAGCACAAAAATGGGCGCTTCGCTGGCAACAGAAGTCTGGAGGCGGGGCATCCCAGTGGCAGTGGCTTGGGTTTGTATAGTGAAAATAGTTTGGAAGAAGAGGCAAAAAAATCTTAACCCCCGGGTTTGTATCTCAAAAAGTTTGTATGACAAGGGGTTTGTAAGATGAGGTATCACTGTATACTATTTAATTCTATGTATATATGCCATATGTGTACATACATATTGTTGTGGTTCAGCCTGAGGCTGCTCAGGGACCAGCTGTGTCTCTGCTGGCTCCATGCCCGGAGGAGGAGGACAGCGAAGAGGAGGGGGCTGAGCAGTCAGATGGGGGAGGGGAAAGTCAGGAATGGGACAAAGGAGAACAGCATGAGAGCCCGGGGGGGGGGCTCTCCCCAGCCAGTAGCTTGGAGTCATTAGGGGATGAAGCACAAGCCATCATTGACTTGCGACAGAGACGTTCAGATCAAAGAAAGGAGAAATTAAAGAAGTATTATCAGCACTGAATTAGGAACAGCTGGGCTTGGTGTGGTCCTCCTTAGCAGGGTTTAAAAGGCAGGCAAGCCCTTGAAGCCATGTGGAGTGTTATCAGTTGGAGTTACGGTGACCTGCTTTGTTCTCGGCGTCTCTGTTCCTGGCTTGTGGCCCAGCAATTTGGAAGACCTGTGGGAGGTGTAGGTCTGCTATCTGCAGCCTCATCTTGGCAGCAAGAATCCTGTATTGCTGCATGGACTTTTGCCTTTGTGGATATATTTGAAGATACAGCGTTTTCCTGTTTGTAAGGACATTTTCTGTTACCTGTGTTTTTCTTGAATTTTATAAACTGCCTTTGCCTTTTACCGGTGTGTCTGGCTTCTCTTTTTGGGTTGGTCTTGGCTTTTGGAGTCACATATTACACACAGCCACACAAAAATATACTGTACATTATATACTATATAAACTGTATGTGTACATACCAAGAGAGAGAGAGAGAGAGTGAGAGAGAGAGAGAGCTCTTGTAAAATTATATACATTCAGTCTTCGGAGAGGGGTGGCATACAAATCCAAAAAATAAATAAATAAATAAATAAATAAACAAACAAACAAACAAACCAACCTCACTTACTGTAATAGGAAAAACAAACCCAGAGTCCACTTTCTGCCACACTGTTAACCATAACTAGAACATTACACGTCTTCAGATGTACCGCTTTTTCCCTAGCTTGCATATCACTGTTAGAGCTCAGAAATGTCATGGATTGAGTAAAATGTGGTGATTCTCACTTAACAACGCTTTTGCTTAACAACAAATTTTGAGCTCAATTGTGGTCATAGGTCTCTGTCCGTCTGTCTGTCTGTCTGTCTGTCTGTCTTTCTCTTTCTTTCTTTCTTTCTTTCTTTCTTTCTTTCTTTCTTTCTTTCTCTTCCTTCCTTCCCTGTCTGTCTGTCCCCCCCTCCCCTCCCTGGGTAAATTACACAGTCAATACTGTACTGGTTTTTTATTTAAGGTTACAAAGCAAATGAAGAATCATTTTGAGTATTCTCTAAAATTTCTTCAGTGGGATCCATAGCTTATCTGATAAACGTTTTTCACCTGGCAAAACTTTTAGTGTTGACATTAGGCACAGCCAGACAGATGTCTTAAAAGACAAATGACCTGTCAAAAAAGTATGTTTTTAAAAAAATATAATATCTTGGTTGTTGAATTTAATTCAGCCTTGGCGCAGGGCAGTCCCAGAAGTTGGGTGGCTGGCGAGGATCACACACTCCCATCTTCGTGTCTGCTGGGGTTAAAGGAAAGTTTAGGGACCCCTGTCCCGTCGAGAAATGCTTCGGCAGTGACATTCTGAGGGTTTTTGCTTCCCCACTCTGAAAACTCTGCTCCCCGGAGACCACTTTGGGACATCGCTTCGGCAGCACCTGCCTTTCCTGTAGCAGGGAGAGGCGGCACCTTCCTGAAGTGCTCAGTTAAGCGGCTGGGGGAAGGGCTGGGCAGTTGCCGCCTCTCTCCACTGCAGGAAAGGCAGGCGCACCTGAAGCGATGTCCCAAAGCGATCTCCGGGAAGTGGCTGAGGGAAGGCGGGGCAGTTGCCACCTCTCCCGAGCTGAAGGAAAGGCAAATGACTGCCTTTCCTTCAGCCAGGAGAGGCGGCAACTGCCCCGTGCCTCCCACAGCCACTTCTCCATGCGCTTCGGGTGTGCCTGCCTTTCCTGCAGTGGAGAGAGGTGGCAACTGCCCAGCCCTTCCCCCAGCTGCTTAACCGAGTGCTTCGGGAAAGTGCCACCTCTCCTGGCTGAAAGAAAGGCAGGCGCTCCCGAAGCGATGTCCCAAAGCACTCTCGGGAAAGCGGCTGAGGGAAGGCGGGGCAGTTGCTGCCTCTCCCCACTGAAGGAAAGGCAGACACCTGCCTTTCCTTCAGCGGGGAGAGGCAGCAACTGCCCTGCGCCTCCCGCATCCGCTTCCCTGCACGCTTCGGGAGTGCCTGCCATTCCTGCAGCGGGGAGAGGCGGCACCTGCTCCTTGCCTCCTGCAGCCGCTTCCCCAAGTGCGCTTTGGGAGCACCTGCCTTTCAGGAGCTGTAACGGCCCAGCCCCTACACAGCTCGCTCGCCCAAGCCGCCAATTCTTTCCAGACTTCCGCGGCCGCCCTCTGCTCTAAACTGGAGTCCCTGACGGCGCTCGGGCCATCGCAGTGCCCAAGCGCCGTCAGTGACTCAAGTATAAGTCGAGGGCTTACACTCGAGTATATATGGTATTTATCCTAACTCACCTCACATTTGGCAGACTGGTGATATGCCTGCAAATTTAACAATATCTCTTCCAAAAAGTACTTGTTTATTATAAAATTCACTTATATGTAAAAAAAGGAAAAAACTTTATTCTAGGTATGTATCAATAAAAAAGCTACCTACAGAAAAAGTAGGTTTGTGTCTGGGTTCTCCAACAGTTAAGTCCAAATTTTAACTTGGTTCCGGAAGGTATTTTCGTGTTCTGACAAAGATACAGGTTGGATACAGTTAATAAGGCTGAGATATTCTTCAGACAAAATTTTGTACAGACAGGACGATGTGAGAGATAAAATAAAGGGAACAGAAACAGCCCAACCACCACCAGCAGAGGGAGGATTATTGGAACTGACTGAAGAACATTTATTGGGTATACTATAATTACCACTTGAAAATATTGCAATTGCGGAAGAATTTGAAAAACAACTAGCAGCTAAACAAAAGAGAGAAAGAGTTATGATGAGATCAGCAACAGAAAGGAAAAATTAATGAATAAGGATCAACAGATTAAATGAATCTCTTTGAATATTAATGGACTTAACACATCAAATAAGAGAAATAAAATATTTACAAAACTCAAAAAATTAAATATGGACATAATTTGCTTGCAAGAAGTACATATTAAAAATCAACATTAAAAGTTTTTGGAAAATAAATCTCTAGGAAACTTGAATATTTCATTAATTGATCAGAGTAAAAGAGGAGTGGCAATGTATGTTAAGAAGAATATAGAATCTAAAGATATATATTCCGATCAAGAAGGAAGAATTTTAATGATTGAAATAAAGATGAATAATCAAAATATATTATTGGTTGCGATTTACACACCAAATGATAAAGAAATATTCTACACAAGATTACATTGAAAGACTAATGAATTCAAGTATGAAAATATTTGTATACTAGAAGACTTTAATGCAATATCAAATATTGGATTGGACCATAAGACTAAGAAACAAAATAAAACAAAAAGAAAAATACTTCCTAAAGCCTTTTTCAATATGGTAGAGGAATGGAACCTGATTGATCTCTGGAGAGATAGACATAAGAGAGAATAACAATACACTTTTTTCCCCGGCTAGACACAGATCTTGGTCTAGAATTGATATGATATGAACTACGTTAGAATTAACAAAACAGATAGAAAAAGTGGATATTGAAATGAATGTGTGGGCAGATCATAATCCTATCAGTATGCAATGGAAAGGTAAAAGAAAAAGACCAAAATTGATTTTAAAGAGAGAAATTTTACCAGAAAAAGACTTTCAACTATTTATAAAGAAAAAGATGGCATTTTTCTTTCAAGAGAATAAAACAGGAGACACAACCTTACAAATTCTTTGGGACATGGCTAAAGCCTATTTTAGAGGTTTAGTTTAAACTTATACAAGCAATCGAAATAGACAAATTTTTGGATATAAAAATGATCTTGAAAAGAGACATAGAGAACTGGAACAGTCTTTACAATCAGATCCACAAAATATAGAAATTCAGGAAACTTTGGACTTGACGAAGCACAAATTAAATTTGATGGAAAATGAGGAAATAGCTAAAAACATTAAAAAACAAGGCAATTTTTTTTTGAACAGGCGAATAAACCAGGGAGATGGTTGGCTTATAAGGTAAGGAAAGATAGAGGGGAAAAATTGATAAAATACTTAGAGGATGAAGAAGGAGAATTGAAATATAAAGAAGATGAAAGAAAGGAAATAATATGGGAATTCTACCAAAAATTATATAAACAAGATGTTATTGAGGATGAGAAAATTTGTCAATACTTAGAAAAGGCAAATTTACCTAAAATTTCAGAAACTATTAGGGAGACATTGGATGCTAAGATAACAATGATGGAATTGTTGGAAGCTATTAAGAAACAAAAGAATGGTAAAGCCCCAGGACCTGATGGATTACTAGTATTTGAAGAAGTATTTGCACCTATCTTTTTGAATTTGATAAATGAAATATTTATACAAGCTACAATTCCGGATACTTGGACAGAAACGTACATATCTCTGATACGGAATGAAGGGACAAAAGTAAAGAACTATAGGCCAATATCTTTGTTAAATGTTGACTATAAGATTTTTGCATCAATTATTGCAAATAGACTTAAAAGGTACTTAAATAAATTTATACATTCAGATCAGAATGGATTTTTACCTAAAAGACAAATTAAGGACAATATGCATATAATTTAAAATACTTTAGAATACTATGAACAGCACCCTGAAAAACAGATGGCACTAATATTTCTGCATGCACAAAAGGCTTTTGACAATTTAAACTGGCAATTTCTAAATAGGCCATTACAGTATATGAATTTTGGAGCGAGGTTCTTACATGCTATAGAAACAATTTATAATAAGCAGTCAGTGAGAATAATTGTGAATGGAAGTATGACCAATAATGTAAAAATCACCAAAAGTACAAGACAAGGCTGTCCATTATCACCATTGTTATTTATTTTGACGTTAGAAGTACTGACTAGAGCTATAAGAGCAGTAAAGAGATTTTGGGCCTCAAAATTCAAGATGAACAATATAAAATGCAAGGATCTGCGGATGATTTAGTTTTCATTTTGGAAGAACCACTTACTTCAGGCCCAAAACTCCTAACTCAAATTGAGAATTATGGAGAAGTAGCAGGATTTAAAATCAATGAAGAGAAGACAAATTTGATTGTAAAAAATATGATAGAAAACAAAAAAATTGATTTAAAGACACTTTTAAACAAACAGATAGTGAAGAGGATAAAATACTTGGGAATTCAGTTAACAGCAAGATGTTCGACATTAATGGAAGAAAACTATATTAAATTGAAGAAACAAATTGAAACTGATTTGCAAAAGTGGAAGAAACTTGCATTTGTCATTGATGGGCAGGATTGCACTAATTAAGATGCATATTTTACCATGATTGCTTTTCTTATTTTCAAGTATACCAATTAAATAGTGCTGGGTGAACCGAACTTGCACAGTTTGGGTTCAGCACGGATTTTGCGGTGTTCGGCATGCCGAACCCAAACTTACCCGAAAGTCCGTGCAAAAGTTTAGAGTTCAGCACGAACTCTGTGACACACCAACCAACAGCGTTCTTCTTAGCTCAAGCCATGCGGTCTCCGGACATAAAATGCAAGAAAATACTGTGATTGGCCATGTGTCCTGCTGGCCAGTGATTGGCCAGCCAGATGCATGGCTTAGATTGGTCCAGAGGGGTACCTGACCTGCCTCTATAAAAGGCAGGATCATGCAGTCCATCTCCATTGAAAGAGATAGTAGTTAGTTAGGGACACTCCTGTTGCTGCTGCTGAGAGGGAGAGTAGGTGGGGGAGATTTCAAAGAGCAATCTGCCTGCATCTGATTGCTGCTTCACTGAAATTGATATTTCTAAACTGTGACATTGTCTTCATCCAAGGTAAAGAAAGAAGAAAAGTTGTGTGGGCAGTGGGGTATACCAGCCTAGCAATCCAGCCAGGGCAGAAGAAGATAAAGGCAGGGGGGGTGGGGGGGGGCAGTTCCTCTCTCCTCCTGTTCCAGTTCTAAAGTGTTTTAATTTGATTTTGTGGGAAAAGCCAGCCAGGACCCAAGGGAAAAAAATTCCTTAGCAAGACTGCAGTTCCTGTCTTCAACATTTCCAGTGTTTTCCAGTGCCTGCATTCTCCTGGGTGCTCCGTCTGACACCCAGGAACAAAGACATTTAAGGTTCCTGATCCTGACCAAGACTGCAGTTCCTGTCTACACTTCCACTGAAAGGGGAACCTAACTTGCTCCAAGAGCAGATGTTCTCACACCTAATTTCTCTAATCTTCCTTCTTATCTTGCTAATCTTCCTTAATCACTCTGTCGTGCTGTTGTTTGCTTCAGGCAATGAAAATTCCCCCTTTGATCCTGTCCGGAGTGGTGAAAGCTTTGTTTATTGTGAGATGTTTTATTTGAGCCCCAGGAATGCAGATTAGTGTCCTCCTGTCCTGGTTTTATAGAATCAAGGGGTTTTTTTTATGCTAGAGGTCCAGATTTTTAATACAATCCTATTCTAACATAATTTGCTATGCTGCAACAGCATAGTTAGGGTACGTGCAGAAGTATGTGATTCTCAGTCAACCACAGGGCCGCTTTCTTTCTCTGCATTTCCTTTTTCTATCTAATCTAAAGCCTCTAGTGGTCTCTCTCAATTTAACTTGGGGTCAAACACGGGGCAGCTATTCTGGGAGTTGAAGTCCTTTCAAATAATTAAAGGGGGATGGTCAGTCTTGCATTGCTGCTACTGAGTCTGACCTCTGGGTCAACGATAGACTTGTCCTATGTTCAGATTGGTTTGGAAAAGTTACTGTAGAAGGGATACACCAGGGCTTTCCATTAATTTTAAGGAGGCCTGCCAATCTTGCACTGCTGATACTGACCTCTGGAACTTGTACTTTTGGGTCCACCATAGGGTCACTTTCTTTCAATTACTTTCTCTGCATTTCCTTTTTCTATATATAAAAAAGCCACTATAGCTCTCTGTAAATTTATTTTTGGGTAAAACAAGGGCCAATTCCTATCTCTGCACCTCCTTCTTCTATCCAATCTGAAGCCTCTAGTGCTCTCTATAAATTTATTTTTGGGTCAAACACGGGTACGCTATTCTGGGAGTTGAAGTCCATTCATCAAGCAGTAGCACCTTGTTTTGAGTTCTGGGATATTGGTAGATTTCTCAGCGATAGACTTGTCCAATGTGCAGATTGAAAAAGGAAAAAGTTCATTTAGAAGTGATCAATCGAGCCATTCCAGTAATTAAAAAGTGCTATGGCAAACACGTTGCAAGCCGCCCTGACTCTAAGGAGAATTGCGGCATAAAAATCAAATAAATAAATAAATAAATAAATAAATAAATGGGTGGATGGTCAGTTTTGTCTTGCTGCTGACCTCTGGCAATTGTACTTTTGGATCCACCACAGGGCCACTTTCTTTCAATTACTTTCTCTGCATTTCCTTTTTCTATATTAAAAAAAGCCTCTAGAGCTGTTTGTAATTTTATTTTTGGGTAAAACAAGGGCCAATTCCTATCTCTGCACCTCCTTCTTCTATCCAATCTGAAGCCTCTAGTGCTCTCCCTAAATTTATTTTTTGGTCAAAAACGGGTACGCTATTCTGGGAGTTGAAGTCCATTCATCAAGCAGTAGCATCTTGCTTTGAGTTCTGGGATATTGGTAGATTTCTCAGTGATAGACTTATCCAACGTGCAGATTGAGTGGAAAAAGTTCACTTAGAAGTGATCAATCGAGCCATTCCAGTAATTAAAAAGTGCTATGGCAAACATGTTGTAAGCTGCCCTGACTCTAAGGAGAATTGCAGCATAAAAATCAAATAAATAAATAAATAAATGGGGGGTGGACGGTCAGTTTTGTCTCTCTGCTGACCTCTGGCAATTGTACTTTTGGATCCACCACAGGGCCACTTTCTTTCAATTTCTTTCTCTGCATTTCCTTTTCGTATCTTAAAAAAAGCCACTAGAGCTGTCTGTCAATTTATTTTTGGGTAAAACAAGGGCCAATTCCTTTCTCTACATTTCCTTTTTCTATCCAATCTGAAGCCTCTAGTGCTCTCTGTAATTTTGAGTCAAACACGGGGCCACTTCCAGTATCTGTGATTTTAATATTTTTTTTTTGCCTAATACAAGGGCTCTACTGCTGTCTGGACATTTAATTTTTACAGGGCATTTATTTTTCAAATTCTACGTCCATCAGAACGCCATACCTTCTTCTGTTCCTTGGGCCAGTGTCACTGCAGGGCTTCAACCATGAAGAAAGCTGCGAAAAAGGGACGTAGCCATGCTGCTGCTGCTGGTGGTGGTGATGGAGCTGGTGCTGCAGGGGCAGGGAGAGGGCATGTAACATCTGTGCCTCATACCCCTTCCTCTAGTGCAAGCAGGCACCTGGGTTTGATGCAAGAAGAAGTTGGTGATAATATGGCATGCAGCACTACCTTTTCCATGGTATTGCCTTCTACACGCTCCACCTCATCTGCGTGTTCAGTGCCCTCGTCATCACTCCCCTCCAAAGCAGCAAGGCCATCTCAACCAGAAGCAGCGGAGTCTTTAATGCTGTTCGATGACACTTGTAACTGGAATGCCATGCGCCGTTCACATGCCCTATCCACAGTTGCAGGAGATGAGCATGCCAGCCTTTTTGTAAATTGTACCCTTTTAATTTTAAAATCCTTTCATTACTGAGAGTAATCAAATCTTTAATCCAGAGTAAAGTCACCGAATGATAATAAATTTCTAAATCAGGTAACCCAAAACCCTTTTGAGTGTATCTTGCATGTTCTTGTACTTCATTCTTGGCTTTTTCTCTGGTCATATAAATTTGAATAATGCTTTATTAATTTCGTTTAAAAAAATTGTCTAATTTAACTGGAGCTGTTTGAAATAGGTAGTCATCTTGTCAAATGTAAGATTTTATGGTTGCAATCCTGCCTAGTAATGACACCTGAATTTTATTCCACTTTTCTAGCTCGTTTGGTTTTGTGAAGCAGTTTTGTATAATTATCTCCTTTTATTGAGGTGTATTTTGCTGTAAGCCATAGACCTAAATATTTAATTTTCTTTGTTACTTGAAGACCTGATTTTTCAGTTAGTTCCCTAATCTGAATTTGAGTGCAGTTTTTGGCTAGAATTTTTGTTTTGCCTTTATTAATTTTAAGTCTGACAACTTACCCAAATTTCTCTCAGTTTGTTTTGTTTGGTGTAATTTGTGTATACTCTGTAAACTTCATCCAGGCTGCTTACTTCCTATTTATCTTTCTGTGGAGTACTTGCAATTATCTCTGATATTATTTCTCCTAACTTCCCTTCCTTCCTTTCTTTCTGTTATATTCTGAAAATGAAGAAAAAATGCCGTTCAATCAGTTTCCAAATTTAATTGTTGAATGAATGAAATGGAAGTTTTTAAAGTAGATTTTTAAGGATTGTTTTTATATATATTAATTGGATTGGTTTTATTGCTGTTTCTTTATATATGTTGTGAGCCACCCTGAGTCCTCTGAGAGGGGCGGCATACAAATCCAATTAAATAAATAAATAAATAAAATAATTTTGATTCTTCCAATTCACGATTTTGTATTATTACTTTTTGTTCCACTGCTTCTACATCCTTCTCTATCTGCTCTGTTCTTTTTTCTACCAATGATATCCCTTTTTCATTTTTTTCTAATAGTTGTTGCAAATTGCCAATTCTATTGTCCACTTTTGTATGTCTTCTCTCATGTTTTCATAATTTCGATCCATTTTTTCTTGCATCTTTAACATTGTTTCCTGAATTGCTAGTAAAGTCATCTGCATTTTTGGAGTTTGACTGCTGGTTTTTTCAGTCATCAGCATGTTCTCAATTGATCTTTGGGTTAATGGAGAGAGAGGTTGTTAGTATCGACTTTTTGAATGGTTGTCTTTGTGGACATCTTATACAACTTCAGCATATCATTCAATTTTACCCATTCAACAAAATTCCTGTCCTTATATCCACGACGTCCAATCCTCTTAAGGTGAATTTAATTTAAATTTAGTCTAATCTTCTTTCAAAAAATAACTTACAGTTATAATATAATATAATATAATATAATATAATATAATATAATATAATATAATATAATCCTGTATAATAGTATGGCAATTTATAAATTGGGGTAAGACACTTACTTACTTTTTAAAAAGTCAAAATAAACACTATCAATAGATTTTCATAGTATGTCTCAGTCAATAGTAGATAATTATGTATATATTCTTATTACTCTTAAGTTATTTCTAAAAACCACCCTAGAGGTTTTCAATATTGAATATTTTGTTCCCAGGTGGGTTAGTTTTTAAACAGATTTAACCCACTCACAGAATCGGAAAGGACCTTGTAGGTCAACAAACAGGAGACCCTATATCTGCCTCTACTTAGGATTGAACTCCCAACTTGTCAAACAAGAGCTCAACCTCCAGGCCATAACAGCTTAAGGCTATGATACTCCTAGGCACTCTTGTAGCCAATACCTATCTAACCTGTTATGAAGTGAACAATGGACTCCCTAAATACCGAATACTTATTTTGGCATGGTATTGTTACCCACTGACTTACCATTCCTGTTTGGATTTCTGCTTCTAAAGCAGTGGTTCTCAACCTGGGGGTTGGGACCCCTTTTGGGGTCGAATGACCATTTCACAGGGGTCGCCTAAGACCATGGAAAAAGGCAAATTTCCCATGGTGTTATGAAATAAAGCTTCTATTCCCGGTGCCTTGAAACATATTTTTACAATCTGACCAATCAGGCGTTTATAGTGCAGGTGTCGCTCTGACATTTATTTATTTAGTTTTTATTTATTTATTTGATTTGATTTGATTTGTATGCCGCCCCTCTCCGCAGACTCAGAGCATCTAACAACAGCAATAAAACAGTATATAACAAAATCCAATACTAAAACAGTTAAAAACCCATTATATAAAAGCCAATCATACATACAGACATACCATGCATAAAATTGTAAAGGGCTAGGGGGAAGTGTATCAGCTTAAAGCTCTGTTGGGAGAATTGGCGCTAGACTTAGAGTTGGGGGTCACCACAACAAGAGGAACTGTATTAAAGGGTCACGGCATTAGAAAGGTTGAGAACCACTGTTCTAAAGGAATCCTTACCAACACACACACACACACACAAAATCATCCCCCAAACCTTTCCCCAAGTTGACAAGTATCCAATGACAGTCAAAATATCAAAGAGGCATCCTTTACTGTATAAGCAATGTTCCAGTAGCCTTTTCTTTCCATAATCTCCAGAACTTTGGCTTCTACTTGAAGGACACCCTCTTGTGACATGTCTCCAAAATAGGAGGGAGAACTACTAGAGACATAATCAAGACAGAAATTGATATATTAAATTCTATTACTCATCTTAGACTTTGGTAGAAGTTGAGGAGCCAGAGAGGTAAAGATTAGAATAATGATTATGAACATATTAAATCCCCTTTCTTTTACTGTGCATCCGTTATGCACAAAAAGATTGGGGGGGGGGGGAGGATTTAGCTTGATAATAAATTCCTTGCTTGGGTTTAGCTGATGCCTCCCCCTCGTTATTCTTGAAGTCACTCCACAGAAAAAAGTTTTTTAAAATGATCATTTTTTCAATTTACTTGTTAAAATAGTAACATGAAAGAACAACCGTCCGGCTCCAAGGGAAAATGATAATTAATGATCAGCCATATTATGCCCATATATATATTACACAAAATTAATTATTTAGTTTAAATGTATTCATAATAAGGCCTAAAATTACGCTGTGCCCCATCTTAGGTGATTGAATGTTTTGCCGTTATTTATGTAATAATTTCCTGAGTAGAGAGTGCTTCGAAAGAAAATAACTACAATATGAATTAGCAATATCTTTTATAAGTAGAAAATGGAAAGTATTAATTATAGATAGTATAATATAATATAGCATCATATAACAGATATCAAATAATGGACATATTATGTGTAGTATAATATAGCAGATCTAATACAATATAATGAAAAATTGCAAGGCCATCATTCCTAGAAAGCCTGGATTCCTTTTTTGGTTCAGTGTTCTAGCAAGTGAAGATTTTGAGTTACATAAAAGCATATTTTCTCTTCTTGCTGATAGCCGGCAGCTAAAGAAAAGAGCCGATTTCCAATTTGAAAATGTACTGTACTTTCTGATTAGCTGTCTTCCAACAGTAAAAGATTACATTTAAGGTACATTATATTCACTAGAGACCCTAATTTGGTGCAATAACAAGGTCTTAGATTTGAAACTAGGAGACAGTGACTTCCTGTCATATCTTAGTTACAAAGTCACGTGTTGATGTTGCGCCAATCCCTCTTGCTTCAGCCTTAGCAAAGAGGCAAGACGGATCTTTTCTAAAAAAACCTTGCAAAGAAAACTAAAAGGATGTTTACAATCAATCTCAGAGAATCATAACCAATGACAAAAAAGTGGGAGGAATCGTTCATTGCCCTAAAATATATATTTATCTAGCAACTTTAAGGAAGGTGAAACTTCCCCTGGAATGAATTAGCAAGAACAAATTTAACTGAATACAGTGGTACCTCGAGATACGAGTTTAATTCGTTCCGGACCTGCGCTCTTAAGTCGAGCAGCTCTTATCTCAAACGACTTTTCCCCATAGGAATTAATGTAAATAATTTTAATTGGTTACAGCCCTCAAAAAACTCACAAAGTTAGTCTAAATTATGCAAAAAGACATTGCAAGAATAAATGTAACTTTACTTATTAATAAGATGATAAGCTGAGAGCTTTCCTTCCCTTCCTCTTTTTACCCAAAACAATCAACATGGCAAACTTTTATTTTTATTCATTAAACTGTAGTTATTTATTCAACTTCACTGCCACCCAATCCTGTAGAGGGAGGAAAGAAGGGAGGAAGGAAAAGGAAAGCAAGAAATGGAGGGAGGAAAGGAAGGAAGGAAAGAAAGGAAGGAAGAAAGAAAGGAAGAAAGAAAGGGTGAAGGGACAGGAACAGAGGAAGGAAGCAAGGAAACTTATGAAAGGGGAGAGTAACTTCACTGCCACCCAATCCTGTAGAGGGAGGAAAGAAGGGAGGAAGGAAAAGGAAAGCAAGAAATAGAGGAAGGGAAGGTAAAAGAGAGAAAGAAAAAGAGCAAGAAAGAAAGCAAGCAAGAGAGAAAGAAAGAAAATGAAAGAGAAATAAAAATAGAGAGGGAGAATGAAAGAAATGGAAGGAGGGAAGGAAGGAGAGAAAGCAAGAGAAAGAAAGAAAGAAAGAGAAAGAAAGAAAGAAAGAGAAAGAAAAAAGAATGAAAGAGCAAGAGAGCAAGAGAGAAAAAGAAAGAGAGAAAGAAAGAAAGAAAGAAAGAAAGAAAGGCAACTTCAAAGAAAGGCTCACTGAGCATCTCTCACTCTCTCTCTCTTTCTCTCCCCCCTCTCCCCCCTTTCCCTCTCCCCCCCCAGGCCAGCAGCGATGTTTTAAAACAGCCGCGCCGTTTGCGAGCTAACTCCTGAGGTGCGGAAGTTCGCCTTTGGCGTTTGGGCCACTCGGAATGTGAAATTCAAAACAGCGTTCGGATCCCCCCACCCCCAGCAGAAGCCAAGGACCCCCAGAGTGGGGCGGCAGGGGAGGCGACCGCCTCTCCACTCACCAAGTGCCGGGATACGAGCCGAGAAGAGCCGGGCTGGCTTACTTTCCTTCCTTCCCGCGCTGATGCAGAGCCACTCGAACAAAGCGTCACGCCCCCCTGACGCTTTTGGCGGCAAAAGAGCCCAGCGTCGCTTCGGAAGCCGCCGAAAGCATCAGAGGGGCGCGACGCTTTGTTCGAGTGGCTCTGCATCAGCGCGGGAAGGAAGGAAAGTAAGCCAGCCCGGCTCTTCTCGGCTCGTATCGCGGAGAAGGGCGGCATACAAATCCAAGTAATAAATAAAATAAAATAAAAAAATGTCTCTCCTCTCCCAGCTCTTATCTCGAGTAGCTCTTAAGTCGAGCAGCTCTTATGTCGGGGTTCCACTGTATATCTAACCAATTGCCTCGGATATTCCTCTTCCTAAGAAACCACTATGTACTCTAGATTCCTTTGATGTCTACTGTAAACACCTGCTGTAAATAGAATATGCTGTTTTCAATTGTGCAAGGAGTAGACTATATTACTCCACTATCATACTTCATAGAAGTCTATTACTCTGGTGCCCGCATGTGCCCATGCCCCACAAGAGGGCAATTTCATTTTTAATGGAGGCAATTGGAACCTTGTTTAAATCTATTTAATGACCTTTTATGCTTCCTCAGCGTGAATAGTTCATTTCTGAATAATACAAATTATATGTCCGGGGTGAGGGGAGGAGGCCTCAGGATTTTAGAGATGCCTAGGTGGGGCATGTCCAAAGAAAAGGTTGGGAACCACTGGTCTATTATCTATTCAAATTATATACCCATCCACCTCATAATTTACCGTGTTCAAAATACTTCAACTAAATGAAATTGCATCTCTAATATGCTTACAGTTCCATATAAAATATTTTAGTACCCTCAGCACACATCATTGGTATGAACATTCCCACCACTCATATTGTAAATATTAAATCATATTAAATCAAAAGGCTCCAAGCGCAGGTGGGAATGAAACAGGCTCCTTTGAGCCTGAATCAAACCAGTGGACTAAGGATTTCAATCTCAGTAACTCTACCTTCCTCCCCTGTACGAAATGAGCTAGCCAAGGGACACGATCGGTTAATGGGAAATATTGAGAATACTTTCCTGCTGTTGCTTCCCTCGGCGCTTGGCCAACAGACCCCTTTTCTGCCCATTGTTACTTCTCTCTTTGCCAGTGAAGAGGAATCAAAAGGAATGAGCCTAGAAAGGGCAGACCCTTTAATCCAGGCCTGTGCCTGCCACCCCAGGCCTAATGGGTTTGTGCAAGCAGTCACGCTGCATGCTGGACGATCCGATGATTTATTGGGACTGCCCAAACTTGTGGCCCTCTGAAATGGGCCGTTCTGTACAAGGGTAATGACTGCGTGGCATGCTAGGTGATCCCATGACCCCCTGGGATTGCCCAGCCACGAGGGCCTCCGTATTGGCCGATTTTGGGCAGTGCGGAAGCTGAACTGCCTGCTGTTGGTCACCTAGCATCAAAGGATGAAGACTGGTATTTCTAAATAAGTTGAAGGTTTCTACATTTTGAAGAATACAGTGATCCCTCGATTAGCACGGTCTCGATTAGCGCGAAACGCTGCAACGCGGTTTTTCAAAAAATATTAATTAAAAAATAATTAATAATAAAATAATCAAAATAATAATCAGTCTTCTATGTTTCTATGTTTCTATAAGTCCGCGCTAGTTCTCTCTCTCTTTCTCTCCCTGTTGCCGGCGTGGTATATGAGAGAGAAAGAGAGAGGCAGAGGTCGGGCGCATTACCGGGAGGTGGAGGCGGCGTGGGGACGCTGGGTGCCGGGGACACCGAGGAGGGGGTGGATGTGGCCTCTCAGCTGCAGAGCCGAACAAGGGCGGAGGCAACGGCGGAGTCCGGCGCTGGGGCCATGCGGGGCCGCTCATCCAGGGGGGCGTGGACTGGCAAGTCGCCCTCCTTTCTCTTTCTTTCTCTCTCTTATACCACACCGGTAACAGGGAGAGAAAGAGAGAGAGCGGAGGGCACCTTGCTGGTCCACGCCCCCCTAGATGAGCGGCTCCGCATGGCCCCAGCGCCGCCCAGGCAAAGGGGAAACCCCAAGATCGCTTGCCGCTTGCTGTATTGCAGCGAAGGAGGCGAAGCAAGGTTCCAAGCTGCAATACGGCAAGCGGCAAGCGGCAAGCGATCGTGGGGTTTCCCCTTTGCCTGGGGGGCGGGAAGACCAAGGGAAGGTTCCTTTAGCCGCCCAACACCTGATCCGCTCCGCAGCGCGGCAGCAGCGAGGAGCCGAAGATGGGGTTTCCCCTTTGCCTTTACCCCATCTTCGGCTCCTCGCTGCTTCCGCGCTGCGGAGCAGATCAGCTGTTGGGCGGCTGAAGGAACCTTCCCTTGGTCTTCCCCGCCGCCCACACGCAAACTCCACCATCTGCGCATGTGCGGCCATGAAAAAAAATGGCGCGCATGCGTAGATGGTGTTTTTTACTTCCGCACCACTATAACGCGGAAATCGATTAGCGCGGGAGGTCTTGGAACGTAACCCCCGCGCTAATCGAGAGATCACTGTACTCCAACAAAGAGAATGTATAAATACGCAGTAAATCAATAGAGGGCAGAAGAAAAAGGTTATTTGGCTTAGGGACAATCATAAATGTGCTGAACTACAAATAAGTCAATTGTTGATATTTAGCACAGCAAGATTAACTTAGAAATCAATGGAAATAAGGGGTTACTGCTTAGCTGCCACTATTTTTTCTTTTACACTTCTTTTGTTTCTTTTTTCTTTTTTGGTATAGGTGTGATGGTAATCATATTGTTTGTAAAGTTGATGTTTCTTTTTCTTTTTCAATGTTGTTTTTAAATGTAAATAAATCTAATAAAAATCTATTTTTATAAATTAGTCAATCTCTTTGAAGACCACTGTGCGATGATATTTCCTCCATCCCACCCATAAGTGAACTATTCTCTAAGTACATCTTTCAAAGTTGGAGGATATAATTCATAAAAATGGAAAGCACAAATGTCCCAGGCTGGGAGAAATTTAACTTGTGCCTAAAAGGGTCTTTGGCTATTGGTAAGGAACTACATAAACAATACTATTTGGTGGTTCTGCCTGCAGACCTTTTCTCCAAAATGTATTCTCCCACATTCTCTTGCCTTAATTTTGGGAAGGACGACCAAGTACCCACTCACCCTCCCTTTACTTTACAGTATGATAAGAGTCACCTTGGACGCTGAGTGGAAATTTTTTGCAGCTTGGTCACCTTTTAATGGCAGCCGTTTTTCACCCCCTCCACACCGTAATTAGGAGAGGGACTGGTAAGGCATGTTTGGCTCAGAATTTACCAGATGTTTGCTTTTCATTGAACTTAATCCTTTTGGTCACCAGAAAGGCAAATAGAGGCTGAAAGGGGTGTTAGCAGCAGCTGCATATTCTCCTTTAGGGCAACTTTTGGAAGGTGATGGGCTGCCCCTCACCAGAAACTGCAGGCATGTTGGGCCTGAATGATGGAGAGGGGGTGCCCTTGGGGTTCACCTACATCAGGGCCTCTGAACAGGGGTGAGCTGTTCCACATGCCAGATGGTATAGGGGAGAGGAAGGGAAAAGCCAAGGAAACCTTCCCTTGTTCAGCAAGGAGCCCATAACTGCTTAAGAAGGTTATGACAGGGATTCCGCCCATTTTAGGTTTATCTCTGCAAGTCTAAAGCGATTTAAGTAATTTAAATAACAATAGTGACCCATTTTTAAACCTAGACTGGTGTCCCTGCGTTATTGGATTTCTGCCGCAATGGGTTTTTATGAGGAGCCCTGATCAGCGAGGAAGAATTGAAGCTGCAGGAGCAACAGTTTACTTGACAAGTCAGAAAGGAGGCTGGGCTGGAACGCAATCTACGCTAAAACTGGGAAGATGTTAACAAGATTGGGGCAATAAAGTAGGTTAAGGAAAACGCTTCTATATTTATGAAGTCTTCTCCCGGCTGAGCACATTGAAAATGAATCTCGAGAGGCCAGGTGGTTGTAGAGAGACTAGCAATCCGAAGCTATTCTGGACGTTGGCCGGGAGCAGATTTTTGCATAGCAGGCAAACGAACCGAGAGCCCTGGATTGGTTTGGCAAGCTATCCAAGCCGGGATACGATAGTGCAAGCCCCTTCCCGAACGGGAGGAAGGGAAAATCTGGGGTTACCCCTTTAGGGAGATCACGCAGGATTGAATCCCTCATTTATTTCCGCAGATGTTCCAGCTGCAGGGCAGGTCCGGGAAGGGAAATTTCAAACTAGAAATCAGAAGACTGACATTTCCTTGCAGCACGTAAAACAAAACTCATAACCTCACCCGTTAGAAAGCAAGTCATCTCCCGGATCGTAGAGGCTGCGCGCGCGCCTCTCCAGGAAGCAAGGCTTGAGGGTCTCGGAGAATACAAATCTCCCTTGGGGGGGACGTTAGCTTCCCTCACCCCCAGCTTTTACGCACTACCTGTGGAGCACGAAGCAATTGAGCTGGTCGTGTTTCTCAAACATTCCCCACCAAGCCCCCCCCCCTTTTTGCCACGCCCGGATTGCAGGACGCCACTGAGCAGTTTTTATAACACCCGACGCCGCTCATCATTCGGTAAACCGAAAGAAACAAGTACGAGGGCGATTGGGACGTGCTAGACGGCAAACGGTGCATCATGAGGCGAAGAGCGAGCAGGCAATTGAGTCCCGCGGGGGAAACCACCGTGACTTGCCTTGGGATTTCGCTACAATGAAAAGAACGAATGGAATAGAACGAGCCTTCCTAAAATCGTCATGGGGAGAAAAGTGTAATCCTATATGCCTTGTGTGCTGTTTCTCCCAGAAGGCGTGCAACAAATGACAGCCAGATCTTTAATCCAGGCTGCAGTGGCGGCGGTAGCAGCTCCCAGGTGAGGCGCAAGACTCCAGTTCATAAGCTGCGGCTCTCCATACTTCCCAGCTTGCCTGCGCCTCGCCTCCCTTCATCCTTCTGAGTCATCCCTCTGCATCTGGTAAGGCGCTCGAACTCCTGCTTTGCATGGCTCGGGTGGGCTAATCAGGCAGTCAAATTCATGCCTGGGTGAGAATCTTTCGTTTTTCTGGTTTTTTCACATTCCGTTTAAAACGCGAAGGACAAGAATAGGAGCTGAATGTCCCTTTTCAAAGGGAGAAAATAATGTGTGAATCTATCCAAAATGTAAGAATGTCCCGAGGGACGTTGTGGTCGCGACCCCAAAATACGCCATTTAAGGGCTGTGTAAAAGAGGTACAGAGATTCGCAGCAAGTGGGAAATAGTAGTAGGTGTATCTCGATATGCTTTTCTAAAGGGAGCATAGAAATTCAATCACCTTGAAAAAGTCTGAAGAAGGAAGGGGACAAAACTACATTCTAGTAGCTGTTAAGAGCTTAGATAACAAATAAACCAAAAGGAAAGAGAATAGCCAATTGTGGAAAAGAGAAACATAAAATTTGTTGATATTCAGATGTTCAAGTAATAAAAGTCTAGTTTGGAAAATGGATGGAAATTGAATGGAAAACTTGAATTAACTACAAATTTTATTGTTTTAGGGTATTAGATAAGCTGTGATAATTAAAAACAAGAATCTTGAAAGTTTTTTTTTAAAGGTACTTGAGTACTTACAGACTTATTTCTTCAGTAACTTCTTGACAAAAAAAATATACATGCATGTGAGTGTGTGAATTGGGGATAAAGAAGAAACTATTTATTTATTTGGGTCTTCAAACCATTGTTGAGTCCTGGTCATCTGTGAAGAAGTTGATACTGTACAGTTTTCTAGGCAACATTTCTGGGTTTGCCCTTGCTTTCTAGGGTTGTGAAAGAATGACTGGTCCAAAGTCACTCAGCTGGCTTCATGCCTAAGGCAAGACTGGAATATATGATCTTTCTGCTTGGTTTCTAAATTGGTACTTTTAACCACCATCTGAAAGTGGTTAAATGCCAGAATGTAAAATGGGCTTTCTCTATCTTTTCTCTTGACTAAAGTATTTTTGTACTGGGTGCTTTGAAAGTCCTAGTGTGACCAAGAGTGGCTGAGCAATTTCCAGAATGCTTAGGCCAGCTGCTTGTTCCCGATAATCCTTGTATTGGCTGCAAATTTCAGCTAACAATATAGATCTGAAATTTAACATCTGTAATAGAAACGTAGAAACATAGAAGATTGATGGCAGAAAAAGACTTCATGGTCCATCTAGTCTGCCCTTATACTATTTCCTGCATTTTATCTTAGGATGAATATATGTTTATCCCAGGCATGTTTAAATTCAGTTACTGTGGATTTACCAACCACGTCTGCTGGAAGTTTGTTCCAAGGATCTACTACTCTTTCAGTAAAATAATATTTTCTCATGTTGCTTTTGATCTTTCCCCCAACTAACTTCAGATTGTGACCCTTGTTCTTGTGTTCACTTTCCTATTAAAAAGACTTCCCTCCTGAACCTTATTTAATCCTTTAACATATTTAAATGTTTCAATAATGTCCCCCCTTTTCCTTCTGTCCTCCAGACTATACAGATTGAGTTCATTAAGTCTTTCCTGATACGTAATATGCCTAAGACCTTCCACCATTCTTGTAGCCCATCTTTGGACCCGTTCAATTTTGTCAATATCTTTGTAGGTGAGAACAGAACACAATATTCCAAATGTGGTCTCACCAGTGCTCTATATAGCAGGATCACAATCTCCCTCTTTCTGCTTATTATACCTCTAGCTATGCAGCCAAGCATCCTACTTGCTTTTCCTACTGCCCGACCACACTGCTCTCCCATTTTGAGACTGTCAGAAATCACTACCCCTAAATAGAGGGTAAATTTCAGATCTATATTAGCTGAGATTTGCAGTTATTTTAAGAGATCTTCAGAATTTGGATTTAGTGCTCCTCATCGCTAGAAGCGATTCCTGCTTGACTCCGCAACAGGTTAAAAAAATGTTCCACTCTTATCTGAATGTCTTTTCTTCTAAATGGTTAAAAATCCAACCAATCTAGACACATTAAATATTTTAGAGTGTTGAACTGGGAATGGGAGAGAGGGTACTTTGGGTGTTTTTGAGCAGGATTTTGTATTGTAGAACTCTTAAATTAGCTTTTGAGATTATCTCCATTTTATATCTGATGAAGAATATAAAGGAAATAAAGACACTGCCAGACATAAAATGCATGTTGTTAGCCACCCCGAGTCTATGGAGAGGGGCGGCATACAAATCCAATAAATAAATAAATAAATGTGTGTATGTGTATATGTGTATGTATGTATGTATATGTGTCTCTATCTCTATATCTGTCTCTATCTGCCTGCCTGCCTGCCTGCCTCTCTCTCTTTCTTTCTCTCTCTCTCCCTCTATCCTATCTATCGTTACATAATTTTTCTCATAAGTGAAAAGGGCAGAAAATCAAGCATATGTGTGTGTGTGTGTGTGTACACATTCACTGCACACACGCATATATATGTATGTGTATATATATATGTGGGTGTGGGTGTGTCTGTATGTGTGTATATATATATATGTGTGTGTGTGTGTGTGGGTATAACGATTCAAGTTGGAGCAGTTGAAAAGAAAATGAATTAAGCCTTTTAATTATTAAATAAGTGTCACTTGCTCTTTTTACCCAAACTAAATGACCCTTTAAATCCAGTAGGGTTATTTTATCTATACACAGTGGGATGGGAAAGTGATTTGTTATAGGCAAACTACAATGATAATATGTAAATTACCTAAAACTATGAGCAAGGATATATTTCTAAAATATTGCATTCTAGGATTCTTGAATTAACATAGTAGAGCAGAATCCCTATTATATTTAATGATAATGAAAGGTAAATAGTAGCTAAGTCACAAATTTAATGATTTCTCAATGCAGGGTAAAGATCATTTTGGACATACAGTGATCCCTCGATTTTCGCGATCTCGATTATTGCGAAACGCTATACCACGGTTTTTCAAAAAATATTAATTAAAAAATACTCCACGGTTTTTTTTGCTATACCGCGGTTTTTCCCACCCGATGATGTCACTCTCTTCCTTCCTTTCTCATCTTTCTTTCTCTCTCTCTTTCTCTATCTTGCTTCTTCCTCTCTCACATTCTCTTCCTCCCTCTCTCATCTCTTTCTTTCCTTCTCTCTCTTTCTCTATCTCTCCCCCTCTTGCTCTCGAGCGGCGGGCGGCAGGTGGACAGGCAGCAGCGAGGAGCCGAAGATCGGGGTTTCCCCTTTGCGTGGGCGGCGGGGAAGACCCAGGGAAGGTTTCTTTGGCCGCCCAGCAGCTGATCTGCTCGGCAGCGCAGCAGCAGCGAGGAGCCGAAGATCGGGGTTTCCCCTTTGCGTGGGCGGCGGGGAAGACCCAGGGAAGGTTTCTTCGGCCGCCCAGCAGCTGATCTGCTCGGCAGCGCTGCTGCAGGAGGACCCGTGTCCGAAAGCCGGTGAGAGGGGTGGATCAGGCGGGTGAGCGGCGAGCAGCGGGCGGGCGGTAGCGGCGAGGGCGCCGGACGCGCTGGGGGGGCGGGGGCAGCCGACATTCAAAGCAATCTTTGTCGGCTTCCGCACTTTCATCGCTCCCCGGCTCCACCATCTGCGCATGCGCGGCCATGGAAAAAGGGTGCGCATGCGCAGATGGTGTTTTTACTTCCGCACCACTATACTGCGGAAAATCGATTATCGCGAGAGGTCTTGGAACGTAACCCTCGCGATAATCGAGGGATCACTGTAATTAAATGTGATTCTGTAGCCATTGGGTGTAAAAAAACATTCTCCATACTGAGAGAGCCGGTCCAGCAGTCACGTGGGTTGCTCACTGTCCAATCCGTCGAGGACTGAGCCTAGTCTTTAAAAAGGCTGCTAGATCCGCCCCTTCACCAGAATTCGCTCAGTCCTGCGATCCAGCAGGACTTTTGGTGGCTCGTTCCTCTCACAAAACACCTTCCATTCATCTTCTTTCTATTCAGATAAGTAAAATTTATCATTTCCTTTTACTTAGAGCTTGCCTTGGTTGTGCCCCAGCCTTACTGTACTCGGCGCCGAGGGAGAAGCTGCGGCGCGGCTACTGCAGTTTTTTTCTAAAACGCCCTGCTCGTGCTGCTGTCGGATTGCATTTTCTTGTAAATCTACTCGGCCAGGAGGTTTACCGGCAAGCTAAGGATTGTTTTAAAAGAAAAAAAGGGCTTTTTTTCCTCCTGCGGTGTGGGACTGTTAGCAAGCTTCCCTTGATTGTCCCCCAGACTTTAGACTTCCCTCCATTTTTAAAATCTCAGAGCAGTTTATTTTGGCACGAAGGCCCTCAGGATCCAGTATGTATCCAGTATGTCGGCACTTGCGGGTCGCCCATGCGCGTCCTGCCTGGCGCCAGTAAGTCTGCTGCTTGGCCCTGGAGTAAGCTTTGAGTCCCTCAGGCCTTTTCTCCCTGGCTAGGCCTCCAAACCAGTGTGCCTTGGTTTACTTTGATTACGGTTAGCGAGGCCTGCCTTTCTGCACTCCCTGACATGAACTCTGGTACTGACCAGATTGACTGTGAGTTGCAGATGCTCCTGGGCCTAGGAGCAGGGCCCCCTTCCTTTTGGGAACGTTGCCCTAGAAGCTTCTCCCACCAAAGATTTTGGCTCAAGTCTTGTTTCCTGTAATTTGTTCAGGCCGTGACTTCATTTCCCAAGAGAGGCACATCTAAAGGTCCCAGAGAGGTTAGGCCTACTGGTGATGAAATTGATAATATCCCCCAGGCCTCTTCCTCCTCTTCCTCGGGAGCCCCTACAATGTCTAGACTCACCAGGGCTGAGAAAAGAAGGGACCAAGCGTTACAGAGAATACATGAAAAATCAGCTAAACGTTTAAAGGTGCAGGCCCAAGTGCACATTAGCCCTGACCCCCCAGAGGCATCTAATTTGCCTCCCTCTGGGGTCCCTGTGCTCTGGATGAGCCAAACCTAAACAGACCCCAACCTAACTTATGGGGCTTAGGTTCAGAGGAGACAGACTTTATGGAAGATCCCTCTGGGCTAGACCCTTCCCAGGCCTTCAGGGAATCTCCATCTTTACCTGCAACTCTTACTAATCTGCCTCCAGAGTTTCAGTCTATGTTTTCTGCCTTATCTAAAACCATTGATGCCAGGCTCTTGGCTATCAATGTGCCTTCTCACTCTCGTCCCCTTCCACGGGCCCCTCGGCTGGTGAGTTCTCTCTCATCCTACAGAGTTCCAATTAATGAGGATTCGGATACTTCTCAGGATGAGAACGATGATGTGGACGTAGAGGATAAAGATGACCCGTTTCATTGCCTGTCAGAAGATGAGGAATCTCAAATCAAGATTCCAACCCTGGCTGCGATCTTTCAACTTTTCAAATCTCTTCTATTTAAAGCAAGGGTTTCTACAGGCTTAGCTGGGCAAGATAAATAATCTGTTCCTTCCACAGATCCTCCTGAGTAAAATCTACCATACTTCATGGAGGAATGGAAGACAAAGAGGTCATCTCTATCCCCAAATTGTTTAAAGATGCTCTGCTCAAGCAGTGGGACCACCCAGCTTTTGGCTTCAATCCCACAACCAAAGACAAGAAATTATATAAGACTTCCCCTTCTTATGAAGATCTTCTTGTCTGCCCTAAACCTGATGAACCTGTTAAGACTCTACATTCTGCGGCTGCTATGCCTGGTAAAACAGAGGAGGTATTAAAACCTGAAGACAAACGCCTAGAGCAAATGCTCAAAAGATGTTTTTTCGCGGGAAACTGGGCTATCGAGTGCAGCAGCAGCATCTTTTCTAGAGCTATGCTTTTATGGCTTCAACAGCTCCAGCAGCACATTTCCCCTGATGACCTACGGGGCCAACAGGATTTCAACAAGTGTTTTGCACCGGCCCAATATATAGCTGATGCTACCTTGCAATCATCAAGATTTGCAGCCAGGTCAGTAGCGGCCTCAACAACGGCCAGAAGACTTCTATGGCAGGCGGGAGTGAGGCAAAAATGGCAGCTGGCCATGGGTCCTTTGAAGCGCAACCTCCTATTTGGCAACCTCCTGGACCCTCTTCTCACTGAAACCATTGACAAAAAAAAAGTTTTGGGGCCCACCAACAAAAAGGCCATCAAAACTCAACCCTTTCGACGTCCCAACCATCAACAGGATCAAGGGTTCATTTTCCAGAGAAACTCAGGTCAGTATTCCCCTCGTTTTCGCTCCCCAGCTGGCAGAAACCCCAGAGGTAGAGGATCCCATTACCAAAGAGGTTCCTCCTCGACCAGAGCTTCCAGAAAGCCCAGATGGTGAGCTTCATTCCACTCCCATAGGGGGCACCTGGCTTGGTTCTCCTCCAGTTGGCGCCATTCCTGTAAGGACCCCTGAGTTATTGCTACTGTGGAATGGGGTCTTCAGTTGGAGTTTATTTCCATACGTCCTAAGCGTTTCATTTCTTGCCCATCCCCCAGGTCTTCCCCATCTCATCTCTGAATGGAGGAAGCTATTGAACATCTGTTGTCTATCAGGGCTATCCAAATAGTTCCCGCTTCTCAAAGAGGTCTGGGCTTCTACTCTATCCTCTTCATGGTCCCTAAGACATCTGGAGGATGGAGAGCCATCTTAGACCTTAAAAATTTGAACCAGTTTATTAAATATAGGAAATTTAAGATGCATTCCTTGTCATCCATCTTAGCCGCTATCCATCCTGGGGACTTTATGGTCTCCTTGGATCTCACAGAAGCCTATCTTCATAATCCCATTGCCAAAAGTCACAGGAAATTTCTTCGCTTCGCCTTCCAGGGCAAGCAGTATCAATATAGGGCCTTGCCCTTCGGGCTCTTCTTGGCTCCTCGAGTCTTTACTAAGGTCCTAGGAGCCCTGGTGGCTCACATCTGAGCCACGCCTATTCATATTTTATGCTATTTGGAAGACATATTAATTCATGGGGCCTCTAAGGAGGATACCTGCTCAGACCTCAACAATACCATGTCTATCCTACAGGATCATGGTTTCTCTATTAATCTCAAAAAAGGTCAGCTCCATCCATCTACTTTTATTCAACACCTGGGGGCTATCATAAATTCAGATCTCTTACGTCTTTCTCTCTACTGAGAGAAAAGTCAGTATTAAGGAGCTCATTTCCCAAATACGATCTCAGAGAAAGACTACCATCGTTACCCTGTCTTCTCTACTGGGAAAGATGGTATCCTGCATTGGCATTATCCCCTGGGCCCGTCTTCACACCAGAGATCTCCAATGGCTTCGGTTACCATTCCAGAGATCAGGGAAAAGCAACTCGACACGCTTCATCACCGTCCCAGCCACAGTCTTAAGATCCGTTACGTGGTGGACCTCCTCCGCTCTGGACAAGGGATCCCACTTCAGGTGTCCAGATCAGTTCACCATCACCACGGATGCCAGCTTTACGGGCTGGGGAGCCCATACCCAGGGCCTGATAGCCCAAGGCACGTGGTCAGCAGAGGAGGCTTCCAGACTGATCAACTGTCTGGAATTGAGAGCAGTGTCTTTGGCCCTCAAACAATTCAAACCGCACATCATCAATCAACATGTTCTGATTCTCACAGACAATATAGCCACAAAGAGTCATATTTGCAGACAAGGGGGCACCAGGTCCAAGGCCCTGATGAGAGAAGCCTTGAAGTTGGGTCTCTGGGCAGAGAGGCATCTTCAATCGTTAGGGGCCGACCACATATCGGGAGTCCTCAATGTACAGGCGGATTGGCTTTCCCGTTTGACTCTAGACCCAGGAGAGTGGAGCCTTCATCCGGTTCTGTTCCAGCAAATCTGCCTCAAGTTCGGTCACCCATTGCTAGACCTATTTGTGACCGATGCCAATGCTCAACTACCTCGATTCTACTCCAGGTTCCCATCCCCAGGAGCGGAGGCGACAAATGCACTCAGAATCCCTTGGCCTCGAGGGCTGCTTTATGCCTTCTGTCCAATTCCAATTCTTCCAGATTTGATCCACAAGATCATCCTCGAGAAGACCCAGGTGATTCTGATAGCCCCTCACTGGCCACGCCGGCCCTGGTTCATGGACCTACAATGTCTGTCCATCCAGGACTCCCCGTTTTGGAGGATATGTTGCAGCAGGGGGCCCCTCTCCATCCAGATCCGGAGTGTTTCCACCTCACCGCTTGGCTATTATCTGGAGCGACTTAGACCTGTGAGGATATGACCCGGATACTTTAGAAATAATCCTAAAAGCCAGAAAGGTGTCCACCAACAGAATTTACGACCATACCTGGTCCAAATTCCACCAATGGTGCTCACAGGAAGATCTATCCCAACTGTGTATTCCCATCCACAGGATAGCAGCTTTCCTCATGAAGGGGTTCCAGCAAGGCCTTTCATCCAGCAACATTCGTCGCCATCTGGCAGCCCTATCTTCGGTCTTAGCAGGGCCTCTCAGACAACCACTCCGCTCCTTTCCGGAAATTCAAGAATTTCTTAGAGGTATTTCGAACCTCAGACCTTCCAGGGTTCACAGATACCTGTCCTTGGACTTACCGCGGGTTCTCCATTCCCTTACTCAGGCACCATACCAACCCCTAAGATCAGCATCCTTCAGGTACCTATTTTACAAGGTAGCATTCCTGGTGGTGATAACATCTGCCCGACGCATCTCAGAATTGGCAGCCCTTTCCATTAGGCAGAATCTATGCCAGTTCCATTCGGACAAAGTAGTCCTGTGTTTGGACCCCACCTTTCTACCCAAGGTCAGTTCCATGTTCCACAGATCCCAGGACATGGTGTTGCCTTCATTTTGTTCCAAGCAGAATCATCTTGCGGTCAGATGGCACACCTTAGATCTCGTCTGTTGGATGTAGGGCTTCAGACCTTCGAATGGGTCTCGTCTGTTGGATGTAGGTTCTCAGTGCTCTGGTGAGAGCACTGAGAACCTACATCCAACAGACGAGACCCATTCGAAGGTCTGAAGCCCTATTTGTGGGCTATCATCCCAGATCCATGGGATCCAAGGTATCCTCACCCGTAACAGATCATTGGATCCGAGGGACTATCTCAAAGGCTTATGAGTCAGCTTCCCTCATCATACCTAGAAGTATCACAGCACATTCCACAAGAAGTGCAGCCACATCTGCTGCATGAGCAACTCAAGCTCCATTGGAAGAAGTCTGCAAAGCAGCCATTTGGGCCTCTCCAAACTCCTTCATAAGGCATTACAAAATTGACTCTTATGGTTCAGCGGATGCTGCCTTTGGCAGAAGAGTCCTCCAATCCATTATCTCTCACATTAGCAAACTAATCCCTCTCTAGGGACTCATCTACTGGGTATGTCCCACGTGACTGCTGGACCCACTATCTCAGTACGGAGAATAGGTGTTGGTTGCTTACCTGAACACCTCTTCTTGTATGATGAGCGGGTACAGCAGTCACTTCCCTCCCTGTTTTTCATTTCTAACTATGGTTATTCCTTTAATCTGTATCGTTTCTATCATGAGAGTTTAACACTATTGAGCCACCACAATTGAGCCTAAGTCTACGGATTCGCAAATTCTGGGGAAGGGGCAGATCCAGCAGGCTTTTTAAAGACTAGGCTCGGTCCTCGACGGATTGGACAGCGAGCAACCCACATGACTGCTGTACGCGCTCATCATACGAGAAGAGGTGTTCAGGTAAGCAATCAACACCTATTTAACATAATTGCATAAGTGCAATTAAGTCAACATGAAACATTCACTTGGGAAAATATAGGCATATACATAAAATCATATAGTAATTGAATTGTTCTTCTATGCATGCCTATCCAAGGAGGAACTCTGGGAAATTAAATAGAATTGAGGCCCATCAGTCTTAGTTTGATGATCATTTGTCTTTATTAAATATCAGAATTTACTTTCTGATTATTTCATTTAAAGCTGTAATATAGATAAAAAAATAGAATAATTTCTTGAGCTTTCTCAGCCCCCACCCTAATCATTCTGACTAGCTGAATCTGATGGTAAATCAACATACCCATGTTAAGGACTGCTTCAGGGATACTAATCATTAACATCATTTTTTTTTTAAAAAAAATTAGATTGTTCTGCAGTTTTCAGCAGATCAAATCTTTCCATGAATTCCTTTGGACTTGGGTAGAAATTGTGAATATTTTTTTTAAAAGAGGAGAGAAGATTATTTGGAGGAAAAGACAATATTTGGAGGAAAAGACAGGAAGAAAGTAAAGACCAGTGGCTGCAAGGGATAGGCGAGGATGACTGGCGCAATTTTTTCCCCCTCAGCCATGAACTGGGTTTGATTCCCAGCACACCTCTTGATCAGTTGAAGAGAGTGTAAAGCAAAAAAGAGAAGTGCATACTAAGGCAAGAATTCCTGCTGGATTTAAATTAAAGTTCACCTTTTCTTTGTGGTAGCTGCCCCTTATTAGGGAGGATATTTTAACTCACCAATTGACCATTTTTCTGGGGATAATTGGTCCCTGGGCCCAAACAACCTGAAGCCAAATTCCGGACTTCTCGGGCTGCTGAGGGGGTGGGTTAGTCAGAAACGGACATAGCTCCTGCGGTTGAGCAATTTTGTTTTTGCCTCCAGGGCTTCAGGGAAACTTCCCTGAAGCAGTCAGATGGCAAAACGGCCTTTCCCAAGGCTGAAAATCAGCTGGTGGAGCTGACATAGTGTAACGCCTTGTGTGCCCTCCAATATGGCTGATTATATTAACATATAATCTTTTACCTTGTTCCATCGCACCATCAGCTTCTCTAGTTTATTCTCATCAAAATTATTTAATCTTACTTCCATAATTTCAAAATGTATGTAATCCACCATGTACCAATACCAATTCTGTAGTGTCCATTTTGTAGAGTCTTTCCATCCTAATACTATCACCGCTTGAGCACTTTCCAATGCTACAGTTTTAATTTCTTTAGATTCTCCTAGTTCCCTATATTTAATTAAGATTGCTGTTTCTTTTGTAATTATCCAATTAATGTTTAACATTTTATTAATTTCATTCTGGACTACCTTCCAGAATTTCTGTATTTCTATACATTCCCAGATCATGTGCATAAAGATTCCTTTTTTCTGGCATCCATGCCAGCATTTACCTTTCTCTTTCCCCTGGAAGTATGCAAGTTGTGCAGGTGTATAATACCACTTATGTAAGATTTTTCTTCTCATCTCTTTAACTCTCGTGTTTTTAATCTTATATATGTTTACTATTATTTCTTCCATTTCTCTTTCGTCTATTTGTAAGTCATCCTGCCAACATCTTGTTAAACTTTTAACTACCTCTTCTTGCCTCTGCAATAGCATTCTATATATGTTACTGGCTTGTCCTTTACTTTCATTTATCTTTACCCTTATTATTTTTTCCAAGTTATTTTCTTCTCGTAAGAAGGCTTCTTTATTCTCACTTTTATTTAAACATGTACATATTGCATTAATCTGCAACCATTGCTGTTTACCGATCAACCATTCCAATCTAGTTCTACTAACTCTTCCATCTTTCTCATATAGCTGTTCCATTCTCATTACCCCTTTACTATTTAATATTTTAATGATTCTAATTAAATTAGCCTCATCCCCTATATTCAGTGCATGCAACATTGATAGCTTGGATAACTTTATTCCAATTGTCCTCTGCCATTTAAGCCATATTTCTAAACATGCTTTAAAAGAATCACTTAGGGTACTGATTTCAATTCTATTCCAACTTTTAAATAATAATTCTTTATTATTTATATTATTAATTTCTCTTTCTAATTCTACCCATTTCTTTCCCCCCCATAACTGTAGCTCGATTAACCTTTCAATTTGAAATGCATTTCTATATAATACTAGAGATGGGCTTCCCCAACCTCCTTCTTTTTCTTGTGCATACTGCCAATGCTTCCTTATTCTAGATTTTTTCTCTCCTTCAATCCAAAAGTTTAGTCTATTATCCCATTCTCTTAATTTTGCCTCAGGAAAACTGCCCGGTAAAACTTGAAACAAATACATCATCTTTGGTATTATCATCATCTTAAGGGCCCTTATCTTAGCCATTCTTCCTAAATTTTTTCCCTTCCAATTTTTGATCTGCTTCTGGATTTTTTTCCATATTAAGTTATAATTGGCCGTTGTTATTTTGGATGGATTTTTAAATAACCAAATTCCCAAATATTTCATTTTTTTACAACCTAATTTCAATCCTGAGATTTTTTGAATTTCAATTTGCTCTTTGGGGCCAGTATTTAAGCATATTATCTCTGATTTTTCTATATTAACCTTAAGCCCAGATTGATCTTTAAATTCTTGAAGCAATATCATTATTTTTTTCATCATTTCAATTGGGGTTTCAGACATTACTATAGCATCATCTGCAAATAAGTTTAATTTCAATTCAAGTTCCCCTATTTGATAGCCTCTCCATTCCTTATCATTTCTAATTTTATTTGCTAAGGTCTCGATTGCTAATGCAAATAGCATTGGGGATAATGGGCAACCCTGTTTAGTTCCATTTTGAATTTTAATCATTTCTGTTCTATTGCCATTTACTCTAATTTGAGCTACATTATCCTTATATATTGTTTCTATAACTTTACAAAATTTATTTCCCATATTTAAATCTTTACATAGTTGAAATAGGTATTCATGATTAACTTTATCAAAGGCCTTATAAACATCTAATTTTAAAATGCTTAATTTCCTTTTGGTACTGGTAGCATGATGTAGAACATTAATCACGTTTCTTATTGGTTCAAAGATTTTCCTTCCTTTCACAAATCCATATTGATCTTCTCCAATTATTTTTGGTAATATATTCTCCACCCTATTTGCCAATATTTTCATAAATATCTTGTAGTCCTGATTTAACAAGCTAATAGGGCGATAGGAACTAGGATCCGTTAAATCACGATCTGGTTTTGGGACCGTTATAATTTCTGACATTTTCCACGTCTGTGGAGTTTCAAAAGTTTCCATTACATTATTAAACAATTTCTCCATATACGGTAATAATTCATTCATATACACTTTATAATATTCAGCTGTAAAACCATCTGGACCAGGAGCTTTAGCAGGTTTCAATCCCTTAATAACTCTAGATATCTCCTCACTTGTAATTTTTGCATTTAACATTTGACTGTCCTCTTTCTTTAATTGCTTTTTAACCTCTGAAGTTTGTGAAACAACATACTCTTTTTTATATAATTCCCCATAAAAGTCTCTCATTATTTTTTCCATTTCTACAGTATTACGTTTTATTAGACCATCCTTATCTTTTAAAGCAGAGATAAAAGATTTCTCTTTTCTTTTTTTTAAATAATGTACCATTTGCTTCATAGATTTCTTGTTCCAGCTTCAAATTCTATGTTTCATAATCATCTTCATTTTATTCCAATTTTCCTCATCAAGTAATTGCAATTGCTTTTTCTTAAATGATAGTAATAAATTCCATTGTCTGTTTCTTGTAATTTTTAAGGTTTCTTGGATTAATTCTATCTCTTTTAATAGATTATTCCTCTTAACATTCCAGGATTTCCTAAGGAAAGCTTCCGTACTAATGCAGTTACCTCTCATCACTGCTTTATGTGTATCCCAGACTATTGTTTCTTTAACCTCGCCTGTTGCATTAATACTAAAAAATCCATTGAGTTCCTTTTGTAATTTAGTTCTGCTCTCCTCATTTGCAGAGACAATGGGGTTATACCTCCAAATTCTTTGTTTGTTACAAACCCCTATTTCTAACACAGCTAACATAGGAGCATGATCTGATAGCCAGATGGCTTTCACTTATGCTTTCTTCAACTTAACCTTATCTGTTTTATTAATTAACATGTAATCTATACAGCTAAATTTATTATGTCTTGCAGAATAGAAAGTATCTCTTTTAACCACATTTTGATGAAGGTCCATCATATTAATTTTATTTAAATGTAACTTTTTCTTATCCCCCTTCCCTGTTGTTAATTCCAAATTAAAATCACCTGCTAAAACCACTATACCTTCCGCAAAGTTATCTAATTTCCGTTTTACATTTATTATAAATTGTTTTGCATTTACGTTAGGGGCATAAATAACCGCTAGAGTTACTAGATTATTTCTTATTTTCCCCTTAATAAATAACATTCTACCATCCTTGTCTCTCTTAATATTGCTTAACTGAAAATCCACTCTTCTATGAACCAATATTGCCACCCCTCTGGATTTGTTCGTTCCTTTCGAATGATAAACTCTTTCCCATTCAATATTTGTTACTAATTTATTTGTTTTTTCCCTTCCCTTATGGGTCTCCGACAAGAATAAAATATCTGCCTTACAGTCTTTAGCCAGCTTCATGATTCTACATCGCTTTTTCTGTGATGAAAGACCATTTACATTGAGAGATAGAAGGCCTAAATCACCCATTTACATAAACTAAATGCATTTCCTCTTTCAACATAACAGAGCCTACTGGAGAATTGTTTATTTTCCCAAAGAATCCACACCCTTGTGCCCCTACCCTGACCTTCCCACAGGGGAAGGCAACGGAAAAAAAACCTTCCGTTACTGAGAGGCACTCTTAGATCTACGTTCCCTCTGAAAGCCCTCCCTTCTCCCCCATTTTACAAGACAATAAAAGATTCCCCCCTCCTTCCCTCCTCTCCCTTTATTAACTAGTGTGAACCCCCAACAAGAAGTACAAAAGTATGGGAAAAAAAGTTAATTAGTTGAAAAACTTAATACCATATTAGCACGACAACTCAGTTCAGTTTATTATTTTTTCTTCTGTCTGGTGACACGAGGCTGATCTCGCTTCTCCGATTGCAGTGAGGCCAATTCTCTTTGAAGTTCGGCAATCTTCTCCTCCTTGGTTTGTTCTGACTCGCGAAACGGTTCTGCTGCATCTGGCCGGTCGATCGATGCCTGGGTCTGCATTGCTTCCTCTGGATTTAATCCCAATTGAAAAAGCAGCTTCCTTCCTTCTTCTAATGACTTTGCCTGAAAAAATTTAGTATCTTTAAACACAATAATGGTGGCAGGATATCTCCAAGAAAATTTAATCCCATTTTCATACAGCTGAGAAGAGATCTCTCTCATCTGATTTCTCATCTTGAGAGTCTCGGCAGATAAATCTTTTAAAACACGTATTGGAAAGGCTTTGTAGCATAAGTTTAAAATCTGTTTGAGTTCTTTAAAAATCTCTGCAGCTCTTCTTTCTGAAAGAAATCTGATAACAATGTCTTTTGAATCACCCCTGCGAGGTCGAAAAGCCCAATGCGCTCTTTCAAATTCTTGCAACTCACATGTAACTTTGTTCTCAATGAACCACTGGAGGATCTCTTGAATAAGTTGTTTGCCCCCCCCCCCAAATCTTTGGGGAAGCCTCTCAAGCGTATGTTAGCACGACGCTGTCTATCTTCAAGATTTATGATGCAAATTTCCTGGCGAGATTTCCCCGCTTCCAGCTTTCCAATCCTTTGGTCTTGAGTTTTTGTTTGTTGTTTCAGTTCCGCCATTCCGGTTCCCAGTGCCGATAAATCTTTTTTCATCTCTTGGAGCAATTTGCCCATATCAGCAAAACCTTTAAGCAACGAGTCCATCTTCTCCTCCAGCTCCACAGCAGACGCCATCTTCGCTTTGTTCTTACTTCTTCACCCAACCGCGTCAAAAAGAGTTATTTACTTCAACTTTTAACTCCTTCTGGTAAAGTTTTTCGACAGTTTATTCAGTTCACTCTCCTCTCAGTCCACTTTTAGTAAGCTAGAGAGGGTAGTTAAGGGTTAACTTTTATTTCTTTTTCTTCATGTGGGAGAGCTTTCCCTTGGTGCGTCAATCCTGGCGACGCATGCGTAGATCTCTCCGCTTGTGTAATCAGTTGTTTAATCATTTTGACTATAGTATTTGTCTAGAAGATTTGTATGTTATAAAAATTAAAGCAATGTTGGAATTTTAAAGCTGCAGAATTCTAGCAATGACAAAAGAGAACTTACACCCCAGAGGAGGAAAGAAATCAGTTCCCTTTCAGAATCAAGAGACTTATTTTCCCACTAGGGCCTGTTACAAATGGAAAATTCACAATTTGTTTTGATCCTATTCTACTTAGAAAGCTATAAAATATACTTTCCACCCTTTGATTGTGGATAGACTTATGAAATATATGAGTAACACGAAAACATTGTAAATTAGAATGAACTTTATTCTATTGAAGAAAGAAAGTCGAAAGGGCTCAGATTGATCATCTCTTTAATGCCCATCTTTGGAACATGTGAAACAGCAATAAATTTTTGCACATTAATTAAAGAACAATATTTTGGGATCAGAAATTGTGGCTTATGAGACTATTTATGTTCCAGCATGCTTCTTTTCAGATAGTGAAACTGCTGTCAATGCTGGAGGCTTTATTTCGGTAGAGGCTATGCTCCTCTACCAGATGGCCAAATCATCAGTCATACTGTGGTTAGATGATAGAATGTTCTGTTGTTATGAATTTAGTCATATTGCTTCTTGCTGATGGTCACTGACCCAGCAAGGAGATTTGTGTTTTCAACAATCAGCATCTTTTAGTTAATTAATGTATAACTGTGGAGGACATTACAAAGGCCATGGACTTTTTAAAAAACCAGTGGTAAAGTTCAAGGAACTTGTTTCTCTAAGGCAGAAAACATAATGGATAAAAAGCTTTGTATGGGATAGCATGTTGTTTATGATAAAATGTGCTTTATTGGAAGGTTGCAAACTTATTATCTCAAGAAAAGATATCTGGTTGATTTGTGATCTCTGTCTCTGTGCATTGTTAGATATTTTCAGATTTCGAAAGGAGTAGGCCCCTACACAGTACCAATTAATATGAAAAAAGGTAGACTCCAAAATAGAATAGTCCGGTACAAGAAAATGGATGGGTCAGAAGAAAAATCAAAGTACATTAAATGGATAATCAAATCAATAAAAATTAATATCAAACAAAATTATTTATTACATGTCACCAAATGAAACTACAAGTTAACAGACTATAATGAGAGAGTAGCATGGAAGAGAAGATTATAACACAGGGATACCCTATAGCCATGATGGCAAACCTTGGGCACGCATGCCACCTGTGGCACGTGGAGCCATGTGGAAGCGCACAGGACTTTGTCCTATGCCAGCTCCATCATACATGGATGTGCTGGCCAACTAATTTTTGGCCTTGGGAAAGGCCATTTCATCCCCCAGATGCTTCAGAAAACCTCTGAAGCCGTGGAGGCAAAAAAATCCCCAAGAGACAAACTGGAAGTGTGTCCAATGTCCATGGGAAGCTGGATTTTCTTAATGTCCACATGATTCACTTAACAAATGGAGTCATTTGCTTAATTAGCATGACAAAAAGGTCATGAAATCAGGCATGACTCACTTAACTGCCATCTTAATTAATAAATGAATTCTGATTCCCTACCTAGGGGTAGAGCCTTCTCTGGGAGTCCCGGCCCTCTGGAATCAACTCCCCCCAGAGATTCGCACTGCCTCCTCCCTCCTTGCCTTCTGAAAGAGCTTAAAAACTCATCTTTGCCGCCAGGCTTGGGACTTTTAGATCTTCCCCTGACCACTGAATGGCTTAAGTATGAGTACTGAATGTTTGGTTAATAGGTTATTATAACACAGGAATACCCTATAGCCGTGATGGCGAACCTAGGGCACCCTACCACCTGTGTCACGTGGAGCCATATGGAAGCGCACACGACTTTGTCCTGTGCCAGCTCCATCATACATGGATGTGCTGGCCAGCTGATTTTTGGCCTTGGGAAAGCATCCCCCATATGTTTCAGGAAACCTTTGAAGCAGTGGAGGCAAAAAAAATCCCGAAAAGACAAACTGGAAGTTTGGGAAAACGCCCTTCTGGTTTGCCCATCCAGGCATTTTCCCCACCTACCTGCAGTGGTGGGGTCATACTGGTATGGTCCAGAAAGCCACACCAGTATGAACCCTCTGATTTTTGGCTATTTTCTTTCTGGCATCTCCATATGTAATAAGCCCTCAGCTATGCTTTGGACAAAGAATAAAGGTCAGCATTAAGACAAGCATGGGTGGGAAGGCTTCTACCATACAGAGATCCTGTAAAAAAAAAGTCACTGAAATCAGTGGGTTCCTACTGGTGCTGCTCTCTGGACCACATCAGTAGGAAACCACCATTGCCTACCAGGCTTCAGAAAGCCCAGTGCGTTTGCATGAGGGGCAGCATGGGGTGTGCACATGTGTGGGGTGAGTGGGAAGGGGTGTGGGTATGTACATGCATGCTAGCACACACACACACCCTTTTGGCACACAAACCCAAAAAAGTTCACCATCACTGCCCTATAGCTTACTGTATGTATGTATGTATGTATGTATGTATGTATGTATGTATGTATGTATGTACAGTGATCCCTCGATTTTCGCTATCTTGATCTTCGCGAAACGCTACACCACGATTTTTCAGAAAATATTAATTTAAAAATACTCCACGGTTTTTTTGCTATACCACGGTTTTTCCCACCCGATGACATCATACGTCATCACCAAGAGTCACTTCTCTGTCTCTTTCTCTTTCTTTCCTGTCATTCTCTGCTTCAATCATTTTCTCATTTCTCTTTTTTTCTCCCCTTTTTTCTATCATTTCTCTCTCTCTTTCTTCCTCTCTCACACTCTCTTCCTCCCTCTCTCATCTCTTTCTTTCCTTCTCTCCCTTTCCTTCTCTCTCCCCCCCTCCACTTGCCCACGAGAAGAAAAAAAGCAACCTCTGCTGGGCAGCTCCCCTTGTGCCCCCGCTTTGTGCCTGCCTCTTTTGGGGATTTTTTTTTCTTTTCTTTTTTCGCCTTTGGTCTCCCATTAAGCCTGCCGCTTGGCCGCTGCCGAGAAGCGCGGGGAGGGCGAGAGAGGGAGATCATGGCATGCGAGGTCCCTGCAGAGCAGAGGGGGTGGCTGAGGCGGCAGAGGCGTAGTGGCGGCGGCGGCAGGCGAGCTTGGAGCCTTGCTTCGCCTCCTTCGCTGCAATACAAACGAAGGGGTCAGACGCAGCCTCGGCGAGCCGAAGGTTTCCGCGGCTCTGACCCAGAGCAGGAAGGGCTGGTGGGGGCGGCGAATCCACCTCCCCTGCCACCGGCTCCACCATCTGCGCATGCACGGCCATTGAAAAAAAGGGCGCGCATGCGCAGATGGTGTTTTTACTTCCGCACCACTGTATCGCGAAAAATCGATTATCGCGAGAGGTCTTGGAACGTAACCCTCGCGATACTCGAGGGATCATTGTACAGTGTTCCCTCGATTTTTGCGGGTTTGAACTTCGCGGAAAGTCTATACCACGGTTTTTCAAAAATATTAATTAAAAAATACTTTGCGGGTTTCCCCCCTATACCATGGTTTTCCCCACCCGATGACGTCATATGTCATCGCCAAACTTTCGTCTGCCTTTAATAAATATTTTTTTAAAATAAACTTTAATAAATAAATATGATGAGTAATAATCTGAATGGTTACTAAGGGAATGGAAAATTGCAATTTAGGGGTTTAAAGTGTTAAGGGAAGGCTTGTGATACTGTTCATAGCCAAAAATAGTGTATTTACTTCCGCATCTCTACTTCGCGGAAATTCGACTTTCGTGGGCGGTCTCGGAACGCATCCCCCACGGAAATCGAGGGAACACTGTATATATATAATGGACCAATCATTATTTCTCAACCTCAAGTGGATGTTGTATGAATAAAAATGAAAGGGATGGCATACATGCTGCATTGAGTAATGCCAAGGTGTATATGTAATATAAAAAACTTATTCGTCATACATTTGATCATGCTTCTTTAACACTGCAAAAAATTATCATATTTTTTGGAGTATAAAATGCACTGGAGTGTAAGACATGCTTTAGTTTTGGGGGAGGAAAATGGCGGGGGGGAATCTGCCTACCAGATATTCATCTGGCATCCCTAGTCTGGTTGAACACATTATTTTATCCCCTGGTTAGGGATAATTATTATTCAGAGAGAGTACCAATGAAAGAGTTTGCAAGCTGGGAACATCGTTAGCACCTCGTTAGGGTGGGAAAGAAACATATTCAAAGCAAATAGAGCAATGAAAAAAAGCCTGCAAAGACTTAGGGCTTGGAAAACATTCTATGCAGAGAGTAACAATGAAATTATATTTATATTGCATATAAATCCAATAAATAAATAAAATAAATATAAATGGAAAGAGCCTGCAAGGTAAGAGTTGGGAAAATTGTTAGCACCTAGTTAGGGCTGGAAAAAAAAGCTTTTTAAAAAAAAGATACTTTCAGAGTATAAGACGCACCCAAACTTTCAGGTTTTTTTAGGGAGGAAAAAGCTGTGTCTCATACTCCAAAAAGTACAGTAATCAACATAACACTTTGGATAGGCTCTGTGAGATTATGAACATTTGTGCTCTCAACTGCCTTCTGCGAGAGGAAAATAATCTATTTATACCAATACAAATGTCCAGAAACCAGAATGTTTTCTAGATGTATCATATGGTACCAGTTGCTTCAAGAAATAAAATGTATAATAAAACAGTAGTTTTATTATACATTTCCAGTAGTTCATTAATTAAGTCCCAGGACATAAATATATTTTGATTTCCTGAGTTGTCTGAAGGGTGAATCCTTTGGCTTCTCTTAAAGGGAATGGGAATTATATTGGTAATAGAAAAGAAAGAAAAGTATAGGTTTCTTTTCAAATGCTCTGTATGAATGTGGACAAGTTTGGCATCAGGAAAAAAAGAATATGAAATAAATCAGACTTTTGTTAGCCACAACGAAGCTTTATTAAGCTGAGTCCATGGAAAGGTATCAGGGTAGATAAAGAACTAGACTAGGTCAGTATTACAAGAATACTTTCTGCCTTTTACTGGGCATGTCTCGAATTCAGGGACATTGTTCAGGATGTACAGCAAACCTGGAAAAAGGGGAAATGAGGGAATTATCAGGGAAATCGGCAGTTCGGGAAATATCAGGGATTTATCAGGGAATCAATTTTTTTAAAAAAATTGTTATAGATTTTTATAATAGTGAAAATGCATACAACATATAACATTGTGCTCAGTGTTTTAAGTGCCTGCCACCAGACAACATTCATACTCCTCCACCAAAATGGGGGCATATTTTCTATATACCGCTTTAACTCAAGAACAATATATCGCTTCAGGACTCAGCTGGAAAGCGGCGAGAATGAACGGCGTGGGTGGGCGAAGGGCGGGCGGCAGCGAGGAGTTTGCGTGGGCAGTGGGGAAACTCCTTGCTGATGCCCGCTGCTCGCCCTCCCGCCAGCAAGAGGGGGAAGACCCAGGGAAGCCGCCCAGCAGCTGATCTGCCGGGCGCCATCTACGCATGCGTGCCCATAGAAAAAAGGGCACGCATGCGCAGATGGTGTTTTGACTTCCGGGTTGAAAAATCGCAAATTACCCTGTTTGCAATGGTCGGGGACGCAATAACCGGGGGATCACTGTATATCAATATACACATAGTAAAATACATGATGAATGTTATAGAGGAGATACTCATAGTAAAATATATCTAAGAAATAATAGAAAAGAAGATGGGTCTCACTCATCATCTTCAGGCTGGTGTTTCTGTCCTTGTTCTCAGGCGAAAACTGCAGTGTTCGCCTGAGAACAAGGACAGAAACACCAGCCTGAAGATGATGAGTGAGACCTCGTCGAAACGTCGCCAGAAATTTCCAAATCCTACACGGGAAGAAACCCGAATATACCAAGACCGTCATATCTGTACCCGTGAACAGGGTAATTTGCGATTTTTGAACCCGGAAGTCAGAACACCATCTGCGCATGCGTGCCCTTTTTTTCTATGGGCACGCATGCGTAGATGGCGCCGGGCAGATCAGCTGCTGGGCGGCTTCCCTAGGTCTTCCCCCTCTTGGCCGGCATCAGCGAGGAGTTCGCCCACCACCGCCCACGCAAACTCCTCGCTGCTGCCGCTTCGCTCGGGCCGCTTCCCAGCTGAGTACTCAGCTGGGAAGCGGCCCGAGCGAACGGCTTGTCTGCAGCCTGCCTGCCCGCGCGCCCGCGGCTTGCGCGCCCTTCTCCCGCCCACGCCGTTCGCTCGGGCCGCTTCCCAACTGAGCCCTCAAGCCAAGCACAGAAGTTCGCCTTTGGCGCTTGGCTTGAGGGCTCAGTTGGGAAGGCGCGCGGGTGTTTTAAAACGTCCCCGCCGACATGGGGGGCTCGCTAGCACACCCCCAAACCCGGGTTGGAGGTTCGGGGGGGTGCTAGCGAGCCCCCCATGTCAGCGGGGACGTTTTAAAACACCCGCGCGGCTTTCCAATGAGTCCCGAAGACAAACACGGAAGTTTGGGCACATGCGCAAATGGTGTTTTTACTTCCGCAGCGCTACTTCGCGAAAACCCGCTCGTTGCGGGGGGTCCTGGAACGGAACCCTCGCAACGAGCGGGGGATCACTGTATATATATATATATATATATATATATATATATATATATACAGTGATCCCCTGAGTTTCGCGATCTTGATCTTTGCGAAACGCTATATTGCGATTTTTTCACCCGATGACGTCACTCCCTTCCTTTCTCATCTTTCTTTCTCTCTCTCTTTCTCTATCTTGCTTCTTCCTCTCTCACACTCTCTTCCTCCCTCCCTCATCTCTTTCTTTCCTTCTCTCTCTTTCTCTATCTCTCCCCCTCTTGCTCTCGAGCGGCGGGTGGCACCCAGGGAAGGTTCCTTCGGCCGCCCACCAGCTGATCTGCTCGGCAGCGCAGTAGCAGCGAGGAGCCGAAGATGGGGTTTCCTCTTTGCGTGGGCAACGGGGAAACCCCATCTTCGGCTCCTCGCTGCTACTGCGCTGCCGAGCAGATCAGCTGCGGCGGGCGGACAAGCGGCGGAAAAGCGGCGGCCGGACAAGCGGACAAGCGGCGGACAAGCAGCAGACAAGCGGTGGAAAAGCAGCGGCCGGACAAGCGGAAAAGCGGCGGGCAGGCAGGCGGCTCCTCAGCTGCTGGGTCTTCCCAGGTGCGGAAGTAAAAACACCATCTGCGCATGCGCGGCCATGGAAAAAGGGGCGCGCATGCGCAGATGGTGTTTTTACTTCCGCACCACTACATCCCGAAAAATCGATTATCGTGAGGGGTCTTGGAACGGAACCCTCGCGATAATAGAGGGATCACTGTATATATATATGTCACATGTTTAAGCTGAATTTGAAAATTAAGGGAGACTAGGATAGATCTATTTCGGCCTTATTTTGGCCTCATCAGCTAGCCATACCCACTGGGACTTGAACCTGCAACCTTTGCCTTGTAAGGCAGAGAATTATCCTCTAGGCTACAGTATCCAATCCCTTCAGCTCTGTACCAGGGAAGGGTTACATTTTGTGTCGAATCACCCTGGTATATTGAAGGAACATCACAGCTCCTTTTTTTGCCTCTCGGCCCAACACAGGGCCATTTCCAAGGCAGTTAATTTTATTGATAGCCGTATATATATATATATATATATATATATATATATGTATATATATATATACACACACACATACACACACACATACATACATACATACATACATACATACATATATATATATTGAATATGATCTACCATGTACCAATACCTATTATCAGGGAATTCGTGAAAAAAACTGAATAAATTGGGAAAAAACCAAACTCTCTTAAAATGTTTAAAAGCCAGGAAAAATCATATTAAAAAAACCCCACATTTCTTTTTGCGTTGCCTGGCAGAGTAAAGCAAAAATGAACATAACTGTAGCAACAACTTGCTTCCACAGCTACCAATATTTCTCCACAGCCTAGCCATTTGATATGATGTCATCTATGACCACGCCTTAACTAGATCACAAATTATAGGGGAATGTCAGGGAATTTCAAAACGCTTTCCCCATGGACACCCTGGATGTCACATGCTGTTGTGCAGACAGTTATTGCATCATAGAATAGCTGTCTTAGAGGCTGTAACCATTTACAAAACACTAGATTGCCTACCAGCTCCCTCAAAACTCCAGATTGCTTTTGTTCATTTTTCTGAGCAGAAACCCATTAAACTGTTTGCCTCTACTAGAGGTCTAGCAGTCTAGCTTCCTGTTTTACTTTTGTTTTAATCATTCATTTTTTTAATATATAAAATATTAGGTTGGGTAGAAAATCTGGCAAGTGTCAAAGGAGATACTTAAAGTACAGTGGTACCTCTACTTAAGAACGCCTCTACTTAAGAACTTTTCTAGATAAGAACCAGGTGGTCAAGATTTTTTGCCTCTATTTAAGAACCATTTTCTACTTAAGAATCCGAGCCTGGAAAAAATTTCCCCGAAAATTTGAAAGCGGCACGAAGGCCCAGCCAGTTTCCTGCCATTTCCCCTTTAACTCCGGCCATCTGGACTGCCAGAGGACCCTTTTGGTGGTGCTTAAGGAGGCTTTGGCAGTCCAGAGCAAACGAAGCATTTTCCTTTCTCTGGGCGCTTGGACAGGGAATAAACCTCTGCCAGCGCCCAGAGAAAAGAAACGCTCCCTTCACTCTGGGCAGCTGAGGAGTCACCACAGTGAAGGAAAGGCGCTGGCTACAAAGCGAGCGAGTGAGTGAGAGGAGAGGGGTGCCTTTCAGCATGGGAAAGAAGAGGCAGCATGTAGCAGCAGCAGCAGCCAGTGTATGGGAGGCAGTGTATGGGCAGTGTATGGGAGGCAGCTTCGTGCCGGGATTTGGATTTTTTTGATTCCCTTCACCTCACCTTCTTCCTTCAGCAGCGACACTCCTCCTCCTCCTCTTCTTCTTCCTCCTCCTCCCACCCAAATTCTGAGCTTTTATTTCTTTCCTAATGGGTTTGCATGCATTATTTGCTTTTACATTGATTCCTATGGGAAAAATTGCTTCTACTTAAGAACGTTTCTACTTAAAAACCTGGTCATGGAACGAATTAAGTTCTTAAGTAGGAGGTATCACCGTATCTGGATTAAATTATCATTTGAAAATCCATTTGTAGGATTATACTGCTTTGTTTGCTCTGGATTGCCAAAGCCTCCTTAAAATCCATTTGTAGGATTACAACAGTGGTTGCAGTGACCATCTATGTTTGTGGTTTCATGTAAAAACTGATTGTGAGCAATCCTATACTGCAACCAAAGTATTGGATTTCAGAAAAACAAATTTTAATGCAATGGGGGAATATTTAAACAATGAATTAAAGGGGAGGGATAAAATGGCAGGAGCGATCACCCTTTGGACTGTATTAAAAAAGGCCATCTTAAAAGCCACTGGACTGTATGTAAGGCAAATAACTAAAGGTAAAAGGAAGAAGAAACCACTATGGTTTAGCAATAAGTTGTCTTTTGAGAAAACTGAACAGAAGTAGCTATTGAAATGGTCAGCGATCTCCTTATTCCCATCAATGCATGTATTATTCCAGGCACTAAGCTTCGTGATGCTGCAGTTTTTCTTCTTCCTATCACTAATATATCTGAATAAGGCTTTATTCCCTTTCTTTACAGATTTGGCAATTTCTTCCTCTTTTGAGGCTTTCACAGCATATATTATCTGTTTCGCCTCCTTCTGTCTCATTTTATACACCTCTCTGTCAGCTATACTTCCAGACTCTTTATACCTCCTATAGTCAATGCAAAAAAGGCTGCCTATAGGAGGTATAAAGAGTGTTCAGTGATACCTTGTCTTACGAACTTAATTGGTTCCAGGACAAGGTTCGTAAGGTGAAAAGTTCATAAGACGAAACAATGTTTCCCATAGGAATCAATGTAAAAGCAAATAATGCATGCAAATCCTTCAGGAAAATCCCAAACTTCAGAAGGGAGGTGAACAGAGGGCAGGGAGGAGCAGCGAAAGGGGGAGCTGGAAGAACCAAGGCTAGGCTAAAGGGTGAGTGGGAAGGAAGAAATGCATGGGGACACCCCTCCCTTTTCTTTCTTCAAGACACCCTTTCAGTGCCTCTATAAGCACTTCATTCTCCTAGCTTTGTTGATGCAAACTGTTTCCCTCTCCAAGCCGCCCCTCCCTTTTCTTTCTTCAAAAAAGAAAAAAAACCCCTTCATCCCAGCAGCAGTGGCTTGCGTTCGTAAGATGAAAATAGTTTTGAAGAAGAGGCAAAAAAATCTTAAACACCGGGTTCATATCTCGAAACGTTCGTTAGAAGAGGCATTCGTAAGATGAGGTATCACTGTATTTGCAGCTGGCTGAAGCGTAGACATCAGAGAGTTATTGTTAATGGCGAGTATTCTGAGCAGAGACAGGTTACAAGCGGTGTGCCACAAGGGTCTGTTCTGGGACCTATTCTTTTTAATATGTTTGTGAGTGACATAGGGGAAAGTTTGGTAGGGAAGGTTTGCCTATTTGCCGATGACTCTAAAGCGTGGAATAGGGTTGATATTCCTGGAGGTGTCTGTAATATGGTAAATGATTTAGCTTTACTAGATAAATGGTCAAAGCAATGGAAACTGCAGTTTAATGTTTCCAAATGTAAAATAATGCACTTGGGGAAAAGGAATCCTCAATCTGAGTATTGTATTGGCAGTTCTGTGTTAGCAAAAACTTCAGAAGAGAAGGATTTAGGGGTAGTGATTTCTGACAGTCTCAAAATGGGTGAGCAGTGTGGTCGGGCGATAGGAAAAACAAGTAGGATGCTTAGCTGGGTAGCTAGAGGTGTAACAAGCAGGAAGAGGGAAATTGTGATCCCGCTATATAGAGCGCTGGTGAGACCACATTTGGAATACTGTGTTCGGTTCTGGAGACCTCACCTATAAAAAGATATTGACAAAATTGAACGGGTCCAAAGACGGGCTACAAGAATGGTGGAAGGTCTTAAGCATAAAACATATCAGGAAAGACTTAATGAACTCAATCTTTATAGTCTGGAGGACAGAAGGAAAAGGGGGGGACATGATCGAAACATTTAAATATGTCAAAGGGTTAGTTAAGGTTCAGGAGGGAAGTGTTTTTAATAGGAAAGTGAACACAAGAACAAGGGGACACAATCTGAAGTTAGTTGGGGGAAAGATCAAAAGCAACATGAGAAAATATTATTTTACTGAAAGAGTAGTAGATCCTTGGAACAAACTTCCAGCAGACGTAGTTGGTAAATCCACAGTAACTGAATTTAAACATGCCTGGGATAAACATATATCTATGCTAAGATAAAATACAAAAAATAGTATAAGGGCAGACTAGATGGACCATGAGGTCTTTTTCTGCCGTCAGTCTTCTATGTTTCTATTACTTTGCATTCTGAATAGAGTGAGTTTCATGAGTAAATTACAGAAACTTATTTAAATGAAATTTCTTCCAGAAATTCTTGGGTTTGTCTAGGAATCATGCTAAAATTTCAAAATAAAATAAAATTGATTTTAGCTTAGATTAAAGGTGATTGTGAAAAACAGTATAAAGCTATGTTCTCCTCCACCTAAAGATTGTATGACTCATACTGTACTTAATAGGAAAAAAAATACCTAGGCTAGTGATGGCAAACCTTTTTTCCCTCAGGTGCCAAAAGAGTGTGTATGCACACTATTGCATATGTGTAATATGCACACCCCCCACACCCATAATTCAATGCCTGGGGTGGGCGAAAACTGCTTCTTCCACCCACCAGAGGCCTTCTGGAGGCTGGAAACGGCTTGTTTCCCAACCTCTGGCCAGTAGGTTTGTGTTTTGCCCTCCAAAGCCTTCCTTGGAGCCGGGGGAGGGTAAAAATACCCTCCCCCATTCCCCCAAAGGCTCTCTGGAAGCCAAAAATTCCCTCCCAAATCTTCTGTACAAGCCAAAAATCAGCTGGCTGGTATACACATGCACATTGGAACTGAGCTAGGGCAACGGCTCGTTTGCCAGCAGATATGGCTCTGTGTGCCACCAGTGGCACCCATGCCATAGGTTCACCATCACTGACCTAGACTCTATTACTTGTTATTGTTCCGATAACACCTGAAATGCCAGTGCTTCTAGTAGCCAGTCAATAATTTGTCTTTGATCAGTGTACGGATAAAAGGAAAAATAGTATACACATTTTCTTCAACAGAAAAATATGTTGAAACATTCAAACTATTTTTACTAGCTTGTTAAGTCTTTATTCAGCTTTCCAATCAAAATGTAGCCTTCTGAGTATAGGTGTTTGCAAGAAGACTTGCAAAATGATGATAGTGCTGTCTAGTTATAGAAATGAAAGCAACTCAGCAGGCTCTGTAGGATGACCTGCTGGGTGGACAGCTGTGTCATTTTTGTAGTTACAGATATAACAGGCAGTTTATGAAAGCTCCCCTTTGCTTGGGTTCCTTTTTATGATCATACATTTTGACATCAGAATATAATGAGTGTGGTTCACCATGAAAACTTTCAGCTAATAGTAATGCTTAAAAAAAGCAAGTTGACGTCTGATTACTCTTAAAAATGTTCCATTTATATACTGTACTTAAGGGTTAAAAAAGAGAATCTTAGTCTCACTACAAGGATGAAAATAATGTGATTGTACAATAAAATATCTGTAAAACATTTTGACTTTTTAATTTGCAGAGTGGATTTCCTTTAAAATGTTTAATAAAGAAATATCTTATTTTCAAAAGAAGCATAAGATTAGGCCCAGCTGTTCAGAAAAAAATTGCAGTGGGGGGGAGGGCTCTGGAATATATTAAGTATTAATTTAGATGTGTTTAGATTTTGTTGTTACTGCTTTGAGGATATACATGTGTATTATCGAAATTCGAATTTTGGCACCCAAGTTTCGCCATCACTATGCTAGACTATACTGTGCTATACTCTGAAAAGATGTTAGCTTCTACTCACCAGTTATCTCAACTGACTCCTCACAAATTCATTTTGTCTTAGGTTTGGGCTTTCTCCAGATTGTTTGCGGGAGAGTCCAAAGTGTGGGTTGACTCTTCCTTCCTGAGAGATTGAGTCAACATATTTTTCAAGCCACGTCCTTCTGTTCCTCTTTCTCCCAAATTATTCGACTCAGTCCTTGCAGAGTGAACATCTTCAGTAGATGAAGGAAAGTTTGCACTCGGTCATGTTGCTTTTCTTGCATTTAGCAAACAATTATCATTTCAAACAAAATATTCTATCATTCAACCCTCTTATTTCACAACGTGTTTATCTAAATCAACTTAAGTAGAAGACCTTTCTTTCCCTAAACATTTCTAAATGACCTGCTACAGAGCAAATATAAACTCTGTGTATAATTGCCTGATAGAAAGTGCCACACGGCATTTTCAAACTGTTGTTTATTTCATTTTTATTATTTATATCCTGTAGAACAGAATTCTGCTAAATATCTTTAAGGAAATGTACACAAAATAAAATCCTCCTGTAGTTTTTTTAATAAAAAAAATAGATTAACAGAGTTGAAAGGGACCTTGTAGGCACAGGTGGCACATGAGCCATCTGCTGGCATACAAACTGTTGCCCTAGCTCAGCTTCAGTGTGCATGTGTGTGCCTGCCAGTTGATTTTTGGCTTGCACAGAGACTCTGGGAGGGTGTTTTTGGCTTCTAGAGAGCTTCCAGGGGGATGAGGGAGGGCGTTTTTACGTTCCTTCAGCTCAAGGGTAACCTTTGGAGCCCAGAGAGGCCAAAACACGATCACCAGAAATTGGGAAACAGGCTATTTCCAGTCTTCAGAGAGCCTCGAAGGGGTGGGGGAAGCTGTTTTCACCCCTCCCAGGCATTGGATTATAGGTGTGGGCATTCGTGCATGCGTGATAGTATGCGTGCATGCTCTTTTGGCACCCAAGGAAAAAAAGATTTGGCATCACTATTGTAGGTCATCTAGTCTAATCCCCTGCTCAAGCAGGAGTCCCTTTACTGTTTTGGACAAATGGCAGTCCAATCTCCCCTCAAGAGTCTCAAGTGTTAAACCTGCTCTGCAGGCAAGCTGTTCCATTGGTTGATCGCTCTCACTGTCAGAACGTTCGTCCTTATTTCCAGGTTGAATCTCCCTTTAGTTAGCTTCCATCCATTATTTCTTGTCTGGCCTTCTGGTGCTCTGGAAAACAGATTTATCCCCTCCTCTCTATGGCAGCCCCTTAAGTATTGGAACATACAAATCTAAATAATAATAAATAAACATATAGCCACCCTGAGTCTGCGGAGAGGGGCGGCATACAAATCAATCAATCAATCAAATAAACAAACAAACAAACAAACAAACAAACAAACATTGCTATCCTGTCTCCCCCGGTCCTTCTCTTTGCTAGACTAGCCATGCCCAGTTCCTGCAACCTTTCTTTGTACAGTGATCCCCCGCTCTTTGCGAGGGTTCCGTTCCAGGACCCCCCGCAACGAGCGGGTTTTCGCGAAGTAGCGCTGCGGAAGTAAAAACACCTTCTGCGCATGTGCAGATGGTGTTTTTACTTGGGGGCGGCGCGGGTGTTTTAAAACGTCCCCGCCGAGATGGGGGGCTCGCTAGCACCCCCCTAACCCGGGTTGGGGGTTCGGGGGTGTGCTAGCGAGCCTCCCATGTCGGCGGGGGTGTTTTAAAACACCCGCGCCACTTTCCAATGAGTCCCGAAGACAACGCGTTTGTCTTCGGGACTCATTGGAAAGTGGCGCGGGTGTTTTAAAACATCCCCGCCGACATGGGAGGCTCCCTAGCACACCCCCGAACCCCCAACCCGGGTTTGGGGGTGTGCTAGCGAGCCTCCCATGTCGGCGGGGATGTTTTAAAACACCCGCGCCACTTTCCAATGAGTCCCGAAGACAACGCGTTTGTCTTCGGGACTCATTGGAAAGTCGCGCGTGTGTTTTAAAACATCCCCGCCGACATGGGAGGCTCCCTAGCACACCCCCGAACCCCCAACCCGGGTTTGGGGGTGTGCTAGCGAGCCTCCCATGTCGGCGGGGATGTTTTAAAACACCCGCGCCACTTTCCAATGAGTCCCGAAGACAACGCGTTTGTCTTCGGGACTCATTGGAAAGTGGCGCGGGTGTTTTAAAACATCCCCGCCGACATGGGAGGCTCCCTAGCACACCCCCGAACCCCCAACCCGGGTTTGGGGGTGTGCTAGCGAGCCTCCCATGTCGGCGGGGATGTTTTAAAACACCCGCGCCACTTTCCAATGAGTCCCGAAGACAACGCGTTTGTCTTCGGGACTCATTGGAAAGTCGCGCGGGTGTTTTAAAACATCCCCGCCGACATGGGAGGCTCCCTAGCACACCCCCGAACCCCCAACCCGGGTTTGGGGGTGTGCTAGGGAGCCTCCCATGTCGGCGGGGATGTTTTAAAACACCCGCGCCACTTTCCAATGAGTCCCGAAGACAACGCGTTTGTCTTCGGGACTCATTGGAAAGTGGCGCGGGTGTTTTAAAACATCCCCGCCGACATGGGAGGCTCCCTAGCACACCCCCGAACCCCCAACCCGGGTTTGGGGGTGTGCTAGCGAGCCCCTCATGTCGGCGGGGATGTTTTAAAACACCCGCGCCACTTTCCAATGAGTCCCGAAGACAACGCGTTTGTCTTCGGGACTCATTGGAAAGTGGCGCGGGTGTTTTAAAACATCCCCGCCGACATGGGAGGCTCCCTAGCACACCCCCGAACCCCCAACCCGGGTTTGGGGGTGTGCTAGCGAGCCTCCCATGTCGGCGGGGATGTTTTAAAACACCCGCGCCACTTTCCAATGAGTCCCGAAGACAACGCGTTTGTCTTCGGGACTCATTGGAAAGTGGCGCGGGTGTTTTAAAACATCCCCGCCGACATGGGAGGCTCCCTAGCACACCCCCGAACCCCCAACCCGGGTTTGGGGGTGTGCTAGCGAGCCTCCCATGTCGGCGGGGATGTTTTAAAACACCCGCGCCACTTTCCAATGAGTCCCGAAGACAACGCGTTTGTCTTCGGGACTCATTGGAAAGTCGCGCGGGTGTTTTAAAACATCCCCGCCGACATGGGAGGCTCCCTAGCACACCCCCGAACCCCCAACCCGGGTTTGGGGGGTGTGCTAGGGAGCCTCCCATGTCGGCGGGGATGTTTTAAAACACCCGCGCCACTTTCCAATGAGTCCCGAAGACAACGCGTTTGTCTTCGGGACTCATTGGAAAGTGGCGCGGGTGTTTTAAAACATCCCCGCCGACATGGGAGGCTCCCTAGCACACCCCCGAACCCCCAACCCGGGTTTGGGGGTGTGCTAGCGAGCCCCTCATGTCGGCGGGGATGTTTTAAAACACCCGCGCCACTTTCCAATGAGTCCCGAAGACAACGCGTTTGTCTTCGGGACTCATTGGAAAGTCGCGCGGGTGTTTTAAAACATCCCCGCCGACATGGGAGGCTCCCTAGCACACCCCCGAACCCCCAACCCGGGTTTGGGGGTGTGCTAGGGAGCCTCCCATGTCGGCGGGGATGTTTTAAAACACCCGCGCCACTTTCCAATGAGTCCCGAAGACAACGCGTTTGTCTTCGGGACTCATTGGAAAGTCGCGCGGGTGTTTTAAAACATCCCCGCCGACATGGGAGGCTCCCTAGCACACCCCCGAACCCCCAACCCGGGTTTGGGGGTGTGCTAGGGAGCCTCCCATGTCGGCGGGGATGTTTTAAAACACCCGCGCCACTTTCCAATGAGTCCCGAAGACAACGCGTTTGTCTTCGGGACTCATTGGAAAGTCGCGCGGGTGTTTTAAAACATCCCCGCCGACATGGGAGGCTCCCTAGCACACCCCCGAACCCCCAACCCGGGTTTGGGGGTGTGCTAGCGAGCCTCCCATGTCGGCGGGGATGTTTTAAAACACCCGCGCCACTTTCCAATGAGTCCCGAAGACAACGCGTTTGTCTTCGGGACTCATTGGAAAGTGGCGCGGGTGTTTTAAAACATCCCCGCCGACATGGGAGGCTCCCTAGCACACCCCCGAACCCCCAACCCGGGTTTGGGGGTGTGCTAGCGAGCCCCTCATGTCGGCGGGGATGTTTTAAAACACCCGCGCGACTTTCCAATGAGTCCCGAAGACAACGCGTTTGTCTTCGGGACTCATTGGAAAGTCGCGCGGGTGTTTTAAAACATCCCCGCCGACATGGGAACCCCCAACCCGGCTTCTGGTAGAAGCCGCCTCTCTTTTTTTTCGTGCGCTTGGCGAGGAAAGGCAGGCGGGGAGGAGGCGACGGGGCCAAAGGGGGCCGAGGGAAGCTCGGCTGCGGTCGAGAGAGAAACGGCTTGGGCTCGCCGCAAGAAAAAAAAGAGACAGGCTTTTAGTTTTGGCTGCGGGGGGAGGGAATCCCGCCGCAAGGTAAGCTTCGGGGCGGGGCGGGCGGGGCCCTTTTGTGCCAGTCGGGGAGGCGGTGGCGGCTGCAGCAGAGGCGGGCGGGGGAGGCCGGCCCGCCGGAGGGGCGATGCGGGCGGCGGAGACAGGCGAGGTCCCGGCCGCCCCCCGCCCACTTGGCCCCAGACCGGTGCAGCAGGAAAGGGACGGAGAAGGCTCACTGGCAGCCCTTGCCCATCGCCGCGCCTTCGCTTCCCCCCCTCCCCCGCTGGATCCGGCAGCGTGCTGAGGGGAATTGCCGCGGACTGGAGGCAGTGAGGCAGACCGGCTCCGAGGCGAGCGGCCGGAGCTGCGCCCTCCTTCGCCCGCCAGGTGAGGCGAAGGCGAGGGGCGCGCGGCTGCAGCGAGGAGCCGAAGATCCGGGCGGGGAAGACCCAGGGAAGGTTCCTTCGTCCGCCTAGCAGCTGATCTGCTCGGCAGCGCAGCACCAGCGAGGAGCCGAAGATCTTCGGCTCCTCGCTGCTGCTGCGCTGCCGAGCAGATCAGCTGCTAGGCGGCCGCTCGAGAGCAAGAGGGGGAGAGATAGAGAAAGAGAGAGAAGGAAAGAAAGAGATGAGAGAGGGAGGAAGAGAGTGTGAGAGAGGAAGAAGCAACATAGAGAAAGAGGGGGAAGACCCAGGGAAGCCTCTGCCCGGCGGGGAAACTCCACCATCTACGCATGCGTGGAAGGGCACGCATGCGCAGATGGTGGAGTTTACTTCCGGGTTGAAAAATCGCGAATTACCCTGTTCGCAATGGTCGGGGACGCAATAACCGGGGGATCACTGTATATTTTAGTTTCCAGTCCCCTGGGCATGGGGGAGCTGTCTCTATAGTTATCCTTATAAGGCAATAGAGAAGAAGAATATGATCTTTTTGCATGCATAGCTCCTAATAGCTGGCAATGGAATCTGTGACTAGAAGCTAGACCCCTGAGGCCACAATCATGCCCACTGCAGCTGGATTATGCCCATAGGAAGACTAAGAGGTGAATTGCCAGAAACTATCCATGAGATAATTTCAAGGGCTATATCTCGAGACGTTGTAGATCTGCAGCAAAGTTACCAGCCCAGACTCAGAGGTTCAGAAGGCCTCTCTGGCTCTGTTCACCTGAATCAGGGTGAGGCTGATTTTCCAATCTCCCTGCCACTCTATAGAGAGTGAGGGCTCCCTAGTAGGGGATGATAGGTGATGTGGAGTTATCAGAGGCTAAAGGATGAAGGGTTCATCCTTGACCCTCCATCATTTGCTGGATTATTCCCTCCAGCCATGTTCAAATCTCTTTTACACAAAGCCAAGGTGACTACTTGCTTAGGAGGGGTATCTACACTGGCTGAGATTCTTCTGAGCAATCAGAACCAGAATGACAGATTTTTCACTGAATGTAAGATGAAACAGGAGGAGTTCCCAGTGCCTCAGCTGTTCACGGATATGATCCAAAAGCAATGGGGCTGGTCAGACTCCTTTCTTTCCACCCCTGGTGGGAATGACAGGGAATTTTACCAACTGGGGCCAAGCCTCTCAGAGGCTTTCCTCTTATAGGAGGTAGATGGTCCAGACACAGCTCTGGCTTTTTTTATCTGCAATCCTATAATTGCAGACAATTTGAAAGCTGAGGACAAGAGGGCAGAGTTAAATATGCAAAGGAGCCATCAAGTGGCAGCCTGGGCTATTAAAGCAGCCTTGGCAGGCTTGTTCTTTAAAAATATCATTCTCATTTGGCTATAAAAGAGTTTTTTATTGGCCAAGTGTGATTGGACACACAAAGAATTTCTCTTGGTGCATATTCTCTCTCTCTTTTTAAAAATAAAAATAAAAATAAATTTTATTTATAAACAAAACACATACAAGACAAACGAAACATAAAAAAAGTTGGACAATTTGTGATGTGCCTGTGATACAATTCTAAGAGTGCTTCTTTCCTATTACACATATAATATTTACATAATATACATCAAATCTTAATAATGATCTTAATCAGTAATACATTTTTTTAAAATTCCCTTTTATATCCGAAACTCTGACCTTTACTTTCCAGGTTTTCTACCACTTATTGGCTCTCCTTTTTCTTTTTTTCTCCCCCTTTTTCCCAACCAATTATAAAACTTGTCCCAACAGTTAATAAATTCTTCTTCATCTCTATTTTTTATTTCCATAGTAAGACTATCCATTTCTGCACATGATAATATTTTTTCAACGGTATCTTCTTCCACAGCTTTCATTTTTCCAGTGTTGTGGAATTACTATCTTTGCTGCTGTTGTTATGTGGAGGGTTAAATACAATTGGTCTTTGTCAAAGTGCTCATGAGCTATACCTAACAAAAATAATTTGGGCTTCTTTTCAACTTTTCTCTCTAATATATCTTCTAACTGTTATGCCAGGCTTCACGTTACAAGCCCCCAATTAAGTCTAAAGGAGAAATTCAAACACACACGTTGGTAAAGTAAACAAAGTTGGTTTATGAAAAGGAAAATACTGTCCAAAACGCACTTTGAATCAGCCAAAGTGCTTTCCCACGCACAACAAGCCTTGAATGCTGTGAAAAACATAAAACAAAAGCAAAGCAGATAAAAAGCAGTTGAGAAGACATAGAAACATAGAAACATAGAAGACTGACGGCAGAAAAAGACCTCATGGTCCATCTAGTCTGCCCTTATACTATTTCCTGTATTTTATCTTACAATGGATATATGTTTATCCCAGGCATGTTTAAATTCAGTTACTGTGGATTTACCAACCATGTCTGCTGGAAGTTTGTTCCAAGGATCTACTACTCTTTCAGTAAAATAATATTTTCTCATGTTGCTTTTGATCTTTTCCCCCAACTAAATTCAGATTCTGTCCCCTTTTTCTTGTGTTCACTTTCCTATTAAAAACACTTCCCTCCTGAACCTTATTTAACCCTTTAACATATTTAAATGTTTCGATCATGTCCCCCCTTTCCCTTCTGTCCTCCAGACTATACAGATTGAGTTTATTAAGTCTTTCCTGATATGTTTTATGCTTAAGACCTTCCACCATTCTTGTAGCCCGTCTTTGGACCCGTTCAATTTTGTCAATATCTTTTTGTAGGTGAAGTCTCCAGAACTGAACACAGTATTCCAAATGTGGTCTCATCAGCGCTCTATATAAGGGGATCACAATCTCCCTCTTTCTGCTTGTTACAGCTCTAGCTATGCAGCCAAGCATCCTACTTGTTTTTCCTATCGCCCGACCACACTGCTCACCCATTTTGAGACTGTCAGAAATCACTACCCCTAAATCCTTCTCTTCTGAAGTTTTTGCTAACACAGAACTGCCAATGCAATACTCAGATTGAGGATTCCTTTTCCCCAAGTGCATTATTTTACATTTGGAAACATTAAACTGCAGTTTCTATTGCTTTGACCATTTATCTAGTAAAGCTAAATCATTTACCATATTACAGACACCTCCAGGAATATCAACCCTATTGCACACTTTGGAGTCATCGGCAAATAGGCAAACCTTCCCTACCAAACCTTCCCCTATGTCACTCACAAACATATTAAAAAGAATAGGTCCCAGAACAGACCCTTGTGGCACACCATTGGTAACCTGTCTCTGCTCAGAATACTTGCCATTAACAATAACTCTCTGATGTCTACGCTTCAGCCAGTTTGAAGACATCACAGTCACCCCCCTTCAAGAGTCCTCACACTTAAACTTAACTGTGAATTAGTCCAAGAGTCATGTAAAATCCTGAAACAGTTCAAAGAGTTCTTGTACAATCCAGACGTAAAACACAGTTCTCTCTCTCTCTCCAAATGGATAAACTCCCACGCCAATAGGCAACTACGCTGGCAATTTATCAGCAGCCCCATTAGCCTAATTGCCCTAGCTACAGGTGTTCTCCCTTATTTCCTGTAATACATGTGCAGTTGTTCCTTCCTTGACATCAACCTGCATCTGCGAACATCTATGAATCCCTCTTCTTCTGAGTCTAATGATGATGACTCACTAATGGGGTAATTAGCTAATGGGCTGCCTGTAACTACTCCATCATCCATTGATCCTACTTCACTAGAATCTTCCCCTGACACAGACGCTTCACTGTCGGAAACAGTTAGCAGTAAAATTGGCCTCTGATAATGTGAGGATTCTCCCACATCAACCCCCACAGTCCTTGGAGCAGGAGCTGGCCCAGAGCCAACCACATCACTAACCATGACTGAATTGTTCTCCAATATCTCTTGATTTTCTCACACCTCCACTACATATGATAATATGAGCCAAATTCTTTATTACATCTCCAGCATCTGGGCGAGCACTTTTTATCTATTTTTGCTAATTTTGTGGGAGTTATATGCCACCTGTAATACATCTTGTACCAATTTTCTTTAAAAGCCGTAGCTGAAATTAGCTTTTTGTTTCTAATGCACATCTGTTGCCATTCATTTAGAATGTGCCCACTTAATCATATTTTCTTTCACTTGTCCAGTTTCCATTTTAAAATTTAATAAATAACAATAGAATTTTTTAGTTAGTTTCTCTTCCGGGCCCAGTAATATTTTATCTAATTCTACTTTTTTTCGACATTCCCCTCTCTCCTATCTTTGTCTCATCTTAATTTTATCTTTAAGTATTCCCACTATTCCAGATTAATCTCCTTCTTTCAATTCTATCCTAGAATCCCTTCTTCATTTGTTACTTTTTTATATGTTATTATCTTGCCAATTTTTCTAAAGTTGGGGTGGGTAATTGCATCTTAAGGGAAGAACCAATTCAGGATTCCTCTATAAATGTGTGCTTTGATTTTTAACCAGAGAATTTCTTATAAAATGCTTTGTAAAATAACGATGACTTAAGTGCTTTTTATCCCACAGGAAGGAATGCCAGCTGGCATGTAGATCATAGCCTTCAAGTGTTAAAATTCTAGGAGAAGGGGTGTGGTCAGCACCTCAGTGGCAGAAGTGTTTCTTTTGCTCCGGCGGAGAAACGCTGGTTCCCCACTGTTTGGGGGTGCCGCTTCAGTTTGAATTGACTCAAACCTCCCTGGAGGGGAGGGGAAGAAGGGGACTTGGTTTGGTCCCTGTTTGGGGTTGGCAAACCCCAGGGATGACCAGACCTGGATCCTCCACCATCAGTGGTGCGAAGGTGGCTAGCCACCATTAGCCGAGGAGACTGCATGCTAGAAAGAGTTGCTTGAAGAATTTGAAGTCATCCAGAAAAGAAAAGGGAATGTAAGTTTTGTGCTGGTGTTGTGGCGAGGAGAATAGACTGTCAAGTTGAGCATTGCTGCCAAAGGGAGAAATCTTTTTGTTACTTTCTGCTTATGGATTACTGGAAAAGGAGTTCGAGAAATTGGGGAGAGCGGCTAAATGAATACTACAATTGCTGTTTTTGTTTTGAATGGGAGTAGAAGTTGATGTCTAAAAATCATTTTGGAAGAATATTGGAGATTTTGTAAAATCTTATTTTTAATTTATATGTATATGTATATGTGTATATAAAATTTGGATTAAAAAGTTGAAAACTTAAAGAACAACAAGAAATTTAGGGACAGTATGGTTGCCATCTATTGGTAGACTAGAGACTGTATTTGTGAGAACGTTTTTGAGTTGGAATTTTTTGTTTACTTAAACTTGACCTTCATGAAACGTGCTATATGGATTGATTAAACTTGTTGTTTCTGCACACACAAAAAAGTGCCTTGTTGGCTTTTTTGTAGGCTGTTTGTTTAAGCAGCTGGACAAAATTAGCCATTTCTTACGTAAAGGAGAAGGTGATGGAGGAATTGCCATATTTTCGGTGTATAAGATGCACCTAGATTTTAGAGGAGGAGAACAAGGTAAAAAGTACAGTGATACCTCTTCTTACAAACCCCTCGTCATACAAACTTTTTGAGATACAAACCCGGGGTTTAAGATTTTTTTGCCTCTTCTTCCACACAATTTTCACCTTACAAGCCCAAGCTGCCACCACTGGGATGCCCCACCTCTGGACTTCCGTGTTTTTGCGATGCTGCAGGGGAATCCCAGCAGTTCAAAGACGGGCGCTTCACTGGCAACAGAAGTCCGTAGATGGGATTTCCCAGAGAGGGGAGCCTCAGCGAAATTGCAGCATCACAAAAACACGGAAGTCCGGAGGTGGGGTTTCCCATGGAGGGGAGCCTCAGGGGAATCCCAGCAGCGCAAAACAGGCGCTTCGGCTGGCAAAAGGGGTGAGTTTTGGGCTTGCACGCATTAATTGCTTTTCCATTGATTCCTATGGGAAACATTGTTTCATCTTACAAACTTTTCACCTTACAAACCTTGTCCCAGAACCAATTAAGTTCGTAAGACGAGGTATCACTGTATTTTGAACCAAATGGTGTAGTATTATATTTTTAATAAAATATCAGTATAGCAGAATACTTTTTACAACCATGTATATTTTTAAAACCATGTACACTTTTTAAAACTTCAAACTTGACAGCTTCAAAACTTGTGGATTTCAACTCCCAGAATTCCTCCACCAGTCATGCAAGCTCACAAATGGGAGTTGAAGTCCAGAAGCCTTAAATTTGTCAGGTTTGAAGACCCTACACTCCTAACCCCCAATTCAGGGGTTTCAAGCTTGACAGCTTCAAGACTTGGGAACTTAAACTCCCAGACTTCCTCCACCAGTCATCATCATCATCATTATCATCATCATCGTAATAATAATCCTCTTTCTGCAATCTGTTGGAAGATATTTTTTTCCAGACTGCTTATCTTTTTACCTTCAAAGAATTTTTTAAAAAACATGTGAAGTACGTTCTACATCCCTTTGCCATTCTCTTCATCAAATTCCAAAGGTAAACATTACAGTAGATAATAAAAATGCAAAAGATGAAATTGTCTTTCTTACATGAGACTAGGCAAATATTTATGGAGCAGTTGACAAACTCCTGCCTAGTAAAGGAGCCAACACTGAGAGCAATTATCCTGATATTCATGACTCACTTTGACTATCATGTTGAATATTACTCACAAGTCTTTTATGAGCACATCCCCAGAATTCATTTAACAGCCGGCTTCTCTCAACGGTCAGAGTGGTAGAGTTGGCACATGAGGGTCCCAAACATACAGCCATCACTTCCTCCGGGGTACTCAGGTCCTGCCTCCTTTGGGAGCCACACCAAGTTTCGGCATGGGGGTAAGCCAAGCTTCTGTCCTCCATCGTGCGGGCACCCCTCTCCCTTGGTTTCATTCATCTCGCATGGAGGGACTGAGAGTGCCCTTCTTTCCTTCCTCCTCCTGACCACCAAGGAGAGCAGCCACCAATGGCTTGCAAAGTGGGAAAGCTGCTTTTCCCTCGCTAGGCAAAAGAAGCCGTCTCCTTCCATCTGCTTGTGCCAGAGAAGCTCAATCGTCTGGAAAGGCAGCTCCTGTGCTAGAGGGCTGCATGTCAAGGCTGCTCCTGAGGAGGAATCGTTTTCTATCCTTGCATGCGGATCCTGGGCTTCCGAGGCAGGAATCTGAACTGGGGTGGTGCTGGCTGGGACCCAGGGAGGAATGCATGTCGCTGGGCAAGTGAGGCGGGGTGCACGGCTGCAGCTTGGGAGAAGCAGGTGGACGTTCCCTCAACACATCCACAAGCGGCAGAGGCTGTCCCCAAGACCGCCCAGGAGTCCAGCGGCTGGAACAGGCGGCTCGGCCCTGGGGATGAGTGGGGTGCATGGCAGCAGCTTCAGAGCAGCGGTGGCTGTCCCCAAGCCACCAGGTGGCTGGAGGCCAGCAGCTTGGCTTTGGGGATAAGTGGGGCACATGGCAGCAGCTTCAGAGCATGTGGCAGCAGCTTTGGAGAAGCAGGTCGGCGTCCCCTCAATACATCCAGCCATTGGAGGAGCCTGCGGGCTGGCTTTGATCATCCAGCAGGACAGGGATGGGCACCTTTGGGAGGGTGCAGCAGTTGGCGAAGGCGCTCCGAGCAGAGGGCGACAGCTGCGGAATTCCTGAGGTGAGGCAACTTTGCTTGGAGCGCTTTCACCAACCACTGCGCCCTCCCAAAAGTGCCCCTGAAGGTGGGAGATTGGGGTGGGGGCTGATGGAGACAAACTCCGTCCCGCCAGATGATCAAAGCTGCCCTGCGGGTTCCTCTGTTGGCTGGAAGCATTGAGGGGAGGCCCACCTGCTTATCCGAAGCTGCTGCCACATGCTCCGAAGCTGCTGCCACGCGCCCCACTTATCCCTGGAGCCAAGCCGCCAGCCTCCAGCCACCAGGCAGCTCGGGGACAGCCGCCACCGCTGCTCCAAAGCTGCTACCACACGCCTCACTCATCCCTGGGGCCGAGCCGCTTGCTCCAGCCGCCGGACTGCCAGGTGGCCTTAGGGACAGCCACCGCCGCTGGTCACCCTGCGCAACATTCAGTGTATAAGACACTCGTTTTTTGACGCACATATAAGGTGCGTTTTATACACCAAAAATACAGTAAGAGAAATAAACTTATTGGATGAGATTTGCATGGAGATTTCTGAGGACATTAAAGGTTTCCACCATGAAATGAGATTAATAATTGATATTGGAATTGGAACTGGAATAGGATTACAAATTGGAGATGGCAAAGAGGACATTGACAACTGTTATAATGGACTTGATGAATTTGGAATTGGAATAGAAAAAGCAGAAGAACATGAAGGGGGAGTAGAAGATGTACCAGAACAAGATGGACTTGAAACATATAAAGAGACAATTACTGAATGTGGAAATAAAAATAATTTTGGGATTAAGGATGAATTAATTGGGGGATATATTACATATTTTTTGATGGTGTATGGTTACATGCTGAGGTGGAAGAGGAGAAATATGGGGGTAAAATTATAGAAACTTCTCAAAAAAGGTTTGGTGGATAAAGATATCAATGCCCATGTCTTAAATGATGAGTATATTAAGTTAAGCACTGCTAAGCAAGGTTATCAGATTTTGCCAATTTCAAAAGGAATGGGAATTAAAGAGTGGGGATTTGCAAAGGGGATTTTTAAAGGGGACTTTTTAGTTAAAGAAGAGATGGATGAGGAAGAAGAGTAAAATGAAAATGAAAAATAAAAAGAAGTGATATAAAAAGATGGGAGAGACAGATATTAAATATAGACAAGGAAAGGGCTTTTTGAAAGTGGTTGATTGTATTTAGAATACAGTGATCCCCCGCTTGTTGCGAGGGTTCCGTTCCAGGAGCCCCCGCAACGAGCGGGTTTTCGCGAAGTAGTGCTGCGGAAGTAAAAACACCATCTGCGCATGTGCAGATGGTGTTTTTACTCCCACAGCGCTAGCGAGGAGCCGAAGATTGGGGGCGGCGCGGCTGTTTGCCGCCGGCATGGGGGGCTTCCTAGCAGCCCCCCAAACCCGGGTTGGGGGTCCGGGGGGTGCTGGCTCTCGGCGCTTTCGAGCTGAGTCCGGGAGCGAATTCGCTCCCGGACTCAGCTCGAAAGCGCCGAGAGCCAGCGTGGACAGGCCGTTCCTTGGCGCTGTCTCGCGGCGCTTTCGAGCTGAGTCCGGGAGCGAATTCGCTCCCGGACTCAGCTCGAAAGCGCCGAGAGCCAGCGTGGACAGGCCGTTCCTTGGCGCTGTCTCTCGGCGCTTTCGAGCTGAGTCCGGGAGCGAATTCGCTCCCGGACTCAGCTCGAAAGAGCCGAGAGCCAGCGTGGACAGGCCGTTCCTTGGCGCTGTCTCTCGGCGCTTTCGAGCTGAGTCCGGGAGCGAATTCGCTCCCGGACTCAGCTCGAAAGCGCCGAGAGCCAGCGTGGACAGGCCGTTCCTTGGCGCTGTCTCTCGGCGCTTTCGAGCTGAGTCCGGGAGCGAATTCGCTCCCGGACTCAGCTCGAAAGCGCCGAGAGCCAGCGTGGACAGGCCGTTCCTTGGCGCTGTCTCTCGGCGCTTTCGAGCTGAGTCCGGGACCGAATTCGCTCCCGGACTCAGCTCGAAAGCGCCGAGAGCCAGCGTGGACAGGCCGTTCCTTGGCGCTGTCTCTCGGCGCTTTCGAGCTGAGTCCGGGAGCGAATTCGCTCCCGGACTCAGCTCGAAAGCGCCGAGAGACAGCGTGGACAGGCCGTTCCTTGGCGCTGTCTCTCGGCGCTTTCGAGCTGAGTCCGGGAGCGAATTCGCTCCCGGACTCAGCTCGAAAGCGCCGAGAGACAGCGTGGACAGGCCGTTCCTTGGCGCTGTCTCTCGTCGCTTTCGAGCTGAGTCCGGGAGCGAATTCGCTCCCGGACTCAGCTCGAAAGCGCCGAGAGACAGCGTGGACAGGCCGTTCCTTGGCGCTGTCTCTCGGCGCTTTCGAGCTGAGTCCGGGAGCGAATTCGCTTCAGGACTCAGCTCGAAAGCGGCGAGAATGAACGGTGTGGGCGGGCGAAGGGCGGGCGGCAGCGAGGAGTTTGCGTGGGCGGTGGGGAAACTCCTCGCTGACACCAGCAAGAGGGGGAAGACCCAGGAAAGCCACCCAGCAGCTGATCTCCCGGTTGCCATCTACGCATGCGTGCCCATAGAAAAAACGCACGCATGCGTAGATGGTATTTTGACTTCCGGGTTGAAAAATCGCGAAGTACCCTGTTCGCAATGGTTGGGGATGCAATAAACGGGGGATCACTGTATTTTATAATATTTTATACTCGTTTTTTTAATTTTAGTAGTTATTTTTTGATTCATTTAGCAGTAGTAGATATCTGAATTTTGATAAAATTTATAAGTAAATGAAGTAAATGGAATATATTAAGGTGACTTAAGTAGGTTTAATTTAGACTTCTAAGGTTTATTCAATTTGGACTAGTGTGTTAAATGGGATTTACAGATTTGAAAATCAAAGTATTTGTTTTTATTGCTTAATTTTAATTTATCAAGAGGGGTTTGATGAAATATAATAATGGCATAATAATAAGTAATGAATTTAAATGTTAGTATTTGTTTCTTTTTTAAATTGATAAAGTCTAAGTATATGATTTTTAAACTGATAGATATAAGGGTTTTTAGTCTGTTTTGAGATTTTCACTAAGGGAAGAAGGCACTACAGCTTTGATATTAAGATTATAAGATGTGAAAGATATTGATTTTACCAATAATTTAAGGAATATTAATGATGGACTTAATTAGACATTAATGGAGATTTATCTGGATGACAAAATTAGAAAGAAGGGAATAAGGTGTGTGTGATGATAACTGAAATTAAATAGATGGAATTTAAGAACGTATAATTTGATTATATAAGATTTACTAATCCAAAACTATTTTATTGTAACAAAAGAGAAGGTATATTGCTTTTGTATTTTAGGATGTGAAATAAAAAAATAAAAAAATTACTCTAAAAAAAGTGTTAAAATTATAGTATTTTCTAACATTATCCAATCTCTCGCCCACATAAGAATTGCAGAGTTATAATATCCTCACCAGTCTGGTAGCCTGAAACCTCCCCTATCATTTGTTTCTTGTAGATATTTGAGTCTTATCCTGGGTCTTTTTTGCTGCCATATGAATTTATTCAACAGTCTATTCATAAAATAATCTTGATTGAATTTTATTGGGATTGTCTGAAATAAATATAAAATTTTAGGTAATATATTCATTTTTATTGCTGCAATTCTTCCCGTAGAAGAAAGGTGTAGTCTAGCCCAATTTTCTATATCTCTTTTAATTGTCCTTTTTTAAAATTATATTTCTGGCAATTAAATTAATCCCTAGGTATTTTATCGAATTGGTAATTTGAATATTTAATCTCTTCATTAATTCCTTCTGATCTTCTTGGAGGTTTTAAACTATCATTTTGGTTTTATCCTTGTTAATTTTAAATCCTGCCACTTCTCCATATAGTTCCAATATCTCCAATAAACGCTGACTAGATTCCAAAGGATCTTCTAATATGAAAACAAGATCATCAGTGAATGGTAATAATTTATATATTTCTTTCCTTATTTCTAGACCTTTAATTTGTTCATCGTTTCTAATTATTTGTTCTAGTGTTTCCAATGTCAGAATGAATAACACGTGTTATAAGGGGCAATCTTGTCTGGTTCCTTTTTATATTTCAATTTGAGGTGTTAACCCTCCATTTATTATCACTTTGGCTAGTTGTTGTGAATATATTGTTTTTATTGCCCTTATCAAATTAGTTCCGAATTCCATATATTTTAATCGATTTAGCACAAAGTCCCAAATTACGTTATCAAATGCCTTGTGGGCATTTAGAAAAATTAGAGCAAGCTGTTTTTCATTATGGCTTTTGTAATATTCAATTATATTCATTATAGTTCTTAAATTGTTCCTCAAATATCTTTTGGGCAAGAAGCCATTCTGATCTATATCAGTAAAGTTGTTTAAATACTCTTTTAATCTCATGGCCAATATCAAACTGAAAGTTTTGTAGTCAACATTTAGGAGTGAAATATGTCTATAATTTGAAATCAAAGTAGGATCTGTATCTTTTTTATGTATTAGGGCTATATTGGATTCTTTCCCGGACATAGGTATTTCTCCCTCTTTCAGCACAGCATTATACGCTTCTAATAGATGTTCTTCCAGCTGATCCTGCACTCCTTTATAAATTTCTGTCGGAAGACCATGTGAACCTGGTGATTTATTATCTTTCTTTTTTTTAAGTGCTTCCCTTAGTTCTATAATTGAAATTTCTTTATTTAACATCTGTTTTATGCCCTCTGGTATTTTAGGAAGGTCTGCCATTTAAAAAAAATTCTTGTATTTTCCTTACATTGACCAGACAGTCCATTTTATATAGTGTCCTATAAAAGTCTTGAATTATTTGTTTCTTTTCCTCTAATTTATAACCAAAGGTTCCATCCTCTTTTTTAAGAGTGCCAATTAAACTTTTTTCTCTTCATTTTTTGAGTTTGTTTGCAAGCCACTTTCCAGGATTATTAGCATTTTTGGAAAAATATGTTTACTGTACTTAATTTGCTGTGCAAGTTCTTCCTTATCTAGTAGGTTTAATTTATATTTAGCTAATATCATATGATGTTTAATTTCGTTTCTATCTGGTTCTTTTAATAGTTCTTCCAATTTCCTATATTCATCCTATAATTTCTCCTTATTTAACCTCTTCTTTTAAAGTCTTTGGCCATATATGCAATTGCCGCCCTCCAGAGGTTCTGCAAATTAGTTTGCTCCTTGGTATTTTCTTGAAAGAAAAAAATTAATTCTTCTTTTAATTTCGGTTTAAAATCCTTATTATTCCCAATTGTCCTTTTTAAAGTCCATCTTATTTTTCTTTCCTTTCCATAGCATTGTTTTGAGGATAGGAGTTGAAACAGTTTGTGTCCAGGATGTGAGGGGTCTGTAAATATTTTCACATCCTTCTTTTTGGCTTGTGCAGTATAGTGTCTGAGCAGCACATTTAGGTGAGTCCTTCAGGACTGGGTGGCATAGAAGTCTAAACAAACAAAAAAACAAAAAAACTTTTTTCATGCCTAAGTACCTGATTTTCTTTCACAGATGTCACCCAATTATTGCATAATTATTTGGGGCTCGGTGCTGGGGCAAAATAACATGCCTTTCCACTATGTTATTCTGGTTGCCTAATTATTGACATCACTAGCATACAAAGACTCCCAACTGAAAATAGAATGATCTATAATTTAAAGAACAGAAGACTACAAATAGGCAAACTTAGATCAGCCGATGTGCAAGGGAAGAAACCATGTTAAGCTTGTTTATATCTTGTTTGTTAACCAAACTAGTTTATGAGTTGAAATAATAGATTTAAAATATATATTTTCTCCCAACTAATATATTATGTTCACAGAAGGCTTCATTTTAACAGAAGGCTACAATTGTTTGCATGTTTCTTTGGCCATAAATGCCAACTAGCAATGGAATACAGTATACTAAATATCTTGCTAAATATCGATCTAGCCCTGAAGTATCATACATTTGCTGATTCCTCCAGTTCAAGGTTTGGAAATGTAAATTAGCATATTACTTAATGTTCAATTTTATAAGTGCTCTGTTTTAAGAGAACTGTCTGAGACAGCTTATCTACAATTTTGTTCAGGAAACTATCTTTACTACCAAAAAGCAATATCAGTAAATCTGACTAAACCCAACATTTATTACAAAAGCGAGTATCTCAATATACCCTTTTGTGACATTCTATCATTTTACAGCCATAGTCGACAGGGGGAAAAAAGTTTCCTACTGTTTTGAGCCCGGAAGTGAAATCTGTGGCATCTCACTATGACACTATGCAGTATTCCAAGTGTAAAGCGACACTAGAAAAAGTGCAGAGAAGAGCGACAAAGATGATTAGGGGACTAGACTAAAACATATGAAGAATGGTTGCAAGAACTGGGAATGGCTATTTTAATGAAAAGAATAACCAGGGGAGACATGATAACAGTGTTCCAATATCTCAGGGGTTGCCACAAGGAAGAAGGGGTCAACCTATTCTCCAAAGCACCTGAAGATAGGACAGAAAGCAATGTGTGGAAACTAAAGGAGAGAAGCAACTTAAAACTAAGGAGAAAATTCCTGACAGTTAGGACAATGAATGAATCCGTGGAACAACCTGCCACCAGAAGTTGTGAATGCTCCAACACTGGAAGTTTTAAAGATTTTGGATACCCATTTGTCTGAAGTAGTGTAGGGTTTCCTGCCTAAGCAGGGGGTTGGACTAGAAGACCACCAAGGTCCCCTCTAACTCTGTTGCTATTATTATGCAAGGCAGTTAGAAAATGTTTCACATTTTAAAATATCTGTACAAGCCACAAAAGACATCTCTTTAGAGGAACATCTTTCCACCTTGTAGACAGTACTTCCAGAAACCGAGAATAACCCTAAACAACTTATACATCTAGTATCCACCTGCTCCAGTTCAGGAAACTGACTCGAACTATACTGTATAGTTCCGACACAGATCGGTTTGACATGCCTTGATTGTTAATAAATTATCTACTTTCAGTCTCCCTAGGTCTTTCAGCTGACTCGCACCTTAAGGAGGTTGTTTTGATTTTTTTGTTTTGTTTTTTTCAAAAGCAACATCATTTAGCAGCAAGTATAAATGCCTTTAATGAGACTTTAAAAAATACAATATCCAGTTAGAAAAGGCCATACTTTTAAACATTTGTACAGAAATAAATTGCTGAACTTTTTTAAAAACTGAAAATATGACATCTGTACAATACATTTATTAGATTGGATTCTTTATTGATCAAATGTGATTGGATACACAAGGAATTTGTCTTGGTGCCTATGTTTCAGTATACATAAAAGAAAATATAGATTTGTCAAGAATCATGAGGTGCAACACTTGATGATTGTCATAGGGGTCAAATAAGCAATGAAGAAACAATCAATATTAATAAAAATCTTAAGATACAAGCAACAAGTTACAGTCATACAGTCCTAAGTGGGAGGGAATGGGTGATATGAATGATGAGAAAAAAACTAGTAGAAATAGAAGTGCAGTCTTAATAAAATGTTTGGCAGTGTTGAGGGAATTATTTGTTTAGTAGAGTGATTTACAATAAAATTATTTACAATAAAATTTATTTACAATAAAATTAGAAGGGGATTTGTTATTATCCTGCATAGAAACATTAAACTTGACCAATTTGCTTTTGGTTACATATATGGCCCTGTAAATCCTCGACAAAAAGTGTGCGTAGCAACTCTGCTAAGTATCAAAAGTTGAAACTAGATTTTGCTCTCTCTTCCTTCCTACCTTTCTCTTTCTCTCTTCTTCCCTTTCTCCCTTTCTCTCTGTTTCCGCTTGGATTTTCATCAGCTTGCCAGTGATGAAGCCATAGCATACATCTTGATTAGTATTGGGTTGCTGCATGCACTGGGGAGATGCCGTTCCAGTAGAGAAAATGGAGCTGCACATACAGCTCCAGCTGACCGGTGGGCACATGCATGCATTGTAGTGAGATTTGCTTCCGGTGCTCACACTCAATGCATCTTAATGTGAGATTTGGCTTCCACAGGAAGCAAATCTCATTTCAATGCATGCATGCATGTGCGTGCTGGTCAGCTGGAGCTGCGCATGCAGTTCCATTTTCGCTACAGGAATGGCGCCACTTCACCCCCTTCCGTGCAGTAACCCAACACTGATCCAGACATCTGTTATGGGTTCAACACTGGCAAGCTGATGAAAATCTAAGTGGAAATTGGCCTCCGCCCCTTATACAAATAATAAACTGTACTATTGCTCTAGATCCAATACTGGTGGAAAACAAGGACAGAATTAAGATATTACCATCCTTGTCCAGGAAAGCAAACTGGCAGTCCTCTCATTATTTTTACAGGCCCAAGTTTCACAGTTGTGAACAAAAATTTCCACAACAGAGATCTTTTCCCCAGAGGCCTGACCATCAGTCACACAGCAGTTCCAGGGCAAATGCCCATTTCATGGTTTGAGAGGGTGACCCTTTTGCAGGACTAAATAATAGTCAAGTCAGTCCTTCCATTAGTACTGACCCTGTTTATGGACCAGTGGGAGGTGACCACCATGGACTCTTGGGTCCGCAGCATGGTCAGATCTGGAGTCCCCCCCCCCCAGCACTTCATTCACATTCTTAGTGTGATCTATTCAGAGGGGCTTGCTTGACTTGGGTTTTCTCTTGTTTCTTGTCATGTCTGACACCCAGACACCCATTCAATAATGTCTCAATCAAGTTTGGCCACCATACATAGCTCCTGGCCAGAGCTTTCACATTCACTATATCCAGGTGGCTATCATATAAGATAGACAGGCTGTGGTTTCGTAAAGTGGAGGGAATAACAATTCTGTGGCCCCAGACCAAACAGCTTCATGAGAATTTTTAAAATCTTTTTCTCTCCACCTAAATTCTTTCAATAGAACATACCATCTATTTTTGTTGCAATAAAATAATATAGAATTAGTAAATCATATAGAATCAACAAACAAATTCTTAATTCCCATCTAATTAGTTTTGATATCAATCACACTCCCTTACTCCTTCCTCTAATTTTGTCATCCAAATAAACTTAATTGTCCTCCAATTAAATTCACCATTAATATTCTTTAAAATATTAATAAAAACAATTTATCTAACATCTTAAAAAATACCCAAATCCGTATTACCTTCTCTCCCTCTTTATACATTTTAAAAAGAAAACTAAAAACCTGTATACAACCTTATTTTAACTATTACTAACTGTATAAATTTAGATTACTTATTAAAATCAACTCATATCCCATTACTTTTAAAATCTACAGTGATACCTCGGAGCTTTGAAGTCACGAAGATGTCCTTCCTGGAGTCCAAGTTTCGGCCTGCCAGGAAGGACGTCTTTGTGACGTCAAAGCTCTACCCATGGAATTCCCTAATGGGATTCCCCACCTCCGTTTGAGCCTCCCGACCGGCCGACAGCTCCGCGGCTCTTCTGCAAAGTTGACAACTGGGTGGCGGTGCTTCTCGGCAGCCCCCTGAACCCAAACGCCGAACCCGAACTTTTGCCAAACTTTCAGGTTCGGCGTTCATGGCAGCGCGTTTGTAAGGCGAAAAAAGTTTGTAAGAAGAGGCACAAAAATCCTGAACCCCAGGTTCGTATCTCGCAAAGTTCGTAAGATGAGGGGTTCGTATCACAAGGTGCCTCTTTTTAATTTTCTTCTTCTTCTTCTTCCTCTTCCTCTTCCTCTTCTTCTTTCCCCTTCTCATCTTTAAATATCCAATCTTTACAAATCTCATATCTTTATATTCCTTTAGTTTTTATTCTCATCTCTTCTGTATTTGTAGGAAAAAGCTTTTTAAAATTTTTCTATAAGTCTTTCAACAGCCTAAAACCCTGAAAAATTTGCATTAAAATGTTGCGTATATCAGAAGACCCTTCTTTTTCTTTCCTCCCTCTTTTTTTCTTTTCAAGTTCATTTAAAGTTCACTCTTCTTTATCATATTTATAGTGTAAAAGCCAATAGTAAGACTCTATTTAGTCCATTGCCTATCTGGACTTCAGCAAAGTCTTTCATACGGTTCCACATAAAGAGCTGATATATAAATTAGTGAAGATTGGACTTAATCCCTGGATAGTTCAGTGGATTTGCAGCTGGCTGAAGCGTAGATATCAGAGGATTGTTGTTAATGGTGAGTATTCTGAGCAGAGACTGGTTACAAGCGGTGTGCCACAAGGGCCTGTTCTGGGTCCTATTCTTTTTAATATGTCTGTGAGTGACATAGGGGAAGGTTTGGCAGAGAAGGTTTGCCTATTTATCGATACTCTAAAGCAGAGGTCCCCAACCTTTTTTGCACCAGGGACCGGCTTTAAGCTAGACTAGTTTTCCATGGCCCGGTGGGGGGGGGGGAGCTAGCTGTCAGCGGCGCCGTAAAAGGGGCGATCAAGAGAGGAATGGGTGAATGAATGGACGGAGGGTGGGAAGGAAGGAAGGAAAGAGGGAAGGGACAGGAACAAAAGAAGGGTGCAAAGGAAGCAAGGAAAGGTGTGAAAGGGGAGAGTAAGAGAGGAAGGAGTGAAAGAAGGGAATGAGGGAGGAAAGAAGGGAGGAAGGAAAAGGAAAGCAAGAAATGGAGGGAGGAAAGAAAGGAAAGAAAGAAAGAAAGAAAGGGGGAAGGGACAGGAACAGAGGAAGGAAGCAAGGAAACTTATGAAAGGGGAGAGTAAGGGAAGAAGGTAGGAAGGAGAAAGAAAAGAAGAAATAGAAGAAGGGAAGGTAAAAGAGAGAAAGAAAAAGAGCAAGAAAGAAAGCAAGAAAGAGAAAGAAAGAAAGGCAACTTCAAAGAAAGGCTCACTGAGCATCTCTCACTCTCTCTCTTTCTATCCCTCTTTCTTTCTCTTCCTTTCTCTCTCTCCTCTTCCTTTATCTCCTCTCTCTCTCCCTCTCTCTTTCTCTCCCCCCTCTCTCCCCCTTTCCCTCTCTCCCTCTCTTGCTATCTCTCCCCCCTCTCCCTCTCTCTTTCTCCCTCTCCCTCTCTTTCTCTCTCTCCCCCCTCTCTCTTTCTCTCTCTCTCTCCCCCTCTTTCTCTCTCTTCTTCTCACTTTCTCTCTCTTGTTTTCTTTCTGTCTCTTTTGCTTTCTCTCTCTCTCACTCTTTCTTGTTTTCTTTCTCACGCTCTTTCTCTCTCTTGTTCTCTCTCTTGCTATCTCTTTCTCTCCCCCCCTTTCTCACTCTCTCTTTCTCACTTTCTATCTTGCTGTCTGTTGCTCTCACTCACTTTCATTCTCTCTCCGTTCTTCTCAGCGATGACGCGCGCACGCCCTGCCCGCCTCACCTTTGCGAGAGCACTTTCGCCCCGGGCTCTCAGCAAGGGGGTTTGCAGGAGAGGCGGGGCCGGCGAAGGTGATATTGAATGTCGGGGGAGAACGGGCGGTTGCGCGCGCTCCCTATCCCCCTGCTAGCCCACTCGGAATATTCAAAATAAGAAAAGCCTTCGCCGGCAAAGGTTTTTCTTATTTTGAATATTCCGAGTGGGCTAGCAGGGAGATAGGGAGCGCGTGCAACCGCCCGTTCTCCCCCGACATTCAATATCACCTTCGCCGGCCTCCGCTGAGGAAAGCCTTTGCCGGCATTTCCTCTCGGCGTCAAGGAGGCGCAGCGGCGGGCGGAGAGAGGGAAGGGGGGGGCAGCGGCGTCCCTCCTGGCCTTGGCGGGCCGCCCAACCCTCCCCACCTCCTGCAAATGCGGCGGGCGGCGGGGGGGAGAGCGAGGAGCCGGTTCCGGCGGGCGCGGGGCTTGGCTGGCTGGCGGGGGGAGCGCCGCTGGTGGTGCGGAAAGGCCGAGGGGGCCCTGGCGCCGCGGACCGGCTGAAAAGCCCCAACGGCCCGGTCCCGGTCCGCGGACCGGCGGTTGGGGACCTCTGCTCTAAAGTGTGCAATAGGGTTGATATTCCTGGAGGCGTCTGTAATATGGCAAATGATTTAGCTTTACTAGATAAATGGTCAAAGCAATGGAAACTGCAGTTTAATGGTTCCAAATGTAAAATAATGCACTTGGGGAAAAGGAATCCTCAATCTGAGTATTGTATTGGCAGTTCTGTGTTAGCAAAAACTTCAGAAGAGAATGATTTAGGGATAGTGATTTCCGACAGTCTCAAAATGGGTGAGCAGTGTGGTCAGGCAGTAGAGAAAGCAAGTAGAATGCTTGGCTGCATAGCTACAGGTGGAACAAGCAGGAAGAGGGAGATTGTGATCCCGCTGTATAGAGCGCTGATGAGACCACATTTGGAATATTGTGTTCAGTTCTGGAAACCTCACCTACAAAAAGATATTGACAAAATTGAATGGGTCCAAAGACGGGCTACAAAAATGGTGGAAGGTCTTAAGTGTACAGCTTACCAGGAAAGACTTAATGAATGAAATCTGTATAGTCTGGAGGACAGAAGGGAAAGGGGAGACATGATTGAAACATTTAAATATGTTAAAGGGTTAAATAAGGTTCAGGAGAGAAGTATTTTTAATAGGAAAGTGAACACAAGAGCAAGGGGGCACAATCTGAGGTTAGTTGGGGGAAAGATCAGAAGCAATGTGAGAAAATATTATTTTCCTGAAAGAGTAGTAGATGCTTGGAACAAACTTCCAGCAGACGTGGTTGATAAATCCACAGTAACTGAATTTAAACATGCCTGGGATAAACATATCCATCCTAAGATAAAATACAGGAAAATGGGCAGAGTAGATGGACCATGAGGTCTTTTTCTGCCATCAATCTTCTATGTTTCTAAGACTTGTAGAATAGACAGAAGCCATTTAAATCAAGATTCTTAAAAATATACCCATATGGTTGGTTTTAGTGATACTTTGTATGGGTTTGTAGCACAATACAGTTAATGTTGGCATTTTGAAACCCTTTCATTTATTTGAGCAATTGTATTAAGAATTAAGACACTGGCTGAAATCAACTCTTTCCATTGCTGTTATCATCACATCATTTTCTTTTGGAGCTTGTTTTAATTTTAATTTGAAGACATCAGCAATGCATCAAAATAATCTCCCTGTGTCTAAATTTGTGTTTCTTCATTTTCCATTCATTTGACAAAAGTGCTTCTGTTAAAACAACACAGTTTTGAATGGAAGGTGATGAAGTGAAACAAAGCCTATATTAAGATACTATATACAGTTTTACCTCTACCTAAGAACGCCCCTACTTAAGAACTTTTCTAGATAAGAACCGGGTGTTCAAGATTTTTTTGTCTCTTCTTAAGAACCATTTTCTACTTAAGAACCCGAGCCCAGAAAAATTTCCCAGGAAATTTGAGAGCAGCACGAAGGCCCGGCCAGTTCTCCGTACTGAGAGAGCGGGTCCAGCAGTCACGTGGGTTGCTCACTGTCCAATCCATCGAGGACCGAACCTAGTCTTTTAAAAGCCTGCTGGATCCTCCCCTTCCCCTGAATTCGCTCGGTCCTGCGATCCAGCAGGACATGTGGTAGCTCGTTCCTCTCGCAAAACACCTTCCCTTCTTTCTATTCAGATAAGTAAAATTTAATTCTGTATTTTACTAGAGCTTGCCTTGGTTGCGCGCCAGCATTACTGGGCTTGGCGCCGAGGGAGAAGCTGCGGCGCAGCTCCTGCGGTTTTTTTTACAAACACCCTGCTCGCACTGCTGGTGGATTGCATTTACTGTACAAGTAAATCTATTCGGCCAGAGGTTTACCGGCAAGCTAAGGATTGATTTTAAAAGGGAAAAAAGGGGCTCTTTTTCATCCTTTGGAGTGGGACTGTTAGCAAGTTTCCCTTGATTGTCCCCTGGATTTTAGACTCCCCTCCGTTTTTAAAAATCTCAAAGCAGTTTATTTTGGCTCGAAGGCCCTCAGCAGCCAGTAATTGTCGGCCCTTGTGGATCACCCACACGCGTCCTGTCTGGTGCTAGTAAGTCCGCTGCTTGGCCCTGGAGTAAGTTTGGAGTCCCTCAGGCCTTTTCTCCCTGGCTAGGCCTCCAAACCAGTGTGCCTTGGTTTACTTTTTTGATTAAGGTTAGTGAGGCCTGCCCTTCTGCACTCCCTGGCACGAACTCTGGTACCGACCAGATTGGCTGTGAGTTGCAGATGCTCCTGGGCCTGGGAGCAGGGCCCCCTTCCTCTTGGGAACGTTGCCCTAGAAGCTTCTCCCATCAGATTTTGGCTCAAGTCTTGTCCCTGTAATTTGTTCAGGCCATGACTTCATTTCCCAAGAGAGGCACATCTAAAGGTCCCAGAGAGGTTAGGCTTACTGGTGATGAAATTGATAATATCCCCCAGGCCTCTTCCTCCTCTTCCTCGGGAGCCCCTACAATGGCTAGACCCACCAGGGCTGAGAAGAGAAGAAACCTAGCCTTGCAGAGAATCCATGAAAAATCAGCTAAAATCAGCAGGCCCAAGTGCACATTAGCCCTGACACCCCCCCCCCCGAGGCTTCTAACCTGCCTCCCTCTGGGGTCCCTGTGCTCTCTCTGGATGAGCCAAACCTAAACAGACCCCAACATAACTTATGGGGCTTAGGTCCAGAGGAGCCAGACATTGTGGATGATCTCTCCGAGCCAGACCCATCCCAGGCCTTCAGGGAATCTCCATCTTTACCTGCAACCATTCCTAATCTGCCTCCAGATTTTCAATCTATATTTTCTGCCTTGTCTAAAGCCATTGATGCCAAGCTCTTGGCTATCAATGTGCCTTCTCACTCTCGTCCCCTTCCACGCGCCCCCTGGCCCGTGAGTTCCCTCTCATCCTACAGAGTTCCAATTAATGAGGATTCGGATTCTTCCCAGGATGAGAACGAGGACGTGGATGTAGAGGATAATGATGACCCGTTTCAGCGCCTGTCAGAAGATGAGAAATCTCAAATTAAGATTCCAGCCCTGGCTGCCATCTTTCCATTCCAACTCTTCAAATCTCTTCTAGTTAAAGCAAGAGTTTCTACAAGCTTAGCAAGGCAAGAGAAATCTGCCATACTTCATGGAGGAACAGGAAGACAAAGAGGTCATTCCAATGCCCAAATTGTTTAAAGATGCTCTGCTCAAGCAGTGGGACCATCCAGCCTTTGGCTTCAACCCCACAACCAAGGAAAAGAAATGATATAAGTTTGCCCTAAACTTGATGAACCTGTTAAGACTCTACACCCTGCGGCTGCTATGCCGAGTGAAGCAGAGGAGGTTTTAAAACCTGAAGACAAACGCCTAGAGCAAATGCTCAAAAGATCTTTCTTTGTGGATACCTGGGCTATCAAGAGTGCAGCAGCAGCATCTTTCTTTTCTAGAGCTATGCTTTTATGGCTTCAACAGCTCCAGCAGCACATCCCCCCTGATGATCTACAAGGCCAACATGATTTTAACAAAGTTTTTGCAGCGGCCCAATATGTAGCTGATGCTACCCTGCAATCATCAAGACTTGCAGCCAGGTCAGTAGCGGCCTCAACAATGGCCAGAAGGCTTCTATGGCTGCGCCCTTGGCAGGCAGGAGTGAGGCAAAAATGGCAGCTGGCCATGGGTCCTTTGAAGCGCGATCACCTATTTGGTGACCTCCTGGATCCCCTTCTCTGAAACCACTGACAAAAAGAAAGTTTTGGGGCCCACCAACAAGAAGGCCATCAAAACTCAACCTTTTCGATGTCCCAATCGTCAACGTGATCAAGGGTTCACCTTCCAAGAATCTCAGGTCAGTATTCCCCTCGATTTTGCTCCAAAGCTGGCAGAAACCCCAGGGGTAGAGGACCCCATTACCAAAGAGGTTCCTCCTCGACCAGAGCTTCCAGAAAGCCTTGATGGTGAGCTTCATTCCACTCCCATAGGGGGGGCACCTGGCTTGGTTCTCCTCCAGATGACGTCATTCCTGTAAGGACCCCTGGGTTATTACTACTGTGGAATGGGGCCTTCAGTTGGAGTTTATTTCCATACTTTCTAAACATTTTATCTCATGCCCATCCCCCAGGTCTTCCCCATCTTGTATCCGAATGGAGGAAGCTATTCAACATTTGTTGTCTATCAGGGCTATCCAACCTGTCCCATTTTCCAAAGAGGCCTGGGCTTCTACTCCATCCTCTTCATGGTCCCTATGACCTCTGGAGGATGGAGAGCCATCTTAGACCTTAAAAATTTGAACCAGTTTATTAAATATAGGAAATTCAAGATGCATTCTTTGTCATCCATCTTAGCCGCTATCCATCCTGGGGACTTTATGGTCCCCTTGGATCTCACGGAAGTTTATCTTCATATTCCCATTGCCAAAAGTAACAGGAAATTTCTTCGCTTCGCCTTCCAGGGCAAGCAGTATCAATATAGGGCCATGCCCTTCGGGCTCTCCTCGGCTCCTCACATTTGAGCCACGCCCATTCATATTTTATGCTATTTGGGTGACATATTAATTCATGGGGCCGCTAAAGAGGGCACCTGCTCAGACCTCAACATTACCATGTCTATCCTACAGGATCATGGTTTCTCCATTAATCTCAAAAAAAGTCAGCTCCATCCGTCTACTTCTATTCAACACCTGGGAGCCATCATTAACTCAGATCTCTCTCAGGTTTTTCTCACAGACATCCATTCTGATAGCCCCTCACTGGCCACGCTGGCCCTGGTTTGTGGACCTGCAATGTCTGTCCATCCAGGACCCCTGGCGACTCCCTATTTCGGAGGATATGTTGCAGCAGGGGGTCTCTCTCCATCCAGATCCGGAGTGGTTCCACCTCACCGCTTGGTATTATCCGGCGCGACTTAGATCTGCGAGGATACGACCCGGACACTGTAGAAATAATCCTGAAAACCAGAAGAGTGTCCACCAACAGGATTTACGACCATACTTGGTCCAAATTCCACCAATGTTGCTCACAAGAAGATCTATCCCCCTTGTGTATTCCCATGCACAGGATAGTAGCTTTCCTCATGAAAGGGTTCCAGCAAGGCCTTTCATCCAGCACCATCTGTCGCCAACTGGCAGCCTTATCTTCGGTCTTAGCAGGGCCTCCCAGACAACCACTCCACTCCTTTCCAGAAATTCAAGAATTTCTTAGATGTATTTCAAACCTCAGACCTTCCAGAGTTTACAGATACCCATCCTGGGACTTACCGCAGGTTCTCCATTCCCTTACTCAGGCACCATACGAACCCCAAAGGTCAGCATCCTTCAGGTACCTATCTTACAAGGTAGCATTCCTGGTGGTGATAACATCTGTCCGACGCATCTCAGAATTGGCAGCCCTTTCAATTAGGCAAGATCTATGCCAGTTCCATTCGGACAAAGTAGTCCTGCGTTTGGACCCCACCTTTCTACCCAAGGTCAGTTCCATGTTCCACAGATCTCAGGATATTGTGTTGCCTTCATTTTGTTCCAACCAGAACCATCATCTTGCGGTCAGATGGCACACCCTAGATCTCACCAGAGCGCTGAGAATCTACATCCAACGGACAAGACCCACTCGAAGGTCTGAAGCTCTATTCGTGGCCTACCATCCCAGATCCATGGGATCCAAGATATCCTCAACTGTAATAGGCCGTTGAATCCGACGGACTATCTCAAAGTCTTATGAGTCAGCTTCCCTCACCATACCTAGAAGTATCACAGCACATTCCACAAGAAGTGCAGCCACATCTGCTGCATGGGCAACTCAAGCTTTATTGGAAGAAGTCTGCAAAGCAGCCACTTGGGCCTCTCCAAACTCTTTCATAAGGCATTACAAAATTGACTCTTACACTTCAGTGGATGCTGCCTTCGGCATAAGAGTCCCCCAATCCGTTATCTCTCACAATAGCGAACTAATCCCTCCCTAGGGACTCATCTATTGGGTATGTCCCATGTGACTGCTGGACCCGCTCTCTCAGTTCGGAGAATAGCCATTGATTGCTTACCTGAACGCCTCTTTTCATATGATGAGTGGGTACAGCAGTCACTTCCCTCCCTGTATTTATTTTCTAACTATGGTTATTCCTTTAACCTGTTTTCTTCCTATCATGAGAGTTTAACACTATTGAGCCACCACAATTGAGCCTAAGTCTACAGATTCGTGAATTCTGGGGAAGGGGCAGATCCAGCAGGCTTTTTAAAGACTAGGCTCGGTCCTCGACGGATTGGACAGCGAGCAACCCACGTAACTGCTGTACCCACTCATTGTACGAGAAGAGGCGTTCAGGTAAGCAATCAACACCTATTTCTTTTCAAACCTGCAGTAGAACACATTCAGGTCATCTGCCAATTGCTGATCTCCTTCAGCTTGAGAAAGTGGTTTGCTGTAACCGGTGATGTTTTTGAGAGTTTTCCATATGTTTGCTGGTTTGTTTGTTGAGAATTCTTTAGCTTTTCAGAACAGTTCCTTTTTGCTGCTCTGATCTCCCTTGTTAATATATTTCTGGCTTGATTGTACAGCATTCTATCACCTTTTCTGTAGGCTTCCTCTTTGGAATGACGCAACTGCCTGAGTTTGGCTGTGAACCAAGGTTTATTGTTACTGTATATTTGCAAGTTCCTGGTTGGTACACATGGGTTTTCACAGAAGCTGACATATGATGTTACAGTGTCTGTGAATTCATCTAGGTCTGCAGAGGTGTCCTTAAAAATATTCCAGTCTGTGCAGTCAAAGCAAGCCAGTAGCTTTAACTTTGCTTCGTCAGTCCAAGTCCTCGGTGATTTAATTGTTGGTTTTATGGCTTTAAATCTTTGTTTGTAAGCAGGTACAATGTAGGAGGGATGTAAATTGCAGATATTAAGAAAGAATGAAGCACACGAGGAGAATAAAAGGATTTGCATTTAATAAAGCCTCCAAGTTTTCATCACAGAATCTTTGTATAATGGTGATGTCTTGAGAGCAGCTGTTGTTGATATACGTATATACATAAGTCTCCTTCCTTCCCCCCCCCCTGATAATTCTGCATTTCGATCAATTTCCTCATTTAGTCAGGTTTCAGTAAAGCATAGGGAAGATTCCTTGTGAAAATCAGAATTGCATCTATTTAAAAGCAGTATTTCATCCATCTGGTTGGCAAGTGAATGTAAATTGGTAAGAAAGATGGAAGGTTTTTTTAAAATTCCCTTGTTCCTTAGTCGATTTAAAATTCCCACCCTTTTACCTCTTCATCTCTGCCAGCTGCGTTTGTTTTTGGTGATCCATGGTTGCCGGGAAATGGCTTCCTCCTGTGGTAAAATCTCCTCCATGTTTGTAAAGACAGGTTGGGGTGAAGTTGCAGATAGCTGCTCCTTAAAGAAATGTTCCTTAATTCTTAGCAGATGGCCTCTTGAGTAGGAAATCCATTGAGAATTGCAGGGAATAGCAGAAGATGAAGAAACTGTTTGAGAGTATTTCACCGAGGCAGCCTTTGTCAGTGCCATCTTGGTAATAGAGCCAAGTTTCAATTACATTGCAGGAGTTATCAGAACGTGGTTGTACACAGTCATGAACTGCTTCCGGGAGTCCGATTCCGGATTTTGCCTCAAGGTTTACTCCTGAAGCCTTTTACGATTATGGATATAGTCACAAGGCAGTGGAGGTTTTCAGTCAGAGTTTTCCTTGTCTTCGTGGTTGGCCAGGGCATCTTTTGTGTCTTGCCGTGCTCTTAGCATACCATATCACTTGGAGTGACTGCCTTCATGACCGTTGACCTATTCTAGTAGGTTTCATCTGCTCAGTCCATTGGAATCTGTTTTCACATGCTCAGGATAGACAAGTCCCTATCTTGGTGACCCATCTCAATGACCCATCAGCTTGGTTTGGCCAGCCTGTCAAAGCTGTTGCCTCGGGTGTGGCTGCTGTGCATGCCACAGCTACTAGGAGCCACAGGTGAGAGTTGAGTGACAGGTGGGGACCAAAGGTGAATGAGATGCCCTAAAAGCTGCCCTAAATGAGCTGCTGTAAAAGGACATGATATGCTCCTAAACCCAAGGTGATAACCCGCTCTGAGCACCCCATACATCCCCCAAGTATATTATCTCCACAGTATTTCACTGGTCTACTAATTTAGTCACAATGTTGGAGAATGAGATGAGATTAGTTTGGCATGATTTGTTTTTAACAAACCCATGTTGGCTGCTGGTTATTACTTCATTTTTTTCTAGGCGAAGGTAAAACTGTTTTTAAACAATCTATTCCAGTATTTTCTTGGGTATTGATGTTAGGCTGATTGGTCTTCAGTTACCTGGGTCTAGGTTCTTTCCCTTTTTTTGAAGATGGGGACCACATCAGCTGTTTTTCAGTCTTCAGGTAGTTCCCCTGTGTTCTCTGTACTGAAGAAGCAAGGCCAGGAGTCACGTGGGTTGCTCACTGTCTAATCCGCATAGGACCGAGCCTTGTCTTTTAAAAGATTGCTGGATCCGCCCCTTTCAGAATTCGCTTGGTCCCTCTACCGGCAGAATGCGTGGTGGCTCAGCTCCTCTCCAAACACCTTCCCTTTTTCGTCTTTCTCTGCAAGTTAATAGATACGTTCTTTAGCTCTTAGTTTCTCTATTCCCTCACCCAGAAGCTGTTAGATATTTGAGCCAGCCTTCCAGGGCTCTGCTCCACTTGGAGAAGCCGCGGCACGATTTATTATTCCGGATTACACAATCACCGAGACCACGCCACCGCCGGCCGTATTTAATAATGATTATAATAATAATTTATTAGATTTGTATGCTGCCCCTCTCCAAAGACTCGGGGCGGCTCACAACAGTAATAAAAAGGCAATAGAACAAATCTAATAATAAAAAGGATATATAAAACCCCAACAATGAAAAAACCATCCAGCACATACATAACAAACATAAAATATAACAGCCTGGGGGAGATGTCTTAGTTCCCCCATGCCTGGCGATAAAGGTGGGTCTTGAGTAATTTGCAAAAGACAAGGAGGGTGGGGGCCATTCTAATCTCGGGGGGGGGAGTTGATTCCAGAGGGCCGGAACCACCACAGAAAAGGCTCTTCCCCTGGGGCCCGCCAAGCGACATAGTTTGGTCGATGGGACCTGGAGAAGGCCAACTCTGTGGGACCTTATCGGCCGCTGGGATTTGTGCGGTAGAAGGTGGTTCCGGAGGTATTCTGGTCCAATGCCATGTAGGGCTTTAAAGGTCATTACCAACACTTTGAATTGTGACCAGAATCTGATCGGCAGCCAGTGCAGGCCACGGAGTGTTGTAGAAACGTGGGCGAATCTGGGAAGCCCCACGATAGCTCTCGCGGCCACATTCTGCATAATCTGAAGTTTCTGAACACTTTTCAAAGGTAGCCCCATATAGAGAGCATTGCAGTAATCGAACCTCGAGATGATAAGGGCATGAGCGACTGTGAGCAATGACTCCCTGTCCATGTAGGGAGGTTTTTTCCCCTCACGGAGTGGAACTCAAAACAAGGGCTCTTGTTCCATACCCTGGACTTAGTCTGACCCTCCATAGGAGTCCTTTTGGCGCTATGATCCTCAGTGCCCATTAAAATTTGGCACTAGCAGCTCGCCCACGCGCAAGCTGCTTGGTGCCATGAAGTCCACCGCCTGGCCCTGAGTAGGCTGTGAGACGCTCAGGCTATTACTCAGCCTCTAAGCTCTCAGCCATCGTGGCTTGAAGTAACTGAGGCCTAGCCTGTCTGTCCTCATTGGCACGAACCTAGGATTTGTCCAGACTGTTATTGGGTGTTAGACGCTCCTTGGTCAAGGAGCTTGGGCCTTTTTCCTCTTCTTGGGAATTAATTTCTGTTCTTTGTGAAGTTCTCAGCTGGCTCAGTCCTAGTCCCTGTATTTTCTCAGGCCATGGCATCTAACATTCCCAAGAAAGGCACTTCTAACAAAAGGCATCAGAAAGTTAGGCCTACTGGAGATGAAATTGAATCTATCCCTCAGACTTCCACCTCTCTTGGAGTTTCCCCCGTGGCTAGGCCCACTAGAGCTGAAAAGAGACAGGATAAGACTCTCCAAAAGATTCATGAACAGTCAGCTAAGCGCTTGAGGGTTCAGGCCCAAGTACATATTAGCTCAGCTGAATCCACAGATGCCTCTGATCTGCCCCACCCCCAGATGACCAGGTCCTCTCCCTGGATGAACCAAACCTAAACAGTCCCCAACCTAACCTCTGTGGTTTAGGTCCAGGTGAATCAGAGATCAGTATGGAAGACCCCCCCAGAGCCAGGAGTAGCCCAGGCCCACAGGGTGACACCAGATCTTCCTGCATCTCTTACTAACCTGCCTCCGGAACAACAATCCATGTTTTCAGTCTTGTGCCAAGCCATTGATGCCAGGTTCATGGCCATCAATGTGCCTCCTCGTCCTCATGTGCAATCGCGTGCTACTATGCCCATGAGCTCCTTTTCAATTTACAGGGTTCCAACTCTATGGAGAGGGGTGGCATACACATCAAACAAACAAACAAACAAACAAACAAACACATAAATAAATAAATAAATAAATAAATAAATAAATTTTCCCTTTTCAATTGTTCAAATCTTTATTATACAAAGCTACAGTAGCCAGAGGCCTCTCTGGCTAAGACCAACCTACTCCATCCACTTCGACTCCCTAGGAAGAAAACCTTCCATTCTTTATGAAAGAGCAGGAAGACACAGAGGTAATCCCCATGCCAAAGTTATTTAAGGATGCACTGCTTAAACAGTGGGACCATCCAACCTTGGGATCTAATCCCACTTCCAAAGATAACAAACTATACAAAGTCTCACCATCTTATGAAAATCTTCTTTTTCCCAAAGCAGATGAACCAGTAAAAATACTCCAGTCAGCAGTGGCCATGCCTGGTGAGGCAGAAGAGTTCCTAAAACTGGCAGATAAACGTCTGGAGAAAATGCTCAAGAAATGTTTCTTCGCTAACACCTGGGCTATAAAATGTGCAGCTGCAGCGCCTTTCTTCACCAGAGCCATGCTGCTCTGGCTCCAACTGCTTCAACAGCACATTCCCCCTGATGACCTAGGTGGTCAACAGGATCTAAACAGTTTTTGCAGTGGCTCAATATATAGCTGATGCCACATTACAATCTTCAAGATTAGCAGTAAAATCAGTAGCTGCCTCAACAGTGGCCAGAAGACTCCTCTTGCTCCGACCCTGGCAAGGCAGAAGTGGCAGCTTTTCATGGGCCCCCTCAGGTGCAAAAATCTTTTTGGTGACTTGCTTGATCCACTACTTACTGAAACTACAGACAAAAGAAAATCCTGGGACCCACTACCAAGAAGGCAATCAAAACACAGCAGTCCTTTCGGTACCTCGGCCACCAACATGACCAAGGTTTCTCCTTCCAGAGGAGCTCAGGTCAGTATACTTCCCAATTCCACTCACAGACAAATAAAGCTCCCAGGGGCAGGGGGTCCCCTTACCAGAGAGGTTCCTGTTCCTCAAATTCTTCTAAAAGAACTATATGGTAATTTGTCTTCTATTCCCATTGGGGGGCACCTAGCCTGGTTCTATTTGGCCTGGCACTAGTCCTGCAAGGATTCTTGGGTCCTCTCCACCATTGAATGGGGGCTCCAATTGGAATTCATTTCCATGCCTCCTAAAAAATTCATCTCATGCCCGTCCCACAGGTCCTCAGCCTCCCGCCTCCATATGGAGGAAGCTGTCCTGCACCTTCTCTCCATTAAAGCTATTCAGCCAGTCCCATTCTCTCAAAGAGGCCTAGGCTTCTACTCCATCCTCTTCATGGTCCCTAAGACTTCCAGATAATGGAGAGCCATCTTGGATCTTAAACGTCTAAATCAGTACACAAAGTACAGAAAATTCAAGATGCATTCTCTATTGTCCATTTTAGCATCCATACACGTAGGGGATTTCATGACTTCCCTGGACCTCACAGAGGCCTATCTTCATATCTGTCCTTGGCCCCTCTAGTCTTTACTAAACTCCTGGACGCCTTAGCAGTTCACATCTGGGCTACCCCCATCCATATATTATGCTATTTGAATGACATATTAATTCACAGCCCCTCCAAACAGGGTACCCTCTCAGATCTGTACTCATTCATGTCAATCCTACAAGAACATGGATTTTCTATCAATCTGAAGAAAAGTCAGCTCTATCCATCCACTACCCTCCAACACTTGGGTGCAGTCATAGATTCAGTTCAATCCAGAGTTTTCCTCTCTACCGAAAGGAAAACCAGCATCAGGGAGCTTATCTCCCAAGTTAAAACTACAAAAGAAAGCTTCTATTGCCACTCTCTTTTTCCTCCTGGGAAAAATGATATCTTGCATTGGAGTCATCTCATGGGCATGCCTACATGCCAGATATCTACAATGCCTTCTGTTGCCCTTCCAGAATGAGGAACCAGCAACTCAGCATGCACCATCACAGTTCCTCCCACCATTCTGAGATCCCTCTCATGGTGGCTCTCCTCTGCCCTGGACAAAGACCAGTTTACCCTCATCGCAGATGCCAGTCTGTTGGGCTAGGGAGCCCATGCACCGGGCCTAATAGCCCAGGCCACGTGGTTGGTAGAGAAGGTCTCCTGGCCAATCAGTTGGCTAGAACTGAGAGCAATGTTCCTAGCTCTCAAGGAATTCAGACCTCACATCAGCAACCAACACACCCTGATCCTAATGGCCACAAAAACCACATCTGTTTACAAGGGGGCACCTGGTCCAAGGCCCTGATGCAGGAAGCACTGAAGTTGGGTCTCTGGGCAGAGAGACATCTTCAATCCCTGTTGGCCGACCACATTTAGGGGGTCCTCAACCTTCAGGTGGACTGGCTCCCCTGGTCAACGCTGGACCCAGGATAGTGGAATCTCCATCCGGACCTATTCCATCAGATCTGCCTTAACTTCGGTAACCCATTGCTAGACCTGTTTGTGACCACCGTCAATTCTCAACTCCCTCAGTTCTACTCCAGGTTCCTGTCTCCGGGAGCGGAAGTGACAAATACCCTCAGACCTCCCTGGCTTTGGAGTCTACTCTGTGCCTTCCCCCCGATCCCAATTATACTGGATGTGATTCAAAGATCATCCTCGAAGAGGCCCAGGTGATAGTAGTAGCCCCTCACTGGCCATGCTGTCCCTGGTTTGTGGAATCCCAACACCTCTCTGTTCAGGCCCCCTGGTGACTCCCCATTTTGGGGGATATGCTGCAGCAGGGGGCCTCTCACCCTCCAGAACTGGAGTGGTTCCACCTCACCGCTTGGCTGTTATCTGGTGCGACCTAGACCTTTGAGGCTATGATCCAGACGCCATCGAAGTGATGTTAAAATTCAAGAATTGTTGAAAGGTATCTCAAACCTCAGACCTCCCACCATCCACAGATACCCCACCTGGGACTTAACTCAGATCTTAAATTCTCTTATACATGCTCCTTATGAACCATTAACATCAGCCTCTGTTCGTCATTCAAGGTAGCCTTCCTTGTGGCAATCACTTCAGCCAGGCGCATTTCCGAACTGGCGGCTCTTTCTATCTGCCAGGATCTATGTCAGTTCCACCCGGACAAAGTAGTCCTCCATCTGAACCCTGCATTTCTACCTAAAGTCAGTTCCATGTTCCACAGATTCCAAGACATCGTCTTACCTTCTTTCTGCTCAAACCCAAACCATCATCTTTCCATCAGATGGCACACATTAGACCTCACTAGAGCACTACGTATCTATATCTATATCCAATGGACCAAACATTTTGTGGGTCTGAATCCTTAATCGTGGCATACCATCCCAGATCCCTGGGATCCAAAGTATTGTCGACTGGGCTGGGCTGTTGGATTTGAGGCGCAATCACAAAAGTGTAAGAATCTGCCTCTCTTAATGTTCCAAGAGGCATCACTGCACATTCTACAAGGAGCGCAGCCACAACAGTGGCTTGGGCCACTCCTAATTCTTTCATACATCATTATAAAATTGACTCTTGTGCCTCAGCAGATGCTGCTTTTGGCAGAAGAGTCCTTCAATCTGTTATTTCTCATGATACCTAAACTAATCCCTCCCTAGGGACACATCTATTGGGTATGTCCCACGTGACTGCTGGACCTGCTCCTTCAATATGGAGAATAGGCATTGGACTCTTACCTGAATGCCTCTTCTTGTACGCTGAGTGGGTACAGCAGTCACTTCCCTCCCTATGTCTTTCTGACTACCTGTTTGTGTTTTCTAAACCTTATCCTTATTCATGAAAGTAGAGCATCCTTGAGCCACCACTATCAAGCCAAGTCTACATATTCGTGAATTCTGGGAAGGGGCGGATCCAGCAATCTTTTAAAAGACAAGGCTTGGTCTTATGCGGATTGGACAGTGAGCAATCCATGTGACTGCTGTACCCGCTCAGCGTACGAGAAGAGGTGTTTAGGTAAGAGTCCAACACCTATTCTAGGATTTTTGGAAGATATGGTGCAGCGGTTCTTTAGATCTTTTCCCCCCCAACCAATGTGTTTAGAATAAATTATTGATTGAGTGAATGTTACCTGAATCTTTTAATTTTTAAATTTTGTACAAGTCCCTTATCAGTTCTGTGATACTTAGCTTGCAGCTGTGAGGCAATTCACAGTCCTTCCTCTTTCACAAAGTGAAACACACTTTGCTCTGGTTTAGTTTCAAAGCGGGGAAAAATCAGCACACAAAAGGTCAAAGTCAGTAAAGCAGTCACGAAATACAACGATCAGATAATCCTCCACAATGGCCAAACCCACAGGCTGCTATTTATAGCAGCCTCACTAATTACCACAGCCCCACCCAACCACAGGTGGCCTCATTTTCTTTGATAATAATCTCTCAGTTGTTGTTGCCTATGCATCGCTCTCCGCATGCGTGGCTGTATCATTGACTCTTGTTCTGAATCCAAGGAGGAGCTAGATAATTGATCTCCTTCTGAGCTGTCTGCCACACTCTCCTCCTCCCTGTCACTCATGTCTTCTTGGTCAGAGGAGCCCTCATCAGCAGATTCCACCGGGGGCAAAACAGGCCTGCAGCATGTGGATGTCTCCCCCACATCCACAGTCCTTGGGGCAGGAGCTGGGCCAAAGCTAACCACAACACTTTGTCTATTACTTCTTTGCCATCTTCTCTCTTTACTGGATCAACTGTTTTCTTGATTTTTTTACTTGTTGTTTATATGTTGGAAGAAACTTTTTTCATTATCTTTGATTTTTGTTGCAAGTCTTTGTTCATTCTGGACCTTTGCTGTATTTTTCCTGTATTTTTCTTTACAGATTCTGGGTATCTGTTGATACTTTGCCTTGGTTATGTGTCCTTCTTTCTATTTTTTGTATTTGTCCTTTTTTCATTCAATTTGTCAGTGCAGCCATGCTGGTTTCCTTTTGGATTTTTTGTTTTTCTTTCTCATTAGTATTGTGCAGCCCTGAGCTTTTTGTTCATGTTTTTCAGAGTTTCCAAGCTTCTTGAATTGTCTTTCCCTTCAGGACTTTTCATCCAAGGAATCTTTCCCAAGTTTTCTCTGAGTTTATTAAAATCAGCTTTTAAAAATCTAAGACTTTGGTATCATTGTGTTGAATTGTTTGCGTTTACGTTATGTTAAATCATATTTTCACTGCTATAAAATATTTTATTTCTTTTTGAGAGTACTAATTATGTTTTTAAGTAGAAAAAGTAGCTTTTACGATGCTGTGGGCATCAGATTTATAAATGATATTCTATTCTTAAAATAAGCCATTGAATTAAATTAATTGTGTTAGCTAGTTCATTTACAGCATATTAGAATAAAAGGAGAAGTGACAGAAGAGAATAGAAGAAAAATCATAAGTCTGGACCATGGAAGTTTCCCTAATCCAACAAGGTGCTCAAGCAAAAAACCTTAATATCATCCCAAATAAATTATTGTACAATCTTGTCTTCAAAATCTCCAGCAATGAAGCATCCACAACTCCAGGAGGCAAGCTGTTCTATTGATTAATTTCTTACTCTCAGGAAATTTCTCCTTAGTTTCAGATTAGATCTGGCTTTGAAGAATTTCCATTTCGATCCATTGCTTCTTGACTTATCCTCGGTTGCTTTGGACAATAAATCAAATTCTTCTTCCTAGTGATAGCCCCTCAGTACTGGAAGACAGCAAGAAACATGTCGCCTCCAATCCTTTTTGTTAGGCTCGACATACTCTGTACCTGTGCGGGGATTCAAATTTTTTTACTACCTGTAGGTATGGCTTGGTGGGCATGGCAGGGGAAGGATACTTAAAATCTGCAATTCCTCTTGATCAGCTGGGACTCGGGAGGCTGAGAATAGATGGGGATGGGACCAGTCAGAGGTGGTATTTACCATTTCTCCATACTCAAAATTTCTGCTACCAGTTCTCCAGAACTGGTCAGAACCTGCTGAAACCCACTTCTGCTCTGTACCTCTGGTTTTTGATTTTGCATTTGGTATGGATTATGCATGCATCACTGAGGGTTTTAGATGCAACCACAGGAAGGGTCCCTAAAAAGGTTTTGAAAAGTTGATTGAAACCCTGAAAAACTCCCTTAAACTCCTTGAAAGAGTGGATAGAAAGAAAGAGAAATTAAAGGATATACAAAAGGGAAGAAGAAAACTTGCAAAAGCTGGATGCCGCTGGATTCTGTAATTGGAAAACAGTGAGAAGAATTCAAAGAAAACATGGCAGAGGGTGGAGCCAAGATGGGTATGGAAGAGAAAATAGATAAATTGCTACAGATGTTTGGCTCTATGGTGGAGAGATTTAAAGTGATGGAAAGTGCATTCCGGGACCTCATTACTAATGTGCAAGGGCCTAAAAAGGGCTAGCAAGAGCAAAAAGAGAAAATAGAAACAATTGAAAAAGAAATGAAATCCCAAGCTAGAAAGGCAAATGATATCACAAAACAACAAAATAGCATATTTAGAATATTGCCAGAGGAGATGCAATTTACATTTTCATGGCTTTAAGCAGGTGTTTGGAGAAGGATTGAGGTTATCTGAGGCCATTCAACAGTGGTTAAAAGCACTTACTATTGATTGGGGGTGGGGTCTCATGGCCGCAGCACCAGGGGATATTTCCTTCTCTCTTGGAAATGTCCCCAAGTCCCATTGCCTGGGGGTTCCGGTCCTTTTGGACCAGACCGGATCTCTCCTGCAGGGTGAGTGACACATGGGACGCTGCTAGAGGCCTGGCAGGGGCCAACATGTCCTGCTGGGTGAACTGGCTTGTCTTGCACCGGCTGTGGTGAAGCCGGACAGGCAGCCATGCCTGTTCCAACACAGCTGTGGAGACTATAAAACACCAGGAGGATAGCTGAATGATTCCATCTGGAAAGAGGGGAAGAAGGGATTTTCTGTCTATGGTGGTAAGTGGACAGTGCCTGAATGGGATTTTAGACTTTTGTTTCTCATTTGGTTGCTGGATGGAGTTAAAATGATCTGAGATTGAAGAAGGCAGCTATCTGTGGGGTGTGGCATTTCAGTGGAAGCTTTGACAGCAGTGCATTGCCCTTCATTTTTATTTTTTCTAACGATCTAAGCGGTTTTCTTCGAAACTCGCCTTTTGGAATCTGGAATTTTGATCTTCTATTGTGGAAACCTTATCTTTCTTTTCTTTTATAAACAAAAAATGTTAGACCGGAAGAATAAGTCTCTAAAAAACTGGAAGGAACTACAAAAGATCTATCTAGAGAAAACTTGGAAAATTGATCATCTAGCAACATCATGTGGCTGGATGAAATACAGTCATACCTCGTCTTACGAACCACTCTTCATACAAATTTTTCATGATATGAACCTGGTGTTTAATATTTTTTTGCCTCTTTTTCTGAATTATTTTCACCTTACAAACCTGCTGGGATGCCCTGAAGTGCTGGGATTTCCCTGAGCCTCCCCTCGCGGGGAATCCCCACCTCCGAACTTCCGTTGCCAGCCGAAGCACCCGTTCTTGCATTGTTGGGATTTCCCTGAGGCTCCCCTCACTGGGATTCCCTTCATTTTTGCCAGCACTGCTTTGAATCCCAGCAACAAACTCCCCACTTCCAAACTGCATGCCAAGTCTCTTTTTTCCCCCTCCCTTGACTTCAGAGGCACTATAATAGCAGGAGTTAAGGCAAGCAAAGGGGACATCCTGGCAGTGGAAAGGACAGATCCAGGTGGATGGGGGGGGGAGTTGTTTGGATGCTGGTGAGGGAGGAAGAGAAAGGAGGACGGGGAGGAAGAGGAGAAGGAAGAGGAGAAGGAGAAAGGGAGGAAGAGGAGGAAAAGAATCGCGTAACCCCCTCCACCCCCTCCTAAAGCCCTTTCCTTCCTTCCTTCCCCAAGCTGTGCCAGTGCTGCCCTATGGTGCTCCAGAAGACAGCCAGGGAAGAGCAATCACTTCCCAGCCCTGCACGCTGGTGAACGAGTGAGCGACCTGGGGGGGGGACAGAAATGGGAGGCAAAGACTCATGGAGCTCGAGAGGAGAAAGGTGTGGGGGAACTGAGCACAGTGGGGTGGACAGAAACAGGAGGCAAAGACTCATGGAGCTCAAGAGAGGAGAAAGTTGTGGGGGAAATGAGCACAGTGGGATGGACAAAAACGGGAGGTAGGGACTCATGGAGCTCAAGAGAGGAGAAAGTTGTGGAGGAAATCCGAATCCAACCGAACACTGCTAAGTGTTTACCTTAAGACTTACCAAGTGGCGCTCTGGGTGACAAGATGTGTATATCATGTCACCCTGATTGAATCTGCATCTGTTTAGGGCTGTGATGATGAACCTGTGGCACGTGCCACATGTGGCATGCAAAGCCATTTCACCGGGCATGCCACATGACCTCCATGAAACCTCCAGGTTTCTGACGCACATGTGCAATGACAAAAAAAGAGAGGAGCAGCTGCCGGACCTGCAGAAGTTGCTAACTGATCTGGCAGTTGCACGTGCCAATGGGGGGATCCTGGTGCTGGATATAGCAACAGATTCAAGTGGAAGGGGAGCTCCAGAGATTCCCTTCAAGTAGAACTTGAGGAGAAGGAAAAAGATGAACAACTCAGAATACTTGAGGAGCAAGTTGCAGCCTTGAGGAAAGAGAAAGGGAAGAAACCAATATAAGCACGTGTGAAGAAGTTGATGAAATGAAGAATTGCTAATGACTCTTTCTTTTTTGTAATTGTTTTTGGAAGCCTTTTTTTCTTTTTTTCTTTTGTCAGGATTTTCTTCTCCTATTTATGGGGGGAGGGAATAGCATAATATAAGAAAATCTGAATGTTAAAGGGGGAATTGAGGAGTGGAGTGGAGGGGGGACTTTAAAAAATTGGTTATTAAGGGAGCTGGATGGGGGAAGTGTAATCAAATTGGTGCCTTTATGGAAGAACAAGTATTCAACTTGTTGTCCTTCACTAGAAGAGGAGGAGGGAGACTACGGTGGAAGGCACTTGGGGAGATAAATAGGGTAAAAAAGAGAAGAATAAGTTAACTAGGAACACTATAAAAAAGGCTTCCATAATTATATACAATGAGTGATTGGGCCATAATTGCTTTAAATGTGAATGGATTGGGATCAAATTTGAAATGTTATATGGATGGCCAGGACTAATAGGGTGGATATTATGGTTTTAACAGAAATGCATAAATGATGTTGAAGAATGGATAAACTTATAATAGATAATACCTGGAAATGGATATAAGAGTCTCAGGGTAATCAAAATAGTAGAGGCGTAGCAATTCTTATTCATCAAAGAGTTCCATTAGAGGTGTTATAAGTTCAAAAAGATAGGGATGGGAGATGGTTATTTGTTAAAGGAAAAATAAATTAACAAAAAATAACATTGGTAGCAATTTATGCTCAAAATGAAGCAATTAATAATAAAGAGGAAGATAGATAATTTTGGGGAGGGCACAGTGTTTTTGGCTGGAGATTTTAATATGCAATTAACAATTGCAAGCAGAAGAATATTGCATTTAAATAGACTCAATATGGTTGATCTTCATGTGGATCTTCCGAATGGAGGTACTTATTATTCTGCAAGACACCACACATTCAGCTGTATTGATTATACATTAATGAATAGGACGGGGAGTGTGCAAATTAAAAAAACAGAAATTAAAATATATGGCTGTCAGATCATGCCCCACTACTAGCGGGGGTTAGAATGGTCCAGGAAAGAAATCAAAGAATCTGGAAATATAATATGGTCGTAACTTCAAATGAACAAGATAAACTTAAAATGCTAATGGAATTACGCAAATATTTTAGAATAAATGATATAGGGAAGATAAAGCAATCAATTGTATGGGACTCATGTAAGGCATTTATGAGGGGGCAATATATAAGTTTGGAAGCTAAGGAAGAGATGGAGGAGAGAAAGGAAGGCTAAGATAAGGGAAATAGATCTGATAAAAGAGCAATTTTAAGGCTACAATCCTCCCCCTCAGGGGGGCTAAACCACCTAATCAATTCTGATGCCTGATGGACCCAGAGGGCTTTCAGAAGGCGCTTAAGGTTTTACCAGACTCACTTGTACATAGTTTGGCAGAGTCCCTTGCTGCGACCTGGAATACGGCAGCAGCGGGGACTCTTGACTGGATTGCATCTTTGAGATCTCTCTGTGGTAGTAGACCCTGGGGATCTTCTTGGTTTACTGAGGACCTCTGGGGGATGAAACGGCAGAAAAGATATCTAGAGGAGCTCTGGGGGAAAAGTAAATCCGAATCCAACTGAACACTGCTAAGTGTCTACCTTAAGACTTACCAAGTGGCGCTCCAAGTGACAAGATGTGTAATATCATGTCACCCAGTTTGAATATGCATCTGTTTAGGGCTGTGATGAAGAACCTGTGGCACATGTGCCACATGTGGCATGCAAAGCCATTTTGCCGGGCACGCCACATAATCACCATGAAACCTCCAGGTTTCTGACACGCATGTGCAATGACAAAAAAAGGGAGGAGTGGCTGCCGGACCTGCAGAAGTTGCTAACTGGTCTGGCAGCCATGCGTGCCAATGGGGGAATCCCGGTGCTGGATGAGCAGCTGAAGGAATTGAAAAGGTAGGCCCACTCCTACCACCACCCCCTCCTCTGGGGCAGAGCCCCACCTTGCCTAACCCGTTTCTGAGGATGGGAGAGAAGACAGGCAGAGCCCAGCTGAAGCTTTTGTTGGCGGACCGGAGCCATGCAGGAGAGGCGGCTGGAGCTCTCCTGTGCAGCTCCAGTCCATTTTTTAAAAGAAATTCTTGAACAGATAAAGAGCAAAGTGGAGAAGGTGCTGGCTTACTCTCCTGTCCTCACAGTGCCCGGCTCTCCTCCTCGCCTCCTGTGTCAAAGCAAACTTTTCTGCCTCCCTCCACACGCGCCTTCATAAACCCACACGCACGCAAAGGAATCGGGAGGCTCCTAGCATGTGGGCATGTGTGTGTATGTAGAGGCGCATGCAGAGGGCGGCAGCAACTGTGGCAAGGGAGGCAGAAAAGTTTACTTGGTCTTTGACACAGGAGATGAGGATGAGAGCTGGATACTGTGAGAGGGAAGGCGAGTGAGACAGTGCCTTCTCCATTTTGCTCCCCAGTCACACACGGAGAGGTGCATGAACTAAAAGGACCTGGTGGTACTATTCATTGGGTCCCCCCCTTTCCATTCCTGGCTTCCTCTTTGGGGTGATTTCATGCCTGGGCTCTCTTCTTCTCCCCACGTGTTTTAAGTGCGGCCAGTTGGCCTCTTTGATTTCCTGTTCTTCAGGGCAGGTGAGAGCAGAGCAAAGGACGGACAAAGAGAGGCTGCCTTTTGAGAAGAAAATATTTGATTTTGCGCCCTCCCTGAAGAAAAGAACCCAAAGATCGAATTGACCCTCCTGTTGGCATCGTGGTCTTTGTTTTGCTGTCCTTTGTTGTGGTGCTTTTAGAGTCTGGCAGAATTGTTTCAATTTTTCTTTTTTTCTGGATTTGTGCCATTTCTTTTCTCCCCTCCCCGATAATTTGCCTTCCTTAACCCCTCCAAAGGCCCCCTCGGCTGGCTGGGTTTGCTTGGAGAAAGGAAGAAAGCCGAAGAAGAAGCCGCTGCCTTTTGTATGTTTTTGTTATGTCCCAGCTCAGCGAGCTGCAAAAACTGGAGCCATGCAGGAGAGGTGGGACTGGACCATTTCTGAGAATGAGAGGCAAGTGGGGAAGAGCCCAGCTGAAGCTTTCGCCGGTGGACTGGAGCTGAGCATGAGAGGCGGCTGGAGCTCTCCTGCACAGCTCCAGTCTGCTTTTTAAAATACAGTGTTCCCTCGATTTCCGCGGGGGATGCGTTCCGAGACCGCCCGCGAAAGTCTAATTTCCGCGAAGTAGAGATGCGGAAGTAAATACACTATTTTTGGCTATGAACAGTATCACAAGCCTTCCCTTAACACTTTAAACCCCTAAATTGCAATTTTCCATTCCCTTAGCAACCATTCAGATTATTACTCATCATATTTATTTATTAAAGTTTATTTTAAAAACATATTTATTAAAGGCAGACGAAAGTTTGGCGATGACATATGACGTCATCGGGTGGGAAAAACCATGGTATAGGGGGAAAACCCGCAAAGTATTTTTTAATTAATATTTTTGAAAAACCGTGGTATAGACTTTCCGCGAAGTTCGAACCTGCGAAAATCGAGGGAACACTGTAATTACAGATAAAGAGCAAAGCGGAGAAGGCGCTGGCTCACTCTCCTGCTGTCTCACAGTGCCCAGCTCTCTTCTGTCAAACACCAAGCAAACTTTCTGCTTCCCTTGCCACAACCGTTGCCTCTCTCCAAGTGCGCCTTCTCTCACACACACACGGAATCAGGAGTCTGCCGTGCCCGTGGGAGTTCAGCTCTAGGAAAAGATCAAGTTCTGCACAGCCCTTACACAACTCTCACGTGCTGTGTGTATGTGTGTGTATGCGTGCATGCATGTCCACTCTCTTATTCACCCTGCCTGCCTGTCTACTTACCTACTTCTTTCCCCGCCTTTCCCCCCGCCCACCTTACATCGGAGTGAGTTGCCACCTTGCAATTATCCTTGGCCACTTGTCTGACAGCAGCTGGTCTTTATCAATGCTTCTTGCTACAGTCCTGACTGCCTGGGTGGGGGGTAAGGGAGGAAATGGGCAAAAGATACAGTGGGGCTGATTTGGATGAGGGAGGCGAGTGCACGGCTCCTTTCCTCAGCTTGCCCTGGGATTCCAGCTGCTGTGTCTTCAAGACTGAGGCAAGGGGCTGGAGGGGAGAGGCTGGCTGAGTAGGGGGGGGAGCTGTTTGCCAACAGAGGAGGAGAAGAGGATGGTGCTGCCTAAAGCTGCCCACCAGCAAGAAAACTGAACGAGGAGGAAGGGAAGGGAAAACCTCTCTAAGTGTGGAGCTACTTAGAGCTACTGGTCAGCCAGCAAAGATTTGGCATGGGCAGGAGGAGGAAAGAAGCTGGGGTTTTCAGGTGCTTGCTTTGTCTCCTTCCCCACCCCCATCCACAAGATATCTCCCTCAAGCTGCCTGGCAACAAGAGAAAAAAGTGAGAGGTGACTGTGTGGCAAGAAAAGGAGAGAGGGGCCGGAATCTCCCTTTATGTCACTTTACCTGATGTAAAAGCTTTGCTGGCTGAGGGATTCTGGGAGTTGAAGTCTTCCAGGCTTAAAGTTGCCAAGGTTGGAGACCCCTGGGCTAGCCAATTCCCCTTGAAAAATATCCCCCTCCTCTCTCTCTCTCTCCCTCCTCCCTCTTTCCCTCCATGAATTTATCCAACCCAGTATCCTAAAGGCTGTGTGGCAAGAAAAGGAGAGAGGGGCTGGAATCTCCCTTTATGTCACTTTACCTGATGTAAAAACTTTGCTGGCTGAGGGATTCTGGGAGTTGAAGTCTTCCAGGCTTAATGTTGCCAAGGCTGCAGACCTCTGAGCTAGCCAGTTTCCCTTGAATTCCCCTTGAAAATATCCCCCTCCTCTCTCTCTCTCTCTCTCTGTCGCCCCCTCCCTCCTTCCCTCCATAAATTTATCCAATCCAGTATTCTAAATGCAGTGAGATGCAGGTAGGCTGCCCAGTGTGGGCTCCAAATTTAAAAATCCCTGGTGATTATCTGCTCTAGAAAATGAGACAGACTAGATTTGACTTAAGAGATTTCAAAATGTATTTTTTATGACAGAGGCTGCTACTCATGCGGTGGGGTGCAGACCAGGTTTTCTACTCCAAAGCGTCCTATGAAGTAGAGACTTGTTTGTTGATATGGGTGGTTATAGAAATCAATCAAATAAATTTCCAAATACATATACAAAGATTTGCCCATGACATGAAAGAATTCAAGGGCCACAAGCTAGTGGGTGCCAAAACGTTGGGTGATACTTTCCAATTTACCGGTATTTGAGTAGAATGGGGAATCTGTGGCCCTGCAGATTTTACTGAATTAAAATGCCCAACATGCCATCAACTAGCTGGGGCAGGAGGGAATTGAAAATCAGCCATTTCTGTTGGCCCAGTGACTTTCCAGCCCATGTATAGTCATGGTAGGCTGCAGCATAGGTTCAAATTTACTTGTATGACATTCTCTAAAATTGGCAATGAAAAGGGTTTAGTTCAACTGGCAGCCTTTTTATGAGTTTGCATCAGAAAATGAGATGAGAAGCAAATCCCTTTTATCAACTGTTCTCTGTTAAGCTCATCCTCTAGCCCTGTGATGGCGAACTTATGACATCCAGTTTTCACAAAAATGAGATGTTTGTGCCTTCCCCAAGCCCTCAGAAGCATTCTGCAGACCTCCCAAATCTTCTGTGTGCCCCATTTTTGCGAAATGGATGTTTTTCACCCATTTTTGTGAAAAGTGGGGTGTGCAAAGGATTTGAGAGGCCTGCAAAGTGCTCCAGGAGTGGGAGGGAAGACAAAAACTTTTTTCTTACTTACCTCTTCGCAATCTTGGTGTGTCTTATAGTCTGAAAAATACAGTAAATTGCCTTATTGGCACTTGGAGATGGAAGGTGTGTGTTGGGTTGTGGTTTGGGCACTCGGTCTCAAAAAGGTTCACCCTCACTCGTTTAGGTAACTCACTCACTCCTTAACCAGGGATGGGGGGATGTTGACGAACCCCTGCAGGGTTAAATTCGCTCAGATCTGGACAGACCTTGACTCCAGTTGGAACACAGTGTCGGCTGACAACGAGTCAGTCGAAGTGACGGGCTCATTTTAGTCCTGTTGTGAGGGGGAGTTTGACCTGGTAACACCTGATGAAGTGGACAAGGCCGTGGGATCTGTGAGTTCTGCCACCTGTTTGTTGGACCCGTGTCCCTCCTGGCTGGTCTTGGCCAGCATGGAGGTGACAGGGAACTGGGTCCAGGAGATTGACAATGCTTCCTTGAGGGAGGGGTCCTTTCCAGCTCTCTACAAGGAAGCACTTGTGCACCCCCTCAAGAAGCCTTCCCTGGATCCAACTTATTTAATAACTATTGTCCGGTCTCCAACCTTCCCTTTATGGTCAAGAAGGTGGTGTTGCTCTAGGTCCAATGGTACTTGGATGAAGCAAATTATCTAGGCCCTCAACAGTCAGGATTCAGGCCCAGCTACATCACAGAAACTGCTTTGGTCGTGCTGATGGATGATTTCTGGTGGGCCCAGAATTAGGGTCTATCCTCTATCCTGGTGCTTCTTGACCTCTCAGCGGCATTCGATACCATCAACCATGGTATCCTTCTGCACCATCTGTAGGGGTTGGAAGTGGGAGGCACTGTTTTATGGTGATTCTCCTCTTATCTCTACGGTCAGTCACAGTCGGTGTTAGCAGGGAGTCAGAGGTCGACTCCAAAGTCCTTCCCTTGTGGGGTTCCTCAGGGGTCAGTTCTCCCCCCCTGCTGTTTAATATCTACATGTAAGCACTGGGTGAGATCATCCGAGGGCACGGGGTGAGTTACCATCAGTATACTGGTTATACTCAGCTATACATCTCCATCCCGTGTCCACTAAGTGAAACAGTGGAAGTAATGTGCCGGTATCTGAAGGCTGTTAGGGTCTGGACAGGTGCTAACAGGCTCAAATTCAACCCCAACAAGATGGAGTGGCTGTGGATTCTGCCTTCCATCAGTCCATCCATTACCTGGGGGGAGCTTTTGATCCCCTCAAAGAAGGTCCACAACTTGAATGTCCTCGATCCTCCCTGACCTTGGAACATCATCTGTTGGCTGTGGCAGGGTGGTGGTTGCGGCCCTATCTGGTCAGGGAGACTTTACTCACAGTCACTCATGCCCTTATTGCCTTGAGGTTTGGCTACTGTAATGCTCTCTACATGGGTCTACCTTTGAAGAGTGTTCAGAAACTGCAAATTCTGCAGAATGTAGCCGTGCAAGCGGTCATGAGCCTGCCCAGGCATGCCTATGTCTTTCCAACATTTCGTGGTCTGCATTGGCTGCCAATTGGTTTTCAGACTCAATTCAAAGTGTTGGTTGTGACCTATAAAGCCCTACATGGCATTGGACCAGATTACTTGTGGGACCACCTACTGCCACATGAATCCCAGCAACTGGTTAAATCCCACAGACTTGGCCTTGTCCTGGTCCCATCAACTAGACAATGTTGTTTGGTGGGACCTAAGAGAAGAGCCTTCTCTGTGGGGTCCATGGCGCTCTGAAATCAGCTCCCCCCAGAGATTCGTACTGCCCCCACCCTCAATGTTCCCTCTAATTTTTTTTGGTGTGGGCGGAAAAGTATAGTATGTGAGTGGCAGTCATTTCAGGACTGGGTGGCATAGAAGTCAAAACAAACAAACAAACAAATAAATAAATAAATAAATTTTCAGGCCTGAGCGCCTGATTTTTTTTCACAGATGTCACCCAAGACAACTTATTGTGTATTTGGGGCTCAGTGCTGGGGCAGAATAAGGTCCCTTCTCACTATATTATTCTGTTATTTTATATTTCAATTAATATCATGATCCTCTTATAAATCCAGATAGGCCATCATGCCTACTCCTCCTTCTTATACATTCTTCTTAAAAGAAACAAAAAACCCTTATACAACTTTTTCCTAATTAATAGGAAAAAAAATTCCCTTCTTTTTTATTAAAAGAAATTAATAATAAAACAAAATGAAAACCTATTACTATTAAAACTAAAACAACCAGCAAAACCAAAAACACAACTATTAATACATAAATGCTTTAAAATCTTCATTTCTTAAATATTTATAATAGTATTATAGTAATCTAATAATACTATGAAAATCTATCTGAACACCAATGCATCAATTAATATATTTCCATATTTACTTTTCTATAATTTCATTCAATATTTCCAAGCTCAATTAATTTTCAGGCACTTAGCATTACTATTATTAACTTTCATCAATCTTCTACATTTCCAAGTATATTTTAAATTCATAATGCAAAGTCATAAAATCATACAGTACATATCATAAACCCCTTATTTATCATATGTATCTTCCATTAATTTTACCTATGTAATTCTATATACTGTGTTTCTAACATTCTAATCCAATTTTACAAATTAATACATCCTAATATTAAACAACACCTAAAAATATCTTTTACCATAATTCCATAGTCAATCCACATTTAATAATCAATCATCCCTCCTCAAATTTCTACCACTGTCTCATTTCTTGGTACCTCTCCTGTCTCTCCCCCTTTTCTCTCTCATTTGTTTCTCATTTCTCTCTCTTCCTCCCTTTTTCTCTCATTCCTTCCCCCGTGTGTGTGTGTGTGTGTGTGTGTGTGTGTGTGTGAGCGTGCGTGTTACACACTCTTGAACCATTTCCCAAAACAGGTGAGGGCTGGGTTTTTGGGTGCTTTTTATCATATGCTTTAAAACAAGAGTCACTTCTCTCTTTTTTCTCTTTCTTTTCATTCTCTGCCTCAATCATTTTCTCAATTCTCTTTTTTCTCCCCTTTTTTCTCTCAATTCTCTCTCCCTCTCTCCCTTCCTCTCCTTTTCATCAATTCTGCCACACGAACCCCAGCGACCGGTTAGGTCCCACAGAGTTGGCCTTCTCCGGGTCCTGTCGACTAAACAATGTCATTTGGCGGGACCCAGGAGAAGAGCCTTCTCTGTGGTGGCCCCGACCCTCTGGAACCAGCTCCCCAGGAGATCAGAACGGCCCCCACCCTCCTTGCCTTTCATAAAGTTCTTAATACCCATCTCAGCTGTCAGGCATGGGGGAACTGAGACATCTCCCCCGGGCCTATACAGTTTATACATGGTATGTTTGTGTGTATACTTGCTTTTAATAATGGGTTTTTTAGTGTTTTTTTAATTATTAGATTTGTTCTTACATTGTCTTTGTTATTGTTGTGAGCCGCCCTGAGTCTACGGTGAGGGGCGGCATACAAATCTAATTAATAATAATAATAATAATAATAATAATAATAATAATAATAATTCTCTCTTTCTCTCTCCCACTATCTCTTGCTCTCTTTCTCTCTCTCTCTTCTATACCACGCTGGCAACAGCGGCATCAGGCAGTAGCTGCGGGGTGGTGGTGGGGCAGTCAGCTGCGACGGTGGCAGTTGGATGTGTTCCTGGATGCCGTACATGCTGGTGCTGCGCTGGGCATGGGCGCGGGGCTGGCAACTCCATCCTGGCCCAGCCAGCGGACCAGTGCCAGCCCTGCGCCCATGCCCAGTGCAGTGCCAGCATGTATGGTGTCCAGCAACACGTCCAGCCGCTGTCATTGGTGCCTCCACTCTGGAGCTCCTGCTCGCAGCTGACCGCCATGCCGCCGCCACATGGGGACTGCCCAGTGCCGCTACTGCTGGCACCTTCCTGCTCCTAGTTCGACCCCCGCTTGGTGGCGCTGCCTTTGCTGACTGCCCTGCTGCCCCGTGCCTGCCAGAGCTGCCCAGCACCGCTGCCCCTGCAGGCCCATCTCATGCCTGAGCCCTTCCTGCTGCCCGAGAGCTGCAAAGCTCAGCTGCCATCACTGGGCCCCAAAGCTCACCTCCCACTGTCGCCAGGGAAGCTCCAACTGGGTGGGGCACTGCAGCTGCGGGAGAGGCCGCCTCCAAAGCTGAAGGGCTGAATCTCTTTTTTTTTTTTAATTTTAATAATTTTATTATACAAATGATACAAAATACAACATAATATACAAAACATAAAACAGTGATCGTAACAATGGAGAACGATCAAATGACATATCAATTAACAAAATATAAATTTGAAAGTTAGAAAAGGGGAGGGAAAGAGGTAGATAGGGAAAGGGTAGAAAGGAGGAGAGAAAAAGATAGAAAGACTGAGAACGTAGAAAGGATAGAAAGAGTAAAAGATTGGCGAATGTCTGGGGGAGCTGTACTGAAAAATGAGAACTATTTCCTATTTCATTAGCTCGTTACCATGGTTCGGTTTGTTTATCTAGATTGGTTAATGCAAGTGTTGAGTTAATCAAGTTATAGAGATTTTAGAAAGTAGTAGTAAATATACTATCAGTATATATATAAAGTCTCTTAGTACTATATTAAATATAAAATGGCTATATACCAGATTTGTAACTGGTCATGTTTGTATCCAACGTATCAATCTTATGGCTTGTTATTCTCACTCTTTTTTCCTAACCAGATGTAGAAAGGATCCCAACAGTTATTGAATGTAGCCATAGTTTCGTTTCTTACTAATATAGTTAATTTCGTCATCTCTGCGCAGTATGTAATTTTTTTATTATTGCGTCATTCGGGGGTATCTCCTCATTCTTCTGTTGTAGAATTGACGAGACAGAAGCCAGCACTTTAGATGAAGGAAAGGTTTATTGCGCAGGTTCAGGCACAAGATAACAAAATAAATGGCCTGAACCCCGAATGGGTGTCAGAATCTTTCTTATATACCCTTGGAATACACAGTAGCTTGGGGGAGCATAAGTTGCCATATATGGTTATAACAGTTTGTGGAAAATAACAGTTTTCGATATATATCATCAGTTGGCATGTGCACATGGGAACATCCTGTTTCTCCTAACATAAAAAGAGGATCTTTATACCCACACAATAACAAATAACACATTTCCAGTATGCAAGTCCCCCTACACATTTCCCTACTTCCTTATCGTAGCTGCAGCTGCTGATTATACAGAAAGCAATAATAGCCAAGGTTATAGTGACCTGAACCAAAGCCTTGGGCCTTCATCCAAGTTAACTTTGGTTCACCCATTTACTTTATTCCCCCCTTTGCGACTCTTCTTCCTCAGCAAGGAGAGTCGCATACTCAGTTTCCGCATCCAATGCAGCATATACAGCTTCATTACGATCTTTAGCAAATTCCCACATAGCCATCACCTGAACAGTAGCTTCACGCTCAGCCAGCAATGATAAGCTATTGAATATAGTCTTAATGAAGAAAGGTAAGATACAAGGTAAAAGTACACAGCCCGCAGCAATTAACCCAATAAATGCCACTATTGCCTGTAATCCAGGCAACTTAGGAAACCAAGTACCGAACATACCTTTTAAATTAATGCCCTTCCATACCTGGTCCGGATTATGGGTCAACTGTCGTATCTCCTTAGTGAGCTGCTTAATCACCTTTCCAGTATCATCTATCTGTAAGCAGCAATTGGAAAGATTAAACTTCCCACAAACTCCTCCCTCCTTCGCCAGGAGGTAATCCAATGCCAATCTATTTTGATACACAGCAGTCCGAAGCTTGGTAGAGGTTTCCGATAGATAATTCAAAGCAAAATCTATCCTCCTTCCAGATAAGTCAAGGACTGCCTGTAGCCTAATGATCCTATTTAACATATAAACCGGTGTCCGGTATCCCCAGGACCCATCCTCCGCCCACGTAGCCTTCCCATATGTACACACAATCCGTTCTGAGCTCCAAACCTCACTTTCCTCATATTCAGCCAAGGTCTTACAGGGGAACCCAGAAAAGGTATTATCCTGGTTATCTGTGTCCTCTATATCTCGCCGTCTTCTATCGCGTGGGCCAATGGGTTCATACAGGGGGACACCTAACATTTGGCGAGTCGCTATCGGCAATAAGAAAAATGAAGGTTTAATCCAGCCTAACACACAGGAGCCAGACCAATTACTAGGTAGGGCTTCGTAGGCTATCTTGCCACATATCCAATACATATTCTGAGGAGCTACCCATTCTTCTCCCTGACCTACAGACCCAAGGTATTTAAGATTAGTAGTATCAAATTTCACAGGTTTAGTAGCATTCCCCGGGGAAATCCACTTTTCATAAGCTAAATCCCAAAATCCCAAACAAAGCAAGTGTCCAACATTCACACTACCCATTCTCATAAAGCAATTTCTACCCACTAAGTTAGTGGTTAAAGTCCACATGGTTCCTGTCACTCTTTCCCTCTTAGTTATGTTGCCAGTAACAGACAGATTATTAAAAACAAGGGGCTCTGCCTCCAAGGCCTCCCATGGCCATTGTTCCCCCATATTCGTCCCTCCACACACAAAACAATTCCTAACAGTCAGTGTCTTTGCTACTTTCTCAGCCATTTCAACAAACAAATTTATGGCTGTGTCACTGAGAGGCAGGGGTTTTTCCAGTTTCCTAAGGGAATCATAAACAGACCACCCCAAGGTTCGCACTTCCCCTGCAACCACCTTCCACATTTTAACTGAGAGATAGGTAATAGGATCCCTTCCTAGCCCATTTATGCCAAAGGCAAACGTAGTTCCTGAGGGAATAGAACGATCAACCTCTATCTGTACAATGTTTCCAAAGACTCTCCTAAAAGATATTATATATTTACACCCTTTATAGATCTTCCCCGCCAGACCTCCAGTATAAGCACACACACAGTTATGAATACATACATGATTAGCATCAGCAAAGCATAAAAGCAAGATTAACATAAGTACCCCAAAACCCCTTGACCCCTTCATCCCAGCCTCTCCCGTGCGTTGAAAACCAGCTTCCGGTGTGGTTTAGCAGGGGGGGGCTTTGTCTTCACCACTGTGCGATGCAGACCTATTGCCGGTAAGGTCCCTGCAGAGTGGTCTCCCTTTAACACGCAGCCTTTTCTCGATAGCCCAGTTATATTTGTACACAACACATATGCTAAAAGCAAAGCGTGTAGCAATTAATATACCCAAAGCAAAATTTCAATTTCATTGGATGAGCAGTTGGCTGCACGCTCCATTCCTCATCTGCTGCTTTCGTCACTCGAGTCCAATATATCCAAAATTTGGACTCGGCTATCTTAATAGCAAGGGGAGATGTCATAATTACGACATACGGACCCTTCCATCTCCCTTCTGATGGTTCCTGTTTCCAATGTTTCACCCACACCCTATCCCCTGGCTGAAAAGTATGGCACTTAGTTACAAGTCTTGGGGGGGGATTGTTCCAATACATAATTTCGGAGTTTTTTTTTTTTCTACATGTTTCTCCAATTCCTGTACCATTTCCATTTTCCATACTCCCCCCTTATGTCCCAATTCAGGCCATCCAGCCAGATCTCTCCTCTGAAGTGTTGGAGGGCGCCCAAACATCAGCTCATAAGGTGAAAGTCGGTGCTGCCTTCTTGGAGCACTCCTTATGGGATAAAGAGCCAATGGTAGAGCGTCCGGCCACCTCAAATGGGATTCCGTACAAATTGTGCCTTTTTCCGAAACACCCTATAACCACACTCCAACAACAATACAAGTAAAGCATTAGTGTTGTCCCAACATGATTCCTCTGATTGTCCTGTAACCAAAACATCATCTACATATTGCAATATTGTATCCCCTTGCTGTCTAGGTACATAATATACCAAATCCTTAGCCAAAGCTGTCCCAAACAACGTCGGTGAATTTTTAAAACCTTGAGGTAAACGAGTCCATGCATACTGCCTCTTAGCCCCCATCTCTGGATTCTCCCATTCAAAAGCAAACAGCGGCTGGCTAATTGGATGTATTGGGATCGTAAAAAATGCATCCTTCAAATCTATCACAGAAAACCACTTTGCCCTCGGTGGAATCAAACTCAACAGTGTATAAGGGTTGGGCACTGCCGGGTGAATGGTAACTGTCATACCATTTACCACCCTCAAATCCTGCACAGGCCTATAAGATCCATCTGGTTTCCGTATTGGCAAAATCGGGGTATTCCATGGGGATTAAATAGGGACCAAAATTCCAGCTTTTAAATACTTTTGGATACAATCATAAATTGCTGCTATTGCTTCCCTAGAACAAGGGCGCTGCCTAATGTTCACAGGAGTGGCAAGCGGTTTCACTTCCACTATGATGGGGGGGTGATGCGAGGCAAAGCCGGGGGGGTTATCTTCAGCCCACAGACCAGGCACTTTTCTGACACCGCCTGCTCCACTTCCTTAGTCACCATCAATCTCCACATTGTCTCAGGGCGATGACTAAGCGTTAAAGATTGCCTTCCCTCATTAAACGAAATAGTGGCTCCTAATTTATTCAATAAATCCCTGCCCAGCAATGGCACAGGGCATTCCGGAATATACACAAACTCATGTCTGAGCTCAGAACCATTAAATTCACAGGTGACTGGGTTCAAAATTTGCCTCCCGACTACCCGTCCAGACACCCCCTGAACTTGTACTTCATGGGGTCCGGGAGGGGCAATCTGCTTATTCACCACTGACCGACCAGCCCCCATATCCACCAAAAATGTAGTCTGATGACCCCCAATATTCATTGTAACCATAGGCTCAGGGGGGGTCTGCTCTAAGCCAGGTCCCCATCACGCAGTCCATCCAGTGCCTGCCAAGCCAATTCCTTCAACCTGAGTGGCATTCTCTGGGGCTACTCCGGCTAATCCTGTAGCTCCCCCACCTATGGGATATCCTTGTGCATTTCCTCCTCTATAGGGGAACCGAGGGGGGCCTCCGCGGCCCATTCCTTGCCCCCGCCCCCCAAAAGGTCGTCCAAATGACTGTCTCCACTCACTTTGTCCCCACCGTGCCCCCTGTGGTCATTCCCATTTCCAATGTCCTTCCAACTTGCATATCGCACATTGATTCGGTCCCAAACCTACCCTGCCTTGAAAACCAGCTCTGCCCTGAAACCCAGTCCTTCCTGGAAACCCTGCCCTTCCTTGTAACGCCACCGCCAACAACTCAGCCTTCTTATGCATCCGCGCATCCTTCTCCTTCTTCTCCACCTTGTCCCTATTCACAAACACCTTACGTGCCACCTCTAACAACTCTGTAGTATTCTTTCCCAAAGCTCCTTCTAACTTTTGCAGCTTCTTCCTTATATCTTCATAGCTCTGAGCTATAAACCTCTCGTTCAACATTCTCACATTATCCTCTGATCTTGGGTTCACTTGCGTATACATTTCATATGCTTCAATCAAACGCTGAAGGAAGCTCTCTGGGCTTTCCTCTGACCCCTGCATCACCAATCGCTCCAGCGCCCCTCTCACGACCTGCCCCATATGCCATTCCTTCGCCACCCCCTTCCCTTTTGGCGGGCCCCACAGCCTCTCCTTCCTCATCATCTGATAATGCAGCAGCCGCTGCCATCTGTGCGTTATCTACCGGGGGTGACACTTGTGCGTATGGTGGGGGCCTGATTATTTCCTCCTCAGCCTGCCCCAACACCTTCTTCTTAGAGTCTGACACCTTCGGTTCTTGCCTTTTCACAATTCCCTTCACAGTTCCTCCTTTACTCAGCATATTCTTAGCCTTTTCCTTCCGTGGTCGAGCCACACACAAACGTACCATTTCAGCCTGACATTGCAAAAGCTCCCCTGACTTTTCTGCCACCGCATTTTCCCATGCCTCTATATATTGCAACTGATTGGGGTACTGTTCCTCATTTACAACTATCTTTCCCCACACATCATCTATAATTTGGTCTTTAAACGTTCCCTCCGGTGGCCACCCCACCCCCAAATGAGGCCATTGTTGTTGGCATAAAAAACGCAGCCTCTCCTTAGTTGCCCTAGGACGGGGGGGCTTGTAATCACTATGATTGAAATAAGTATCAAAACCCTTCAGCATGCATTCCAGTGGGGTACTGGGAACGCTTCCTCCACCACCCATTCTACCCTAACCACACTACCTCCGGCCCACAGTGCTGGACTTTCCAACAGTCACTGAAGGGAACCGCGAAGGTTTAACCACCCACACAGCCTACACAGACTTCGTTAGGACAAACGCCCCGAGTCCAGGGGGGTGATCAGACCCCCTCTTCGATCTTCAAATGAGACCGGTACCACTTGAATTTACAAATACTCGCCTGCAGACGTCTTCCCAAACCTTCCTGGCCAGGATACCAATCCGTTCAGACCTCCTTTCCTTCCCTCAAGGGATCTTGGGCTCACCGTCAGCTCCGTCGGTCCCAGCGGGGTGTCACTGCAGTCTCCCGGAGGCTTGCTCCCCCGTGGCGCCTGGAGAATATTCAGCAGTGGCCCCCGGATGGGCCCGAGGGGTCAGGCTACCCTCAGCGAAATATCGCCTCGCTTACTGTCCCATCTGGGTCGCCAGAAAATGTTGTAGAATTGACGAGACAGAAGCCAGCACTTTAGATGAAGGAAAGGTTTATTGCGCAGGTTCAGGCACAAGATAACAAAATAAATGGCCTGAACCCCGAATGGGTGTCAGAATCTTTCTTATATACCCTTGGAATACACAGTAGCTTGGGGGAGCATAAGTTGCCATATATGGTTATAACAGTTTGTGGAAAATAACAGTTTTCGATATATATCATCAGTTGGCATGTGCACATGGGAACATCCTGTTTCTCCTAACATAAAAAGAGGATCTTTATACCCACACAATAACAAATAACACATTTCCAGTATGCAAGTCCCCCTACACATTTCCCTACTTCCTTATCGTAGCTGCAGCTGCTGATTATACAGAAAGCAATAATAGCCAAGGTTATAGTGACCTGAACCAAAGCCTTGGGCCTTCATCCAAGTTAACTTTGGTTCACCCATTTACTTTACTTCCACCACTGCGCAAAGGTTAATCTGGCTGCTGTTGTTAAGTGGACAATTAGATGTATTTGGGGTTTAGGTAGTTTTTGTCTAATAATGCCCAGAAGAAAGCATTCAGGGGTTTTTTCTATTGTCAGGTTAAGTATTTCGTCAATCCAAGTTCCAATTTTATTCCAGTAGATTTTAGCTTTTGTGCATTGCCACCATAAATGGAAATAGGTGCCTATTTCTTGGTGACACTTCCAACAATAAGGTGAGAGTTTATTATTTAGCTTTGTTAGTTTAATTGGAGTGATATGCCACCTGTAAAACATTTTAACTAAATTCTCTTTATAGGACGTGGCAATAGTCAATTTATAATTTCTGCTCCAGAGTATTTGCCACTCCTCTTCTTTAATCTCTTTTTTGAAATCCAAATTCCATTGTTTTACATTAATTTTTTGCGTTAATATTATCCAATTCGTTGTAGTTTAAGTAACAGTAGAATTTTTTAATTAGTTGTTCTTGGGAATCTGTACATAGTTTGTCTAGCGGGGCATTTTTAATTATTCCAGGATTACTTTTATCCTTGTTGAATTTAGTTTGTATCTGTAAGTATTCCCACCACTCCGTTTTTTGACCAAAATTTTCTAATTCTATTCTTGATCTAATTTCACCATTGGAATTTAATATATCCTTGTACCTTATTATATTGTTTTTTTAATGGAAATTTGGATGCACATATGCTTCTAATGGGGCATACCATGTGGGGATTCCTTTGTAAAGTTTAAACTTAATTTTTTTCCAGGTATGTATTAAAGATTTCCTAATCAGATGGTTGGTAAAATATTTATGGGTCCTCGGCTTCTCGTCCCAAAGATAGTAGTGCCATCCTAAGTGGAGGTCGTGACCTTCTAGACTAAGTAATCTGGTGTTAGATAGGCTCATCCATTCTCTCATCCAAGTTAGTGATGCGGCAATGTAATAGTCTTTCCAAATTGGGAGTGCCAGACCTCCTTCTTCTTTTCTATCCTGTAAATATTTTAAGCGAATTCGAGGGCGCTTGTTCTGCCAGATGAAGTTACTGGTAATTTTGTTCAATTTTATAAAGAATTCCTGTTTCAATTGAATTGGAATTGTTTGGAATAGGAACAATATTTTGGGCAATATGCTAAGTTTTATAGCCGCGATCCTCCCAAGTAAGGAGAGTTGTAGATTTTTCCATTTCAACAGGTCAGATTGTATTTTATCTATTAGTTTATTGTAATTGTTTTCTTTTAGACTGGACACTTTATTCGTCAAATTAATGCCAAGGTATTTGATTTTTTTAACTATTTGGATAATCAAGTTTGGCTGTTAAGATGGCTTTCTGCGGTTCTCTCATATTTTTGGTTAAGATTTGAGTTTTAGTTTTATTTATTTTAAGGCCTGCCACTGTGCCATATTCTTCTAGGACGGCCAATAATTTGGGTCTTGATTCTAAAGGTTCTTCTATAATAAATACCAGGTCGTCCGCGAAAGCTTGTAGTTTATAAATTTCATTTTTGCACTTTAGCCCTTTTATGTCTTCCTTTTTTCTAATAATTCTAGTTAGTACTTCTAATGTTAGGATAAACAGTAGTGGGGACAGTGGACACCCTTGTCTCGTTCCTTTGTGAAGGGAAAATTTTGTCGATATATCTCCATTAAGGATGATATATGCTGATTGATCTGTATAAATGGCTTTTATTGCGTTTATGAATTTAGGGCCAAATTCCATATACTGTATTCAAGTTGTTTGAATATAAATTTCCAGGACACGTTATCAAAAGCCTTCTGGCATCGAGAAATATTAATGCCACTTGTTTTTCACTGTGGGCTTCGTAGTACTCCAGGGTGTCCAATACTATTCTGATATTATTCTTTAACTGTCTCCCAGGAGGAAGCCGTTTTGATCCGGATGTATGAATTGGTTTAGGAATCCTTTGATTCTACTAGCTAAGATGGAGCTAAAGATTTTGTAGTTGGCATTTAAAAAGAGAGATAGGGCGGTAATTAACTATATCTGTAGGGTCCGTATCTTTTTTTAATATTAGCGCTAGATTTGCTTCTGTCCAAGATGTTGGAATTATGCCTCTATCTAAGGCCTCGTTTAGGGTTTCTAGCAGGGCCTTTTCCATTTCTTTGGGAAGGTCTTTATAGAATTCAGGTGGGAGACCATCAGGGCCCGGGGCTTTGTTGTTTTTTTGCCCTTTGATTGCTTCTTTTAAATTCTATGTCAGTGATTGGCTTATTTATTGTATCTATCATTTCTTGAGGTACTTTAGGAAGATTAGCCTGTTCTAAAATTTCTTGTATTTTTTGGTCATGTTCGATATAGCTGTATTTTCAGAATTGTCATAGAGCTTACTATAGAAGTCACTAGCGATCTGTTTTTTCCTTTCCAAGTCATGGCATATTTCCCCGTTTGTTGTCTTAAGACAGTTTATGAGTTTCTTTTCTTTTTGTTTTTTGAGTTTATTAGCTAACCATTTGCTAGGTTTGTTGGCATTTTCAAAATTATATTGACTGCAACCTTTAATTTGTTGTGCTAAGTTTTGTTGATCTATTAAGTTTAACTCATGTTTTATTTGTGCCATTTTTTGTTTAAATTCTTTTTTGGGGGGGATATTTTTGTAAATTTTCTTCTAGAGATCTGTACTCTTCTTCTAGTTTAATCGATTTCTGTTTTTTTAGTTTATGTTCTTTAGCCATATATGAAATAGCTATTCCTCTAGTTACGGCTTTGGCTGTGTCCCATACATTTTGAAGACTGGTGTGTTCTTTAATGTTTTCTTGAAAGAAAAAATTCATTTCCGCTTGGAGTTTCTGTTTAAAACTTTCCTGGTTAAGTATAGATTTTTGAAGCGTCCATCTAGGGCATTGTTTGGTTCCTTTCCATGTTACTTTAAGCGCATTGTGGTCTGAAATAAAATTGGGTTCTATCTCTACCGATTGAATTTTGGTGTTAAGTTCTATTGTAGTCCAGACCATATCCAGTCTGGACCAAGATTGGTGCCTATCTGAATAGAAAGTAAATTTTTTGAGGTTAGGATTCCTATCTCTCCAGCTGTCTTTAAGTTTTAATTCCTTAATTAAGTCAAAAAAAGCTTTGGGTAGTATTCTTTTCTTATGCTTATTCCTCTTATCGTTATTATAGTCCAGTTCCTTGTCAATTATTCCATTAAAATCCCCTAATAAGCAAATATTGTCCGTGGCATATTCTTTTATGGTATTAAGTAATTTTTTAATAAAATCTTTCTTGGCCCTGAAGGGCTGAATCTCAGCACCTTCCTGAAAGGGCTGTGCATGTGTTTGTTCCAAACTTTGCTGGAAAAACTTGGAAGGCGTGAAGAAGGAAGCTCAGCTACTGGTGTCGCAACTTTTTGCTCTTTGCGCCCTCAGCAAAAAGTTGCAAGACCAAAAGCTGAGCTTCCTTCTGTTCTGGTTTCTGGTAGAACTTGAAAATAACTCTTACTGAATGCAGTACAGTGTTCCCTCGATTTTCGCAGGTTCGAACTTTGCGGAAAGTCTATACCACGGTTTTTCAAAAATATTAATTAAAACATACTTTGCGGGGTTTTTCCCTATACCACGGTTTTTCCCACCCGATGACCTCATATGTCATCGCCAAACTTTTGTCTGCCTTTAATAAATATTTTTTTAATAAACTTTAATAAATAAACATGGTGAGTAATAATCTGAATGGTTGCTAAGGGAATGGAAAATTGCAATTTAGGGCTTTAAAGTGTTAAGGGAAGGCTTGTGATACTGTTCATAGCCAAAAATAGTGTATTTACTTCCGCATCTCTACTTCGCGGAAATTCAATTTTTGCGGGCGGTCTCGGAACGCATCCAAAATGCAATACAGACTGGCACATTTTTTCTCCCATTATCTCTCCTTCATGCCTCCCCCGTCTCCTGAAATTCATGAATTTACAGCATGATTAAAAAACAGCAGAATAACTGCAATATAACACAGAATAAACTTACTCGCTCCGGAGCCAAACTGAAACACATTTCCTCTTAGAACTACAGATTGAAATTCTGCCCTTCTTCCCCACTGGCCTCCTGACATAACTAATACATCACTCCAGTATTTAACCCATTCCTCCCCTTAATATCTTTTTCCTAACACTTGTTCCTTGCGTTTTTGGACCCTTCTGAATTGAGGGTTGACCCAGCGAATGTCTGTTTCTTCCTCACTAGATTCTGGACTCATAGCAACATCCTGTTGCTGGCTTCCCACCTGTTCTAATACCTGTAATCCAGGGCCTACCACTAATTCATAAACACTATCTGTATCAGAGTCCTCAAGATCTTCATCATCCTCCAACTGACCAGGAGTATGTACAACACCTTCTTCGCGCCTTCCAAGTTTTTCGGGCCACTGGTGATAGAATCTACCAGTGAAAAAGAGGTTTTTGACATCGGTGCTACAATTGGAATCTCCTGCTAGAGGTTTTTGACATCTCTGCTAGAATTGGGTCTCCTTTTTTGAAGATGGGGATGACTACTGCTTTTGACCATAGCTTGGGGAGTGTGCTGGTCCTGAAGGAATTTTGAAAGAGGATGCTTAGTGATTCGGCTAAAGCGGAAGAAAGTTTTTTTAGGAAGTATGCGCAAAGACCATCTGGTCTGACTGATAGAGAAGGTTTAAGGTCTTGGATTGCTTTTTCAACACGGTCTATAGTGAAGTCTACTTGGGTTAGGTCGTTGAGAGAGTTTGAGGTGGATTTGTGAAAATGGGGGATGAACCATTACTGTTAACGAAGACAGAGCCAAAGAAAGAGTTGAAGAGGTTAGCTTTGGATGGATGGTCATGGTATTCTTTGTTGTTGAGTCCAATGAGAGGTGGAATAGGTCTAGAGTATTTGAGTTTGTTGTTGACAAAGTTGTAGAAGGCTCGATTAGATTTGGTGTGAAGGAGATTTTCCTCTTGTTTGCTGTGGTAGTTGAGACATTCAGCTTTTATTTCTTGGCAAATGCTTTTGTAGCGTCTTTTGAAGTTGGTTACTTGGCCTTTTTTATTTTACGCCAGAGAGATCTTTTTTTGGTTTGTAGTTTCCTTATTGAGACAGGTAAGTTATTTTTTGTTTTTCTTCTGGTTGAAGTTAGTGGTACATGTAGTCTGATAAGTCTTTTAACTTGTAGTAAGAATGTGTTGTAGAAATCATCAATAGTGTTGCAGCTAGAAAATATAGTTTGCCAGTCAAGTATTGAGAGATTGGCATCTATGAGTTCGTAGTTGGCTTTCCTTAAATTGTACTTAGGTGACACATTATATAGGTGAAAGTTATCCTGGTGTAGATTGAGATTGAAGTTAATAATACTATGATCACTGTTGGAGAAAGGTTCTTTTACATGCAGACCATAGATTGTGCTTTTGCTATTACAGAATATGAGGTCAAGACAGCTGTTAAGTCTAGTATTGTTTAATACTAATTGGTCAAGTCCCAGGCTGGTGACGGCATTGTATATGGTAGTGTGGATTGGTTCCGTGCTGCATTCATTTAAGATCCAGTTAATGTGAGGTAGCTAGAGGTCACCAAGGAAGATAATGGGGTAAGGGCAGGAAGTTGCCCATGTTAGCAGTGAGGTTAATTTGGTTACATGAGTGATGTCGGAGTAAGGAGCTCTGTAGCATAGTAAGAAGCGAAGTGTGGTATTGAGGGAAAGATCACATATAATGGTTTCTGGGAGGATAAGATCATGTGCAACTTGGATGTTTTTTAGATTGAGTGATTTTTATAGAATATGGCTACACCGCCTCCTCTGCGGGATTCACGGTTAGACTGAAGGACAAGGTAGTTACTTGATGTGATGATGGAGTCAGGATAGGAATTATTTAGCCATGTTTCACAGACAAAGATCAAATCAAATAAATTGGTGTCTAGAAGGAGGAGGAATTCAGACAACTTGTTAATTATACTTCTTGCATTGATTAGTTTACATTTGAGATTGAGTTTGGGTTCTGGGTTGAAGTTGGACTGAGTTGAGTTGAATTTAAATTGGAATGGATTGAGGTTGGATTGAACTGAGGAAGTAAGGGGCGCACTTTCCTATTCTTGGTTGGCAGTACTACCGTGTTTCCCCGATAGTAAGACACCCCCGATTGTAAGACGTATCGGGGGTTTCAGGGGGGTCGGCCATACCCCAAAAGTAAGACATATCTTACTTTCGGGGGAAAACGGGGGTATTGCCATGGGGGAGCCCGATGACGTCGCTTCCAAGCTCCCCGCGCGCCCCCTCGCCTCCTCGTCTTTTGCCTGGGCGAAGAATGCCGGAGGCGCCTGTGGCCGCCCTGCATGGAGCTTGAAGGCAGCACCTTCTTGTGCCGTCGCCGACGCCCCGCTCCGACCATGGTGGCTCCGCCGGGCGGCTTTTATTAAGTGAAGGACGGGAGGGAGTTCCGCCGTCTCCCCCCCGTCCCCCATCCTTCTTCGCCACCGGGGCTGCTATGCGGGATGGCCTCGGCTGTGTTTGAGGGCACCTCGCTGGTGAACATGTACGTGCGGGGCTGCTGGGTGAACGGCATCCGGAGGCTGATCGTCAACCGGCGCGGGGACGAGGAGGAGTTCTTCGAGATCCGGACCGAGTGGTCGGACCGCAACATCCTTTACTTGCACCGCAGCTACTCGGACTTGGGCCGCCTGCTGGACTCTTTCCCGGAGGATCGCCCCGAGCTGTCACAGTCCCCCTTCCTCCAAGGTTTGATGGACGCGCCTCGTTTTCTGACTTTCAACCCCCCCTCCACCTTCCCTACTCCGTCCATCCTCTGCCCACGTCGCTACAAGGCAAGAGGAAGTTCCCTGAGAAGGAGCGGCGCTTCCTTCGCGCCACAGTTGAAGGATCGGGATGTGTGTGTGTGTGTGTGTGTTTGTGTGTGTGTGAGGGGAAACTTTTCGCTTCCTTTCTAAACCTGTTTGCTGCCGAAGCTTTAAATAGACCCGACGTTTTCTCTGAATCCTTCCTTGTAAAGTAGAGGGAAGTGAACCTTCGCCTGCCTCCTTTCCGGCAGCTCCCCGCGCGCCCCTGCCTCCAATGTAATACATACCCCGAAAGTAAGAGGTAGTGGGGCTTTTGGGGGTAAAAAGAAAGTAAGACACTGTCTTACTTTCGGGGAAACACGGTAGGGATGACAATTTGTTGATGAGGGGTGGTGGGTTGGGAAGTGTGGGATGGTTGGGGAGGGATGGGATTTTTGAAGGGAGGGTTATAGATCTTGGTTTTGATGCATTCATTGCGGTAGTCTACATATAGGTTGGTTTCACCAAGCTCAAGACATCTCTTGAGTTCGGCCCGTAGTTCACAAGAGCGGATGCATTGAAGTAGAGTTAGATCTGGTCTGGATCTGAGTTTGTTGTAGTTGTCATTATTTCTGGCGATGGAGTTCATGGTTTTGATGAACAGTTGTTTGGCAGTTTCATTTTTGCAGACTATCCTACAGAAACGAGGGGCCTTTGATCCATCACTGTACTTAAGTGCAGGGCCGTTTCTAGTAACCTCTAGGATGTCATCGGGGCAAAGGTTTGTGGATGTAGACGGCGGATGATGTTGCGTATATTTGTTAAATCAGATTCCACATTTTCCTCAAGGCCAAAAAGGATGGCATTCTGTCGCTTTTGTTCGTGCTTCATGACATCTTTTACAAGAGTGGGGATGTCAGTAGTTGAGCTTGCAGGTAAAGATTGTGGAGGACTTGGTGGAGTATAGACAGGTGGTGGTGGGGTAGTATAGTGTATTTGTTTTGGTGGTTTATTGTTTATCAGATCTTGGATAATTTTTTCAATGGAAGCAAGCCGTGGTTCTATGTTCTCTATGTATGATTGTTGAGTTTTTGTTTTTTTTTAAAAAATAATTTTTATTAGTTTACAAAAAAAAGTATATACAAAGGGAGGAAGAGTGGATATATCTTGTTGAGTTTTTGTTATTCATTTTAGGGAGAGGATCTCGTAGAGTGAGTCAGGTTTGGGAGTACAAGATGAGCAGAAATAATAGAAGGAGGAATTATCTTGAAGAAAGGAGGCAATTTGCTTAAGACAGGTATGGTGAGCTAACTTGTTGCAGGAGTGGTATTTTTTGGATTCTTCTTGTATAATAATTGAGTCATTGCACTTAAAGCATAAGTTGCTGATGTTATTTGCCTGGGAGTTTTGAACCTTTTTTTTTGCCAGGCATATTTGGTCACTGGGTTTATTACTTTGCCACTTGTAGCTTTATTGTTTTGTATCACTTTGGGTGGGGAAGGGAGCGATGGAATGTGAATGGGAAGAGATGCTTGAGGGTTTCTTCTCTTACAAGGTAAGGTAAGAGTTAATTGCAGTTAATTGAAAGAGTTAATTGATTGGAGGTCAGGTATCTTCTGAAGTCTTTTGCAATGGCTGGACTCTTTTTAAAGTTTATTCAGAGTCCTTTCGCTATTGTCAGGATTTTTAACACTGAGTAAGTAAAACTTCTTTAGCAGGGAAGTGATTTAAATCAGCTGGGGATGTTTGTATGTAGTATATAGTGGTGGAAAATCAGAGAATTTACTTTTGGGTTGAAAGTGATTCTTTGTTAATAAGTTGGAAAATCAGAGAATTTACTGTTGGGTTGAAAGCAATTCTTTGTTAATAAGTTGGTTGGTTTGTTTATTCCTTTTGTTAGAGTATTATTAGCTCCTACCAGCTCCTAGCACCATCTGGGTGTTTGCAAACTCAGAGCTGCCTTTCTTCAGGCTTTTGAGATGGAGATGGTTGGGAGGGGAGCGGGGGGGGGGGGGGAGAGAGAAGAACTTTTCCTCTTTAAAATTTCTTGAAACTTCTTGAAAAACTTATTCAGGTTAATTAAGTCTCTGAGCTTATGGTATGAGTTTAAGCTTTGAAAGAGGGAAAGAGATTTTCTGGAGTTAAGGAGAGAAAAGTATCTGGATTCTTATACCTCAGATTCTGGCTGATGAGATTCTTTGTTTTGTATAAGAAGAAGGTGAGTGGAAAAGGGTACATGTTGCTATATTTGTAGCACGCTAAAAACTCACCGGCTCTTTGCTTTCTTTGCAGTATTCAGTCGTTAGAAATTCTCCCCTTAGGATCTTTGCAATTCCTTATGGTTTCTTTGCAATCTCTTATGGCTTTTCTCTCAGAAAATCTCCCCTCCAAGGAGCTGCAGCCGCTGCCTCTTCCCTCTTCCTCTGCCTTTTCAACTACAAACAGAATTCAGGCATCTTCTGCGAGCACCAATTACCGTATTTTTCGCTCTATAAGACGCACCTGCTGATAAGACGCACCTAGATTTTAGAAGAGGAAAATAGAAAAAAAATATTTTGAGCCAAAAAGGGGAGAGGAAGAGAGGAAGGAGTGAAAGAAGGGAGTGAGGGAGGAAAGAAGGGAGGAAGGAAAAGGAAAGCAAGAAATGGAGGGAGGAAAGGAAGGAAGGAAGGAAAGAAAGAAAGAAAGAAAGAAAGAAAGAAAGGGGGAAGGAACAGGAACAGAGGAAGGAAGCAAGGAAACTTATGAAAGGGGAGAGTAAGAGAGGAAGGACTGAAGGGAGGGAGGGAGGGAAGAAGGTAGGAAGGAGAAAGAAAAGAAGAAATAGAGGAAGGGAAGGTAAAAGAGAGAAAGAAAAAGAGCAAGAAAGAAAGCAAGAAAGAGAGAAAGAAAGAAAATGAAAGAGAAATAAAAATAGAGAGGGGAATGAAAGAAATGGAAGGAGGGAAGGAAGGAGAGAAAGCAAGAGAAAGAAAGAAAGCAAGAGAAAGAAAAAAGAATGAAAGAGCAAGAGAGCAAGAGAGAAAAAGAAAGAAAGAAAGAAAGAAAGAAAGGCAACTTCAAAGAAAGGCTCACTGAGCATCTCTCACTCTCTCTCTTTCTATCCCTCTTTCTTTCTTTCTCTTCCTTTCTCTCTCTCCTCTTCCTTTATCTCCTCTCTCTCCCTCCCTCTCTTTCTCTCCCCCCTCTCCCCCTTTCCCTCTCTCTTTCTCTCTCTCCCTCTCTTGCTATCTCTCCCCCCTCTCCCACTCTCTTTCTCCCTCTCCCTCTCTCTCTCCCCCCTTTCTCTCACTCTCTCTCACTATCTTGCTGTCTGTTGCTCTCACTCACTCTCATTCTCTCTCCGTTCTTCTCAGCGGTGATGCGCGCACGCCCTGCCCGCCTCACCTTTGCCGAGAGCACTTTCGTCCGGGCTCTCAGCAAGGGGGTTGTAGGAGAGGCGGGGCCAGCGGCAAAGGTGATATTCAATGTCGGGGGCGCACGGGCGGTTGCGCGCGCTCCCTATCTCCCTGCTAGCCCACTCGGAATATTCAAAATAAAAAAAACCTTCACCGGCAAAGGCTTTTCTTATTTTGAATATTCCGAGTGGGCTAGCAGGGAGATAGGGAGCGCTCGCAACTGCCCATGCGCCCCCGACATTGAATATCGCCTTCGCCGGCCTCCGCTGAGAAAAGCCTTTGCCGGCATTTCCTCTCGGCATCAAGGAGGCGGCGGGCGGAGAGAGGGAAGGGGGGGCAGCGGCGTCCCTCCTGGCCTTGGCGGGCCGCCCGACCCTCCCCACCTCCTGCAAACACGGCGGGCGGCGGGGGGAGAGCGAGGAGCCGGTTCTGGCGGGTGCGGGGCTTGGCTGGCTGGCTGGTGGGGGAGCGCCGCTGGTGGTGCGAAGGGAGACCCTCCTCCGGGAGGGAGGGGGCCAGGCAGCAGCTAGCCAGCCAGCCGGTGGGATGGCGCTTCCGAGTTCGCAGCCTCCCCCCCTCCCTGCCTGCATCTTCGCTCCATAAGACGGGGCTGATTTTTCTTCCTACTTTGGGAGGAAAAAAACTGCGTCTTATGGAGCGAAAAATACGGTAACTCTGGACTGGGATAGGCAAAATTGGCACTTCTATGACTTGTGGACTTCAACTCCCAGAATTCCTGAGCCTATCATGCTAGCTCAGGAATTCTGGGAGTTGAAGTCCACATTTCATAAAACTTCGCCTACCCTTGCAATCTGGATGGGGATGGGAAGTGGGAAAGAGCTGGCTCGCTCGCCCGCTCACTCTGACTGGCTTTTATTCAGGGAGCCTGATTAAAAGAAAAAGAAAGAAGAAAGGGAGGAGCCACCACTCAGGAGAAGAGGAGGAGAACGAGAGAGATCAGGAGAGGGGGGGGCTGAGGTTCTGCTCAGAGAGACCCACATCCCTTGCTATGGGAAGGTTACAGAAACTAAGAGATAAGAGGCTTTCCCAAGGATTTGCAAGTGAATGTGTGGGAGGGATACAAGGGGAGGGCTTTGCCTGGAAGATCTGCTCCTCCTGCTCCCGACAAAAAGGGTCTGTGTGCTTCAAGCCCAAGGTAATAATCAGTCCCATCCATTCTGCTCGCAGTAAACAAGACACAGTCACAACATCAGCACTTTTGGGCTTGGGGGTTTATCGTGGGGTGGAATGGGGAGTGAGGGGAGAGCTGTCTTTCCAAAATCTTTAATCTCTCTGTCTCTCCTCACCCCACCGCCCCCACCGGGAGACTACAGCACTTGTCTCCTCATCCCATCTATTGCCAGGTGACAAAGAGAGAGTGGCGGCAATGGCGGCATGTGGCTGCAGCCCATACTGCTTGTTTCCCCTGCGGCTGTTGCCGCCACCACCATCCACATCTCCTGCCCGAGTCTCCTCTCCAAACGGTTCAGCCAGGAGATTCGCCCATCAAGGAGTTGCAGGAATCTGGGGAGGAGACCAGCAAGGCACTGTTGGAGACCGGGCTGCTCTCGGCCAGGTACAAGCAGCAGGAGGGGTGCTTCCCTCTCTCCCAGGCAGGTAATGAGAGAGAAAGGGGCAGCTGTCGCAGGTGCTGTGGGCCATGGCTGGGGCACTTCCGTTGGTGGGCTGACTCCAGCAGACGGGGCAGCGAGCGTGTCTCCTAGGCGAGCAGCTCAGAGGGTGGCCTATGTAGCTGCCTGCTGCCAGCCACACCCGCCCACCCATCCCACCCTGGAGGATTTCTTCCTGCTGGCTGGCCTAACCGCCGCCGCACCTCACAGGACCCAGCTCCACAGCTGCCCAGTGGCAGCAGCAGCAGAGGCATCCCATGCCCGCTGAAGAGCGCTGTGTTTTCTGGTCCCAACTAGCGGTGGGTGCTGTCGCTGCGGCCTGGGGCAGCGAGATTCGGTTTCTGCATATGCGCAAAAGCCGATTCTCGTGTGCACGGCACATACATGGCGCGTGGCAATGCAGATGCATGCGCAACTCCATTTTCACCAGTGGAACAGCGTTCCACCCTATCCGGGCAGCAGCCCACCCCTGGATACAAGCAAGAAGTTACAGTCATAAAGTCCTAAGTGGGAGGAAAAGGATGATAAGAATGATAAGAAAAAACTAGTACAAATAGTTTGACAGTGTTGAGGGAATTATTTGTTTAGTGGAGTGATGGCCTTCGAGAAAAAACTGTTCTTGTGTCTAGTTGTCTTGGTGTGCAGTCCTCTGTTTTGAGGGTAGGAGTTGAAACAATTTGTATCCAGAATGTGAGGGGTCAATAAATATTTTCACCGCCCTCTTTTTGACTCGTGCAGTATACAGGTCCTCAATGGACAGCAGATTGGCAGCAATTGTTTTTTCTGCAGTTCTGATTATCCTCTGAAGTCTGTTTCAGTCTTGTTGGGTTGCAGAATCAAACCAGACAGTTATAGAGGTGTAGATGACAGACTCAATGATTCCTCTGTGGAGCTGTATCAGCAGCTCCTTGGGCAGTTTGAGCTTTTTGAGTCGGCGCAGAAAGAACATTCTTTGTTGTGCTTTTTTGATGATGTTTTTGATGTTAGGTGACCATTTTAGATCTTGGGATATGATAGAACCTATAAATTTGAAGTAGAATTCGAGACCAAATTATAAAGAATAAACTGGAATCGCTCTAATTTGTAAATATGATAATGTTCTTGGTTTAAAATAACATAAAAAAGTACATCCTCATTTCAGTGGAGGGGTCTGAATGAATGATGTTGGGAGCACACATCACTATACACTGTCTGTAGTGTGCATCTGTTGTTATTATTATTAAAAATTAATAAAATTTATTTTTTTTAAAATGCATTTGGTATGATGAACACTGAACAATATGGATATAGTTCTGTTATGAAAATGCACTTGGTTTCTATATATTTCTGTGAAATGTAACAGTACCTGTACACAATGAGTTTATGTTTAGGCCTTCTCTGACATTTGTATTATAAAAGTATAAAAATCATAAAAGTATATTTTTCTGAATAAGCCATCAACTTTTGCTACTTTATACAGCAATACAGGAATAAATTTGGGATACCTAGATTCAATCACCTGTGCACTTAACCAGAAATAAATATTGAAGGTATAAGGACTGATTTCTGAGTATAATTGCATAAAATTAACTTCATTTATTTTCCAAGCACTAGTTTCATTCACACATAAATTGATTGTGAAAATTGTAGATTGTGTTTCTTTTGCAGAAATATTATGTTTACAAATGGATGCAATTTCATCTTAAACATCATTATTTACTTTATCCAGTTGTATCTATGTCTCATTTAAGCAAATTTACTAGGTTACCAGTTATAGAAAAGCAAAACCAGAGCTTACAAACTGCAAAATAGTGATTTGAGTTGTCACAAGATGCTATGTCAAGCCATTTTATAATTTAATTTGATGGGGCGGGGGGGAATCAATTCTAGAATGTTAATTTATTTTTTTCCTCATGGAAAACTGGTCAGCATATAAGATGGTCCCTACTTAATGTTACCAAGTAATAAAGAAGCAAGTAGTTTCTGAGTTAAAAAATAACATTAAAAAACCCCCCAGTGAGTTATTTCAAATGAACACACACATGCATTGTAGATTTGTTTGAAAAGCTGTGCTAAATCTTTTTCTTTGCTTGTTTTGGCAATTTGTACGATTTGAGGCAAAAGCAAAGAAACCAGTTTCAAGTTGAGCATGGTCTGACTTGGGACTTATTTTATTAAGTACAAATCTGTTTCTTAATCCCTTTCAGCATGTGACACATACATTTGCAGTGGCATTGTGTGGTGCTCAAAATTCAGGAAATGAATTAATCTTAATCTTGTTCTATCCATTTTGTGGAGAGGGGGTTTTATGGAATCCACATTGTATAACTGATATTGACACAATTGAAAGAGTCCAGAAATACTTCACAAGAAGAATCCTTCACTCCTCTAAAAACAAACTACCTTACTCCTCCAGACTTCAAATACTACAGTTAGACAATTTACAACTACGACACCTCTAAACTGATTTAACTATTGTTCATAAGATCATATACCATAATGTCCTTCCTGTTAGTGACTACAGTGATACCTTGTCTTACGAACTTAATTGGTTCCGGGAGGAGGTTCGTAAGGTGAAAAGTTCCTAAGACGAAACATTGTTTCCCATAGGAATCAATGGAAAAGCGATTAATGCGTGCAAGCCCAAAACTCGGAAACCTAGAAGCCGGGCCGCCACCACCGATCTTGCCCCTTTGCCATGCATGTCATCCTGGATAAAGCACTGGGGGGAGGGAGTCAGGAAGGTCCTCCTGCTCCCCCCCAGCTGAAAATACAATGGAGGTCCGCGGCTGCCGGCGGCTTGAGCCTCCCTTTGCTCCACGCCACTTTGCCCTGCCTGTCATCCTGGGCGAAGTGCTGGGGTGAGGGAGTCAGGAAGGTCCTCCTGCTCCCCCCTCCAGCCGAAAACACAAAGGTGGTTTGCCACCGCCCACTTGAGTCAGGACGACAGGCAGGGTGAAGCGGCATGGAGCAATGGGAAGCTGAAGCCACCGGCGGTTTGAGCCTCCCTTTGCTCCATGCCGCTTCGCCCTGCCTGTCGTCCTGGGCGAAGTGTTGGGGGGAGGGAGTTAGGAAGGTCCTCCTGCTCCCTCCCAGCTGAAAACACAATGGAGGTCCGCGGCTGCCGGCGGCTTGAGCCTCCCTTTGCTCCATACCACTTTGCCCTGCCTGTCATCCTGGGCGAAATGCTGGGGGGAGGGAGTCAGGAAGGTCCTCCTGCTCCCCCCTCCAGCCGAAAACACAAAGGTGGTCTGCCGCCACCCGCTTGAGCCAGGATGACAGGCAGAGCGAAGCGACGTGGAGCAATGGGAAGCTGAAGCCGCTGGCGGTTTGAGCCTCTCTTTGCTCTATGCCGCTTCGCCCTGCCTGTCGTCCTGGGCGAAGTGCTGGGAGGAGGGCATTAGGAAGGTCCTCCTGCTCCCCCCCCAGCCGAAAACTCAACGGAGGTCCACTGCCACCCGCTTGAGCCAGGATGACAGGCAGGGCGAAGCGGTGTGGAACAATGGGAAGCTGAAGCCGCCTGCAGTTTGAGCCTCCCTTTGCTCCACACCGCTTCGCCCTGCCTGTCGTCCTGGGCGAAGCGCTGGGAGGAGGGAGTTAGGCAGGTCCTCCTGCTCTGCCCCCCCCAGCCAAAAACACAAAGGCGGTCTGCCGCTGCCCGCTTGAGCCAGAATGACAGGCAGGGCGAAGCGGCGTGGAGCAATGGGAAGCTGAAGCCGCTGGTAGTTTGAGCCTCTTTTTGCACCATGCTGCTTTGCCCTGCCTGTTGTCCTGGGCAAAGCGCTGGGGGGAGGGAGTCAGGAAGGTCCTCCTGCTCCCCCCTCCAGCCGAAAACACATGGCTGGGGGGGGCAGGAGGGCCGGCCTGACACCCCGCCCCCCAGCGCTTTGCCTTCCGCCAGCCAGAAGGAGGAGGAAGGGGGCATCTTGGCCAGCCACTGGAAAGCCAGGGGAAAATCCCAGGCACTTCAGCTGGCAGTCGGGAGGCGGGGATTCTCGGTGGGAGCGGGAAACAAATGGGAAATCCCATCGGGTGTACTCACAAGGCAGGGGAATCCCTGCATCAGTAAGTGAACGCATGCTCAGTAAGAAAGCCCAGGGACCCAGGCTCGTGTTCGTAAGACGGAAAGGGTTTCTAAGACGAGGCAAAGAAATCTTAACCCCGGGTTCGTATCTCAAAAAGTTCGTATGACAAGGGGTTCGTAAGACAAGGTATCACTGTACTTCACCTTCAACAACACAAGAGCATGTAATAGATACAAACTAAATATAAATTGCTCCAAACTTGACTGTAGAAAATATGATTTCAGCAACCAAGTGATCAATGCCTGGAACTCACTACCTGACTCTGTTGTTTTGTCCCTTAACCCCCAAATCTTCAACCTTAAATTATCTACTGTTGACCTCTCCCCTTTTCTAAGAGGTGTGCAAGGGGTGTGCACTGTTGTGCCTATCATTCCTGTCCTTCAGTCCTATTATCCTTTTTATCACTTTTTTATACTTTATTATATTAATACAAACTATAATTCTATACTTGTTTGACAAATATAATAAAATAAATAAATCGGCTCGACAATTTCTACGAAGAAGTGTCCTTATTCCACATGGATTCCTCTTACTTTCAAGAGATATATAGCATGGAAGCCTCATATACAGCCTGCAATTTAAAGCACTATCATGAAAATCTTGATAGCTTTTGAGACCTTGAGGTGAGTTGGTGCCCTTTTCTTGATTTTTCTAAACCGTTTCAGACTCATAAATCACCTTCAATTGCTGTGTCGTGAAAGTATAGAACATGTCCTTAAGTGAATCCAGTCATTCTTGTCAACTTGAGAATAACCCTGATTTTTTTCGGAGACGGGCGGCATACAAAAATAATAATAATAATAATATAATAATAATAATAATAATAACAACAACAACAACAATAATAATACAACAATAACAATAACAATTTTAAAAATACATAAGTCCGTATGTTTTATTCCACACTTCTTTGTAAAATGGGATAATGATTCTTTTATTGTAATTTAAAGAAGAGATTTCAGGGTGGAAAAAGAAAAAGGATAAGCAGAGAAAAGAATGAGTTGGCTTTATAAAAACAATTTGGCACTATCTCATGTTGTATTTTAAGTGTCATAGTTTCACACCATTCTTGATGGTCTTATCATGGATGTTGGTCATCACACTGATGCTGTTTCAAGACTTCTAAGGACAGGGATGGCCAAAAAATGGGGAGGCATGGTTGTAGAAAACTTCAGGATCAAAAAAGTGATGAATGTTATTTTTCCCACTTTCTGCTTTAGACTTCTTTTCTGTTTCTGTTAAAGTCACAGCTCTAAATATCAATATTAATTAGGCATCATTTTCCTTTTATTCTTTATCATTAAAAAGAAATAGCTCATAATTCTTAGCTCATAATTCTTAATTTTTATTTTCTTAAATTAAAAGGTAATTTTCTTTCCTTCTTATGCCCTTTGCAAAATACAATATTTCACATTACCCTATTGTTAATCTTTTGAACCCATGGTTAGAAAATGACCATTATTTATTAAGCTTTTGAACATTTGATTTCACTAACACAAATACTTACACAAGAATTAAGTGATCAGCCTTCTATGAAACTGAAATAAATAATTAGAAAGAAAACAAAGGAAAAGAGTAAAGAATTCCTGTTTCCAAAATGGTATAGATAAGAGGTGTCAGACTCAATTTCATTCAAGGCTGCATCAGGGTTGTGTTAGACCTTGGTGGACTGGGTATGGCCAGCTTGATGTCACTTCTGGTGACTTGCACTATCCATTGTCTCCAGAGGAAGAAGGTGAGACCAGGGGGAGTTCCAAATGAATGATCTCCAGGACATGCGGAACACCCCTAGACAGCAGCACAAGCTGTCCAAGCTCTAGGCAGTGGAGAGCAAATGCCCATCCCAGTCCTCAAGCTCACAGGGCACTTGAACCCCATAGCTCACATCAGTCCTGCTTCCCTGAGGAGCTGCCCATCTATGCTTACCTCCTCAAAGCTGCTGATCCTGTGCTTGGTCTCCTTGGCTCATGGTGTTTACAGAGCAACCCTTGAGTTATCAAGGACATGCACATAGAAATGGGATATTGCAGTAGATATGAGTAATTATCTAGTTACACACACAGATAACTTGCATATAATGTTTACTTTAAGAAACAGCACAATCCAAATAAACAGTCCAGGTCATACATGTTCAAATTAGTCAATCTCTAGAAGTATAATAATCTTATTACCAGTTTGTCTTTGTCATATACATTCAATAAAGATACTACAGCTTACAAACACATCAGAATATCAGAGAGAATAACAGAGCATAACCCAGAGATGACTATCAAGTCAAAAGGTCAATCAGAATGAAACAACAGAGAGAATAAGCCATTATCTGTAGCTCCCTCTTATGGCAACTTGCAATACTACAGCCAATCAGAACATAGCATACATTTTAAAGTTATATTACATCAATCCTATTGTGGTTGGCTCAGGCCAGCTCCTCTGGCCACTGAGTTTGCCTCAGAAGAACCAGGTCCATCAGATCAAAGAAAACCTGTCTGGCTTAATGAGGAGTCAGACAGTGAACAAGAAGGAATAGGGGATGTGGAAAGGGCTGGAGAGGCAGAGAGGTTAGCAGAGTCTGTAAGATCTCCAGTCAGAGTCTCAGCTGAGTCAGACGAGAAAGACTTCTGTTGCCGGCTTCAGTGATTACCTCTGACCCTTGGTTTGATAAACCAGCATTTATCTTGTAGTCGCTGAGCCATTTGTACATAAAGCCACTTGCAACCATTTATATCTTTTGCCTTTTTTCAAGCTTGTGTTTGTGTAATTTGCCTCATTTGGGTGGCCTGTCGGCCAGGCAGAACAAATCCATATAACCATACATTGTTGGCTTGTTTATATATTACCAACTCAACCATTTGCACAGAGTACTAACATTCTCCCCTTTGGGTAGGCTAATATATAACTGTCAGCGTTCCCAAATAGCACCTGAGAAATAAATCAAGTCCCAGTCCAATTCTCTCAATCAGAGCTCAATTTATTAACAGAACCATGTTGGTTACACCATACCCATTCCAATTCTGAATACTTCCCAATTGGGAAAGGGTCTAAAGATTTTGGACCTAGCTTTTTGCTAGGCAGCTTTAGCTGAATGTATTTGGTTGATAGGAAAACTTTATCTCCCACTTTAAAAGAGGGTTGAGGAGATTGGTGTTTGTCTGCTTGATTCTTGTAAGCCTTTGCTGCCTCTGTCAGTGTCTTCTTGGTTTCCTCCCATCCTCTTCAGTTTCTCCATCCATTTCGCCAACAGGATGGATGAGGGAGGTTTTATAGATAGTTCCGGCATGGGAATGAAATCTTGTCCACTGGTGACCTGAAAAGAAGTTACAGTAGTCCTGTACTGCTGTGTACGGAGTTGTTGTACACTACTTCCGCAAAAGGCAGTAGTTCAGCCCAATTGGTTTGTGGTAACTCACGTAACATCGGAGGTATTGTTCCACTACGGAGTTAGCTCTCTCACCTGCTCCATTCATAGCAGAGTGGAATGCAGAGCTAAGTCCTTGGGTGGAACCAATGGTACGGACGAATTCTCTCCAGAACATGGTGGTGAATTGAACCCCTTGATCTGATATAATCCTATGGGGAACTCCATGCAATCTGTAAATGTGTTTTAGGAATAACGTAGCCGGATGTCTGGCTCTGGTCAGTCCCGAACAAGCAACAAAATGAGCTTGTCTGGAAAACAAATTGATAACAGTCCAAATAACAGTGTTCCCCTTGCTCTCGGGGAGTTCCACAATAAAATCCATTGCTATCTCTTCCCAGGGCCTGCTAGGGTTGGCAATTTGCTGCAACAACCCTGGAGGTCTACCAGGCCTATGTTTCCTGGTGGCACAGGTGGCACAACTTTTCACATAATCTTTGACTTCTGCTCGCACCCTAGGCCACCAGAATTGTCTCCACGCTCTCTCTCACATCCCCTCCCCCCTCTCACTTCCCCCCTCTTTCTTTCCCTCTCACCTCTCTGCTTCTGTCTGTCTCTCTCTTTGCCTCTCTCTGTCAGACTCTCTCTCTCTCAGCGGGGATGGAGATTTGCTTCCTATTCCTTCTATCTCATCTCCTAGAAGCCTCCGTGGGCTGTCGCCAGGGAGCTTTCTCCTGGGAGGAGGATGGTGGGCGGGGGCTCCCTGCGCCTCTTCTTTCCAGAGCCATGTGTGGATCCAGAGGCTGCAGTGCCTCCGCCAAGAAGAAAGAGTGGCTGGAGGATTGGCAGGGGTGCGCTGCCCAAGAAGCCAGGTGGGGCTTTGAGCCCATGGGGGTTTCTGCTCACCTAACAGCTTGGGAGGAGCAGATTGGGCACCGCCGATTGCAGCTGCCGGGTGGGGAGAAACAGTGCCTAGCTCTGCTGTGCAGCATTGGAAAACACTGCATGGCGGTTTGTTTTTGGCTGCATGGCTATGCACCTTAGAGGGAACAGGGGTCTGAATGAATGGTGTTGGGTGATGGGAGCACACATCATTGTGCACTGTGTTTTATGTAGTGTTTATCTGTTATTAAAAGATTAATAAAAAATATTTCTTAAAAATGATTTACAGTTTTGAAAATTAGACTGGATAGATTATAGACAGAAGGTACCATATTTTTCGGAGTATAAGATCCACAGGAATATAAGATGTACCTTAGCTTTTGGGGAGGAAAATAGGGAAAAGACTCTGCTTACCAGGTATTCATCTGGCTAGCATCCTTAAACAGCACATTATTTTATCCCCTGGTTAGGGCTTTAAAAATCCTTTATTCGGAGAGAGTGATATTGAAAGAGCTTGCAAGCCAGTAAGAGTTGGAAACATAATTAGCACCTGGAAAGAAACATTAGGAGCAAGTAGAGCAATGGAAAAAACCCTGCAAAGACTTAGGGCTTGGAAAACATTGTTCGCAGGGAGTAACAGTGAAAGAGCTTGCAAGCAGGTAATAGCTGGGAACATTGTTAGCACCTGGTTAGGGCTGAAAATAAACTTATTTGGAGCAAGTTAGAGCAATGGGAAAAAAACCCAAAGACTTAGGGCTTGGAAAACATTCTTCGTAGAGAGAAACTATGAAAGAGCCTGCAAAGTAAGAGCTGAGAAGATCGTTAGCAGCTAGTTAGGGTTGAAAAAAAGCTACATTCAGAGTATAAGATGCACCCAAATTATCAGTCTCTTTTAGGGCGGAAAAAGATGCATCTTATATTCTGAAAAATACAATATGTTGTAACCATAGTTTTATATATGTATATATTTATTTATTTATGTTGGATCACCCTGGTATATTGAAGGAACTTCATAGCTCCTTTTTGTCTCTAGGCCGAACCCAGGGCCATTTCAAGGCAGTTAATTTATTTTTTTATTTTATTTTTTGAAAATATATTTTATTTATTTACAGATATAATTAAAAACAAGGAAGGGGATTGGGGAAAGGGGGGACAGAACGAAAGGTTGGGGGTGGGAAGGGGAGGGAGAATTCAAAAAAACCCAAAACATTTATGATAGGATTATAATACATGTGAGTTGTAATACACAAGTGTCTTAGAGGGAAAGTAATAACTCTTACTTCCTTAATCTTAATATTCATATATGGAAATAACTCAAATGTCGTATTTCTTAGTATATGTAAGCATTAAAGTTCTAGTTGTGAAGAGGAGAAAGAAAGAAAAAAAGAAGAAAAGAAAAAGAGAAAGGGAAAAAAAAGGGAAAGGGAGAGAGTGGAGAATCTGCATTTAATGCAGACGTTTTTATGGACGACTTTTGTTTAGTTGTAGAGTGGGGAGTATATAGGTGATATAGTGGGTGTGTATAAAGATTGGTTATTCTAAAAGTGGTTAGTACGTTTATAATGTGTGTTGAGTTAGTTAGAAAACAGATAAAAAGAGATTTAATATATTTTCTTGTTGCAAATTTGATTAGTTTTTGGTGCTTCTTTTCTAATTTATTTTAATATTAATTTAAGTGTTGAAGGTACTTTTGGATGTGATAAAGTATGAATTTTACGATAAAAGTTTTTTGTATTTTTTCTGAGAAACCCATTTATGCCAATTTTCCCATGCTTCGTAGTATTCTGAGTCTTTTTTGTTTTGTGCTTCCATTGCTATTTTAGACATTTCAGCACATTCATTAATTTTCGTAATTATTGTAAAGAAAGAGGGTACTTGATCAGATTTCCAAAGAGAGGCATATGATATTCTGGCTGCAGTTATAATTTGTAGTATAAGGTATTTTTGTGTCTTGGTAAGGTTTTGTCTGAATATCCCTAAAAGATAAAGTTCGGGTTTGAGTGGTAATTTGATTGACATGACTTGGTCGATTAGGGATTGAATTGTTGTCCAGTATTTTTGTGCAATTGGGCATGTCCACCATGTGTGGTAATAAGTTCCAGATTTGATCTTGCATTTCCAGCAGGTCGGTGAGAAGTTGGGAAACATTTTGGATATTCTTGCTGGGGGCAAATGCCAACGATAAAACATTTTAATTTGGTTCTCCTTGTAAGACATTGCCGTTGTCATTTTATAATTTGATGTCCATGTTTTCTCCCACTCAATTAGGTTAATCGTATATCCAAAATTCTGAGCCCAAGCTATCATACAACATTTCACTTGCTCTTCGGGATTTTCTTGGATTAGTAAGTAGTTGTACAATTTTGAGATCATTTTTGTAGAAGGACCGAAAAGAATCGTGTCTATTACATTATTATTTTGAAATCCAAATTGCTTTTTGTGTTGTTCGTACTTTAATTTAATTTGTAAATATGTTAACCAGTCTATATTAATTCCTTGATTGTTCAGTTGTTGTTTAGAAATAAGAGCATCTGATTCGTCGAGTAGTTGTTGGTATCTCAGAATTTTAGAGTACGAGAAAAGATTAGGAAAAGTTAGTATTTCATTGGGGGATATCCATTTTGGTATTGAGGTGTAATAATTTTTTTTTATAGTGAACCAAATTGTTATTAGTGTTTTGCGTAAGTAATGATTTTTGAAGTATTTGGGTATTTTGTGGTAGTCTGCTGTCAAGAAAGTGTGCCACCCAGCAAGAAGATCGAATCCTTCCAGAGTTAAGAGTCTTGTGTTTTGGAGCGTAATCCAATTTTTATTCATGGTTAAAATGGTAGCTTGATAATACATATAAAAATCTGGAAGTCCAAGTCCACCCCTGGATCTAAGGTCTTGAAGGTTTTTCAGTTTTATTCTGGCCTTCTTCTTGGTCCAAATAAACTTCTTTACTTGTTTGTGAAGAGTATTGAAAAAAGTTTTATTCAAATTTATTGGAGCAACTTGAAATAGGTAAAGAAACCTTGGAAGAATGTTTGATTTTATGGCAGCTATTTTCCCCATAATAGATAGGTTTAATTTTGACCATCTGTTAAGATCTTGTTGTATTTCTTTAATTAATCGTTCATAATTGTCTTTTTTGATCGTAGCATAATTCGAAGTCATCCAAATTCCTAAGTATTTAATTTTTTTTGTGGTCTTTATTTTAATTAATTCTTCCAAGGTAAGTATCTCTTTTAGTATCATATTTTTTGTCAAAATTTGAGTTTTATTTTTATTAATTTGCAGGCCAGATATTTCACCAAATTTGTAAATTTCGTCAAATAAAATGGGTGCTGTTCGAATTGGATCTTGTAGGATGAATACAATGTCATCCGCAAAGGCCTGCAATTTGTAATGTTCTTTTTTAATCATAATACCGTGAATTAGTGAGTTGTTTCTTATAGTTTTGAGAAAGGTCTCGATGGCCAGAATAAAAATAAGTGGGGACAGAGGGCATCCTTGACGTACACCTTTAGTTATAGTAATTGTGTTGGTAATATCATTGTTAAAGAGAATTTTGACCGATTGAGTAGAATAAATAGTTTTGATTAGATTGAAAAATTTGGAGCCAAAATTCATGAATTTAATTTGATTTATAAGATAGTGCCATTGAAGACTGTCAAAAGCTTTTTTGAGATCCATAAATACTAATGCAGCTGCTTTGTCATAGTTTTTGTCATAGTATTCCAAGGCATTTAGTATAGTTCTTGTATTCGTGGAAATGTTTCTTCCCGGAAGGAATCCGTTTTGGTCAGAATGGATAATTTTATTTAATATATTTTTTAGTCTGTCCGCAATTATTGATGCAAATATTTTATAGTCAGTATTAAGTAATGCAATCGGTCTGTAATTCTCCAAATGGTGTCTATTTTCAATGTCTTTAGGGATAAGGGTTATATAGGATTCAAACCAGGACGCGGGCAGTTTTGCATGTGAGAGCGCATTGTTATAGATGTCTAAGAGTATGGGTGCCATTATATCAATATGATATTTATAAAATTCAGATGGGATTCCGTCTGGTCCTGGGGTTTTATTGTTTTTTTGTTTTTTTATTGCAGCCTCAATATCCGAAATAGAAATTGGTTTGTTTAGAAGAGTTCTTTGGTCATCTGTTATCATAGTTGTTTGTTCTTTGGTTTGTAAATATTTTGATATTAAATCGGCATCCAAATTTGAGACTTGATAGAGTTGTTGATAAAAGTTTTGAATAATTTGTTTTTTATCAGAATTGGTCGTTTTCAGTTGTCCAGAAGGGTCAACTAAAGTATCTATGTTTCTATCGGATTTTTGATGGGCTAGTTTGAGAGAAAGCCAACGTCCTGGTTTATTGGCCGCTTCAAAATATGTTTGTTTCGCATTTTTAATCTTTTGAGCAATGTGTTGTTGTGTTATTAAATTTATTTGATGTTTGATCGCATTTATTTCTAATAGAATTATGTTATTTTTAGGATCATTGCAGAGTAGCTTTTCTGCTTCTTGAAGAGAGATGTTTAGTTTTTGAAGTTGCGCATATTTTTCTTTGTTTTTGTTTGCTGTGTATGAGATGTAAATACCGCGTATATATGCTTTAGTAGCGTCCCACGCTATTTCGTTGGGTATCTCGCCATTGAAGTTAATTTGGATGAAAGGGGGGATATCATTCTGTATTTTATGTTGGAATTGTTTTTGGTTTATCACTGTTGAGTACATCGACCATCTATGCGGAATATTGTAAGTGTTGTCTCTTATTGTGAGTAGAAGGGGATTGTGGTCTGCCCAAGTTGCATTGAGTATTTGAACATCAATTATTTGATTTATTATTTCTATATTAGACCAAGCCATGTCAATACGTGAGCAGGTTCGATGGGGGGGAGAGAAAAAGGTATATTGTGTAGATTTAGGGTAAAAGTATCTCCAAATGTCTTTTAAGGCATATTCATAAATTATTTGTTACGAGTACGGCACTTGGAGTTACCTTTATAATCCTTGTTTACATCAACTATTGCGTTAAAGTCTCCAATTATCACAAAATTGTTTAGATCTAATTCTAATATTTTTTTGTGTAAATTTTTAAAATAGGGAGATTGTCTAACAGATGGTGCATATATTGATATTATATTTATTGTTCTTTTATTTTGTAAAGTTATTTGCACAATTAGTAATTGACCATTTTCATCAGTATATATTAATGTTGGAGAATAAATTTTTTTAACATATAGAACTATGCCTCTCTTTTTTTCGGAGGCGGAAGCACAAAAGAATTCGAACTCGGATTTAATTTTGGGGTTGGGAATAGCTAAAAGAGTAGTATCTTCATTTTTAATGTGGGTTTCTTGTAGTGAAATTACATCATAGTTGTTTTCAAATAGTTTATGGAATATTTTTTGTCTCTTTTTATATGAGTTCAGACCATTTATGTTTGTTGAGAATAGTGTGATTTGGGGTTGTTTATTGTTGTGGTGTTGGTTCCTTAATTTTCTCCTTTCTTGCCTCAGCTCTTGCCCGGGTAACTGGTCCATGTTTGTTTGACTCGTCATTCTGAATTTGTAATTCTTGATCATTGTTTATCTGATTGTCATCAAAGGTAGCTTCTTCATTTCGGGGAGTGTCTCTAGTGTCGAATTCTTTAAGGGCAGACTGATCCATCTTCAAGATGTGGGCGTAGAAGTCTCTTGCATCTTCAGGAGTGGAAATTTTATATTTTTTATCCAGAAGTGTAATCGTCATTCCCTCTGGTATCATCCACCTGAACTGTATAGATTCTTTATTTAATTTGGTGGCTAGCGTTTGATAGGGTTTGCGTTTCTCCCTTACTCGCTTTGGAATTTGGCGTAGGATTACTATATCTCGACCTTGGTGAGTAGCTGGATTATCCTTAGAGGCATTATAAATTTCGTCTCTAAATTTCCTTTTGAGAAAACGTACATGGATCTCTCGTGGGAGTCTGTTTCGTCTAGCGTATGAAGTTGTAAGCCGGTATACCTCGTCCATTTGTGCTAAAATTTCGTCCGTTGATTTATCGATGATTTTAGCTATTATTGTCGCCACCGTGTAAGGAAGGTCTTGTTGATCGGTTTCTATGATATTTTGGAAACGCAAAAAAAAGGCTGATTTCTCGAGCTCCAGGTTCATAAGGGACTCTTCCAGGGATTTGTTGGTATATTCTGCCTTCTCTTCTGAAAAGTGAAATTTGGTATCCATCCTGTTGGTTAATTCTTCAATATTATTTATTTTTTCTGTATTCTTGGTAATTGTTTCACAAACGACTTCCATTTGGTCTTCCAATTTAGTCGTTCGCTCCTCAAGATGACCCGCATGTTCTTGAATTTTCTTGATGTCGTGCTTCATTTCTCCCATCGTTCCCTTTATGGATTCAAAATTAATATCTAATGTGTCTTGCATTTTGTTCATCTTCTCCAATAAGGCATTTAGTGATATATTGGGAATTTCCTGTGTTTGTTGTTGGAGAGATGTTTTGTCTGACAAGTCAGCTGAGCGTTGCTGGGTTGAATTTGGTGTTGCGGGCTGATTGGGGTTTTTCTTCCAAGATTTCATAAGGGTTGGTTGATTTGAGGCAGACATTTTTGTGTTAAGGAGAGGTCGTTAGAACAGTATATAAATGGTGTGTATGTTGTAGTAAAAGGATGTATGTGGTGTAGAGAAGTGTATGTAATGTTGTCGGAAGTAATGAGGTTAGAGTGATTAAGGTGGTATAGAAAATTGCAGTATATGTAGTAAGGGTTTTTTGTTTTTTAAAGATACGATTAGTAGAGAATTGTTAAAAGAATATCAGAATTTGTTACCCTTGAGAAGTAGCAAGAGAAAGACAATTTATATTTAGGGTTCAAATTATCAATAAAATAGCATTTAAATCAATATGACTCCAGTAATAATATCTCAATGTATGGAAAAGAAGAGGAAGGGAAGAAAAAATGGGAGAGAATAATAATTCAGTAGTACAATTATTCTATATTCAGTATAAGGGGAAAGACAGTCAATCAATCGGGGGGTTACTCTATTAAAGGTTTACATCAGTTGAATCAGTTAAGTTGATTAAATCAGATAAATCTTAAAACATTAAATTACTATAAGTTATAGAATCAAAAAGAAGTCCAGTTACTATTTGCTATTTAAAATTAATTAAGGATAAAGTCTAAAGTTTAATGTTAATATAAAGTAAAGCTATCAACTCAAAGTAATCTATCAGTATCAATCTATCAGTATATTCTACCTAAATATAGTACAATCTATCTTAATATAATATAATATAATATAATCTATATAAATAGTTCAGTAGCTAGAATAAATATTGCAATATTTTATGTATTACACAATTAGATAAGGAGGTTTTGTGAGTATATATAGTCCAAAGATATCAAAATAAGATTTGAGTAAATTAAAAGAAATTCAATCCAAATCAAATGGTTCGTGGTTCAACAATATGGTGCTATTGAATTGGTCAAGTTCGGTGCAGTTCGGTTCAGTTATATTGAGAGTTTGATAGAAGGATATTGATGGGGTATAAATTCAAAGAGTAAGGTTTTGTTAAGATTTTTGTTTGTAGTTGATGAAATAAGTTTTAGTGACGAAGTTCCAGGGAGGATGAGAAAAAAAAGAGACAGTCGAGGATTAGCAAGTTGTCCAAAGTTCCGGATTTATGAACGTCCAGTATTCAAGTGTCCTAATATCAAAATGTCCAAGTTGTTCAATTTCAATTTCCAAATATCCAAAGGTAATCCAATATATGCAAAGATGTCCAAAAAGAAAAGGGGTAATAGTAGTGAAAATTAAAAAAAAAAAAAGCAAAAATATCTATCTATGTATGAGACTCAAAAGTAAGCAAAGTTTATTTATTTAGTATTAAAGGAGGGAGGTAAAAAGTAATGAAAATTAAGGCAAAAAAGGGTATGGAAAGGAAGGGTAAATGGTAGGTAGAAAAATAGGGTCGGGGTTTTCCGGTTGCTGTTTTAACTCTTATCTGCTTTACTTTTTTTTTTTTTCCCAACTAATCAGGGTGTTATTTCAAAGACAAATAGCAAAAATATTATTTTCCTTGTTGCGGGGGGTTTGAACTTTCTCCTACCTTCAAAACACGTTACTTAAACCTTCTCTCCTTGCGAAAATTTAAAGTGTAGCTGATAGTTCTAGGGCAAGTCGAAATCACAAATAGACGTGGCGAAAATTCATTCTAAAAACCTTCAAGTAAATTCCGCCGAGTCATCGTCGCCATCTTTGCCAGGGGATCGTAACACTCACAGATCGAAGTCGCCGCCTCCCGTTCTTCGGACTCAAAAAAAAAGAGTCGGGATGTCTCTTTCGCAAGGAGTAATCCAACACGTATACCACAAATCCAAAAACCGTCCTCAGTCCTTCTGCAGCAAGCAATAACACCCCCAAAGGTATTTGTCGTTACCGCGGCTTCCAAAATAAAGCAGAGCGCAGCGCTTCCGGATCAGCAAAAAAAGCTGATCTCTTTGGTTGATGATTTGGAGGATCTCCCGTCCCCCGGGGGGGGTCCGCCGAACACCCCCGGGTGCACGCAAACTTCCCCTCAAAGACCTTGGGCTCTACGGGTCCGCGGTCGCCCGAGAGGGCAATCAATCAACGCAAAAAGCCAGATGAAACCCGGAGAACCGGGAAACACACAGCGACAGCACCGCACCACAACCGGAAGTCCTCAAGGCAGTTAATTTATTAATAGCCGACAACTATATTCTGTATGTACCACATGTTTTTTGCTGAAATTTTAAAATTAAGGGAGACTAGAATGGCACCATTTTATTTATTTATTTATTTTATTTATTTTGCCCAATACATAATACACATTGAAGAGAATAGATATGTAATAATATAAATAAAGAAAGGAATAGAAGAAAAGATATAAAAGTATAGGTGAACATATTTGAAAGGAAGAAAAGATAAATGAGATAAGGAGAGACAATTGGACAGGGGACGGAAGGCACACTGGTGCACTTATGCACGCCCCTTACTGACCTCTAAGGAACCTGCAGAGGTCAATCATGGATAGTCTAAGGGAAAAATGTTGGGGGTTAGAGGTTGACACTACTGAGTCAGGTAATGAGTTCCATGCTTCGACAACTCGGTTGCTGAAGTCATATTTTTTACAGTCAAGTTTGGAGCGATTAATATTAAGTTTGAATCTGTTGCGTGCTCTTGTTTGTTGCGATTGAAGCTGAAGTAGTCATTGACAGGTAGAACGTTGCAGCATATGATCTTGTGGGTAATACTTAGATCGTGTTTTAGGCGACGTAGTTCTAAGCTTTCTAGACCTAGGATTGATAGTCTGCTTTCGTAGGGTATTCTGTTTCGAGTAGAGGAGTGAAGGGCTCTTCTGGTGAAGTATCTTTGGACATTTTCAAGGGTGTTGATGTCCGAGATGTGGTATGGGTTCCATACAGATGAACTGTATTCAAGGATGTGTCTGGCAAAAGTTTTGTAGGCTCTGTTGAGTAGTGTGAGATTGCCAGAGCAGAAGCTGCGTAGGATCAGGTTAACAATTCTAGAAGCCTTTTTGGAGGTGATATTGTTGCAGTGGGCTTTGGCACTTAGATCATTTGATATTAGTATTCCAAGGTCTTTTACTGAGTGGGGGTTGGTTGTGAGATTTTGTTTATTCAGTTTATATATGAGGTTCGGATTCTTTTTGCCGCTGTGGAGGGTAGAACATTTGCTGGTTGATATTTGAAGTTGCCATGTGTTAGACCAATGTGAGACAAAGTCGAGGTCTTTTTGGAGAGTAGATGTGTTGTCCGTGGTGTTGAAAAGTTTTACATTGTCAGCGAAAAGAACACAGTTGCTTGTGATATGATCGCAGAGGTCATTGATGTAGAGAATGAATAGAGTAGGTTGTAGTACGCTGTCTTGGGGAACGCCACTTTTAACCGGGACAGGGGTGGAAATGGCGCTTCCAATTTTGGCAACTTGTTGCCTGTTTGACAGGAATGCAGTAATCCAGCTGTGGAGGAATCCTGAGATGCCATAGGATTTGAGTTTTAGGAGTAGTTTGTCATGGACCACTGAATCGAAGGCTTTGCAAAAGTCAATATAAATTGCATCAATGCATTTTCCTCGATCTAGGTGGGTAGTCCATATGTTTTTGCGGTGAAGTAGTTGAAGGTTGCAGGATAATTTCTTTCTGAATCCAAATTGTTTGTTAGAGAGTAGGTTATTAGATTCTAAGTAAAGGGTGATTGATTGATTTATAATTGATTCCATGACTTTACATGAGATGCAGCATAGCGAAATTGGTCTGTAGTTGTCAACGAGAGAAGGGTCTCCTTTTTTGAAGATGGGGATGACTACTGCTTTTGACCATAGCTTGGGGAGTGTGCTGGTCCTGAAGGAATTTTGGCCTTGTTCTGGCCTCATCAGTTAACCACACCCTTACTGGGATTTGATCCGGCAGCTTCTGCCTTATAAGGCAGAGAATTAACCTCTGGGCCACCGGACCTGATCCCTTCAGCTCTGTACCAGGGAGGGGCTATATGTTTTTTTATGTCAGATCACCTTGGTATATTGAAGGAACATCAGAGCTCCTTTTTGCCTCTGGGCCAAGCCCAGGGCCATTTCAAGGCAGTTAATTTATTCATAGCCAACAACTATGTTCTGTATGTATCATGTTTTTTGCTGAAATTTTAAAATTATGGGAGACTAGGATGGCACTATTTTGGCCTTTTTCTGGCCTCATCAGCTAGCCACACCCGTACTGGGATTTGATCCGGCAGCTTCTGCCTTGTAAGGCAGAGAATTAACCTCTGGGCCACCAGACCTGATCCCTTCAGCTCTGTACCAGGTTGAGGCTATATGTTTTTTATGTCAGATCACCCTGGTATATTGCAGCTTTGACGTCATGGAGACGTCCTTCCTGGCTGGCTGAAACGTGGACTCCAGGGAGGACGTCTCCATGACATCAAAGCTCCGCCCCTAGAATTCCCTATTGGGATTCCCCACCTCCGTTTGAGCCTCCCGACCGGCCGACAGCTCCGCAGCACTTCTGCGAAGGTGACAGCTGGGCGGCGGTGCTTCTCAGTGTTCTCCTGAACTCAAACGCTGATCCCGAACTTTTGCCGAACTTCCGGGTTCGGTGTTTGGGAGAATGCGGAGAAGCCCCCCGGCTGTTTCAAAGGTGACAGGCGGGCGGCGGCGGCCAGTGGAGTGCCGTTTTTGCGATTTTTTTTGCTTGCACGCATTAATTGGTTTTACATTGTTTCCTATGGGAAACATTGTTTCATCTTACAAACTTTTTGCCTTACGAACTTCCTCCCGGAACCAATTAAGTTCGTAAGACAAGGTATCACTGTATGTATGTATGTATGTATGTATGTATGTATGTATGTATGTATGTATGTATGTATATATATAAAACAGATTTATAATTCTACAATAGAAGTAGAATAGAAAAAATGGTGGTTACTTATTTGTACCTTTTACAATAAAATTTATTAATAAAATTTATAATAAAATAAATCCTCAGATATGTAAATGTTTAGTATCGATACATTGTTCCATAATAAACTCCATAAAAGTCAGAAAAGAATATGTCTACTATATAAAGGAAAAAATACTATCTGAATTGAATGACAATTTCCAACATTTTTGATTGAAATAACTGCTGGGATTATATGAACTGCTTGGTGGAATTAAGTCCTCGACTTTCCTTCCAAATGAGCAAATTGGGCAAGTTCAGAAATCTGCTTGAATGTGTGACAATTATGCAGATTCAAACAAGGCCAACAGAAATAATATAATAATCATCCTCATATTTTGATGAAGTTGTACCTTTACATTTTTATCTTTTTCTATAGCACCTCTATTTCATCTGCTGGCTAGTAAGAACTTATGTCAGCCTTGCTGCATTTTTCTTCCTATCTTCAACTGTACTTTAGCGGTCATAAAGAAAAGGGGTTTGGGAGGGAGGCATTCGGGATTTGGGGGGAAGCTTGCTGGAGGAGTCTAGGGGAGTTTTGATTTTGCATGAGAAAGGGTGAAGAAGGGGGGCAGCTGCAGGCTGGCACAAATGTGCTGAGCAGGCCTGCTTATCATCAAGCCAAGGTTAATGGCTATACATTCCAGAAGCGTGACACACCAGTGATGATGCACCCACCTGATGCTTATGGATATTGTGGATTGGATGGACTGCCAAGGGGGTGTTGGGGTTACTTTGTAATAGGCGTCTCTTGCACCTTTCCCCTCAGATTTTGCTTTTCTTTCGTTGCATTCACTTCTGATTTAGTAAATTTTACTTTCCTAAATTCTAAGCAAAGCAGAACTGACATTAAGCAAAGTCTGCAGTGAATAGCCATCCTGGAGAAAAAACTACCATGGGGACTAAGCAGCAATGTCCTGATGGGACAGCGATGGTGACCAGGCAGAAGGAGCAGCAGGCCCACTCTGCCTTCCCCCAGCCAAATCCAGGAGGAAGAGCATTGGAAGCAGTGGGGAGATGAACAAGAGGAACCAGACTTCAAGTCTCACCCAAGAGCTAAGTGGTCGATGGGGGTGGGAGCCAGCGAAGATCTGGGGGAAGACACCCTCCCTCTGATGCAAATGTAACTCGGCGGAGAAAGCCGAAAGTGGAGTGAAAGGAGGAGGATAAAGAGAAGCTCCTGATATCTAAGTTGATGACAGACATCAAAGAGGTTTTAGAAACATTAGAGAAATGAAGAAGCCAAGTCTCGGCTGGGAGGAGAAGCAAAATAGCTGGGGAGGGGGAAGCAGCAGAAAAGCCTTTGGGAATCAGAGCCCCGGCAAGCACAGCAGCACAGACCCCCCCCCAGTGCAAGCAGGTCCCAGAAGAGGATAAATCCCCACAGATGTTGAGTGCTTGATGTCCACCCACTGGCTCAGAAATATAATGGAGACCCTGGGGGGCTTAGACACTACCTTGCCCAGGTGTGACAGTAAATGGAAGATTATGGGGAAGAATTCCTTGGGGATCCCACCCAGGTGAGATAATAACAAGACCCCTGGAAGGGAGGGCAGCCAACTGGATAGTCGCATTGCATGACGCCAATGACCCTTTGCTGAGACATTTTGATGTATTCATGGCAGCCCTTTGAGCACATTTTGTGGAACTTCTAGATGAATGCAAGGCCAGAAATAAATTCACGACCCTGAAATGGGGAGATCTGTAGCTGACTACACTCAAGAATTCAAGGAGCTAATATCTCATGTGAGCACCAGCTGGGGTCCTCATGGAATATTACATGGGTGACCTGAGTGATGACATCTACCAAAGCTGTGTGTCATGGGGGGCCATGAAGGAGTTGGGTCATTGGTTCAAACTGGCAGTAGAGGTGGAAATTGATCTGGTGAGAAGCCAATGGAGGGGCCCAAGCCCAATGAAAAAACCTCTACTCCAACTGCAGAATGAAGTTTCAGAAAAGCTGGGAAGCCCACCAAGTCCAAGCTGAGGGCATTGACATGCTTCAGGTGTGGAAAGGAGGGGCACAGGGCAGCTGAATGCTTTGCAAAACCTGTGCTGACGGGGACCCCTCCTGAAAGGAACCTGAACAGCGCAAACAAAACCTGAAGAAGCAGGGCTCCAAGGGAAGGAGGCCATAGAGTTTGCCCCTCTAAAAGGGGAGGAGCTGGGACCTCTGGTCTGCCTAACCATTGGGGACAGCAAACCAGAAGATGCTGCTTCAGTAAGCCCCCTCCCATGGATTCTTTTACAATCCTGTCATGTTGTGGGACCAAATGGGGGAGCAAGGGGGAGGATGTCTGCCCTCTTAGACTCTGGGTGCACCTGAAACCTCATGAGCCCAGAGATGGTGGAGAAGATGGAAACTATGACCCATGAAGAAACCTGTTTCTTTTTGCCAACTGGATGGGTCAGTGGCTGGTGGGAAACCAGCCAAGTAAGTGACTGAGCCCATACTGATGGTGATGGGGCACCCCACCGAGAGACTATAAATTTTATTGTGGGTCCCAGGACGGACAATCCTCTGATTTTGGGGTTACCATGGCTGAGGAATTGGAACCCTAAGATTAATTGGTGCACCAGGATAGTTACAATTGCATACAATAAGGAGGGAGAGCCGGGCCCCATCCTGAAGAAATCAGGACTAAGAGGAATGATTGAGGAGGAGCAGATCAACAGAGGGGAGAAAATCCTGAAGGAGTATTGGGACCTCAAGGAGGCGTTCAGTGAGAGGGATGCGGATAAACTGCCACCCCATCGGCCCATGGACTGAAATGTTGCCAGGAGTGAAACTTCCAAAGCCTAAGATGTACTCTTTAACCCCTAGTGAGCTGGATGAGCCATGTAGGTTCATTGACAAACATCTGGAGAGGGGTTTCATACAACTAATTAGGCCACGAGTGGTTGCCCCAATGCCCGCTATGATTATGCATTGACTATAGAAACCTGAACACCATTTGTGTGGAAAATGTGTATCCCTGCCCCTCATGAAGGACATGTTGGCTTATTTGGCGAAGGGGAATTTTTTTTTACTAAACTGTATGTGTGAGGCATACTACTGCGTTCTAATTAAAGAAGGAGACAAATGGAAGACAGCATTCAACTTTCTGTTAGGCCAGTGGTTCTAAATCTTTTTAATGCCATGACACTTTAATACAGTTCCTCATGTTGTGGTGACCCCCAACCCTAAGTCTAGCGCCAATTCTCCCAACATAGCTTTAAGCTGATTGGCAGGAAGGTCAGAGCGACACCCGCACATATAAACGGCTGATTGGTCAGATTGTAAAAATATGTTTCAAGGCACCTGGAATAGAAGTTTTATTTCATAACACCATGGGAAATTTGTCTTTTTCCATGGTCTTAGGTGACCCCTGTGAAATGGTCATTTGACCCCAAAAGGGGTCCCGGCCCCCAGGTTGAGAACCACTGTGTTAGGCTGTTTCCAGTTCTGGATACTCCCCTTTGGCCTACAGGGAGCACTGGAATTATTTATGCAAGTGATCAATGCGGTGCTTCATGAACATTTGTATAAAGTGGTGTTGGTCTATTTGGATGTTGTACTTATCTATACTGAGACAATGGAGGAACACATCACCCTGGTGCAGGCAGTGCTAAAGAAACTCAAAGCAGCGGAACTATACCAGGTTGTCTAAGTACGAGTTTCATCAGAGAAACATTTACTATTTGGGTTACCGTATTTCACATAAAGGGGTGGAGATGGACCCGAGAAAGTGAGGACTGTCCTGGAATGGCAGGCCCGATGTACTCACAAGCAGCTACAGAGTTTCCTGGGGTTCCCAAACTTTTACCGTCAGTTTATCCCTTCATTCACCCAAATAGCCTTACCAACCGTGAAACTCCTAAGAACCAAAGTGGAGGCTAGGCCCAAGCCAGGCCGACCAGTACAGTACAGTAATATTAAATGTCAGATGGCTTTCAAAAAGCTAAAGAGACTGTTTGCGGATGAGCCAATCCTCAAAATTCCAGACCTGGAGGCTCTTTTTGTGGTTCAGGTCGACGCTAGTGATGTGGCAGTGGGGGCAGTATTATTACTAGTAAATGATGAGGGGGTCCTAAACCTGTGTGCATACACTTCCAGGAAACTGAGTAAGACTGAGCAGAGGTGGGCAGTGTGGGAAAAAGAAGCATTTGCAATGTGTTGGGCCTTACTCACATGGAGACATTTTTTAGAAGGGGCATGGAGGTGTGGACTGATCACAAAAACCTGGAAGCAGTAAAAACTCCCAGAAAGCTGTCACCCATACAGGCTCGATAGTCGCAGCACTTCACCCACTTCAACTTTTTGCTGCAGTACCTTCCTGGGGGAAAATTTTTCATGGCTGACGCAGTATTGAGACTGCCCCAATATAACAGTGCCCAGTCGGAAGTGATTCAGCTGGTCATCCCAAACCAACAGTGGGTCTGCCCAGTGATTACTAGGGCACAGAAGACCCCAACAGTAGAGGTGCCGGAGGACTTAAAATCTAGTATAGGGGAGGCCCTGAAAACTGATGAGTGGTTCCTAGCCCATTCAACGGAATGCAACCTATGGGACAATTTAGCTTGGGTTGGATCTAGACTGTATGTCCCATCCTCCCTGTGGGTAGCCGTGTTGGAAAGAGCCCACGACTCCAAAGTAGCAAGACATTTTGGGTTTGTAAAAACCTTGAGAAGGCAATTCTGGTTGCCTTCCATGAAAAAGGACATTGAAACTTATGTGGTCCGCCACAAGGACTTTTACAAGATGTGGCAAGGCCTAGGGTACTGTGGAAGGAGATATCCATGGATTTCATTGTGGAACTGCTGGAAAGTGGGGGAATACAGTGATTTGGGTTGTTACTGACTTTTTTTCTAAACAGGTGCATTTCGTTGCCTGCCCGACGATCCCATAGTCCAGAGCATTAGCTAAACCATTCATCCAACATGTATATAGACTTCATGGGGTGCCAGAACAGATTTTCTTGGATCAGGTGGTCCAATTCACTTCAAGGTTCTAGAAAGAGTTTCTGGCCCTAGTGGGCACCATCCAGGGACTAACCTCTGCCCATCACCTACAAACTAACAGGGTGTGTGAGAGGGCCAACTCAGCGTTGGAGTAGTACCTTCACTAAATTATCAACAGGACAATTGGAGTGAGCTTTTACCATTTGCGGAGGTAGCTTGTAACAATTTAGTGTGTAGTAGCACTGGTTTCTCTCCATTTAAATTGGTTTATGGTCACAACTTTGTGCCTATTCCAGAATTACTTCAAGAGGGAACAACCCACCCCACGTTAAAAGAATGGGTTGTTCAGTTGAAATCGAATTAGCCAGTAGCCCATAAAGCCCTCAATGAGGCTCACCAAGCCCATAAGGCCGAAGCGGACAAGAAGAGAGCAAAACCAGCAGACTACAAAGTGGGAGATAGAGTCTTTTTATTGACTAAGTTTTTGCAGACCACTCAAAAGTCTAAAAAACTAGGACCCAAGTATGTGGGCCCTTTCTTCATGTGCAAGTGGTCAATCTGGTGGCAATGAAATTGGATTTGCCTAAAACCTTGTGGAGGATCTGCCCAGTGTTCCACGTCAGCCTGTTGAAACATGAGCATACTTCAGAGCTGAGACTGGCTCCGGTGGACTCTCAAACTCCCCTGTTAATTGAAGGAGAGCAACATTTTGAGGTTCTGGAGTTCAGAAAACAAAGAGGGAAATTACAATATCTTGTATCCTGGAAGCATTTCCCCGCATCCCAAGCAGAATGGGTCAAGGAATAACATGTGAAAGCCCAGAGAGAGATTGATTGTTTTAGAGCTAGATATCCTGATAAACTGCAATGTATAACCTTGATCTTTCTATTTCTTTTCTAGGACTAACATCCCTGTTCTAGGGGTCCAAATGTCAGCCTCACTGCATTTTTCTTCCTATCTTCAACTGCACTTTGGCAGTCATAAAGAAATGGGAGGTGGGGCATTCAGGATTTGTGGGGAAGTTTGATGGAGGAGCCCAGGGGAGTTTTGATTTTGCATGAGAAAGGTTGAAGAAGGGGGTCAGCTGCAGGCTGGCACAGATGTGCAGAGCAGGCCTGCTTATCACCAAGCCAAGGTTAACCGCTATACATTCCAGAAGTGTGACACGCCAGCGAAGATGCACCCACCTGACACATATGGACATTGTTGATTGGATGAACTGCCAAGGCAGGTGTTGGGGTTACTTTATAATAGGCATCTCTCATGCCTTTTTCGTGAGACTTTTCTTTCATTGCATTCACTTCTGATTTGGTAAAAGTGACCTTTGAAGTTCAAAATGGACTCTGAGTTTTACTTACTCAATTCTGAGTGAAGCAGACCTGACACCATGTTTCTTAAACAATTTGTGTCATCAGAATGTACTAGATTTCCTAGGCAGTGGGTATTAAAGTGCTTCTTGCTGGATATATCTCCTTCTGGTATTTACACCTTGTTCACTGTGCTAACTTATCAACAGATAACAGATAAGTATCAACAGATACCTACTTCTCATTCATTATTCTTTCCAAATCATCTTACTGTATAAAACATGCTAATTAGGATAGGTTATTCTATAAAGTGTATAGCTTTACCCTTAGTCTCCTTTATTTGTGGATTCATCTATGTTGCATAAAAAATGAAGAGAGTATAAAAGAAGGCTGTTTACTGCTTAGTTAGGGAAGATTTGTCTTAGACTGTTAATTTTTAACTCAGGCAATAAAATCTATCCCATCTAAATTTTATATCCAAAATTTCATATTTTACTGGGCTCTTTATTCATAATTTAATGTCACTAATTCATATGTAGTGAATATGAGAGTTATTCATAATTTAATGTCACTAAGTCATATGTAGTGAATATGAGAGTTATATGAAGATAAACAAAAAAGACAAGAACTGGTAGGTTTTTAAGCACGAACTCATCCTCAAGTATCCAGACCCTTGTTGTCCCTTTGTGGTAGAAGCTAATGCCTCTGATGTTGTGGTGGAGGCCATGCTCCTTCAGATACACCACAATGGCGTCCTCCTGTTCCATGTGCTTACTATTCCATGAAGCTAAACCCATCCATGAAGCTAAACCCGCCACTACACCGTTTGGGAGAAAGAGCTATTAGCCATCAAGACCACATTGAAGACCTGGAGATACCACCTTGAGGGAACTTGCTACCAAATAAAAGTGTGAACTGACCACAAAAACTTGAAGTTCCTACAAACTGCCAGAAAACTGAAGCAGTGTCAGATCCGTTGGTCTTTTTCCCCCCACTAGATTCAATTTCAGAGTCACCTACATCCCAAAGTGGAACAACAAACAAGCAGATGCTTTGTCCCGCAAACCTGAATATCTCTGAATCAAGGAACCATTGCTGCTTTGTACGATTCTGCCTGTTGAATCGATCACAGGTAGATCTATGAGGACAGATTCGGGGAGCGCAATGACAAGATAACTTTGCGGAGCAATGGAAGCAAGAAATTGGCCCCGATTTACCATGGACATTTTGCGGGGGACCTGCTATGTTTCTGACAAGGTCTGCCTGACAGGGTGGTATCAGACCAAGGAACCCAATTCACTGCTAAGTTCTGGAAAGAACTCATATCAGCTCTCCAGGTCCAAGTCTGCTTGGCATCCATGCACCACCCAGAATTGAGGGGGTGCAGAGAAAGTGATTGGCATCCTGGAGCAGTTCATGCGGTGCTTTATCCACAATCAACAGAAATATTGGACAAAATACCTCCCAAAGCTGAATTCACTTTTAACAACTCCCAGCACACTTCCACTCAAACCACGCCATTCTTTGCCAATTACAGGTGTCATCCCAAATTCTTCCCGCTGACGCTCCTAGACTCTCCAGTTCCTGTCAAAGACTACTTGTCCAAGTTCCAGTCCATCCACGAGATGGCCAAGCATTCCCTGAATAAAGCTAAAGAAGACTACAAGAGATTTGCAGAACGCTCCCGGGGGGAACACCCCACCATTGACTGTTGGAGATCAAGTATGGCTCTCAATCAAGTATTTGTCATTAGAGAAATCATGTTGCAAGCTTAATCAATGCTTCTTGGGATCATGTAGAAAATGTCATCAATCCAATGACCTATTGTCTGACCTTCTTAGCTCTCTGTGTGTGCATCCTGTGTTTCATCGCTCCCTACTTGTTCCAGTCAGCCCTGGAACAAGTAGGGAGCGATGAACCTGCTGATACAGTCCAACCTGCTGATACAGTCCTGGCAGTTCCCAGTGTTCCAGGTTCTTTGCCCAAAATGGATGTTCATCTGCCCAAACTGGACATTGCCAGTATCTGAGATTCCTGAGGGCTCAACCAATACCTGGTTGAATGGACTGGGGGTGGCCCTGATAATTGCATTTGGGTAGATGCCCAAGACATTGATGTCCTTAATTGATTCTTGATTTTCATGTGCCCTTTCCTTCCAAACCAGATCCCCTGCAAAAGACCCGGGAGAAGGGGCCTGCGGGGTGGTGTTGGTGTTGTGAGCACTCCTTGTCTACCTCTGGTAATGTCAGATTCTAAGGAGGATGACCGGCCCCTCTGGATACCCTGGGCCAGTGGGGTTGCCAGTTGATGCAGAGAGTGAGAGTGATGGAGAAATAGATCTGGATGAACCTGAGGAACCACCAGAGGGGCAGATATGTCAATGGGGAATTGGTCTAAGTCAGATGATGATGGAGACATTAGAGTGGATGAGCCACTATTAGATGCTAGATTCAAGAGGTTACAAAGCAAACACAACAGTACTTGTATGGTAAAAGAAAATAAGTTTGCAGCTTTAACTCTAGGAGGGTTGATGACACTCCCAGCAAGTATAAAAGCAAAGGGTTTTGGGAAATTCTGGATGGTGTTTCAACATTGCTTCAAGGACGTTGGGTTAGAGTTGGGGTGTTTGAAAATCCCCCCCAATACCCTGATTTCTGCCTTGCTAAAACTCTTTGCCAGACCCCTGCATGACTGTTAGAAATTGATGAGCTGAATTTGATACTCCCTGCTTCAGTCCCTGTCTATGTCCCTACCTCTATAACTGTCTGGTTTGGTGCTGCAACCCAACAGGACTGACACAGACTTCAGAGGATAATCAGAACTGCAGAAAAAACAATTGCTGCCAACCTGCCTTCCATTGAGGACCTGTATACTGCACGAGTCAAAAACAGGGCGGGGAAAATATTTACTGACCCCTCACATCCTGGACACAAATTGTTTCAACTCCTACCCTCAAAACGCCGCTACAGAGCACTGCACACCAAGACAACTAGACACAAGAACAGTTTTTTTCCCGAACATCATCAATCTACTAAACAAATAATTCCCTCAACACTGTCAGACTTTCTACTAAATCTGCACTTCTATTCTACTAGTTTTTCTCATCATTCCTATCACCCATTTCCTCCCATGTTGATTGTATGACTGTAACTTGTTGCTTATATCCTAAGATTTTTATTAATATTGCTTCTTCATTGCTTATTTGACCCCCATGACAATCATTAAGTGTTGTACCACATGATTCTTGACAAATGTATATTTTATTTTATGTACGCTGAGAGCATATGCACCAAGACAAATTCCTTGTGTGTCCAATCACACTTGGCCAATAAAAATTCTATTCTATTCTATTCTATTCTCTTTGGAATGCAATTAGGCCGAACTTGACACCTTTCCTGGAAGCTAATCTGATCCCTTTACAACAGAGAAAAATCCTCCCTGAACATTTTAAAACACTGTTTTCTGCTTGTAATGCTGTTTTTCCAAATAAAAATGTTATTTAAAGCTGAAAATAGTGAGTCTTGGCCATTTGCTTCAATCCGAAAGCTCCGGAATAGGCCAATAACCAAAAGGTTTAAACTAGATTTCTTCTTGCATTAGCTTAGCTACCATATTTTTCAAAGTAGAAAATGCACCTTAGTTTTGAGGGAGGAAAATAGGGAAAAGAATCTGCTTACCAGGTATTCATTGGCTTGCGTCCTTAGTTTGATCAGCTTCAGCACATTATTTTATCCCCTGGGCTTTAAAAAACTTGATTTGGAGAGAGTAATAATGAAAGAGCTTGCAAGCCACTAAGAGCCGGGAACATTATTAGCACCTGGAAAAAAACATTCACAATCTGCAAAGATTTAAAGCTTGGAAAACATTCTTCGCAGAGAGTAACAATGAAAGAGCGTACAAGCAGGTAAGAGCTGGGAATATCGTTAGCACCTGGTTAGGGTTGGAAAGAAACATTTGGAGCAAGTTAGAGCAATGGGGAAAAACCATGCAAGGACTTAGGGCTTGGAAAACATTATTTGCAGACAGAAACAATGAAAAAGCCTGCAAGATAAGAGCTGGGAAGATCGTTAGCAGCTAGTTAGGGCTGCCGGGGGGGGGGGGGGGGAAGCTACATTCAGAATATAAGACACACCCAAATTATCAGCCTCTTTTAGGGAGGAAAAAGGTACATCTTATACTACGAAAAATACAGTATATTTTTGTCAATTACTATGTTTATAGTTATATACCTCTAAAGTTCAAGACTTGTAATATTAACATTCATATTTGTAATATTAACAGTCATAATCTTAACTTTCTCTAATTTCAACCTCTTTCCCTATCCATTCATAAAATTTATTCCATGTCCAATAGTATTCTGAATCTTTATTATCTTTAATTTTTAAAGTTTCCTTTTAAAATTAAACTCTCCATTTCAGCAGTCCTAAATTTTTCTAATTCCAACCTTGTCTGGGATGTTCATATTTTTCCAGTATGTAGCATGTGTACATAAATTGGGTTTGAGATTGTTAATTTTAGTTTAAAATAATTGGATTTAGGTAATTTTGTATTGTTTCTTTTATATGTTGTAAGACACCCTGAGTCCTTGGAGAGGGGCAGCATATAAATCAATCAAACAAAAAAAAAAACAAATGTAATCCTTTCTGCCATCAGTGGGTGTAACACAAAAAACCAAATGTCATCCCTAACACCACAAACAAAGACTAAGAAAATCTACCTCTAACCAACACAAAACCTATTCCCAACACAAAACCAATCTCAAATGCAAATTATTAAATGCTAGAAGTATAGTCAATAAGATGTCAGAATTCCTCCTCCTTCTTGACTCCTCAGTCTTTAATATTATCTTTGGCTGTGAAACATGGCTTAATGCATCCTACCCAGACTCCATTATTACAACAAGGAACTATCTTGTCTCTCATTATGATCGTGAATCCCGCAGAGGAGGCGGGGTAGCTATATTTTACAAAAAATCTCTAAACCTAAAAAACATCAAAGTTGCGCAGGATCTATTACTCCCTGAAACTATTGTCTGCTCTATCCCTAAATATCACAATTCACTTCTTATTCTGCTACAGGGCTCCTGACTATGACATCGCACATGCAAACAAATTATCAGCTCTACTAACGTGGGCTACCCACTGCCCACACCCCATCATCTTCCTTGGTGACCTCAACCTACCACACATTAACTGGATATTGAGGTCACCAAGGAACCTATCTACTCTACTATATATAACACAATCACCAGTCTGGGACTTGACCAACTAGTAACTAACAATATTAGAACTGTCTGGATCTCATCTTCTGCAACAGCAACAGTACAATATATGGCTTACAAATAAAAGAACATTTTTCCAACAGCGACCACAGCACAATAAACTTCAGTCTCAACCTAAGCCACACTAAGATCCACCCAAATAACGCGACTCTGAAATTCAACTTCAAAAAAGCAAACTACTTTTTGATGCCCATCTTTCAACATTAAACTGGCAAACCTTACAACACATTCTTGCTTGAGATAAAAATAATTATCAGACTTTAGGTACCATTTGCATCTGCCTCAACCAAGAAAAATAACCTCCCCATCTCAATAAGAAAATTACAATTATATATATATATATATATATATATATATATGTATATGTATATGTATATGTATATGTATATGTATATATATATATTATATATATATATATATATATGGCATAAAAACAAAAAAGGACAAATAGTAAACTTGTAGTAAGCCGTTATAAAAACATATGCAAACAAATAAAAGCAGAATGTCTCAACTTCCACACCATGCAAGCAACAAATCCTATCGAGCTTTCTACAACTTTGTCAACAACAAACTCAAGGACTCTAGACCTATCTCACCTCTTAAAGGACCCAACAACAAAGAATACCATGATGATTCATCCAAAGCTAACCTTCTCAATTCATTCTTTGGCTCTGTCTTTGTCAACAGCAATGGCTCATTCCCCAAACTCATCACTCGCACCTCAAACTCTCTCAATGACCTAACCCAAATAGACTTCACTGAAGACCAAGTTAAAAAAAGCATTACATGACCTTAAACCTTCCCTATCGGTCGTACCAGATGGTCTACGTGCATATTTCCTAAGAAATCCCTCTTCTGCTATAGCAGAACCACTGAGCATAATCTTCAAAAAATCCTTCAGAACCAGCACACTTCCTAAACTATGATCAAAAGCTATGGTCATCCCCGTCTTCAAAAAAGGAGACCCCTCTCTTGTCGATAACTACAGACCAATATCACTATGCTGTGTCCCATGTAAAGTTATGGAATCAATTATAAACCAATCAATTACTCTCCACCTAGAAACTAATAATCTGCTCTCTAACAAACAATTTGGATTCAGAAAAAAACTATCCTGCAACCTACAGCTCCTCCACTGCAAAAACATATGGACAACTCATCTTGACCAAGGAAAAACTATAGATGCAATTTATATTGACTTCTGCAAAGCTTTTGATTCAGTGGTCCACAGCAAACTACTTCTAAAACTCAAATCCTATGGCATCTCAGGATCCCTCCACAGCTGGATTACTGCATTCCTGTCAAACAGGCAACAAGTGTAGGAACCTCATATCCACACCCATCCCTGTTAAAAGCGGTGTCCCCCAAGGTAGCGTAATGGGACCTATGCTCTTCATTCTCTACATCAATGACCTTTGCGATCTCATCACAAACAACTGTGTTCTTTTTGCAGATGATGTAAAACTCTTCAACACCACTGAAAACACAACTATTCTACAAAAAGACCTAGACTCAGTTTCAGATTGGTCCAACACATGGCAACTCCAAATCTCTACCAGCAAATGCTCTGTCCTACACATCAGCAAAAAGAATCAGAACTTCAAATACAAACTGAATAAACAAATTATCACAGATAATCCCCACTTGGTCAAGGACCTTGGAATACTAATAACTAAAGATATAAGTGCCAAAGCCTACTGCAACAACATCGCCAAGAAGGCCTCAAGAGTTGTTAATCTAATCCTACGTAGCTTCTGCTCTGGAAATCTCACACTACTTACCAGAGCTTACAAAACTTTCGTCAGACCCATCCTATAATATAGCTCATCTGTTTGGAACCCATACCACATTTCTGACATCAACACCCTCGAAAATGTCCAAAGATACTTCATCAGAAGAGCCCTTCACTCCTGTACCCGAAACAGAATTCCCTATGAAAATAGACTTGCAATCCTGGGTCTTAAAAGCTTAGAACTACGACGCCTTAAACATGATCTAAGTATTGCCCACAAGATCATATGCTGCAATGTCCTGCCTATCAAGGACTACTTCAGCTTCAACCACAACAACACAAGAGCACACAACAGATTCAAACTTAATATTAACCACTTAATATTAACCACTCCAAACTTGACTGTAAAAAATACAACTTTAGTAATCGAGTTGCTGAAGCGTGGAACTCATTCCCGGACTCCGTAGTATCATCCCCTAATCCCCAACACTTTAGCCTTAGACTATCCATGGTTATGGATAGACAGTGGAGCTATGATCTGAGATTATCTTGCCCTTGTCATGGTCATATCATTTGCTGTTATGGCTTGACTTTATAACACCAATCCTCCACCGCAGGGAGGTGGAACCGATTAAGTGGTTCCACCTCAGATGCTTAATGGACTCAGAAGGGTTTTAGAGGGTGCTTGGGGAAATACCTGGCCCACTTGTACACAATCTGGCAGAATCCTTTGTAATGAGGAACTGGAGGCTCTGGACCGGATTGTGCAACCTCTCTGGCAGTTGATTCAAGAAAGCTCCTTGGTTTACTGAGGAGCTCTGGGAGATGAAGTACCAGAAGAGTCATCTGGAATGGTTTTGGAGGGCCAGTAAATAGGAATCTGACCAGACACTACTAAGAATCTTTATTAAGACTCATCTAGTGGTGATTCAGGTGGCAAAATGTTCACATTTTCCTGCCCTTATTGCATCCACAAAATCACACCCAGCCATCCTGTTTAGAGCAACCCACTCCCTTCTTGATATGGGGGGGGGGGAGTGGACAAGCCATTACAGAGTAGAACTGAGGAGTTTGTTCAGTTTCTTGCGGATAAAGTCGCTCAAAGCTGGACAGACCTGGACTCTGATTGGGCAGTATTGAGTGAGATGACAGAGGCAAGCCTTAGTCCAATTATGTGGGATGAATTTGACCTGGCGACACCTGATGAAGTGGACAAGGCCATAGGAGCTGTGAGCTCCTTCACCTGTTTATTGGACCTGTGCCCCTCCTGGTTGGTCTTGGTCAGGTGACACGAGTGTGGATCCAGGCAGTGATTAATGCCTCCTTGAGAGAGGGGTCAGCCGCTGAAGGAGGCAGTTGTGCAACCCCTTTTCAAGAAGCTGTCCCTGGACACAGCTAATTTGATACAGTTAATTTGAAAAACTATTGTCCTTTCTCCAACCTTCCTTTTATAGGAAAGTTGTTGAGAATGGGATGGTGCTCCAACTCCTGTGATCCTTGGTTGAAGATGATTATCTAGACCCTATCAATCGGGTTTCAGACCCAGCTACAGCACTGAAATTTGCTTTCATCATGCTAGTGGATGATCTTTGGCAGGCTTGAGATAGGGGATATTCCTCTATCTTGGTGCTTCTTGACCTCTCAATGGCTTTCAATACCATCGACCATGGTAATCCTTCTGCATCAACTGGAGGGGCTGGGTGTGAGTGGCACCGTACTATGGTGGTTCTCCTCTTACCTCTCTGGTCAGTCACAGTCGGTGTTAGTAGGGGGACAGAGATTGACTCCTAGACCCCTCCTTTGTGGAGTGCCTCAGGGGTTGGTTCTCTCCCTGCTTCTGTTTAACATCTACATGAAACTGCTGGGTGAGATCATCCAAATGCACAGGATGAAGTTCCAGCAGTTGTACATTTCCACCCAGTGTCTATTCAGCGAAGCAGTGCCTAGAAGCTGTGAGGGTCTGTATGGCAGTCAACAGACTCAAGCTCAACCCCGACAAGACTGAGTGGCTGTGGGTTTTACCTCCCAAAGACTGTTACATCTGTCCATCCCTAACTCTGGGGTGGAATTTTAATCCCCTCAGAGTGGGTCCACTATTTGGGAGTCCTCCTAGATCCGCAGCTGAAACTAAAACATCTTTCAGCTGTGGCTAGGGGGACCTTTGCACAGGTTTGTCTTGTGCACCAGTTGCAGCCCTATTTGGATAGGGAGTCTCTTCTCACTCATGCCCTTGTCACCTTGTGGCTTGACTATTGCAATGCTCTCTAAATGGGGCTACCCTTAAAGAGTATTCAGAGATTACAATTAGTCCAGAAAGCAGCCATATGATTTGTTGTGGGTGTTCCTAGGTACACCTACATAACTCCATCACTCTGTGAGCTGCACTGGCTTCCAATCAGTCTCTGGACACAATTTAAGGTGTTGGTTATCACCTATAAAGCCCTACATGACTTAGGTCAAGATTACTTGTGGGATGTCTTCTGCTTCATACTTTCTAGCGGCCGATTAGCACCCACAGAATTAGCCTTCTCCGGGTCCTGTCAATCACATAGTATCAATTGGCGGGACCGCAGGAGAGGGCCTTCTCTGTTGTGTCATCAGCTCTCTGGAACCAACTAGTCCCAGAGATCCACACCATCCTACCTTTAGGGCTTTCCCGAAGGCCCTAAAGACATCGCTTGGCCTGAGGCCATTGAGCTTTAGCGTCTTGCTCCAGTCTAGTAGAGATGAACGTTTTATACTGGAGTTTTTATTGGTTTTTTTAAATAATATTTTTTAAAGTTTCTAAATATAAAAATAAAAAACAGAAAAACAATTTAAACAAACAGGACATACAAAGAAAAAAAGGGGGGAAGAAAAACACATAAAACATATTCAGTTTCAGTGGTGTTCTATATATGCACATAGATAGTTATTTGCTTATCATCAATTAATATTTTCTTTACATACATATAGTTATTTGTTATATAGAAGACATAATTTGTCAACCATATTGTTGATTATCACATCAAGTGACTTAATATTGAGTATTTGTATCTGGTGTGTGGAATTGTGTGTTGTTTTTTTCTTTAGTTCTGTATATTATATTGTATTCTTTTTGGATATTTCTGAGGAAGACACAGATTCATTTTTAGGGGGTTTATGTTCCATTGATTTATGATGTAGTGTTTTCCTTTTATTTAGATACGAAAGGGAAGAATGTCTAGTTTTGCTTTTCCTTTAAATTTTTAATGTATTTTTTCTGTTTGAGCCATTTATACCAATTTTCTCATATTTTGTAGAATTCAGACTTATCTTTTTCCTGTAATTCCAAAGTCATTTTGGTCATTTCTGCACACTCAAGGACCTCAATAATGAAGCTTAAAGTTGTAGGGGTTGTATCTGTTTTCTAATTTTGTGAATATAGCAATCTTGCTGACGTTATGATATAGAGGATTAAGTATTTGTCTTCATTTTTAAATTTCTGCCTTGCAATACCTAGAAGGAAAAGTTCAGGTTTTAAAATGATTGTGCCAAAATTTACTCCAGATAGCTTTTGATTTTGCACCAAAAAATTTAGTAACTGGGCAAGCCCACCATATGTGGTAATAGGACCCTGTTTCCCTTTTGTACAGTAATACCTCATCTTACGAAATTAATTGGTTCCGGGAGGAGGCTCGTAAGGCGAAAAGTTCGTAAGACGAAACAATGTTTCCCATAGGAAACAATGTAAAATCAATTAATGCGTGCAAGCAAAAAAAATCGCAAAAATGGCGCTCTGCTGGGCGCCAACTGGCTGTCACCTTTTGACACAGCTGGGGGCTTCTCGGCATCCTCCCGAATGTTGAACCCGGCAGTTCAGCAAAAGTTCAGGTTCGGCGTTCAGGTTTGGGAGGCCGACGAGAAGCCCTGCCACCCGGCTATCACCTTGCCAGAAGAGCTGTGGAGCTGTCGGCTGGTCGGGAGGCTCAAACGGAGGTGGGGAATCCCAATAGGGAATTCCATGGGCGGAGCTTTGACATCACGGAGATGTCCTTCCTGGAGTCCACATTTCAGCCAGCCAGGAAGGACGTCTTCGTGATGTTAAAGCTCCGCCCATGGAATTCCCAATTGGGATTCCCCACCTCCGAACGCGAACCCAAACGCCAAGTCCGAACTTTTGTCGAACTTCCGGGTTCAGCGTTCGGGTGGCGGGTTCACAAGGTGAAAAAAGTTTGTAAGAAGAGACAAAAAATTTCCAAATCCCGGGTTTGTATCTCGAAAAGTTCGTGAGACGAGGGGTTCATATCATGGGGTACTACTGTATTTCCAACATAGCAGTGAAACATTCAGATACATTTTGTTGAGTCGTGCCAGAGGGAGGTGCCAACGGTAAAACATTTTATATAAGTTTTTCTTGTATTATGTTGCTAGCATTAATTTGTAGCTTATATTCTAATTCCCCCCCCCCCCCATTCTGCTAAATTTATGGAATATCCAAAATTTTGAGACCAAGGTATCATTGTTCCTTTCACTACTTCATCAGCCATATCATAAGTAAGTAGAAAGTTATGTATTCTGGAAATTATTTTTTTGTCTAAGATAGTGTTATTTTGAAAGCCATATTTAGTTTTGTCTTTCTTAAATTTGGATTTGGACTGTCCGTGCTACTGCCATTCGCCCCAAGAGCGAGAAGCAAGTGCGGCAAGCAGGTGGGGGGACCAAACGGCAGTGGGCAGTGGTGAGTAGGCACTTACTTGTTTACCCATTTCTAGGTTTTTTCACTTCTGCGCATGCGCAGAAGCTAAAAAATCTGGAAATTGTGCTCATGCGCGCGTGCATGCAAGGGAATGGCAGCCCGCTCCTGTTCTAATGCATTAGGGAATATTATCGCTTCTGTTGGTGATAGCCACTTTGGTATTGAGTGGTAGTGGCATTTTTAAATTTGTAACCAGGTGTTGATTAAACTGCCTCTGATATAATATTGCCTGAAGTATGTATGTGTTTTATGCTTTTCACCTCCCAGAAATGCATACCAGCCTGCTTGGAGATCGAAACCTTCCAGGGCTAGTAGTCTGGTATTTTTGAGATGGATCCATTCTTTTATCCAGTTTAGTATTGCTGATTTATAATAAAGCTCGAAGTTTGGCAAACCGAGCCACCACCCCTCCTATGATCCTGTAATAGTTTTAGTTTAATCCTAGGGGTTTTTTTCAATCAAATGAATTTCTGAAATTTTTGGTTAAGATTTGTAAAGAATATTTTTTGAGTTTTATTGGAGCTACCTGGAAAAGAAATAGTACTCTTGGCAGGATGTTACTTTTAATGGCTGCTATTTTACCCATTAAAGAAAGTTTTAAATTTGACCATTTATCTATGGGGTTTTGATTGTTTTATTGTTGTATATGATTTTATTTACGTACTCCACCCAGAGTCCATTTGGAGTTGGGCAGCTTATAAATTCAATAAAATAAAATGATAATGATAATAATTTATTAGATTTGTATGCCACCCCTTTCCGTAGACTCGGGGTGGCTCACAATGACAAAAACAATATACAGCGTAACAAATCTAATAATTAAAAGAAAACATCTAAAAACCCATCATTTAAAAAATCATACAACACAAGCATACCATACATAAAAGTCTGTAAGCCTGGGGGTGATGTCTCAATTCCCCCATGCCTGGCGATATAGGTGGGTCTTAAGTAATTTACGAAAGACAAGGAGGGTGGGGGCAGTTCTAATCTCTGGGAGGAGTTGATTCCAGAGGGCAGGGGCTGCCACAGAGAAGGCTCTTCCCTTGGGGCCCACCAAACGATATTGTTTAGTCGACGGGACCTGGAGAAGGCCAACTCTGTGGGACCTTATCGGTTCCTGGGATTCGTGTGGCAGAAGACGGTCCCGGAGGTATTCTGCTCCGATAATAAATTAATAAATAAAATAAATATTTTTTTAATGAATCACGGCAAGAATTAAGTGAATCAGGCTTCAGCATTGATTTTGCTCCTCAGAAGGTCAGAAAAGGTGATAATGTAACCTGAGGATGCTGCAACTCATGAATAAGAACCAGTTGCCAACCAACCACGTTTTTTTCACATGACCATGGGCATGCTGCAATGGTCTTAAGTGTGAAAATGGTGATAAGTCATTTTTTCAGTGACATTGGAGAGCAGACAGGAAGATTAGGAGATTGGAAACTAAAACATGAAGGTTTACAGGAACTGGGCATGGCTAGTCTATTGAAGAGAAGGATCAGAGGACACATGATAGCAGTGTTCCAATATTTGATGAGGGGTCAAGCTGTTTCCAAAACACATAAAAGTCAGACAAGGAATAATGGATGGAAACTGATCATAGAGAGATTCAACCTAGAAATACAAAGGAACTTTCTGACACTGAGAACAATTAACCAGTGGAATAGCTTGCTTTTGGAAGTTGTGGGAGCTTCATTACTTGAGACTTTCAAGAAGAGATTGGACTATATTAGTCAAAACTGTTGTGTGAGATATGCTTGAGCAGGGGATGGACCTATAACCATGATAACACATGGAGCCATATTGGTGGACACATGCACCGGCCAGCAGATTTTAGGATATTCAGGGCCCACTGGAAGTCAAGAAACAGCCTGTTTTTAGCCTCCAGAGAAGATGGGGAAAGCCCGCTTTTTGTTCTCCCCAAACTCCAAAGCCTTTCTAGGAGCCTGGTGAGAGTGAAAACATCCTTCCCTACCCTCCCACATACTCTCAGGAGGCCAGAAATGGTCCATTTCCCAACTTGAAGGCCGGGAGGGAGAAGGCCGTTTTCACCCTCCCCAGGCTCCTAGAAAGGCTCTGAAGCCTGTGGAGAATGAAAAATGGGCATCCCATCACATGCCAGGACCGGGTGGGGTCACATGCACATGCGCAGGGTGGAACATGGAATTATGGGTGTGGGCATGCATGCACCCCCCCCTGTGCCCCCCTTTTGACATACGAACCAAAAAAGGTTCACTATCACTGACCTATAAAATAATTTCCAACTCTGTTAATCTGTATCTAATCTGTATCTAAATATTCTTATTATTTTATAATTCCAAATATATATTCAACAAGGATTAGGTGTACAAGAATAATTATTACTATATTTGATCAATTTTGGCTGGCGGTGGAAAAAGTAATGCTGGGTGATTATCATACACACACACATATATACATACATACACACATACACACATACACACCACAGAGAGAGACAGAAATCTATAAGCCAAGCTGCCATAAAGCAAATCATTATTTTTAAAGGGTTTTTTGCAAAATCAAAACCAGAAGCACACTCAGATGACATTTAGCTGGATTCAGTAACTTCTTTATAAACATAATAACAGATGAATTTACAGTCCCATTAGCAGGCTATTTCTTCAAGTAGTTACAGACAGCAGAGAATAATCAGTTTCATTTCAGTAGAGGTCAGAGAAAAAAGTGCAGAGTGGGCAGAGCAACATCCAGCCTTAAGCTTCTCCGTTTCAATTCTCTGCACAGATTCAGAAATAGCTCCCATTGGCTGACTTAGTTGCTATGCCTATTCATTGGCTGACCTTGACATAAACCAGTGGTGAAATCTAAAAATTTCCCTACCGATTTTGTGGGCATGACTTATTTTATGGGCGTAGCTTGGAGGTCATATAGGTATGGCTTCAGATGAGCATAACTTGGAGGTCAGATGACTTGTTGGGCATGCTAGATGGTCTGGTGACCAAGTTGGCATGGTCAACTTGTAAAATGTGAAACAGACGTAACAATGCTCTTGCTTAGCAACCAAAATTTTCAAATCACAAGTCTTCCTTCCCTTCCCTTCCTCCCTTCATTCTCTTTCATTCTTCCTTCTTCCCTTCCCTTCCTTCCTTCCTCCCTCCCTCCCTTCCCTTCCTTCCTCCCTCCCTCCCTTCCCTCCTCCCTCCCTCATTTCCCTTCTTTTCTTCCTTTCCTTCCCTCTTCTTTTGTCTTTCTTTCTGTCTTTCTTTTTTCTGCAGTAGAAAGCAGCCTCACCAAGACGAATATCTCGTGACAGCAGCTATGATATACTCCTAAAATTCCAAATTACTCACCAACTCCAAGACAGGATTCCTGACATAGAGTTTATGCTTATAAAATGGTTCCATGTGTGCAAGTATGGAGTCTACGGAGAGGGGCGGCATACAAATCTAATAAATAAATAGGTAGGTAGGTAGGTAGGTAGGTAGGTAGGTAGATAGATAGATAGATAGATAGATAGATAGATAGATAGATAGATAGATAGATAGATAGATAGATAGATGACAGAAAGTGAGGACATCCCTGAATGTATGAATACACATGAGAAACATCCATGTCTTTTCCAATCTTTCTTTCTCTTTCTCTCTTGGGGTAGGCCGCTGTCAGGGAAAAGAGGACTGCTGCTTGAAAGCAGTCTCTTGTTCCAGCCCTACAGACTCAACCCGGAGAACTGGTGACAAGCGAAATCCAGACCCTGGGCTCAGGCTGTTGCTGCTTAATGCCAGATCTGCTATAAATAAAGCTCCCCTCATTAATAATAATAATAATAATAATAATAATAATAATAATAATAATAATAATATATTAGATTTGTATGCCGCCCCTTTCCGAAGACTCGTCAGGGAGGAGGCAGACCTGGCATATGTGACTGAGGCCTGGCTGGGCCCAGAGGGAGGACTTCCTCTCTCAGAAATGTGCCCAGACGGATTTCAGGTGTGGCACCAGCTGCGACCCCAGGGAAGGGGGGAGGAGTGGCAATTATAGCCAAGAAGAGCATCAAGCTGCATAGGCTCACTGCCCCTGAGATTGCAGGCTGTGAGTCCCTTCTTATGAGGTTGGAGCTAGGAATACAGGTGGACTTGTTGCTCACGTACCTGTCTCCCAGCTGTGTTTCAACAGCCCTACCTGCACTACCCGTGTGTGTGTGTGTGTGTGTGGCTAGTCTGGTGATGGGAGTCCCCCAGACTTATCATCTTGGGGGATTTTAATCTGCCGTCGCTCGGTGAATCCTCTGGGTTGGCGCAGGAGTTCATGGCCACCATGGCAACCATGGATCTGACCCAAGTAGTTCAGGGCCCAACCCATGAGAGGTGGCACTCTTTCAACATGGTTTTCCTCTTGGAGCAGTTGAGTAATGATCTGATACTAAGGGTCTTAGAAATGTTGCCTTTGTCATGGTCAGATCATTTTCTAGTGCAGCTTGATTTTAAGGGTCCAATCCTTCCCCTCAGGGAGGCGGAACCAATTAGGAGGTTTTGCCCCAGCCTCCTGATGGATCCAGAAGGCTTTCAAAGGGCGCTTGGGGTTTTGCCGGATTCACTTGTACTCAGTTCGGCAGAGTCCCTTGCTTCAGTCTGGAATATGGCTGCAACGGAGGCTCCAGACCGAATTGCACCTTTGCAATCTCTCTGTGGCAACAGACCCTGGAGATCTTGGTTTACCGAGGAGCTGGGGAATGAAATGCCAGAAGAGAAATATGGAAAAGCATTGGAGAAAGACCAGATCTGAATCTGACCAAACATTTGTAAAACTCATATTAAGATTTACAAAAGAGTGATTAGGTCAACAAGACGTGCTTACAATGTCAGCCTGATTGCGTCTGTGGAATCCTGCCCAGCCACTCTGTTTAGGGTGACTCGCTCCCTTCTTAACCAGGGGGGAGTTGGGGAGCCCTTGCAGGGTAGTGCTGAGGCCTTTAATAAGTTTTTTGCAGATAAAATCGCCCAGATCAGGATGATCTTTACTCCAATTGGAGTACAGAGTTGACTGACAATGAGTCAGTCGAGGTGAAAGGGGCTCATCTTGGTCCGCTTGTTTGGAGTGAGTTTGACCTGGTGACACCTGACAAGGCTATTGGAACTGTGAGTTCCGCCACCTGTTTGTTGGACCTGTGTCCTTCCTGGCTGGTTTCGGCCAGCAGGGAGGTGACATGCAGCTGGATCCATGAGATTACCAATGCTTCTTTGAGGGAGGGGTCCTTCCCAGATCCTTACAAGGAGGCACTTGTGTGCCCCCTCCTCAAGAAGCTTTCCCTGTACTCGGCTGTATTTAACAACTATTGTCCTATTTCCAAACTTCCCTTTATGGGGAAGGTTGTTGAGAAGGTGGTGTCGCTCCAGCTCCAGTGGTCCTTGGAAGAAGCCAATTATCTAGGCTCTCGGCAGTCAGGATTCAGTCCTGGCTACAGTAGAGAGACTGCTTTGGTCATGCTGATGGATTATCTCTGCCCGGCCCGAGACAGGGGTTTATCCTCTGTCCTGGTGCTTCTTGACCTCTCAGTGGCTTTTGATACCATGGTATCCTTCTGCGCCGACTGGAGGGGTTGGGAGTAGGAGGCACTGTTTTACAGTGGTTCTCCTCCTACCTCTCCAGTCGGTCACAGTTGGTGTTAGCGGGGGGTCAGAGGCTGACTTCTAGGTCCTTACCTTGTGGGGTTCCTCAGGTGTCAGTTCTCCCCCCCCTGCTGTTTAATATCTACATGAAACCATTGGGTGAGATCATCCAAGGGCACAGTACGCTGATGGCACAGCTGTACATCTCCACCCCATGCAGTGGAGGTGATGTGCCAGTGTCTGGAGGCTGTCAGAATCTGGATGGGTGCCAGCAGACTCAGACTCAATCCAGACAAGACAGAGTGGCTGTGGGTACTGTTTCCCAAGGACATGCCCATCTGTCCATCTATTACCTTTGGGGGGGATTATTGATCTCCTCAGAGAGGGTTCACAACTTGGGCGTCCTCCTTGATCCACAGCAACTTTAGAACACCATCTTTTGCCGGTGTGCCCGGGTCCGCCTGGTGCACCAGTTGCAGCCCTACCTGGACAGGGAGTTTTTGCTTACGGTCACTCATGCCCTTATCACCTCGAGGTTCAACTACTGCAATGCTCTCTACACGAGTGTTCGGAAACTTCAGATCGTCCAAAATGCAACTGCGCGAGTGGTATTGGGCCTTCCAAGACATGCCCATATCTCTTCATCACTTTGCGGACTGCATTGGCTGCCAATCTGTTTCCGGACACAATTCAAAGTGTTAATTATGACCTATAAAGCCCTGCATGGCATAGGACCAGACTAACTCCCAGACTGCCTTCTGAGTTCCAGCAACTGGTGAGGTCCCACAGAGTTGGTCCCCTGAGGGTCCCGTCGACCAAACAGTGTCGGCTGGCAGGACCTAGGGGAAGAACCTTCTCTGTGGGGGCCCTGGCCCTCTGGAATCAGCTCTCCTGGAAATACGCATTGCCCCTACCCTCCTTGCCTTCCGAAAGAGTTTAAAAACTCATCTTTGCCACCAGGCCTGAGGTTTTTAGATCTCCCCCCCCTGACCAATGAATGTTTCTTAGTATGATTGTCGAATGAATTGTAATGATAGTTTTTAAAATAAGAATTTTAAGGATTGTTTTTTAATGTATTATTAATTGGATTGTTTATTACTGTTTTCTGTATATGCTATGAGCCGCCCCGAGTCCTTGGAGAGGGACAGCATACAAATCCAATTAAATCTTAAAATATTAATCTTAAATCTTCTTGGCGGTAGCAGAAGGAAGGTGCTCAGCTTACTTTCCTGGCAAGGCTTGGAGACCACCCACCACATTCATCTGGAGATGAATGGATGGTCTCCAGCATCAGTTTCTCTCTGCCCTGCCAAGGCCCCCACCAGCCTGGAGGCTGGCAGAACTCTGTAGATCTGTGTCCCGATGCTTCCCGGCCTGCAAATGTTCTGGAGCCAAAGCCAGGAAGTCAAGAAAAGCAACGGTGGCAGCAACTGCATTCCACCCCAGCAGTGGCACATCCTCTGTCATGTTCCATCCACGAGTGCAGGCTCCAGGATGGCAGGGCTGTTGGCAAGGCAGGGAGAAAGTGGCACTGCCTGGAAAGCCACATATGGGTGTGCCAGGTAGTGTCCAAGCCTCACCAGGAAGGTAAGCTGAAGCAGCCCACTGGCTTCCAACCCAGTGCCATGGGCAGAGACCCTAGAATAGTGCCAGCAGTTGGTCGGGCCAAACTGCAAAGAAAGCAGGCAAGTGACTGGTTAAGAATTCAGTGGGCTGGTTTGGAGCCCCAAGCACTATGGAGCTAACAAGGTAGAAGGCAAACTTTTCTTCAGCATCTACCTCCCCTCTTTGGATTGCCCTACAAGGAGGGGGGCTCTTCCTTTGCAGAAATGGGGCAGGTGCATGTTCAGCAGTCCCGGGACACCCACATGCCCTTCTACTACCCCTTTCAGGACTGCATTTCCACCAAGGAAATGACAGGGCTGGATACTGATCTCAGAAGACAAGTGGGTATGAGGAACTGCTGGGAAGACAACATGGAAGGCCGCCAAGCATGACAGGGCTGTGGAGAAGGGGTTAGGCTGCTACCTCACTTATCCACCACCACAACACATTTTCTTGTCTTCCTTCCACTTGCCGGGGATACTGGGGAGGCCCCGTGGAAAGCAGCAAAGCATGTTGGGGTTGTAGGCTACAGGAATGGACTAGGAAAGGCAGGCTGGGCTAGGGTAGCCCAGCTAGATAGGCTGGGACTTTGCAAGCTTACCTGAGAGACAGATCAGGGTACATCACTTCATGCAGGTAAACTGCAGAGCAGAGACTGGGCCAGGCAGGATGAGCAAGCAATGACCAGGAGACCGGTTTGGGAGTATGGCCAGCCAGGTGCATAGTTCCCTCTAAGCTGAGCAGTGAGCAATCACTCACTTAAAAATCCTAATCAACTCAGAGTTTTTCAAACCTGCCCAGAAGCCGAGAGGGAAAGAGTGAGAGGGAAGGAGAGAGAGAGGAAGAGAGGAAGAGAGAGAAACAGATAGAAAAAAGAGAGGAAGGAAAAGAATGGGAGTAAGGAAGAGAGAAAGAAAATCAAAATCTAGTTTGAAACTAGCTCAACTATTTAAGTGGCATTTTGATATTGATAGAGTTGCCCTATTATGAGCTCACTGTTATAGACACACAGTACAGTATTTTATTTTGAAATTCTCTGAGGAAAAACAGGGTGGGTTTTTTATTTATTTATTTGTTTGTTTGTTTGTTTGTTTGTTTGTTTATTTATTTATTATTTGTGTGCCGCCCAGTCCCGAAGGGACTGCCGCTCAGACACTATACTTTTCTGCCCCCGCCCCCCCCAAAAAAATTAGAGGAAACACTGGCCAGGTGTGGCTACCAGTACACCCAATCTGGTCTGAACCAGGAGCATTTCACCCAACATAAACCCTTCATTTAATTGATTACTACACCCATTACCTAACAGAGAAGAAAGGATATTGTATTAAGTAGAATGAACATGGAGGCTGAATGGGATTTTATGCATCCATATTTTATGTACTTTGAGCAGGCATAAAACAGAAAGCAAAATGTTACATGTACGCAGAACATATAGTAAGTGGAGTTTTGGTCTACTTATTGCAAAGCCAGTTAAAGTAAAAATATAGTAAATTGAAGGTCTGCATATTCATAAATTAAATATAAATTTATCTATTGAGATTCTTTCTCATATCTGTAGTGCCATGATGGTGAACCTATGACATGTGCACCATCGCCAGCTGCTCTTCTGGTTTCCATCATACATTCTACCAAAAACAGCCCTGAAAACAGCCTGAACAAAATGGCCTGAAAATGCCCCCAAAATGGCCAAAAGTAGGCACGCATGCACTGGCCAGCTGGTCTTTCAGTTTTCAGAATGTGTATTCCAGTTTGGCCACTTGGTGCCGAAAAGGTTCGCCATCACTGTTGTAGTGAAATACCAGGCAAAATCCACAGAGACTGGATTTCTGCATCTTAACAAGTTATGGTATGATTTGTCTGGTTTTCATTTAATGATATATATGAATATGTAATAAAATAATATATGTAGTAAAAGATTTTTTTTTACAAACCTCAATAGATATAACACACAAATTCATTTGGCTTAAAAGAAAAGCAAGAATCAAACTTAAGTTAATGCAGGGCTGCAGAACCCAAGGCGGTATGGGTCTCCCAAACAGGGAAATTTACTATAGAGCTGAATCATTAACGTGGATAAGAGAGTGGATCCTTTTAAGAGACAAAGGAACATTAGCCCTAGAAGGCTTCGATTTACACCAAAGGTGGCACGTATTCCTGATGGCAGACAAGGACAAAAAACACTTGGTATTCAGACACCATTACATTAGAAATAGCTTATTTAATTCTTGGGCTAAAATTTAAAAATGTCATTATACACAAATGCCTAGATGGTTCATTCCTAGATGTCTTGCCCTCAGGTAAAGCAATAAATTATGATGACCTATTGGATGAAAAAAACAACAACTAAGCTCTAAAGAGGCCCTCCATCTTTTTTTAAAAATAGTTTTTATTTAAATTCTTTAAAAACATAACAACCAAAAATAGATAAACATACATTTATAGAATACAAAACAAACAAAAAAACCAACAAAAACACCAACACCAACAACACCATAACAAATAACAATCAAAGTATACTTTACATCATATGAGGAGGGAAAATGTAGTTCCTTCTATTGTTCAATATTTCATGTTCTGGTAAATACAACCGGTATCCACTATTAATCATTTTTGTTATCCATATTCTATCAATAGTAATTTATTTCCTAGCTGCCTTCTATGCATTCTTTATTAAGTATTTAATTTCCTAAAGATATTTGTTTCCATATATCTATTACACCCATATTGTACCAAATTTGTTATACCAATAAAGGAAAAACAAATGAATTGTTATCGTCGTATTTTAATTTAAACTCTCTTTCCTTCTCTTGAAACAATTGTAAAAAGAATTCCAGGTTTTATAATAAATGGAGTCTTCTTTATTTTTTAATTTAAGAGTTAACACGTCTGCTCCTGCGCAATCCATAATTTTTTTGAAGATCAGTGAATCATCTGGCAAATTAGGTTGCTTCCAACATTGGGCTACCACCATTCTAGGTCCACCAGATGTGGTAGTAAGTCCCCATGTTTTTTAATTACAGTGGTACCTCGAGATACGAGTTTAATTCGTTCCGGACCTGGGCTCTTAAGTCGAGCAGCTCTTATCTCGAACGACTTTTCCCCATAGGAATTAATGTAAATAATTTTAATTGGTTCCAGCCCTCAAAAAACTCACAAAGTTAGTCTAAATTATGCAGAAAGACATGTTTTTAATGAAGAAATGTACATGTACATATAAATGAATAATGAAGTTTCTTTCACTTAACTTGTAAACTTTCTTAAACTTTTAAATTTACATATGTTCAACTTCTCTGCCACCCAATCCTGTAGGACAGAGGTCCCCAACCCTTTTTGCACCAGGGACCGGCTTTAAGCGATCAAGAGAGGAATGGGTGAATGAATGGACGGAGGGTGGGAAGGAAGGAAGGAAAGAGGGAAGGGACAGGAACAGAGGAAGGAAGCAAGGAAACTTATGAAAGGGGAGAGTAAGAGAGGAATGAGTGAAGGGAGGGAGGGAGGGAAGAAGGTGGGAAGGAGAAAGAAAAGAAGAAATAGAGGAAGGGAAGGTAAAAGAGAGAAAGAAAAAGAGCAAGAAAGAAAGAAAGAAAGAAAGAAAGAAAGCAAGAAAGAAAGGGGGAAGGGACAGGAACAGAGGAAGGAAGCAAGGAAACTTATGAAAGGGGAGAGTAAGAGAGGAATGAGTGAAGGGAGGGAGGGAGGGAAGAAGGTGGGAAGGAGAAAGAAAAGAAGAAATAGAGGAAGGGAAGGTAAAAGAGAGAAAGAAAAAGAGCAAGAAAGATAGCTGCAAGCACCCCCCCCCCGAGCCCCCCAGGCCGGCTGCAACCTTTTAAAACACGCGCGCCGCTTCGCAGCTGTCTCCTGAAGCCGAACGCGGAAGTTAGCGTTTGGCTTCAGGAGACAGCTCCTTGGCGCTTGTATCTCGAATTTGGGCTTGTAAGTAGAACAAAAATATCTCTCCCCCTCCCAGCTCTTATCTCGAGTTGCTCTTAAGTAGAGCAGCTCTTATGTCGGGGTTCCACTGTATTATTATTATTTATTAGATTTGTATGCCACCCCTCTCCGTAGACTCGGGGCGGCTCACAACAGTAATAGTAAATACATAACAAGTCTAATAATTAAAAAGTCACTAAAAACCCCTTATTAAAAGAAACATACACACAAACATACCATGCATAAACTGTGTAGGCCCAGGGGAGATGTCTCAGTTCCCCCATGCCTGGTGGCAGAGGTGAGTTTTAAGAAGCTTACGAAAGGCAAGGCGGGTGGACAGTTCTACAGCGTATAACAAATCTAATATTTAAAATAACTAAAAACCCTTATTAAAACCAAGCATACACACAAACATACCATGCATAAACTGTGTAGGCCCAGGGGAGATGTCTCAGTTCCCCCATGGCTGGTGGCAGAGGTGACTTTTAAGAAGCTTACGAAAGGCAAGGAGGGTGGGCAGTTCTACAGCGTATAACAAATCTAATATGTAAAATAACTAAAAACCCTTATTAAAACCAAGCATACACACAAACATACCATGCATAAATTGTATAGTCCTGGGGGGAAAGGAGTATCTCAATTCCCCATGCCTGACGACAGAGGTGGGTTTTAAGGAGCTTACGAAAGGCGAGGAGGGTGGGGGCAATTCTGATCTCTAGGGGGAGCTGGTCCCAGAGGGTCGGGGCTGCCACAGAGAAGGCTCTTCCCCTGGGTCCCACCAAACGACATTGTTTGTCGACGGGACCCGGAGAAGACCAACTCTGTGGGACCTAACTGGTCACTGGGATTCGTGCGGCAAAAGGCGGTCCCGGAGATATTCTGGTCCGATGCCATGAAGGGCTTTATAGGTCATAACCAACACTTTGAATTGTGACCGGAAACTGATCGGCAACCAATGCAGACTGCGGAGTGTTAGTGTAACATGGGCATATTTAGGGAAGCCCATGATTGCTCTCGCAGCTGCATTCTGCACGATCTGAAGTTTCCGAACACTTTTCAAAGATAGCCTCATGTAGAAAGTGTTACAGTAGTCGAGCCTCAAGGTGATGAGGGCATAAGTGACTGTCAGCAGTGACTCCTGGTCCAAATAGGGCTGCAACTGGTGCATCAGGCGAACCTGGGCAAATACCCCCCTCGCCACAGCTGAAAGATGTTTCTCTAATGTCAGCTGTGGATCAAGGAGGACGCCCAAGTTGCAGACCCTCCCTATATAATTTATGAGTGGTATGTTTGTGTGTGTTTGTTGTTTTTTAAATAAGGATTTTTTAGAGACTTGTTAATATTAGATTTATGATACATTGTTATTGTTGTGAGCCGCCCCGAGTCTGTGGAGAGGGGTGGCATACAAATCTGATAAATAAATAAATAAATAAATAAATATCCGCATAGTCCTTTTGCTTTATGTATCCCCTCTCCTATTTATCTTCAATAAAGATTATATTTTCTTTTTAAATTTTTTTTAAGAATATGGCTGTAATAATTTATAAATTCAATGTCCTTTGCAAATCATGTCACTGGCATTTCATTTTTTAATTTATTTGTACCATATCACTCCTAGCAGCTCAAGGCAGCATATTGTTGTTCTTTCCTTCCAATTTCCCTGAAGAACAACCCTATGGCAGTGGTATATTTCAAACAATTCCACCACTGGTTCGCCAAAATTGTGAACGTGTGCATGTGCACACCATCTTCACATGCTCGCACACATCTTCTGCCCATGTGCAAGCATGGCTTCTGTACATGCATGCATGCAGAGCTTCCATGCACAGTTTTCACGCATACCTGGCTTCCACCACACGGCGAGGCTTGACCAAGCAGCCTTTCAAATTCAAATCTTTATTGTCAGAGTATAATATTCAGGGCCTACTCCCTTCCATCTCCACTCTCCAAGGCAGCATTTGCTTCTCTCCACACTGCTGGGAGAGCATTTTGTGCAATTTAGCAGCTGTGAGCTGCTGCTTTCCTTTAAGTGTCATTTGGAAAGCTCTGTGACTGAGAGAAACAGTATTAAACATGTCTGCTGCTTCTTTGTGCCGCAGTGCTTTCCAGATGAGACTTAGAGGAAAGTGGTGGCTCACAGTTGCTAAATTGCACAAGATGCTCTCCCAGCAAGAACAGAAGCAGAAAGAAGCAGCTACTGACCCATAGAGCACATGGAATGTTCCCGCTATTGACTGAGGCTTGGCAAGGAACAGAAGAAGCAGCTGCAAGATCTCCACTGTAGCACTTTCTGGATGGGACTTCTTACAGGTAAGAAGAACTGTCCGGTTCATTGCTAAATCACTTTGGCCATCCTGCACCCATGCCAACTCCTCCCACAGCCTTTTAGCCTAGTGTGGCAGGCCACAGGCCAAACAAATTGCTTCAGCCTGGAGGCTGTAATTTGAGGCCAGTGGAGAGCTGTAGCATGTGGGGAGAGGCCTGGGGCAAGGTCAGAGTGGGGGAATGGTTCATTCCCTGGCCTCGCCGAAGCGAACAGGCAAAGGCTCTGGAGACCGGAGCAGGAAACGGCATGTTCCCCAACCCAATTGAGGAAAAGACTGAGCAGGTGGAAGTTCTGAAGCAAGGACAAACCTGGGGAATGGTGTGTCCCTGGGCCTCAACCCCAGATGAAGTGTGAGCGGAGAGCATGCTTAATTTTGGTGAGCAGAACTGGTGAGGCACAAAGATTAGCTGGGCCGAATGGCGAAGGCAAGATATATAGTGTTGGATGGAGCAGGGCAGGACAATGTGGATGAGGTGAGTAGAGGGTGGGGGTGAGGCCAGTCAGAGATGGTATTTGCCGGTTCTCCAAATTCAAAATTTCCGCTACCAGTTCGCTTGAATTGGCTGTTTACCATCTCTGTCTCTAAAGTAGGTTGTGCTGAATGATGGACTGGCCCAGTCCCTCAAAGAATTTCCATGTCTGAATATGGACTATATCCATATTAGTTTTTTTCTTTTTTTGTTATAAAATATTTTATTGAGATATTTAATACACATATATAAACTACACATATTTATTTATTTATTTATTTATTTTATTTTTATGCCGCCCTTCTCCTCAGACTCAGGGCGGCTTACAACATGTTAGCAATAACATTTTTTAATAGAGCCAACATATTGCCCCCACAATCCGGGTCCTCATATACATAATCATAATGTAAACATGATAGAAGGAAAGTTAAAGACAAAAACAAAAAAACCCACCCCCAAACAAAACAAAAAAAGAAAAAGAAAAAAATTGCAAAAAGGCAAAAAATTATAAGCAAAGGGGGGGAAATGTTAAAAATGAGAGAAACAATCCGTTTTTCTCCAAACTACCAAATCTTCAGCATAAATTCTTGATAATCTTATGTAGTTTTATGTATTGTTATTTAATCTATCCTTGTACTATGTCTTATTGCTTTATCTATCCTAAAAATCATCGGTCAGATTTAGCATGTTAATGCTTACAATGTTAATCACATTGTTATTTAATTCACACTTATCTCTACTCTATTGTACAGTTCTAGGAATTCACATTTATATCACCTCTATGCTATTAATCTCAATTTGTTTTATTTTTCTTATTCAGCCATGCATACCATTTGTCCCAAATTATGTAAAAGTCTATTTCATCCTTTTCTCTTAGTCGCAGTGTTAATCTATTCATTTCCGACACTTCCATTATTTTATTCTTAAATTTTTGTTAGCCTTGACGGCGAGAGGTACCAGCAGTAAAACATTTTATATATTTTTTCTTAATATGCAGTGTTAATTTGATATTCCAATTTCAAATTCTCTCCCAGTCATCAACAGCATTGCCTAATTACCCATGTCAGTACTAATAAACAAATATGGACTACAAATTATAATTTAAAATGCGATTATGTATTGCTCAATTTGTCTTTCAGTTAAATTACCAAGAATTAGACAAAATTTTAGTAGGGTCTAATTCTTGGTAATTTAACTGAAAGACAAATTGAGCCAAATCGGATTTATATTTATTTTGTATCCATATTTGTTTATTAGTACTCTAATGACTATGGCAACCATTTTCATAAATCATGATTAAAACAAAAATACCTTAGTTATCTAAATTGCAATCAGCCCCTCCCAATAATAAGAAAAGCAAAACAATAAAAGGGAATAATTAAACAGCTTTCAGATTTTACATTTTTTCTTTTTTTAAAAAAATATTGAATTTTAAATAGAGGGAAGGGTAAAAGGGGGAAGTGGTAAAGGAGGGTATATGTAGTATACTTACACATAAACCTCTACATATACACATAGATATAAGCTTATACATATGCGTTAACATATCTTCGGTTCATATACTTGTGTGGGTTCAAGTCTAAATTAAAATATTAAAGTATTTACATAGAAAGAGAAAATAGATAATGAAGCAGTAGAATGAAAAAGGGGAGTAAATAGGTATACAAAAAGATAAAGGGGTAAGGGGGGGCTTGCGAGTTGACAGGCAATTTTGAGTTTACGACTTTTCATTTAGGTTGTGTGGAGGGTGTATATGATAAGAAAGGAAATGTGATTCTGTGGGTATTTGAAAACATAGTTAATTACTAGTAAGATATTGATATCAATAAAATTAAATTCAGATAATCTATGTACATCATATAACCAATGTCTATTTAATAATTCGGGGTGTATTTGAACGATATTGAATCTTCTCGCTATGCTATTGTCTGTTATCAAATGGAAACGTAGGACTTAGTCGTTTTCTTTTTTTTTCCTGTTTGATAATTATATTATATTTTTTATTAAATAACCATTGGTACCACTTCTCCCAAACCTTGTAAAACTCTGAATCATCTTTATTTTGTAGCGCCATTGTAATTTTAGACATTTCAGCACAGTCCATGATTTTTGTAATGATATTTATTATAGTAGGAGTACTTTCCTGTTTCCAGAGCTGTGCATAAGTGATTCTGGCGGCTGTTAGTATTTGTATAGTGAGATATCTGTCTTCTTTTGTGATCTTTTGCCTGAAGATACCTAGAAGAAATAATTCTGATTTGGGTAGGATTGTTATTGATATGACTTGGTCTATAATTTTTTTAATTATTTGCCAATTTTTTTTTTGCATATGTGCAAGTCCACTATAGATGGTAATAAGTTCCTTGTGATTTTTTGCATTTCCAGCAAGTGGGAATGTAGTAGGGTACATTTTCGAGAGTCTGGCTGGCGGAAGGTGCCAGCTATAAATCATCTTAAATAAATTTTCTTTGTAGGATGTTGCCAACGTCATTTTGTAATTGATTGTCCAAATTTTTTCCCATTCTATCAAGTTTATTGTATACCTAAAATTCTAGACCCATGCAATCATACAACCCTTAATTTGTTCTTCAATGGTGTCTTGCTTTAAGAGATAGTTGTATATTTTAGAAATCATTTTTAAGTTTGAGCCAAATAAGATTAAGTCAAAAGAATTGGTATTTTGGAAGCCGAAAGTGCTTTTATGTTGTTTGTATTTGCAATTTATCTGTATATAGGTGAACCAGTCTAGCGTTATTCCGTTTTGATGAAGTTGTTGCTTTGAGAGCATGTTATCATTATCATCAAGTAGTTGTGCATAGGTTAATATTTTTTGGGGAGGGGAGAAGAGGGTAGGGTTCATTGGGAAATATCCATTTTGGGGTAGCAAGGTAATGATTTTTTTTAATATGGTGCCAAATGGTTATTAAAGTATTTCTTATATAGTGGTATTTGAAGTAGGTTGGGATTTTGTTTAGGTCCATCATTAAGAATGCATGTCATCTGGACTGCAAGTCAAAGCCCTCTAGAGTCAATGTTCTTGTATTTTCAAGAGTTATCCAGTCTGATCTTTCCTAGAATGGCAGCTTGGTAATAAAGGTAGAAATTGGGGAGGCCAAAGCCTCCTCTGGTTTGATGATCTTGTAGGTTCTTTCATTTTATTCTTGCCTTTTTTTGGACCAGATAAATTCACGAATTATCTTATGTAGGTGTTCAAAGAAAGATTTATTTAATTTAATCGGGGCTACTTGGAATAAATACAAAAATTGAGGGAGAATATTCAATTTAATTGCCGCGATCTTTCCCATAAAGCATAAGTTTAGCTTTGACCATCTTATTATGTCTTTTTGTACATCTTGTGTTAGTTTGTCAAAATTGTCTTTTTTTAAGGTGCTACAGTTTGAGGAGATCTAGATCTAGGTATTTAATTTTTTCGACTGTTTTTATACTAAGAATTTGTTCTAATGAACTATTTTGTTCCTGTGTCATGTTTTTAGTTATAATTTTGGTTTTATCTATATTAATATTAAGGCCCGTTATGTCTCCGAATTTGCGAAGTTCTTCTAAGAAGATATGTACTGAGTCGAGTGGATGTTGGATTATAAATACGATGTCATCTGCAAATGCTTGTAGTTTAAAGTGTTCTCTTTTAATTTTAATTCCTTGAATTTGTGGGTTATTTCTTATGTTCTTTAGTAAAGTTTCTATTGCAAGTATGAAGATTAACGGGGCTAAAGGGCAGCCCTGATGGACACCTCTCATTATTGTTATTTTTTCAGTGCTATGATTGTTGAAGAATATTTTAGCAGTCTGCTGGGAGTAGATCGATTTAATTAAATTAACAAAGTTGTCACCAAATTTCATATGGGCTGTTTGAGTTATGAAGTATTGCCAATGTAGGCTATCAAAGGATTTTCTTAAGTCGATGATGATAAGGGCCATTGGTTTATTGGAGGGTTTATCATAATATTCAAAGGTGTTGAGTATGGTCCTTGTGTTGAGACTAATGTTTCTTGCAGGTAAAAATCTATTTTGATAGGGGTGGATAATATTATTTAAGATTCTTTTAAGATTTTCTGCTATTATTGTAGACAGTATTTTGTAATCGGTATTGAGTAGGGAAATGGGTCTATAATTTTTGAGGTGTTTTTTGTCCTTATTCTCTTTTGGGATGACGGTTATGTATGCTTCTGACCAGGACTTAGGTAGTTTGCTGTGGAGAAGGGCTTCATTATAAATCTCTAGCATAATAGATTCTAATAAGTCCTGGTGATGTTTATAGAATTCGGCCAGAATACCATCCGGCCCTGGTGTTTTATTGTTTTATTGTTTTGTAATGGCCGCTCTAAGTTCCATTAAAGTGATTTCCTTATTTAATTTTGAGCTATCTTCATCCGTTATTGTGAGAGATTCATTATCAATTGCGCTGTTGTTTATTGTATCTATTTCATATAGTCCTGGTAGAATTGTTTTATTATCTGTTTCTTATCTTCAGTGTTTAATTTTAGTGATCCTGAATTGTCATATAGAGCGTCTATAGTTTTTTCTGCTTTTTGTTGTGCCAACTTAAGTGATAACCAGCGGCCCAGTTTACTTGCACATTGGAAATGTATCTGTTTTGCATTTTTAAGTTTCTGAGGAAGTTGTTGCTGAATTACTAAGTTTATTTCATGTTTAATGGATTTGATTTCGATTAAGGCCGCTGTATCGTTTGGATTTTGTTGAAGGATCATTTCTGCATTTTGTAACTTAGTGTTAAGATTATTAAATTTCTCTTGCTTTTGTTTTCTAGAGTTTGCCAGATCGGAGATATATATTCCATGGACGTAGGCTTTTGCTGTGTCCCAGACGGTCTGTAGGTATGTGGATCCATTACAATTAATTTGAAAAAAAAATTGGTAGTTCTTGTTCTATAAGGTTTTTAAATTGCTTGTCATTGATGGTGGTCTGGTTCATGGTCCATCTTTGTCGTTTTTTATTGTTTGGATTATTAAGAGCTGATAGTAAAGGATTGTGGTCAGCCCAGGAACTGGATAGAATCTGGATATCTATTGTTTGGTTTATAATTAGACCAAGCCATATCAATACGGGACCAGGATTTCTGAGGGTGTAAAAAGAAGGAGTATTGTTTATTGTCTGGGTAGTGTACTCTCCATATGTCTTTTAGTGAGAACTCATAGATTAAGTGATCAAACGTCAATGGGAGTTGTTTTTTTTGAATAGTGGTTTGGACTACCCTTGTAATCCTTTATTTTATCTGTTATGGCATTAAAGTCGCCTATAATAATAAAGTTAGACAGGTTCATTTCCAGTATTTTATCATGTAGTTTCGCAAAAAATGTGGGTTGTTCGATGGAGGGTGCATATATTCCAATTATTGTTATTTGTTCATTTCCTATCGTTATCTGAACCATTAATATTTGGCCATTTTGGTAGTTGTAGATGAGTTTTGGTACATATGCGGGCTTAATGTACATAGCAATTCCTCTTTTTTTGACTGGTGCTGAGGATGTAAAGAGTTCACAAAGGTTGGGAGATAGTAGTATGGTCTTATCGTTTTCAGGAATGTAGGTCTTTTGCAGACATGTTATGTAAAAGTTATGATTTGATAATTTATGAAAAATTTTCTTCCTCTTCTTATCTGAATTTAATCCATTTATATTAGTTGAAAATATTGTAATGCCATTTTCATGGGTAGTGGTAGGTAAATTGTTTTGTCTTCTATTTTCTACCCTCGGCTTTTCCTCTTTTGATTGGACCCTGCCTTTCATGGTTGTCTTGAGTTTGTTTTAATTCGCTATCCTTGTCTAAAGGATTGTCGATTGAGCTAAGTTCTTCTTAAGCTCATTTTGTCATTACTGTCACCTTCTTTCAAAAATTATGTTAATTTAAACTCAGTCCCTACCAATAAGATTTAAGATAAACCCACGCTGAACTCTCCTTCCAGAGGCATTGGAGAAAATATAATTCATCCAGAGAAAACATAAAAGAGATACAGAAAATTCTAATTCTTTGGTGTACTCTAATTGTCATCTGGATTTATGCAACCCAAATCCCCATACACTTACCAGCCATCTCCCTCTCTCCATCTCCTCACCTATATCAAAATTATACAAAACACATATTTAGTTCTTCAAGCTTGTACAGTACCTTTTAATTTCTTGTTTTCAAAAGTAATTACAGAATCAAACCTTATATTTCTCTTAGAATTCAACTAGAAATTCCCTTTCCTTTGATATTGCTATCAAAACAACCCTTTAGATTTCAATAATCAAAATACATGCATTTGCTTATTTCCTATGGATCATAGGATTTTTCCAATATAAACATCTAGAACTATTCTACTCTTCAATTTTAAAATGATAAAACAATCATTTTTTTCTTTTCTTTCAGATCTCCTGACCATAAGATATGAGATGGCACCGTGTGATTCACTCAGCAAGATATCTTTCTACCTCTTTGACAGAAAAAAGGAGCAACTTAAGCTTCCTTCCAAACCCCAAGGGCACTTTATCAAAGTATCTGAGATATGATAAGTTGACAGGTTTTGGGATCTTATTTTACTCTATATCGTGTGTTTTTTAATGATATAGGGAGGTTAATTGCAATTTTCTCAATGTTCATATACTAAGTCAGAGATAGCATTCTCTTGATATAATAATTAACTCAAATTTTAAGATTATATTGCTGTATATTTTATTTATTTGTCACATTTGTGAGTATTAAAACTATGCTAAAATATACTTGGGGAGCAGTTTTCATATTAAAAGGGACCCAGAACTATTTTATCTCTTAGCATCTCTGTTGGCTTCATTTACCATTATCATAAGAGATGAATTCTTTCTTAATTTATTAATAAAATTTATTTGCCGACCATCTTGCATCTAACAATTCTTGTATCCAAGTGGCGTTTTCTCATTTGTCTTTAAAAATAATAAGATAACCATCATGTATCAATAATGGAAAACCTGTATATTATCAGTGGTAAATATTTGTCGTTTACCCATTTATTTGTCCAACTGCTAAAATGGTTTTCTCCAGATTACATCTGAAAACAAAAGTGGATATTTTACTTACTACTAGTCCTAGTATTATTTTCCTTACATGTTAAAATGAACTTCATTAATATTTAAATACAATTTGAAAAAATACAAACTTCTCAGCTTGTTAGTAAAATTGTTCATGGTTGAAAAGATTGAAGTACTTCATAACGAAGAAATTAAAGACAGAGTATTGTCAAATTTCACAATCTGTCTTTAGGCTCTGTTCAAGTTATTGCAACCCTCTCCCCTTTCAATAAATTGAGTTCCTTTAAAAAGAGGGGGGTTTGTATCATTAGATTTTATTTTACATACATATAAAGCACTGATAATTTTTTTAGAACTTTAATAGCAAAATTCTTTACCATACACACAGATGAAAACATTCAGTCTTTACTAGATTAGCAACTCCAATACACCTCCCATAATTTCCTAACTAGGATGCCTGTGAATTTAATGCAAAAACATATTCATGACTTCAGATACATTAGTATTTGGTTTATCAGAAAAATAAGTATATTCTTGAAAAAAAAGAACTTCCTCTCTTAAATAGTTTAATTTGGATTTAAAGCAATACGGGACATTGTAATGCAAGATCATTAACCACAAAAAAATCTTGCTTAATTTGTCACTGCTGCATGAGTCTCACTGTAAATCTAGTTAATGTGTCTGCTACTGTAATTGGAAGAAAGTAATTAAGTTTTATTATTACTGTTCTAGAAAACCTGTGTTTAAAAAAGAAAAAAGAAATACAGTGGTACCTCTACTTAAGAACTTAATTTGTTCCGTGACTAGATTCTTAAGTAGAAAAGTTTGTAAGTAGAAGCAATTTTTCCCATAGGAATCAATGTAAAAGCAAATAATGTGTGCAAACCCATTAGGAAAGCTCAGAATTTGGGTGGGAGGAAGAGGAAGAGGAAGAGGAGGAGGACAGTCACTGCTCAGAGCAAAGGGAGTGTTTCTTTTCTCTGGGCACTGGCAGAGGTTTATTCCCTCTCCAAGCACCTAGAGAAAGGAAAATGCTTCGTTCACTCTGGACTGCCAAAGCCTCCTTAAGTACCACCAAAAGGGTCTTCTGGCAGCCCAGAAAATCCTGAGATGGCTGGGCTTAAAGGGGGAATGGCAGAAAACTGGCCGGGCCTTCGTGCCGTTGTCAAATTTCCTGGAAAGTTTTTCCAGGCTCGGGTTCTTAAGTAGAAAATGGTTCTTAAGAAGAGGCAAAAAAATCTTGAACACCTGGTTCTTACCTAGAAAAGTTCTTAAGTAGAGGTGTTCTTAAGTAGAGGTACCACTGTAGACTGTTTTGGAAATGGTGATATTAGAGTGAAAAAACATCTAAAAGTCATTTATAACAGCGAACCCATTGGATATTTAATAAATTAGACTTTGCCATCAAGATTTCCCATTTGACCACAATTCTCTGTTTATCTGGAGGCAAGACCCACTGAATTTAATGGGAGATTATTTCTGAATAGTTTTCCTTGTACTTAAGCTATATTGACATCATTTAAAACATACCCCTCACAGTCGTCTAAAAGTTCTTTTTTTCCCTCCTTTTCCAGGAATGTCCTTTCAAAAAGCAAACCAACCATGAAGATGTTTATATACTAACCTGTTGGTAATTATGAGGTTGCAGTTTTGTTCCTGAGACATTTTGCCACCACTGTTGGGTAAATGAGAAGCGGTTGGGTGATTATGCTGACATTCCAGCATGCATTTGGTAGACCTGTGGTTAACTCGCTCCCTCTCCATGTGTCTGCTTCTACAAAGCTTTGTCCTCATGATTCTATGCTTTCATTCTGCCAGTATGTGCCCCAAAGGTTGCCTTTGCTCTCATTCTGGAGGTTTGAACATCAGCTGCAGCAATGCGAACCTGAAGGAAATACCCCGAGATCTTCCTTCCGAAACTGTCCTTCTTTATTTAGACTCCAATCAGATTACATCCATCCCAAATGAGATTTTCAAGGACTTGCACCAATTGAAAGTCCTCAACTTATCCAAAAATATCATTGAATTCATAGATGAGCACTCCTTCAAAGGAGTGGCAGAAACCTTGCAAATGCTAGACTTGTCAGACAACAGGATTAAAAGTGTGCACAAAAATGCTTTTAACAACTTGAAGGCTAGGGCTCGAATTGCAAACAACCCTTGGCACTGTGATTGCACCCTTCAGCAAGTCTTGAGAAGTATGGCTTCCAACCATGAAACAGCCAACAGTGTCATCTGTAAGACCTCTGATTTAGATGAACATGCTGGGAGGCCATTTCTCAATGCAGCTGATGCTGACCTATGTAATATTCCTAAAAAGACAACAGATTATGCCATGCTAGTCACCATGTTTGGCTGGTTCACCATGGTGATATCCTATGTAGTTTACTATGTGCGGCAAAATCAAGAGGATGCACGCCGGCACCTGGAGTACTTGAAATCTCTGCCAAGCAGGCAGAAAAAACCAGATGAAGCAGATGACATTAGCACTGTTGTATAATGTGTCCAAACTCTGTGACAAACTGAGGTAGCCATTAGGTATGGAGAGCACGGATACCAGCTGTTTCCTTCTAATATTCGTGGTCAATGTGTTAAAGACTTTTTCCAATTAAACTGAATTCTGCCACAAGTTTAAAAAAGATGTCTGTTTTGGGATAATAACAGTATTCTTTTTATTGTTTCTGTGGTGGTATTCCAAACGAAGTGAACTAAAATGTAAACATTAGTTTAGACTCATTCCACTCTTTAATAATGAAATTTATTTTTTTAATTTAAAACCAAATAAAAATTAAACTTTGAACCATGTAAATGCAGAGTAATTTATTGACCCAAAGACTGCCTTATAAGCCTTGTTTGGCTATTACTGTGTGGACAGATCACAGATTTACACAGATCAAAAAGTAATTTTGAATCAGGCCAATGCAAAATTCCCAAAATTGGCTCTCTATCTCTATCTAAATTTTGATATGTATTGATATATTTATGAGAGAGCTTATGTTATTATTTGACATAGTATCATTCTATACTCCAAGAATATACATGGTATACAACTGTCATTGATATTATCAACTTAATGTTTGGTTAATTCCAATCTGCTGAATTCAAATGATCCACTTGCTATTGGTTTTGGCACTCATATATTTTTATTCTTGTTGCCATGCAACACTGCAGCTTTCCATAAGCTGATACTGAGATTTTGAGTTTCAAGTCTTATCTGCTGCAAATATGGAGAGTTGATTTCTAAAACATCTGGTGAATATTGGGAAGAAGTTTATTGTAATGAATATAAAGTGTTGCATTTGAAGAGATACATATTAAGTGTTAAAATAGTTTTGGTTTAGCTTAAAAGAGAGCATTGGAGAATTTATCTGCAAATCTATTTTGAATTGAAATTGAAGTATAATTTTTATTTTCTCTCCCTTCATTCTAAATTTTTAAAAAATCCACATCCATTATTATATAAATTATTTTTTCATATGTATGAAAGAACATATGCAAATATTTTCGCAGTTCTTTGGCTCAATCTTCAAATTTTAATGTGTATCTGTCTGTAAGAAAGATAGATATAGAATATCTTGCCAAGATTTGATGAAATGGGCTGGATCCTAACCAAATAATACATTGGGCTCCTTAAAATTCATAAGAACTTCTTGTATACCTAGAACCTGCGTAACAGATCAAGATCCCTGCTATTGAAAGCCCAACTGTTCCAGCTATTGGTTAAGGAAATCCTAGAGCTATTGACTATGCTGGGAAGTTTTTTAAAAAAGCAGTGGAAACCAGTTTTGAAACCTGATAAAGGAACCATATAGAGGTTTGTATTAGAATCTCTTTTATACAGAACCATCAGACTATTATCTAGCTCCCTGTTCAGTAAAAAAATTCAAATTAAAATATTTCTGGGTCTAACAGACAGCTCTGTATCCTCCAACTTCATTGAATGACCAGGAAAAGACTAGCTCTGAAAATATTTTTCCCCTAACAAAATATTAATTTTTTAATAATGTCCAGAATTGTTTTTTCTATCATTTTAACCTATCAAGCAACTTGATTAAAATATGACAAACTTAATCTAACAAGATTTATTATTAACAAACATATGTTGAAAATAATATCTTCATTATTTTCAAGGTGCTTACTGATAGCTATCTTTATTTTCATCTTTAGATCTTCCCAGCCACACATCAATTTTAGATTGGTCTGTAGTTTGTTGAGTACATCTATTGAACAAATGTATGAACTTTGACTTTTTCCACTCATCTAGCATATCACAAGGTCTCATGGATTTTTTCAGAGATAATTCATAAATGTTTGGTGATACCATTAGCAACTTACCATGTAGTTCATAAAGCCCTAGATATTTAAACCATTTGTGAGAAATTGCAATTTCCTAATATTGCTTATGTTATTCTTGAGCTTCATTCCTTCCTGTTCAATATGAGTGGTAAAATACAGTATATATCTTATTGTTAGAGATGATATAGTCAAAATAGGACTTGGATTGTTCTGTTTGCATTTTGCTTCTGTTCTGTTCTTATATATATATATATATATATATATTAAGAAAACCTGTTCGTTTTTCCAATACTCTGCTAAGTTCAGCTCATTCTGAACTTTAGATTTTGTGCCACTATTTCTATAATTTTGAGTATGTCACTGTATTTTTACCTTGGTAATCTCTCTTTACAAGTTTTTGTTTTTCAGAACTGAAGTGTTTCTGGAACTAGGCCTTATTGATTCAATAGCTTAATACCTTTATTTAGTTAGACTGTTTTGAATCTCTTGTTCTTCATTATATATGAAAAAATATACCCAAAGTGAACTGGCATCTGAAGATAATGGAACACAGGGCTACAATTGGGCCTCAGCCCATTAAATACAATCTTACAATGAAGTACAATTAATTCTTCACACAGAAATATGTAGAATAATCTTATTTAATGTTGTGCTCTGGAATCATAAATCATAGCTGTGAATTTGGAGAACTAAAATTCCAATACTAACCTAATCAGGTTAGTAATTATCTGAATTTATTCTAATTTTGAAGGTATCTGCTTTCAATGAAGTGGAGTACCCCCCTCCCACTTCAGTGACAGCAGATACCTTCAAAATCAGAACAATTTTCAGATAATCACTAACCTGATTATGTTAGTGTTGAGATATTTATTAATTAATTAAAATCCCAACACTAACCTAATTAATTAATTATGAAGTGTTAATACCATACATATAACTATAATACTGATTTCTGACAATTGGGTATCAAGTTTCTAAACTTTTTAAGGGAAGAAGAGACATGATGACTTCTTGAATCAATCCAGAAGCACTTACATTTTTTCATATGCTCCTGATATATTCTGTAGCATATTTCAGTTGAGCTATTTCAAAGTACTGAATTGGAGAACCAATCACTAATTTTTCCTTCCAGACAACCTTTATTTGGAATAAATAATCCAACAAGTGTTTCAGTGTTTTAATTTACTATTGAATTGAATATTGAATTAAGTTATTGAATTGAATTGTAGAATAAGTAGATTCATGAATATTACAAAGTACGTACAGTGGTACCCCTACTTACAAACTTAATTCGTTCCGTGACTAGGTTCTTAAGTAGAAAAGTTTGTAAGAAGAAGCAATTTTTCCCATAGGAATCAATGTAAAAGCAAATAATGTGTGCGATTGGGGAAAGCACAGGGAGGTTGGAGGCCCTGTTTCCTCCCAGGAGATTCCTAGAGAGGCCCCATGGAGGCTCCTCCCAGTCTTTTCTGCCCGTTTCCTCCCAGGAGATTCCTAGAGAGACCCCATGGAGGCTTCTCCCAGTTTTTCTGCCCCCGTTTCCTCCCAGGAGATTCCTAGAGAGACCCCATGGAGGATTCTCCTCACCTTTTCTGGCCCTGTTTCCCCCCAGGAGATTCCTAGAGAGGCCCTACAGAGGCCTGCCTTTTCCGATTACAGTTTTGGAGGCTCGGGTTTGTAAGTGGAAAATGGTTCTTGAAAAGAGGCAAAAAAAAATCTTGAACACCTGGTTCTTATCTAGAAATGTTTGTAAGCAGATATGTTCTTAAGTAGAGGTACCACTGTATCTCTAAAAGAAATAACCTCCTTAGAAGTAATTTGTGTAAGTTTTAATAAATTGGATACTTTTCTTTTTTTAAATTGTATTTTCAGACCCTTTGCTCTGGCATATCAATGCAACCTGAGACTGTAAATGTACAGTTTCAATTTTATTGAACAGGGATGATGTCATGTATTGATTATAAGTTATATCTCATGTTATCAGGAACAAGTAGTAATTTTCATTACAAAGCAGCTAAACAGGTCAGTTGCTCTATTAAATACTAGTTTTAGAAAAATTATGAAATCAGCATACATTGACTCATTGGTAAAAGAAACACAGGTAGCCCTTAACTTACAAACATTTGTTTAGAGACTGTTAGAGTCACTGAAAAAAGTGACTTATAACCATTTTCCCACTTAATGACTATTGAACATCCCCATGGTCACATGATCAAAATTTGTATGTTTGGCAACTTGGCATACATTTATAACAATTGCGGTATCCTGGGATCATGTGATCAACTTTTGCAACCTTCTGACAAGTAAAATCAATTGGGAGACCAGGTTCACCTAACAACCATATTATTAATTTAACTACAGTGATTCACTGAATAACTGAGGCAAGAAAGATTATAAAATGGGGCAAAATTCACTTAATAACTTCAATAGCAATGGAAATTTGAGGCTCAATTTTATTTTAAGTCGAGAATCACTAAAAGAAGCCATTGTCTATTTATTAATATATAGCATTAATACATTACAAACAATACCCATTCAATGTATAAAATTAGTGTCCATTTTTTGGACACCAATTATGATGCTATATTCAGAACTTTATCTTTCATTGCCAGGCTTGAAATTAATTAAACTATTCTATAATGGAAACAGAAATAAGCCTTTTCATTTTATGAATGTAACAGAAGCCTACTTTTTAACCCTAAGAAACATCTAGGGGTTTTTTTCTCCCTTCAAACTTTCTCTCCTTTTTCTGACTCAGTTCAGTGATCTGGCAAGACAATGCTTGAAAAGGGGGAAATATCAACAAAACAAAAGAGAAAGGAAGAAAATCCAATTGCTGTTGATAACAGCCACCCTGAGTCCTTCTGGGCATGGGGCCATGGTTGCTATACCTAACGCGAGGTTTCCCGGCCTGCATGCCTTTTTAAAGGCATCATAAACCCTGGAGGGGCGAACGACAGGAAGGGGAATGCCACAGGACAGTGTGGGTGAGCGCAGACCCCGCTGTTTTTAGGTAGATCCCCCATGACCAGATGGGAAAAAAGGCGGTGTTGGATGATACGGCCTGAAGACATGGCAGCCCTTTAAATAATTGAGGGAAGACAAAGAGAGGGAGACGGTACGTTACCAGTGGAAACAAGACAGCCGTTAAGGAGACGGAGATAAGATCTACTTTCTAGAGGCTCCCGAATAGCTAGTGGTGATTATAGCTCTGGACGAGAGGGAACGGCGTCGTCGAGAGAGAGAAGGACGGAGCAAAGGGAGCGGAAATAGTGAACTTGCAAAAAAGTGTTGTTTCATCGGCCCGAGTGAGAGGCGTGAGAGGTGACCCGGATTTCAAGTGAACCTTTTCTGCTGTATTTTCCTTAGCCTCCAGACCCAGATTCCTTTCGGAGATTAGGTAACTTCCCAACCTGTGCTAGAACACCTACTGATTTATTGATATATCGACATTGATTGACTTATTAACCCATTGGCCTAATCGGAGAAATTTGCCTGACTCAGATCCATTTGATATCAACTCAATTTTACTTTATTTTTGCTCTTTCTAACAAAGTTACAAAAGGACAAGGGAGATTAAGAAATTGGATTAGCCGCTTTCAACATAGATTTTTTTTCTTAATTTTAAACAATAGCAAAATCTTATTATAACTTAGATCATATAATCATATAGCTTGGATTTGACTGGATTTTACCTGCTAAGATTTGGAACGGACTACAAATGAATGCCCTGATCTGAGTCCTATACAGAAGAAAATTCAAAAGACTGCAGTTGTGAGAATGTCAATATAAGAAACTAAACAACTTCTTGACAAATGATCAATTCACCAGTGCTGCCAGATTCATAGGATCCTTTTTTCCCCTCATTACTTACTCATTACTTTTTTTCCCCATTACTGTTTATTGCTTACAAAACATACTTCCTTTTTTCTTTTGTTTTTTGTTTTTTTCAATCAAATATATATTTCTGCCCATGTTACCTTAAATCCCCTGTGTTACTATTTTTTACTATTTTACTATTTAACTACTTTTCTGTCTGGAAAATTAACCTTTTTCTATTTACTACTTGAGTATTATGAAACATTAATAAGTATTAACTGAATTGAATTGAACATTATTTGAATACCATCTGAATATTATATTCTATCATATTATTATATTATTGCCATTATTTATGTTAGTAATTAATTATTATCTTATTTGTGTAAATATCTGTGATTAAGTGATTAAGTGATATAAGTGACTAAGTGATTTAAATATATTAACTTCGTTAAGTATTCCAATTGATTTAAGGATCTATGTATAATAACTGATTCAATGATATTAATTGTTATAAGTATAGATATATTTAAGTATAATAATTGATATAAGTATATAAGAATAATAATTGATAATTGACAATTGTAGGTTGATACTCTAGTCCTTTTTCTTATAAATTTTTTCTTTTTTGAAGCTAATGGATATAGGGAGTAGAAGGTTAAATATTGTATTTTTTTAGATACAACTAAATGAATTGATGTGTTGTAAACAGAATTTTGAATAGAACCTGACAATCCAATTGTTCAGCTTTAACAGTTAACAGTTAACTCAAATTTATAATATAACTAACCTTATAATAACTATATAATACTATGGTTATATTCATTAACATAATTAATATTACTAACTTCCAAACAGTCAATGGTGTTATTTGTTGAAAGTGTGGAGTAACTTTTTTAGTTACTTACACGAAGACCCTTAAGAAACAAGTCCCAACCATTCCGCTCTCAATAGGACCCAAACAATCAACAGAAATGACATCAATGGAGAAACAAGAACAAGGCCCATCCCTCCAATCTATTCAAACTTCACTAGATTTAATCCTGGAATTCATGAAACAGACACAGGAAGCAATGCACAAAACTCAGGAAACTATGATCCAAAACCAAGATCAAACAAACAAGAACTTTGAATCAATGAATGGAAATATGGAGAAGATTAAAGCTCAAATGAAAAATATACAGGAAGCAATTGACAACCAAGACCATAAAATCAAAACAATGGAGGAGGCCATAGTGAAGACGGAGTCAAAGATTGAGGGAGCAGAAGGGAGACTGAGGGCAGTCAACAGAGCTTGAAGGGGCAGTGGCAATGCCAGAAATGGAGAAATCCAACTTCTATCTCCGTTTCCAGAACATCCCAGAATGTAATGATGAAGATCTCTTCAAAAAAATGATTGAAATATTAACATCACTCTTAGAAATTGATGAAGAGGGACTTAGAAACCACATTGATGAACTCTACAGGGTCCAAACGAATTATGCCAGACCTTTAAGCTCCCGAGAGAGGTACATATTAGATTTACAAAGAAAGCGGTCTGGGACGAAATCTATAAAAGCACTAGAGGTGAACCATTAATGTACGCAGGGAAGGAAATAATAATACTAAAACAAGTTCCGAAAAGGATAAGAGAAAGAAGACGAGACTTTCAATTTTTAACCAACAAACTGGTCAGACAAGGGATTCCATTTAGATGGTTAATCCCAGAAGGATTGTTAATCAAATGAAAGGAAAAGAGAATTAAAATTGATTCCAAGAAAAAGCAGACAGATTTATAGAAGAAAACCTAGAGAGAAATAGGGAGAGCAGCCTGGAGATTAAATCCAGAAGTCAGGAAGACAAGGACAAAGAAACAGAAGAAAAAAGTACCAGTCAAGACTTAAGAGAGGAAAGAGAGAAAATAGTTACCTGAGCAATGGCCAGGAAGCAGGAGTATGGCGAAACCAGTAAAAATATTTTTGGTTAATATCAATGGATTAAATTCTATAATTAAAAGGAAACAAACAATCAAAAAACTACAAAGAGAAAATGCAGACTTAATTTGTTTACAGGAAACCCATATCAAAAAATCAGAAAAAAAACTACTACAGGATCCAAAACCTGGCAAATTATTTGTGGTCTCAGCTGAAAATAAAAAAAGAGATATACCAGTGTATGTAAAAGAATGGTTCAACCCCAAACATATATATTCAGATGAGGAAGGTAGAATCCTAATCCTTGAAATTTTAATAGAACATTAAAAAATTCAATAATTGTAATCCACGCACAAATATTAATCAAAAGGAACTTTATAAAAAACTATATGAACAAATTAATATGATACAAAATCCGAATATATAATTAATAATAATAATTTATTAGATTTGTATGCCACCCCTCTCCAAAGAATATATGCCTGTTAGGTGATTTTAATGTCATTGTAGATCTGAATATTGACTATAAAACATGGGGAAAAAGAAATAAAGCTAACAATAGAAATCGATTACCCTCTGTATTCTTTGACATGGTGGAGGAATACAGACTTAAAGACATTTGGAGGGAGAGAAATAAACTTAAAAAACAATTCACTTACTTTTCACTACTCCATCAATCATGGTCCAGACTAGATATGTTATGGACCAATAGTGAGATTGAAAACAAGATAGAAAAAATCAACATTGGAATGAACATTTGGGCAATCATCATCCAATAATACTAACACTAAAAACAGCCGAAAAAGGAAATAAAAGGTGGACGATCTACCCCAATAATAATGAAGGATAAGGAATATATAAAATTTATGGGTAAAGAACTAACTTTCCTTTTAAAAGATAATTGGAACAAAGATACCACCTTACAGAACATTTGGGACACTGCCTAGGCTTATATTAGGGGCTTAACAATCTCATATGCAAGTAGGAAAAATAGAAATAAAAACCAAAAATTATAAGAACAAATTAAAAAACTAGAAATTAAATCATAAAATGATCCACAGAATGATTGCCTTGGCGAAGAAAAAGATAATGTTAAACACAAAATTAACCTGATTATACAAGAGGACATAGCTGTACAAATAAAAAGGGTAAAACAAAACCATTTTGAACAAGCAAATAAAATAGGTAAATGGCTGGCATATAAATTTAAAAAAGAGGAGAATAAATACAACCAACAACTAGAAAATGAGAAGGGAGTAGCACAATTTACATTAATAGAGAAAAAAAAGATTGCCATGGAATTTTATCAGACACTATACCAGAAAGAAGAAATAAATGAAAAAGACATACGCAACTACTTAAATGAATGCAATCCAGAAGAGATAACGGAGTTAAACAGAGAATTATTGGATAAAACTATAACCAAGGAGGAATTAGAAGTAGCCATCCAAAACCAAAAGAATAATAAAACCCCTGGACCCGACGGGATCCCCGCTGAATGTTATAAAGAATTAGGAAATGTCCTTAACAACCTGATGTTAAAAATATATAACGAAGTACTAACTCTAGGCAAAATACCTAATTCTTGGACCGACTCTTTGATAACTTTAATTCGCAAAGAAAAAAAGGAAAAGGAAAAAATAGCTAACTATAGACCCATCGCATTACTAAATACTGATTATAAAATTTTCTCTACTATAATAGCTAACAGATTAAACTGATCCTAAACAAATGGATACATCCAGATCAAAAATGGTTTCCTTCCAGACAGACATATCCAAAATAATACTAGAATAATTTTAGATACCTTGGAATATTACGAAACACACCCCGAAAAAGCCATGGCAATAATATTTGTGTACACACAAAAAGCATTTGACAGCCTAAATTGGGAATTTTTACTTGAATTATTAGATAAGATGAAATTTGGATCAAATTTTATTAGAGAAATTAAAACAATATATTAAAAACAAACAGCCAAAATAATAATTAATGGAGACACTACAGATACCTTCCAAATATTTAAGGGAGCTCGCCAGGGATGTCCCCTGTCACCCTTGCTTTTTATCCTATGTATTGAAATTTTATTAAGTCAAATTCGTAACAACAAAGAGGTAACAGGTCTCAAGTCCAAGGGACAAGAATTTAAATTACAAGCCTTCACCGACAATATAGCCTTTATTGTTGAAAATCCGGTTCAAGTGGGCCTAAAACTGATGGAGGAGTTAAACAGATATGGAGTCTTAGCAGGGTTTAGAATTAATAAAGCCAAAACCAAAATTATTACTAAAAGCATGACAAGGAATGACAAGGAACACTTAGCCAGAGACTTAGATTTGGAAATTACGGAAATAATTAAATATTTAAGAATAAATATGTCTCCTAAATGCATTACCATAAAAGAAGATAATTATGACTTGTTAATGAATAAAACAAAGCTACAATTAGGGACAAGGTAAGATGATATATGGGGAGTAGCATCCAAGCTATAAGAAACAAGTTGGAATCACTCTATAATATGTAAAGAAATATTTCACTCTTGGGTTTAAATGATTTATACAAGAAATACCCCCAACTGGTGGTGGGGTATGATTGATTGTCTGGTAGTGGGCACAATCACTGAGCAGATGTTATATGTTATATGTTGTGTGTGTGTTTTATATTATAAAAATAAATAAAAATATTAATTTTAAAAAAGCTACAATTAGAGGGCTGGGCTAAACTCCCAATTTCATTATTAGGAAGAATAGCGGCAGTCAAAATGTCCATATTACCTAAATTCCTATATCTTTTTCAAACAATTCCAATCAAATTAGATGGAACTTTCTTTAAAAATTTAGAAAAATTAATATCTAAATTCGTATGACAAGGCAAAAAAACAAAGAATTAGGCTTAAATGGATGCAAGACAGCAAAAAGCAAGGTGCTCTGGGCTTACCTGACTTCAGAACATATTACCAAGCGGCAGTTTTAGTATGGATCAAAGAATGGATACAACTTAAGAATATAAGATTGTTAGCTTTGGAAGGCCACGGCATCCAAACAGGTTGACACAGTTTTATTTGGGATAATAAGTCCATTACACATTCATACTTTAAACAGCATTTGATTAGAAGATCACTACTAGACACTTGGAATATAATTAAGAAACAACACTATACCAAAGTACCGTTATGGTTCTCAAGTATGGAGGCCATAACCTTTCCAAATACAATAAGTCTAGGGAAAATGGTAAAATATTCACAAGTGTTAGATAGAGATACAAATTTTAAATCACTAACACAGCTAAACGAAGAAGGAATTAAAATAGACTGGTGGCCCTTTGGTCAAATAAAATCTAGACTATGGATCGATAAAGAAAAATATGGAATTTAGAAGTGTGACCCACCACTTGACAAAATCCTATTAGGCCCAAACAAAAAAGCAATTACTAATACATATAAACTATTGCTAGAACATAAAAATTTAGAAGAAAGATAATATGATACATAGAAACATAGAAACATAGAAGTCTGACGGCAGAAAAAGACCTCATGGTCCATCTAGTCTGCCCTTATACTATTTTCTGTATTTTATCTTAGGATGGATATATGTTTATCCCAGGCATGTTTAAATTCAGTTACTGTGGATTTATCTACCACATCTGCTGGAAGTTTGTTCCAAGGATCTACTACTCTTTCAGTAAAATAATATTTTCTCATGTTGCTTTTGATCTTTCCCCCAACTAACTTCAGATTGTGCCCCCTTGTTCTTGTGCTCACTTTCCTATTAAAAACACTTCCCTCCTGGACCTTATTTAACCCTTTAATGTATTTAAATGTTTCGATCATGTCCCCCCTTTTCCTTCTGTCCTCCAGACTATACAGATTGAGTTCATTAAGTCTTTCCTGATACGTTTTATGCTTAAGACCTTCCACCATTCTTGTAGCCCGTCTTTGGACCCGTTCAATTTTGTCAATATCTTTTTGTAGGTGAGGTCTCCAGAACTGAACACAGTATTCCAAATGTGGTCTCACCATCATTCTATATAGTGGGATCATAATCTCCCTCTTCCTGCTTGTTATACCTCTAGCTATGCAGCCAAGCATCCTACTTGCTTTCCCTACCGCCTGACTGCACTGTTCACCCATTTTGAGACTGTCAGAAATCACTACCCCTAAATCCTTTTCTTTTGAAGTATTTGCCAACACTGAACTGCCAATACAATACTCAGATTGAGGATTCCTTTTCCCCAAGTGCATTATTTTACATTTGGAAACATTAAACTGCAGTTTCCATTGCTTAGACCATTTATCTAGTAAAGCTAAATCATTTACCATATTACAGACGCCTCCAGGAATATCAACCCTATTGCACACTTTAGAGTCATCGGCAAATAGGCAAACCTTCCCTACCAAACCTTCCCCTATGTCACTCACAAATATATTAAAAAGAATAGGACCCAGAACAGATCCTTGTGGCACACCGCTTGTAACCTGACTCTGCTCAGAATACTCGCCATTAACAATAACTCTCTGATGTCTACGCTTCAGCCAGCTGCAAATCCATTGAACTATCCAGGGATTAAGTCCAATCTTCACTAATTTATCTATCAGCTCTTTATGTGGAACCGTATCAAAGGCTTTGCTGAAGTCCAGGTAGGCAATATCCACGGCACCACCTTCATCCAACACCTTTGTGACATAGTCAAAGAAATCAATGAGATTAGTCTGACATGATTTGCCTTCAGTAAAGCCATGCTGATTTGGGTCTAATAAGTTATTGTTTTTTAGGTGCTGATTTATCCTCTTTTTGAGTAGAGTCTCCATCATTTTAACTACAACTGATGTCAAGCTAACTGGCCTGTAGTTACCAGCTTCTTCTCTACTGCCCTTCTTGTGAATAGGCACAACACTGGCCATTCTCCAATCCTCAGGAACTTCTCCTGTTAACAAGGATTGGTTAAACAAATCAGTCAGGGGGGTAGCAATGACAGATCTGAGTTCTTGGGCTACCTTGGGCTAAGAATATTGGACACCCCATACATTTGGATAAATGGGAAAAAATGTGGCACACAAATTATAAAATCAACAGGTATAACGAAAATGCAATAAAAATGATATTGCATTTTCTTATAACGAAAATGCAATAAAAATGTTCTATAGATGGCACATGCCCCCAGCTAGGCTAGCCAAGATGTATACTAATCTCAAACCTAATTGCTGGAAATGTGGGGGAAAAACATGACTCTTACTTCCATATGTGGTGGATGTGTCCACGAGTTAAGAAAATTTGGCATAAATTACAAAAATGGATAAAAGAAATAATCAATATTAAATTAGAAATGAAACCGAAAATATTTTTACTTGGTATTATCGAAAAAAATATGAAAAAAGAACAATATTATTTGATCCAACACTTAATAACAGCAACGAGAATAGCTATAGCGCAGTTTTGGAAAAACAAATCATTGCCTAATGATCAAAACCTGATTAAAAAAATGCTAGACTGTGCAGAAGCAGACAAATTAACACTGGAGCTAAAAGAGCAGGAAAACACAAAATACTACCAGATGAGGAAATATTTTGATACATGGATGAACCAAAGAACAAATACCAACAGTGCTACATGATAAGAAAACAAGTTAAGTTAAAATTGTTTAATGGTTTAAGTGTAACATTTTCTCTACTTGATATGTTTTTATAATTACAGATTAAGAATTTATAATTTCTTAAAATTGATTATACACTACTGACAAATCACAGGTAACACTACTGTAAAAGAGTATCAAAGGAGGTTGTCAGTGAGACAGCCGAAGGGGGGAGGGGATGTACATTGTCTGTTTTTCTGAATATATTTTGTGTGTTTATGTCATTTACATGTAAATAAAAATTATTTTTTTAAAAAAAGATAACAGCCACCCTGAGTCCCATTGGGAGTGGGCGGCATAGAAGTTGAATGAATGAATGAATGAATGAATGAATGAATGAATGAATGAATGAATGAATGAATGAATGAATGAATGATGGGTGGGTGGGTTTGGGTGGGAGGGTGGATGGATGGATGGATGGATAGATAGAGAGATAGAGAGAGAGATAGAGAGATAGATAGATAGATAGATAGATAAACAAATAAAAACACGTCCTTCATTAGATCAATTAGCTTTTTACCACAGTAATACAGTATAAATAGCAACAAGACAAAAGTTTGAAAGAAAAAAATGTTAAGACACTTGAAGCATACAATAAAGTAATTTAATTATGCAGATATGTATATAAAGTCATCTAAATAATTAGAAAATAGTACATTTTGGTATTATAAAAAACAAAAACCAGGAATTTCAAATTAAAAATAAGGGATGAGAATTTATACATGCACTTACCATATTTTTTGGAGTATAAGGCTTACTTTTTGTCCCCCCCAAAAGGCCTCCAATTTTTGTGAAAAATGGGCTTAATTTTGCAAAAATGGGATGTACAGAGGGTTTGTGAAGCCTGCAAAGCACTCTTACAGGGTGGAGGAAGGCAAAAACACCCTCAACCCTACCCCCTTGAAGCATTCTGAAAGTTTCAAAAGCCCTCTACATGCCCCCCCTTTTAAAAAAAGAAATGGGTGAAGAACAGGCTGTTTTTACAAAAATGGGGGGGTTGCCTTCCCCCACCCCTTGGAGCACTCTGCTGGCTTCTAAATCCACCGCATGCCCCATTTTTGCAACAAAAAAGAGAGGGTGAAAAAATGGAGCATTTTTTTTTGCAAAAACTGTTTTTGCTTTCTAATTACCCCATCTAGCATGACTGGAGGAGGAATTCTGGGAGTTGAAGTCCACTGGTCTTAAAACTGTCAAGTTTGAAGACCCCTTGGGTTAAGGGTTAGAAGGTGCAAGGGTCTTCAAACTTGGCAAATTTAAGACTTGTGGATTTCAACTTCCATTCCTGAGCTAATATGATTGGAGGAGGAATTTTGGGAGTTGAAGTCCACAAGTCTTAAAGTGGTCTAGGTTGAAGTTTGTAAAAAGTGTACATGGTTGTAAAAAGTTTTTGGGGGAAAGGCAGATGAATACCCCCCTCATCCACAGCTACGTCACCACAAACTGTCTTGGAGAAGCCATACAGAAAGTGCCAGCCGTGAGGTGGAAATCAGAGTGGGCCGGAGGGTACCCTTCTTACCCATCTCGTGAAGAAAAAAGGGAGGGGGAGGGGGCTGGAGGAAGCCCTTCCGAGACCAGGCCTTTGTGTTAATCTCCCTGGATAAATAACACCTAGTGTTTTCAGGGTAGTTAAACCATAGAGTATTGTACGCCATCCCATAAAGGATACATGAAACATTCTGTTTCTTCATTGGCATACATGCCTCTCCCCTAGTGGCACTCCCTCGGTTAGCGCTATCCTTGACTGGTAGGTAATAAGTGCCTGATATGGACCCGGGCCTAGCAGCTGAGCTGTGCCCTGAATGTACCTCCCTTTTTGTAAACAGAAATGGCATTTTCAGGGTAGTAGAATTATAGATTACAGGACACCATCCCCATAAGGCAGGGGTCTCAAGCTCGCGGCCCGTGGGCCAACTGCAGCCCTCAGGACAATAGTTTGCGGTCCCCACCTCAATATCAAAGTTTAATGTTAGTACGGCCCGAGTTTGATATGAATGACACTTTTCAGTGTTGTGAGCTGAATGAACCTACCAATCATGGTGGGGTATATTGCTCTCGGAGGCGAGACATCAGCTAGGCTTATTGCGAACTTGCACCATTACCCCAGGGTCGGAAGTGGAAGCAGCCACAGAAATTGCTATTCAGCAGGATGGAAAAAAAGCAGAAAGGATGCATCGGCTAAAGTTTAGCCACTAAACACTGAAACAGTTACACCATGTGGAATTATATATTACACAGCACCAAACATGTCTTTTTCAAAGTCTGCAGTGAAGAGAAAGTTTGGTGATGAGCACAGACAATTTCAGGCAAAGTGGGAAGTGCAATATTTCTTTGTTGAGCACAGGGGCATCCCGACGTGTCTTATTTGCACAGAGAAAATTGTGGTGCACAAAGAATACAATTTGAAACGTCATTACACAATTAGACATGCTGAGGAGTATGCAAAATACCAAGGAGATGAGATAGCAAACTGGGTTGCTAATCTTAAAACGTATCTACTGAGGCAACAAGATTTCTTTAATAAAGCAACCAAAGAGAATGATGCAGCAATTGAAGCTAGCTACATGGTTAGTGAGATGATTGCTAAAGCAGGAAATCCATTCAAAGAAGGTTAATTTGTTAAAAAGTGCATATTACAAGCTGCAAGTATTGTCTGTCCAGAAAAGAAAGGTCAGTTTAGCAACATCAGCCTTTCTGCCAACACTGTAGCAGAGCACATTTCTGACCTGTCAAGTGACATTTATGATCAACTGGGTTAGAAAGCAAAATGTTTCAGTGCATACTCCGTTGCTCTTGATGAAACCGCAGACATCACCAACACTACCCAGCTCGCAATCTATGCCCGTGGTGTTGATGACAATTTTGAAGTCATAGAAGAGTTGCTCACAGTGATTGCAATGCATGGCCAGACCACTGCTCAGGAAATATTTCACCAGCTGTGTGATGCCATTGAGTATGCCGGTTTGCCTTGGAGGAGGTTTGTTGGAATAACAACTGATGGAGCACTATCAATGACAGGGAAGAAAAATGGACTGGTGGCACTTGTTCAAAAAAAAAACTGGAAGAGGAAAGTGTGGAGGAGGCCATTGCTCTGCACTGCATTATCCATCGGCAGGCCCTTTGCAGCAAATGCCTGAAGTTTGACAACGTGATGTCTTTCATTGTGAAATGCATCAACCAAATCAGATCCAGGGGCTTAAAGCACAGAAGGTTTTGTGTTTTTTTAGAGGAAATGGAGTCAGAATATTTCACCGAGGTATGTTGGCTCAGCAAGGGAAACATATTGAAGAGATTTTTGGAGTTGAGAGTGGAAGTGAAAACCTTCATGAAGAAAGATGGGATGGTTGTTCTTGTGCTAAGTGATCCAAAATGGCTTATGGACTGAGCTTAATGTACTGAACAAGAAGTTGCAAGGCCAGGGGCAACTTGTCAGTGCTGCCTATGACAAGGTGAGAGCATTTTCTACAAACTTATGTTATGGAAAGCCCAGCTTTCTCAGACAAACCTTTGCCATTTCCCAGCATGCAAGGCACTCATGGATGCAGGCACACCACTCAGTGGTGAGGAGTATGTGGATGTCATTTTGAAGCTACAGGAGGAATTTGATCACAGATTTGCAGACTTCAAGATGCACAGAGCCACATTTCATATTTTTGCAGACCCGTTCTCCTTTGATGTACAAGATGCCCCTCCTATGCTTCAAATGTAGCTCATTGACCTGCAGTGCAACTATGAACTCAAAGCCAAGTTCAGGGAGGTGAGTGGAAAAGTAGACAAGCTTGGGGAATTTTTAAGAGAATTGCCCCTCAGCTTCCCTGAGCTTTTCCGAATGTTCAAGCGGACCATGTGTCTTTTTGGGAGCACATACTTGTGCGAAAAGCTCTTCTCTACCTTGAATTTCAATAAGTCCAAGTACAGGTCCAGACTTACTGATGAGCATCTTCAAGCCCTACTGAGGGTCTCAACTGCTTCCTCCTTTAAGCCAAATGTGGCTCGGCTATGCGAGAAAGCGCTGCCAGATCTCTAGCAGCAAGAAGTAGTCAGAAGAAGCCATGTTCAAAACAGTTTATATTCAATGTTCCATTCATGTTCAGAAAGTTAAATGTAAAAGAACTGTTAATACAGACATTTGAATCTGAATAATAATAATTACATTTCTCTAGTCAGCAACTATATGTGGTTTCTTCAGTCTTCTATATCTGCTGTACTATTATTATGTTAGTACAACACAGCAAACGAGATCACTATGCTGGATTTTGTATGTCATCATCAGTTGGGTGCTTCCCAAGCACCTAGGACTGTGTGATGTAGCGGTGAATTATGTTTGCCGATCCCAGTAAAGCGGCCTTTTGCAATTGACAGATGAAGATTTTGTCAATTCCGATGGTTTTCAAATGTCCGCTGAGATCCTTTGGTACTGGGCCCAGCGTGCCAAGGACCACTGGGACCACTTTCACTGGCTTATGCCAGAGTCGTTGCAGCTCGATTTTTAGATCTTCGTATTTCACTAATTTCTCTAGCTGCTTCTCAATTCTGCTGTCTCCTGGGATTGCGATGTCGATGATCTATACTTTCTTTTTCTCCACGATCACAATGTCTGGTGTGTTATGCTTCAGAATTCGGTCAGTCTGAAGTCGGAAGTCCCACAGTAGTTTTGCTTGCTCATTTTCGACCACTTTTTCGGGCTTATGATCCTACCAGTTCTTTGCCACTGGTAAATGGTAGCTCCGGCACAAGTTCCAGTGGATCATCTGTGCCACAGCATCATGTCTATGCTTGTAGTCAGTCTGTGTGATCTTTTTGCAGCAGCTGAGTATGTGATCGATTGTTTCATCTGTTTCTTTACAGAGTCTGCACTTTGGATCGTCTGTTGATTTTTCAATTCTGGCTTTGACAGCATTTGTTCTAATGGCCTGTTCTTGTGCCGACAGTATTAGTCCTTCTGTCTCCTTTTTGAGTGTTCCACTTGTAAGCCATGACCAGGTCTTTTCTTTATCCACTTTGCCTTCAATCTTCTCCAGGAACTGTCCATGCAATGCTTTGTTCCGCCAACTGTCCATAATATTATTATTATTATTATTATTATTATTATTATTATTATTATTTATTTATTTATTTATTAGATTTGTATGCCTTCCCTCTCCGTAGACTCGGGGCGGCTCACAACAATAACAATAACAATGTAAGAACAAATCTAATAATTTAAAAAACACAAAAAACCCCATTATTAAAAGCAAACACACACACAAACATTCCATGTATAAACTGTATAGGCCCGGGGGAGATGTGTCAGTTCCCCCATGCCTGACGGCAGAGATGGGTCTTAAGAACTTTACGAAAGGCAAGGAGGGTGGGGGCAGTTCTAATCTCTGGGGGGAGCTGGTTCCAGAGGGTCGGGGCCGCCACAGAGAAGGCTCTTCTCCTGGGTCCCGACAAATGACATTGTTTAGTCGACGGGACCCGGAGAAGGCCAACTCTGTGGGACCTAACCGGTCACTGGGATTATTATTATTATCACTTTCATTTTCATTTTATTTATTTATTACTGATTTATTTTTTTCTTATGAATTTGTTAATTTATTTTTATTTTTTAACACAAAATAAGATGGAAAAATAAAGACATTTGATAACATTAGAATGTTTTTGTAAGAGCTTTTCTTGTGGAAAACCTGATGCGGCCCAGCCTCACCCAGCCTCTACTTCCAGCGGCCCCCAGATAAATTGAGTTTGAGACCCCTGCTTTAAAATATTTAACATGGCAACAGAGTTGGAAGGGATCTTGCAGGTCATCTAATCCAACCTCCTGCCCAAGCAGGGGACCCTAGGTCTGCTTCTACCCAGGAGTGGACTTACACAATGGGATTTGTACTTCCAGCGGCCCTTGGGTAAATTGAGTTTGAGACCCCTGCTTTAAAATATTTGACATGGTAACAGAGTTGGAAGGGATCTTGCAGGTCATCTAATCCAACCCCCTGCCCAAGCAGGGGACCCTAGGTCTGCTTCTATCCAGGAGTGGACTTACACAATGGGATTTGTAGGTCACAACTACCCCTCTAGGCCACAGCAACTGGGTATTGCCAATAAGTTGTGAATGGCTGATTGGAGTAACCTTACTTCAAAATGATATAGTGCTTTATTTATGTCAAATTTTGTGGCAGCTGTCCCCTGCCCCCCTTCTGCCATGTACCTTGTCCACATGGCCAAGTTGCTGTCACACCACGGGGAGAGACTAAGCAAAAGCCGCCTAGTTCCAAGAATATCCATGTCCTGCTTAAAGGAGACCAAAAAAAAGGGGGGGGGCAGCCTAACTCCATGAAAAATTCCTAACCTGAATATGATTATTTCTTGGGGAGATTAGCCTGGAAGTTTACAGCAAGAGGGCTACAATCCAACCCTATTGAGCCTAAAGGGGGAGGGGCTTAGATATCCCAAGAAGCCCAATTAAGTGCACTCAAATGATTAATTATTGATACTCACAAACTAAACCCCCGCTACTCAATTAATAACTGCATCATCTCAGTGAAGTGAATGCTGGCCTCAATTGGCTCATGAATGGGGCAATAAGTAAAAAACTAGCTGGGCTCCGCTAAAGACTCTAAAAGCCTAGAGTGGAGTTTAGATACACCAAGAAGCTCCATAAATTGTGCTTACTGATTGATTATTGATACTAATGAAATAATCCCCTTACTCCATTAACCACTTCACCTTCCCCCATGGGGAGAATGCTAGAGACTGCTTGGCTCATTATTGGGGGCAATGAGTCAAACTATCTGGGCTAGTTTAACTCTGCTGTGCTGTTCAAAACCAGTATACACTTGTACTGTTTTCGAGTCTGTGTGACTCGCACTAAAAATTCTTAATTTTAAGTGCTTATATTTGGTCAATTTGAAAACTTCTTTCTCTTAGAAACTAGGTTGAATATTTCAGCACGCAATGAAATGAAAATTGAAATAAAAAAATAATGCTTATTGGTTTATTTTGCTCATAAAAGCCACCCCCAACTTTCTTGTGATTTTTTTTTCAATTTATAGATTGTTTTGCCTGCAAACAACGTACAATTTTACTAAATTTGGTGTGGAATTACTAGTTTGAACATTTCTGAACATAATGATATGAAAATTGAACTTTAAAAAATGATGCTTATTTGTTTATTTTGCTCATAAAAGGGCCGTGCCCCCCCTGTTTTTTCAAGCATATCACTTTATAAATTTATAATTTTTTCTATCCCCTAATTCCAAATATTTTCAATAACTTTGGCATTGAATTACCAGTTTGAACATTTCTGGATATAATGAAATGAAAATTGAACTAAAAACATTGATGCTTATTTGTTTATTTTGCACATAAATGTCCCCTTCGCTGTGTTCAATTATTTCAATCTATATACAAATTATGCTGTTAATTTCAAAATTACATACTTGTTTTTAGTAAAATGGATTTCTTTCATAAAATTAGTTGTCTGGCTATCATGTGCTTGCTTTTCAAAAGGATATTCCCAATATTTCTAGCCCAATCTATATAAAAAGTGAAAATAATGGCACACAGCAAGGCCGAGGGGGTTGGCTCTTGTGAGCAAAATTAACAAATAAGCATCATTTTTTTCAGTTCATTTCCATTTTTCTTATGATCAGGAATGTTCAATCAAAACTTTTGGGGGGAAATTCCTTAGAGATTGGTAGCCTAAGAAAATATAAACTGACATGAAATGCTCAAAAAATGGGGGGGGGGGGATATTTGATCAAAATAAAAATATAAGTATCAATTTTTTTAGTTAGATTTTCATATCATTATGTTCAGAAATGTTCAAACTAATTTCCCAGTGAAAAAAAGGTTTCAAAAAGAACAAATTTAAGTACTTAAAAATATATTTTTGGTCCTGGTCGTATACGACCAGAAACAGACTCAACATGAGTTGTTTTGCCCAGAGAAAAGCTAGCTCCCACCCCCCAAAAATATTTTTATGATGATCAGCAATGTTAAATTGAGTAAATGAATGCCTAAGATATTAATAATATTTCGGATCTGGAGCCTAAAAAAATTTAAAGTGAAAATGGTTGCAAGCAGCTGCGGGGGAGGCCTTATTTCTGATTTTAAAAAAACCAATAAGCATAATTCTTTTCAGTTCATTTATATTTTTCTTATGATCAGGAATGTTCAAACTAGTAATCCCACACCAAATTTAGTAAAATTGCATTTTGCAGGCTAAACTATCTATAAATTGAAAATTTATAATTTATAATTTAGAATTTCATTTTGCAACAACCTCTTCTCCCGCCTATTAATAAAGTCTATAGAAATGTTGATTAATTTATAGCAGAGTTCATTGATTTGGAGACATTTCTGTGAATAAAAGTTATCTCATTTCTGCTAAATCTGCATTTCCTAGAAATTTAAGATGCTAGTTTCAGATCTATGAAAAAATAAAAATTCAACTACCTTTTAAGGATTTGATGAAAATATGATCCTAGTGCTTGTTGTGATTCAGCCTGAGGCTCCTCAGGGACCGGCTGGAGCTCTGCCGGATCCATGCCCAGAGGAGGAGGACAGTGAACAGGAGGGGGAGGACCAGGCAGACGGGGGAAAGGAACGTCAGGAAGAGGAGGAGGGAGAGCAGCCTGAGACTCCCCAGGGGGGCTCTCCCCAGCTAGTAGCCTGGATTCATTGGATGAAGACGCACAGGCTATAATAGACATGAGGCAGCGACGTGCAGCTCAAAGACGGGGCCAATTAGAAAGGTATTTCCATCCCTGAATTGGCAACAGCTGGGTTTGGGTGTGGTTCTCAGCAGGGTTGAAAAGGCAGGCCCGCTCTTACAGTCTTGTGGAGAGTTATCATCTGGGAGTCCTGTGACCTTGCTTCGATTCTTGGCATCTCTGATCTTGGCTTGTGGCCTAGAAGTCTGGAAGACTTGGGGGAGGCGTGGGTTTTATTATCTCCAGCGTTGTTTTTGCCAGCAAGAATCCTGTTTTATTGCCTGGCCTTCGTGAAACCTCTGTGAAGCTTCATAGTGTTCCTGTCTGTAAGAACAGTTTTTGTTACCTGTGTTTGCTTTCAATTATATAAACTGCCTTTGCTTTTTACCAGTGTGTCTGGATACTCTTTTTGGTTGGTGTTGGCATCTGGGGGGACCCAGACAGAACAGTGCTAAAATGCATAGGTATAATCAGATTTATGTAAATTCATGATAACTATGGTCAGAGAATATCTAAGTCAATTAAGATAGTAGCAATAACAGTAAATAAAATCAGAAGGACCTAAAATTCAAAGGGAATAGCACTTTTGAAATAATTAAATACATTTGAGTTTCCCCTAGTGATTATAATGTTAACTTATGCTAAGATGGACTAAAATATCTAATCCAGGTTTCTTAACATTTTAGGTTTCCCCACCTTTAATACCTAATTCTTAATCTTTTTAAAATCCCAAATCATCATTGTAATATACTGCATTCTGGGATAATTAGGGAAATGGGAAAGCTTTGGTTCCCATCCATCCTTATAATACCTTCTTTTTAGTGTTACTTGTAACAATGAGTTAAGGTAATTCTCCACTTACAACCATTTGTTTAATGATTGTCCAAAGTTACAAGAACACTGAAAAATGTAACTTATAACTGTTTTCCACACATGACTTTGCAGCATCCCCATACACTTAGAAACAAGGAGAAATTTCCTGACAAAACAATCAGTGGAACACCTTGTCTCCAAAAGTTGTGAATGCTCCAACATTGGAAGTTTTAAAGAAGATGTTAGATAACTATTTGTCTGAAGTGGTGTAGGGTTTCCTGCCTAAGCAAGGGGTTGGAGTAGAAGATCTCCACGTTTTCTTGCAACTCTGTTATTCTATTATATGTTTAATATTTCTGAATAAATGTATCACTGGAATTTCATTTTGCAACAACCTCTTCTCCTGCCCATTAATAAAGTCTATAGAAATGTTGAGTAATTTATAGCAGAGTTCATTGATTTGGAGAAATTTCTGTGAATAAAATTTATCTCATTTCTGCTAAATCTGCATTTCCTAGAAATTTAAGATGCTAGTTTCAGATCTATGAAACATATCCTTTAAAAAAATGCAACTACCTTTTAAGGATTTGATGAAAATCTGATCCTAGTGCTGAAATGCATAGGTAGGATTAATCAGATTTATGTAAATACATGATAATTATGATCAGAGAATATCTAAATCAATTAAGATAGTAGCAATAACAGTAATTAAAATCAGAAGGACCTAAAATTCAAAAGGAATAGCACTTTTGAAATAAATACATTTGAGTTTCCCCTAGTGATTATAATATTATGTTATGCTAAATTGCACTAAAATATGTAATCCAGGTTTCTTAACATTTTAGGTTTCCCCACCCTTAATACCTAATTCTTAATCTTTTAAAAATCCCAAATCATCATTGTAATATACTGCATTCTGGGATAATTAGGGAAATGGGAAAGCTTTGGTTCCCATCCATCCTTATAATACCTTCTTTTTAGTCTTACTTGCAACAATGAGTTAAGGTAATTCTCCACTTACAACTATGTGTTTCATGATTGTCCAAAGTTACAAGAACACTGAAAAAAGTAACTTATAACTGTTTTCCACACATGACTTTGCAGCATCCCCATAATCATGTGATCAAAATTTGGATGCTTGCCAACTAGCAAATATGCAGGATTGAATGGAAATTTATGTGAAGTTAATTTCTCTTATGTTAGAGCTACGAATTATCTTGCCTCATTTAATCTCTAATCCTGGTTTGCACCAACCTGGTATTTTTTATGTAAGTGTTTATTTATATATTGCTTGGTGAGTTCTTTCCCCTTTATCCTCAAGCTGTTAAGGAAAAAGAATATTATTATTGAAACAGAATTGGGAAGGGCATCTAAAGCATCCAAGTGTGTGTTCCATTAAGAATTCAAATTAAAGCATTCATAACAGATGCCCAGATTTTGTTTCAATATGTTTGGTAAAAGCAAACTCACTATTTAGAACAGGATCCCCACCCTGTACCGGCACCAGTATGCAGCATGCCAGCAACCAATCCATGTAAGCAAGCAAAGCCCCATTCATGGGATGAAGGCAGCACGCAAAACCACCATCCCAGCAGTCTATGGAAAAACCCTTTTTCCATGGAACCAGTCCCTGGTGCCTAAAAGTTGGAGCCCACTGATTTAGAAGATAAGATAATAGATAACAGAAGATAAGATAAGATAGAAAAGGATCAAGAAGGAAAAATAAGAAAATGATGAATTCTTCCAAACCAGAATGAAATGTTTTACTTACATGCATTCACATCCAGTTAAAGCAAATACAATTGAACACTCTTGCTATTTTTGCGTAAATTACTCCTGGTCCTATGAGTGATGGATGACCCTAGAGAGTGCTACCTGTTGTATCTTAAGTCCTGAAAGACTGCAATAGAATCTGAATAATCTTACAGAAGAAAGGAGCGCAGCAAATTCTACTCAGTCCATAGTTGGTGTCAAGAGATATGTAATGTACCTGGAACAAAACTTGGAATATATTTGTTCGCTTTGTCTTCAATGGAATTGTTATTTCTGTTCTGTTTGCATATATAGCATTAAAATAGTTTTGTATAGCTATACGGTGTATATAGATTGGCTTTGGACATTCTAGAAAATCCTCTATCTTGATATATATCAGAAGAGAGTGGACCTTTCTAGGCCTTCTATTATTCAAATATTAAAAAACAAGAGAGTTAAGGAGGTGTAGCCACCAGTGTGACACAAAGCAAGAGTATAATTATAAGGCAACTCTCAGAACAGTGAAAAACAAAACAACTCTTAGGATTCAATGTTCCTTTTGAGATCCTTCAAGGGAGAATTCATTATCTCTGAAATCTCTCAAACTGACCTGCTTAATAACTTTTCAGTTTTTCAGTATAATATGTTTAGGTTCTTAGACTTTAGTTTTTATTTTTAGGTTTATTTCTCACTGGTGTGACATAAATTTCACTGTTCCATCTTTTAGTGATTTTTATAAAATACTGTACTACTAAATTCCAAACACTTGTTGGTTTGTTCGTTCGTTGGTTCATTCATTAATTCATTCATTTTTTGGATTTATATATCGTCCCTCTCAGAGGACTCAGGGCAGCTTACAATATATAAAAACAAAACAAAATATCCTAAATATGGGCTACATTCTGAAAAATAAATACATTACTGCATAGCAAAAACAGAGGGAGGAATATATCTAGAGGCAATATCCAAATTTCATGTCGAACTTATAAAAAATATTTTTTTGCAGAACAGTGAAAGTCTTTTCTCTTAGCTACTAGTACTGTAGCAAAGATAGAAGGATATTGGATTTCTGTTTTTCCTTAAAACTTGTGTTCCTATTGTAATTCAACAGAACAATTTAAATTATGGCATACTAATCACCTCAAATTAACCTTGAATATACCCAATAGCAAATTTATTTATTTATTTATTTATTTATTTATTTATTTATTTATTTATTTATTTAATTAATTAATAATTTTTGGAACTGTAGTCTAGAATTTCTGAAAAGCATTTGCTTTCAGTAAGAAGGGGGATAATGGAACAGAAAGATTGATACAATATTTTGTACACTTTTGGCTGATGGATGAAAGCAGAATGATTTACTGTTATGGTAAGAGGAATACTTTTCAGGAATGAAACACATAGAACAACTATTTATTTGCAGCACATAGCCTGAGGCAAGCTTCAGGGGAAATGAATGCATTTTGTTTCATGCCAACTGCTAGGTTCCCAATACAGAAAACAATTCACCCATCCCAACTTAAATAAAAATGATTGAATCCAGTTTTAGGCATATTTACAATGAATTTCTTGCCACTATTGAATCTGCTTGAGTATATGCTAGTAGATAACCAGCAGAACAAGCTAACTAACTTGCTCCATTGATTGTAAAATCACTATTTTAGGATTGATGAGAAGCAGTTATCTTAACAAACATTTATAAAATATTAGCCTTGGTAGCGATATTTCAAAATATTTCTAGGGGCATTTTTAAACATTTTCCAGAAGAAATGTATATTCCAACTCAGCCAAATGCCTGTCCATCTCCGCATGCTGTGGACTTTGAATTAACATGTTGAGAAGTAACTATGGGACATTTGCAGCCTGTTTCCTCTAGTTGCCACAGCAGCAAAATATTAGAAAAGCTCATTCTCCTTTTGATCTGTGTAAAGCTAGAAGATTGTGTTGGCAGCATTTCTTTCTATTATTATAAAAACACAAAGATTTATTGTAGCTTAAAGATCAGCACATTTAGTACAGCATACATTTTTCAGGGCTCCAGTTCGCTTTGTAATATGTTATCTGAAGAAGGCAGTGTGGGAAAGGAAACTTTAAAAAAGATTATGACAAAGTACAAGTTGATTATTCTGAATTTGTTGAAGAATTTTATGCTGATTCGTTTGATTGTCACATTTTTTCTCCTCTGTGGATAAGTACCTAATGACCTACAGATCACCACCACTATTATGCTTTTTTCTTTATCATCTGGAATATTAATTAAGAACTAAGAATTAAGAATATGTTAGTAACTAGTACATGATATTAATAACAAAAAACTCCACTCTAAATGTTAATGTAAAACGCCAAAGAGCTATGAAGAAGTTGGTTTATATGTGTTCAGTGCCATAAAACTTTGGTAGAGCTGATTAATATGGGGTTTGCAATGAAGGGCACCAATAAAACAGCCCAAAGTAGCACCTAGTTCCACTAATATTATTAATTAATTGCATTGTCTTTCCTTTCTTTCAACATCCTTAACATAACAAAGTTTAGCCATTTATATGCTCAAGGCTATTGACTTGTTAATAGGCTAGAGTGGCAGCTTGTTGATTTAATCTTGTGAGTTACACAGGTTAGCATGATTTTCTCTCCATTGTTTTACCTTCCAAATAATTCCCCCTTCCAAACACAGTAGAAATAAAAGAGCCTATTTCAAAATGAGTGAAACTCTTTATTTATTATTTATTTATTTTATTCGACTTCTATGCCGCCCAATCCCGAAGGACTCAGTGCGGCTTACAACATAATAACAGTACAAATACAAAAACAATACAAAAAGATACAGCAATAAAAAAGAAGTCAAATATAAGCTCTAAAAAACTAACCCCAATAAACTAACTCCATTTATATAAAAACCAATCAAATCTTATGCATGCACACCATTCATAAAATAAACTAGAGTAGGGCCTTCATTTTTCCCACAAATTTTCAGTCATTTCCCCACCAGTGATTGAGCATAAGCGCACCATTGTGTCTACTGTCCTGTCCTACTATCCTATTGTTGTCTTCTTTTATCTGTTATCTAATATATGATGAATGAATGAATGAATATATGTACATATGTTTTCGTAGATTTACAAAACAGCTAAGTAGTCTGCAAGCTCCAACTACGCAGTATATCACCCCCAATCCACAAACATCAACTAATCAGCATACATCAATTACATCAAATGACCCCAGGTGTTACCCACTGACTCACCAGGAAGTTTCAACAGAGCCTGCAGCTGCTGATCCAGCACTCCACACCCATCCCCCAGTATTATAGAAGGAAGGCAGCTCAGGTCTCGCTGTGTTCACCCCAGCACAAGGACAGCCTAAGGATGAGTCCAATTGTTTTAAGAAAAAGTTTAGAATTTAGAATGCCAATAGTTAATCTCCAATTTGGTTCTGTCTTCAAAATCCTTTATAATGCCCCAAATCTCGGAATAGATTTTTTCCCCTTTGTCCTCATAAGGAATGGATCCCAAACTCAACTCATCGAATGACAGTAGCAAGTAAATTATTTCCTCCATCTTAAAAGTCAAGGACACTCATTTACTCGAATCAATCCTTTAATTAGTTTGGGTTTTGTTTTAGTTTTATGAGGGAATTGTGGCCTCCCTTTTCTAACTTGCTGCCTTAACCATTACTCTATTCAGGGTCTCTTACATAGTTTAACTATATTTTGAAGCACTTTCTCATTTTTTAGAGTGAAATTATAGATTACTTTACAGATGCAGTACACTACTTTGTATATTTTTCAATTATTTTTACAGAGCAGAAGTGAGTAATTTGCAGCTTTAAGACCACATGCAGTTCATTGAATTTAATTTGAAACCCTTTCTTCAAAAAAATTGGTACAGGCAACTGACAAGAATATGCAAATTTACATCAGGAGGTTTGGTAATATAGACTCTGATGGAGTTTTTATACCTTCCAAACGCCTGTTGTAGTTTCTCCATGTTTAACTTTTGTTCTCTTCTATTTTTAATTACTCTGTTAGTCTGTTTCCATCCCATTACACTGGAAGTCAACACTTGTCCTTCTAAATATAAAGAATGTAGAACTGATTTTATTTTGTCTCTGTGTCGAGTTCTCATTATATAGCTTCCTGGATTGGCCTCTATGATTATAAAATAGCATGGGAGATCATCCTTTCCTCTGAAGGAATCATTCATTAGGCTGACATGCGATTTGGACTGCATGATTTCCAAATGGGAAAGCCTACAAAAATAACGTATGCATTCCTTTCCCCTTTTTAATGCCAGGCTAATGCCAAAGGATTTCACTGTGTATATTTGGAATGATTACATGTTCAACTGTGATGAGCAAAATCATTGTCAGTGGCCAAATTCTACTTTACTTGCTGTTGCTGGAGAATTGTGCATTGAGAGGAAATATGTTTTGAATATATTTTTCTTCAGAGTCACCTAGTACAACTAATAGAACTTTGGGAAGATACCTTCTTTTTTGCATCATCAAGGAAAATAACATTTTGCAAGATGTCTGGGACCAGCTCTCATTAACTTCAATCTATATGACCATTGACAAGAGGTTGGGAAAAATAATCTGGAGGTCATTTGGTTGCTTAGCTATAAAAGCAATATGGCTAGGTACACAATTTATCCTAGGTTTACCATCTTTGCAATAAATACTGTCCTGATCAATTTGTTCCTCCCGACAAGTGTTGCAGATGCTGTTCTCCACTGCACTTGGAAGGAGAGTCCAATCATGGGTAAATACTCCAATCCTATTGGTAGAGACTGAGTTCAAATTAACATAATAACCAAGCACCACCCCCGTCTGCCCCCATGAGCTCAGTTTTAAAACACAGTCCAAGCGTAAAGACTGATAGTTTAACCTTGAATAAAAGAATGATTTTTACTTGCCTTTTAATGTTTTAATCCTTTTCTTTTTGTCTCCTTTCAGGTGACTGAAGCTGGAATGGGGTCTCTGCCCTCCGTGGGCACCACCCCCACCAAGATCTTCTCAGGGGACTCTTCCCTCCGAGGGAACTGTCCTGTAGAGAAGCAACCCAGCCTGGGGTCCCTGGCCTCCGAGGCAAAACCCGGCTGTGAGCTAAAGGTGGGGGGGGTATGCCCGCCCCCCACTGTGAGGCTCAGGGGAATCCCTGGGATTCCCTGAAGAAACCCCGAAGCAAGCGGTAACCAGCGCTCATCAGCTGTCTGGCGGCCACCGAGCGCTCCACCGCCACGGCCAACATCACCCCCACTGAGAAAAGGATCAGGGAAAGTGGCGAGAGGCATCGGGAGCTGTGGATCGGCTCCGAAGTTTAACAAAAGTGGCTGAGAGTGAGCAGGAGACGGATAAATGTCACAGGGCGCCATTGTTAAACCGTCTTGTCTTCCTGCGCCCGTCATTTTGGGGTGGAAGGTGGGAAAAAGTTCCCCTTGCCCAGCTGGCTGGCGCGAAAGGGCTGATGGGTGTAATTATGCCTGCGCAGGCCACAACAAGGAGCGAGCGTCCTTTTACGAGCATAGTGGGACCAGATGGTTGCAAACTGCTCTTCCTTCACTCTAATACAGACTCTTAATGGCTGTTACACTGCAAAGTAAACATAAGTAGGAATGGATGCACATACGGGTGATAAAGTAGCTTCCCCCTCTGTGGCCCCCAAAGCAAAAGAGAAGGGCCAAATCTTCTCACGCCTCCTCTGCCTCTTCATCATCCTCCTCACTTAAAGTGGCAGAGAAATGAATTAAGGTCCTGGAACAAAAGTTGGAAGCAGCCCTTCACACTCTCCTGCCATTGCCACCACTGCCCACATAGCAGTTTCCTCAGGCTTTGGGACCAGCTACCCCTCTGTTCACCTTGGGGCCTGTAGGACTAACAGAAGGGGATTGGTCTTCACAGAGGCAGTTACCATCCCTGCCACAGGTCATACCTTCCCCTAGCTCAGCTTTGGACAGGCCAAGACCTACAAGCCTAAGGAACATGGATGCCCCTACAGTCACATTTACACCTACTGTGGCAGAGCTCCGGGCACAGCAAGAAATGTGGCAGCACATGTCTCCTGCATTACAAGACATGATAACTAATACATATTCTCAAGGGATGGCAGCGGGAGTACAACAATATATCCAACAACCACACCAAGCTCAACTGAGAAATCTTTGGTCTGTACCACCCCCTTCAGGTTTTGGATCCTTGTCAGAGGAACAGGCTCTGTTAGATGAAAGTGACAGTGACAAGGAATATGACTTGTCTGATGATGAGACAGCTCCCGAGCAATCTACAACTACTGGACTGTTTAAACCATCACTATTCAGAATACTACTTCATAAAGCAAAACAAGTGGTGGATTTACCAGGGGCCCCAAAGGCCTCGGAAACCACCGACACAATTAGACCTTCTACCACTCTGTTTAAGGAGCCTCGACCCAAATCAGACCATATTCCATCATTGGAGATCTTTTATGAAAGTGTAAAGCGCCCTTGGCAACACCCTGCAGCAGCGCAAGGCCCCTTTATCATTGAGAGGAAACTCTATACATTCGATGAAGAGGTAGAGTAATTGCTGGAATTCCCACCTATTGACCAACCGGTGGTGACTCTGGTTTCCAATGCCTTAGTCCCTTCTGAGATGGGTGAGAGTCTCAGGCCAGAGGATAAGAAAGCTGAGACGCTACTGTGAAAAATGCATCAGATGGCCAGTTGGGGATTCCGAGCGGCAGCTGCAGCGTCCTTCTTCAATAGGGCATCAATAATGTGGTTGCAGGAAATGCAATCCTGGCTCGGGCCAGAGGAGCATCGCTTGCATCAAGATTTGAGCAAACTCCTCGCAGCAGCGGAATTCTCGGCCGATGCCACCCTCCACATGGCAAAATTCTCAGCAAGGGGCATGGCGACTACGCTCCCATCATGACGACTCCTATAGCTGAGAAATTGGCAGGCTGACTTGAAATCAAAATGGTGTTTGGCCTCATCCCCCTTTCAGGGTTCTAAGCTCTTCAGGGAAGCATTAGATCCGGTCCTCCTAGAGGACAAAGACAAAAGAAAGGTGTTCCCCAAAAGAAAGGTGCTCCCTACAAATGTCAGGAATATAGGCCAACCCCCTACACATAACATCAGTCCTTACGTTGGGACCCCTCCTCGGGGGCCAACCAGAACCCGAGATCGTACTCACAAAGCCAATATAACCAGCCTTCCTTCAAAGGCGACTGTGCTTCCTTTCAGGACAGGTCAAGAGGTTACCAGCTGACGAGACGCCCCTTTAGAGGGAACAACCAGAGGGGTTTTAAATGCACCAAATGACTCAGCCGAGTTACAGCCCATTGGAGGCAAGCTTCAGTGCTTCAGTACCTCCTGGCAAACCACATCCTCCAACAAATGGGCCTGGGCCACGGTGTCCCAAGGACTACAGTTGGAATTTCTTCAGCCCCCACCCAACCGCTTCCTACACTGTCCGGTACTTCGGGACCCACAAAATGAACACAACTACTGCAAGAAATTGCTCATCTCTTGGACATTCAGGCTATAGAGAAGGTGCCCCATCATGCGGAAGGCACGAGCTTCTACTCTGTAGTCTTCATCGTCCCAAAGCCCTCTGGAGGCTGCAGAATGATCCTCAATCTGAAACAGTTGAATAACTTCATACGTTACAGGAGGTTCAGAATGCATTCCCTCCAAACAATTCTGACATCAATTTGTTCCCTGGACCTCCTCACATCCATAGACTTGAAGGAAGTCTACCTTCATATTCCCATCTATCCGGCACATTGGAGATTCTTTTGCTTCTGCTTGGAAGGAACCCACTACCAATACCGGGCCATGCTCTTCGGCCTTTCATCGGCCCCTCGAATGTTCATGAAATTGTTGGGTGTCCTAACTGCCGACCTCCGCTACCAGTCCATCCGACTGATGGCTTACTTGGATGATATCATTATTCTGTCCCAGTCCCCATCAAAGGTGAGGGAGGATTTAGCTGTCACAGTGCAGTCACTGGAAACTCACGGCTTTACCATCAACAGGGCAAAGAGCCATTTTACACCCACAAGACTGTTACACCTAGGTTCCATCATAGACACAATTTCTGATACGGTGTCTCTATCCCCAGAGAGACAGGCCAACATTCACCATTTGATCTCCTCTCTGTGACAGAAACAACAGGTCCCTCTTTCCTTGCTTTCCAAGATACTTGGAACATTGGTGTCATCCATAGGCATCATACCGTGGGCCCGACATCACACCCAGACCAACTTCCTTGAACTCAAGGCAGTTTTTCTTGCCCTACAGACTTTCACCTCATTAGTTCAGGGCAAACACGTGTTGGTGCTAACAGACAATGTCACAACCAGGCCCCACCCGAACCATCAGGGGGGGCATGAGGTCACACCGACTCATGAAGGAAACTACAGCCCTTTTCAACTGGGCCGAGGTTCACTTAGCATCATTGATGGCAGAGCACACTGCCGGAACCAGCAATACTCAGGCAGACTGGCTGAGCAGGACCACCCTGGATCCCTCAGAATGGCGACTGGACCCAAGAATTTTTCAACAAATTGTGTATTGATTTGGGTGGGTTATTTTGCAACCCACCTCAATACCCAGTTCCCAAGATATTATACTCGTTTCCCAACACCAGGGGCAGAGAAGGTCAATGCTTTGTTATCTCCTTGGCCTCCAGATCTGCTTTATGCCTTTCCCCCAAAGAGCCTCATTCAGAGAGTGGTAGACAAAATAATAAAGGACCAAACAGAGGTGCTACTGGTGGCACCTCACTGGCCACGCCGCCCGTGGTTCTCAGACCTAGTTGCACTGTCAGTATACCCTCCGTGGAGGATCCCAGATCAGAAGATCTCTCTCAGTCAGGGGAACATATGTCATCCAGCTCCCCAGTGGTTCCAGCTAACCGTTTGGAACTTGAGAGGGACAGAATAAGAAATCAACAGCTACCGGAAAGAGTCATCACTACCATGCAAGCGGCCTGTCGCCCGTCTACATCCAGAATATACCAGGCGACTTGGGCAGCCTTCTGCGAATTCAGCTCCAGACATCAGACCGATCCTAGAAAGGTATCGGTGACCTCAGTTCTAGAGTTTTTACAGATGGGGATGGCTCCAAACACTCTAAGGAGACAAGTGGTGGCCCTCTCGACTATTATACGGGTGGCAGAGGTTCGTTCACTGGCACACCACCCATGGGGGAAGGATTTCCTTCGGTGAGCCTCTAACAAACATACTCCGCCAATCCATAGGTTCCCTACATGGGATCTTTCACTCATCTTGCAGGTGCTAATGGGACCCCTGTTTGAGCCCCTATGGTCAATTTTGATGAGGTTCCTATCCATTAAAACAGCCTTCCTCGTGGCTATAACATCGGCTTGTAGAGTATCCGAGTTATCAGCATTTTCTATTCACCCGGATCTGTGTATCTTTCATCTGGATAGGGTGATTTTGAGATTGGACCCTTCCCTCGTGCTGAAAGTGAACACACTTTCACAGAAACCAGGAGCTTGTACTCCCTGACTTTTGCATCCACAGTAAACATCCCGCGGAACTCAAATGGCACAAGATAGATGTCAGGTGAGCATTGAAGATTTACATTAGGAGGACTGGGCCATTCAGGAAGTCTGAAACTTTCTTTATTTCCTTTGCGCATCGGAAGATAGGACTTGGAGTGTCATCACAATCCATCAGTCGCTGACTTCGAGATTGTATTCATGAGGCCTACAAGGCAAGCTCTCAACCTCCTCCACCAGGAGTGACAGCCCACTCGACTCGGAGTGCGGCTACATCTGCAGCATGGACAACGCAAGCGTCCATCAAGGACATTTGCCGAGTGGCAACCTGGTCGGCCCCGTCCACATTCATTCAACATTATAAGTTAGACTCCTTTACCTTGGTGGAAGCATAATTCAGAAGGCATGTTTTGCAATGGGTGGGCTCTTCTCCAGCGACCCTGGCGCAGCCTTTTCCTGCCCATGGGACTTGATCCTTGATATATCCCATGATTGGACTCTCCTTCCAAGTGCAGTACCTACCTGAACGGTCTTCTCAATGCACTGGAAGGAGAGTCCAAACCCACCTGGCATTGGCCTAGTCCAGGGACGCCTGAGTATTTGGGTTATCTTACAGTTATATGTTATGGTTACTGTTAGAAATAAAATTGAGTTGTACTTATTTTGGCCTTCGTTTTTAAAACTGAGCTCATGGGGGCAGCCAGGAGGCGGTGCTTGGTTATTATGTTAATTTGAACTCAGTTGCTACCAATAGGATTGGAGTATTTACCCATGATTGGACTCTCCTAGTGCATTGAGAAGACTGTTCAGGTTAGTACAACGGTTCTTTCTGTTCATGATGTCAATCATGATTGCATGATTGAAGCTGTCATCTTGATTTTTTTTGTATAAACATGCACATACACTTCCACACATATACATTGTGGATGCCTCTTACTATAGTGCAGCTGAATTGTGAAACTTGTACAATACCTTTTTTTTTTTAATGCAAAACTAGAGTCCTAACAAAATCAAGAATTATTCTGAATTTTATAAACAAAAAGCTGGTCAAAAATTAGACAATAAAAACAAGAAAATCTTGATAAAGGAACCTTAAATTAAAAGACTTACCAAATATACTTTGAAGAATATTGACAAAGATTATATTTGAAATTTGTACCCATTTTTTTAGGGCATTGAAATAAGAATTGGAAACTTCTGGGATTTGTTTCTTTGCTTTGGTGACTAATTTACCACATGCAAGTACTCAAAACTGTCCAAAGAAATTCATCTCAACAACTCACTCTGTTTGGTTTCCAAACAAATATCCAAACTGACCATTTCCAAAGCTGACCCTGGTCACTGAGGTGGAGAATAATGGGAGGGGGGAAACATGACTAAAGAATATGGTCTTGAAATCAAGGTTTCATCAACATGGCCAATCCTGTGGAGATCATGAAAACAGGCCTAAAAATAACTACATAACAACACTATATAGAATGTATATTGATCCATTGCCTGATATTTCAAATTGGCACTGTTTCCAAGAATTAAATTCAGTGATATTAAAGATTGCTTTTCCTGGAGAGAAAATAATCCTTTGAGTCCCTTTACCTATCAGTTGTACATAATATGATAATCTAAAATGGATTCATCTATGTTTGCGTGCCATCATCACATTTTATTTTATTTTATCTATTTTTGGCTATTCCTTACACTGATTACACAAACTTGTATAATACCTTGGTAATTAATACTTTACCCAAATCCAAATATTGGCTGTATAGATGAGATGAGATGGAAAGTAAAAAATGCAAAATTGCAGCACACTTGTGTTCATTTTATGCTTTTTACATTACCATGCTTGGCAATAATGAATTGTTAACATCTGACAGTTTATTTCACTGGGTACTAGGAAGTCAACAGCAACTTTTCATATAAACAGTATTAACTCTCCTACTGTGCTATTGTTCCTGTCCTCCTCAAAATCTATTATGTTCTTTGTTAAATTGCAGGCTGAATATATTTATTATACACCGTTTTGTTAGGTGTAATCTTTTTTCTACTGCCTGAGAAACAAATCTAAATAATTAATTTTAATTCTGTTTTTTCTAAGTTGTCATTTTCTTCTTAAAAGGAAGAAATGGGCATGTTTAATTAAAGAAATGCTTGGGTTTCACAAGGGACCATTGGCCACCTCACGGTCGGCGGCATTTGCAGTGGTGGTGGGAGCACACAGGACCCATCACTGCCGGCAGTCGGTTCACAGGGGAGAGGGATGTGGGGGCCCTCCCCAGCATGCCCTGCGCTGTCACGGGGCATGACGAGCTCCCGGGGGGATGAGTGGTGACCCTCTATGTAAGGGCTTGCACGCCGCTCGCCCCTCTTTTTCAGAAAGACCGCTGGCCTGGCTTGCAGGCACATACCGGCGGGGAACAGAGCAGAGCCCACGTGGCTGGGCACCACGGCCTGTATTGCTGGTCGGGCTCGTTGACCAACAAAGAAACAAACCGGAGCCCACATGGCTGGGCTCCGTGGCTTAGATCACTGGCTTGGCCTACAGGCTGATGAGGATATAAGCGGAGCCCACAAGGCTGGGCTCCATGGCTTGGATCGTTGGCCCGATGCAGCAGCCAGCAAGGATAGACATATGGCGGTTTCCCCCCCAGGGGTGTTGGAGGTAGGAGCGGAGCCAGCATTCAGGGCTCCGCTATCCAGGGACTTCCCCTTTTTAAGGTTGGGATGGGGTGACTGGGTTGGACTGCTCTTTTCCCCTGTGGCAATTTTTTTCAGGCCCTTGGGGGAGGGGAGATCACTGGACTGTGACCCCTCTGTTTGGTTTGGGTGGATTACCATCCCCCCAATGATCTTAGGCAACTCCTGTGGGGCTATCATTCAACCCCCAAAGGGGCCCCCCATGTTGAGAACAACTGCTGTAGTGGCTAATATGAAGGGTTTTCAGTTTCATCCTGTTAACACGCTTTCTTACAGGACTTCGTTTCGAATTTATACAGGTATAAAGGGGATGTGATGGCTCAATGGTTAAAGATGCTAAGCTTGTCAGCAGTCAAGAGTGGTGATTTGATTTATTAATGTTTAATTTATTCCTATTATTTTTGCAGTTGATATTTCTATTTTTATTATCATAATTCTGGTTCTAATTATAATAGATTTTAAAATCTTTGGAAATTATAAATTTGCTGCTAATTTTTAAATAACAATATTTGTGATTAGTCATTGCCTGCTCAAATCAAACAAATGAAGATTTGGCTAAATAATGCAGCTTATTTAGGTAGAAATATTCTACAATCTCGGTCTATTTTGCAGTATATCAAATTTATAGCATTTTTTCATCTCTATCAGAGGGTAGTGTATGACCTTCTATATATATAAAATTTGGTGTATTATCAGCAATTTAAGCCAATTATCAGCAATATTGAATCTGGTCAAAAGGAAAAGGTCTGTTAAAGTAACTAAAAGCAGGCTCTTTCTGCATTTCTCTTCCATCAGCTTCGTCTAAAAAGCCATTTCCCATATTTTATGAAAGACAAAACTTGCACTTGCTTGAAAAAACAACTATAAAATGTAGGGACACTG